>NC_134713.1:48296663-48921663 GCF_049634645.1 Pelodiscus sinensis | reverse complement strand
CGAATCAGTATCAGATTATTATGATGATACCAGCAAAAAAAACCTCAAAACCCCAAACCAAAGCTAAGGACTAAAATGTTACAAATGAAAGATACTTAGAAAACGAAAAATGAAAAAGATTAGGTGATGTTAACCCTGGTTTGGATGAATGGACCAAAAGGTGGCTAGAAAGCTGTCTAGATCAGCGTGGTAAGTGTGAAGTGATTGATGTATAGTTGGTAGCCACTATGAAGCAGATAGCCCCAGAAGTCAAACTTGGGGCCAGTTTTGTTCAACATCTTCATTATTGATCTGGACCATGGAATTAACTGTGCCCTCAGCAAATTTGCAGATGACACTAAGCTGTATGGAGAGAGAAACACACTAGAGGGGAGGAATATGGACTGGAGAGACCTAGACAAATAGGAGGATTGGACCAAAAGAAATCTAATGAGGTTCAAGAAAGTCAAGTGCAGAGTCATGCACTTAGCTAGAGTCTGGGGACCGACTAGCTAAGCAGCAGTTCTCCAGGAAAGGACCTGGAGATTACAGTGGATGTGAAGCTGGATATGAGTCAACAGTGTGCCCTGAAGGCTAACATTATATTGGGGCACATTAATAGGAACATTTCCAGCAGATCTGTCAAATTGATTATTCCCCATTTAGACTACAACTAGACTGCAGCACTTTTCTGGGATACCTCCAGTAACCTGGAAAAGCGATGCTGTGTGCAAGGAATGTGTTCACTTTTCTGGAAAAAAAAATCGAAAAAGCAAACACGCTCTTTCACCATCCCTGTAAACCTCATTCTATGAGGCATAAGGGATGTGTTGAAAGAGCAGGTTTTTCTGAAAGAAAATCGGAAAAAAGATATGCAATTTGCATAACACACACTGTGTATCTTTTTCCAATTTAACTCTGCAGTCTAGACGTAGTCTTATTCAGCATTGGTAAGGCCACATCTAGAGTATTGAATGGAGTTCTGGGGCCTGCATTACAGAAAGGATGTGGGTATACTGGAGAGAGTCCCTGAAAGGGCACCAAATTAATTAGGAGTCTGGAGCACATGACTTATGAGAAGAGGCTGAGGGATTTGGGCTTATTTAGTTCACAGAAGAGAAGAATGATGGGGGGGGGATTGTTAACAGACTTCAAATAGCTGAAGGGAGGTTCCAAAGAGGATGGAGAGAGGCTGTTCTCAGTTATGACACATGACAGAATGAGGAGCAATGGTCTCAAGTTTCAGTGGGGGAGGTCAATTGGATATTGGGAAAAACTATTTCTCTAGAAGGTGGTGAAGCACTGGAATGGGTTACCTAGGGAGTGTGTGAAGCCATCCCTAGAGGCTTCTAAAATCATGGACAGCTGGATGGCTTTGTACCACAACACTTACTTTCCTGAAGCCACTGCCTCTCCCCTCATGGCAATGACCAGCGTGGAGCGATGATACAATGAATTATGATTAAGAGTAATGGGATGAAGTTAAGAAAGGGAAAATTAGGCTAGATTTCCTGTCAGTGAGATCTGTTAAACTGAAATAGTCCAATTCTTCAAAGGAAGTAATGGAAGTTCCATCATCTGGAACATTTAAAATTAGACTAGATAATGAGCTTGTGAAATGTAGTGTATGAAACAATTCTGTACTAGCATCTGATAATGTCCCAGAAGTTCTTTTCAATCTCCAGTTTATGATGTTATGAAGGTTCTAGAGATACTGCATGGGTGCATTTATACCTACAAATATATATATATATATATTATTCCACCAAAAACTAGAGTGACATATGTGCAAGGGTTAAATTAAATGAAAGGCTATGAAAGGGAAAGGTTTGGGATGATTAATTTGTTCGTGGAATTGTGGATCCTATAGATGCTACATGGGTAACACACTCATTTGAGTCCAATTATCCCCAACCCAGAATGTTCTGTGTAGTATATCTTGTGGTGCTCCAACACCTAACCCTCATGTAAGGACACATCTACACAGCAAGGCTATAGCTTAATAAAGCTATGCAACTTCAGCTATGTCAATTATGTAGCTTAAGTAAAAATAGCTTATTTTGGCTTTTGGTGCTGTCTCTATAGCAGGAAGCCCAGGAGAGAACTCTTCCTCCAATTTCCCTTACTCCTTGTAAAATGAGAGTTACAGGAGTCGGAGTACGAAGTCCTCCAGCTCAGCATTATTTTGACATTATGTCGAAATAACTGTCTGTAGCATAGACGTGGACTGTTATTTTGGAATAACACCAGTTCTTCCAAAATAATACTGCTCTGTCGACGTACCCAGAGACCTCTTGTTTGTTTTGTTCCTTTTTGCAGGCCTCTGACAAAATGAAAAAAGAGTCCAGAAATAGCAAAAGAGGAATAGAAAGAAAAAAAGTTAAGGTAACTCCCTCCAGGCTATCATGCTCTTGGTGTATCACTGTCCATCATTATCTTTTTAATAAATTTAAATTATAATTTAAGGTCCAAAGACATGTTAACATTCTAAAAATTATTACTTTTTCTATCATGAGGGTAATATGGAATAATATATTTTATTTCTGAGCATATTTTATGAAAACTTTGTCCTTTGGTTTTCTCATTCCATAGTTCTTTTCATTTCTTTGCACCCTCCTTTGTAATTACACTTTACAATTCTTGTTCATCTCAAAGACTATTCTTACTGTACCCATGTTGTGAACTTTTGATCCTTTGATTGACTTGGCAAAGCTGGCTCTTTTTTAAAATAAATACATTCAGAAATTTCAGTGGTCAAAAAGTGTTGTTTTGTTTTTTCGTACAACTTCAAATCCAAAACTGGTAAAATAATTGCCCATGTGTAATTTCATTTCCCATGTCCATTTTTTTGTTCACTCAATTTTTCTTTTTCACATATCTCCTTTATTCATTTTGCCCCTGATAGTATGAGGAAATGGGTAGAAATCCATACAATGTTTTTATTCTTAGATGTATAGGTGTTCCTCCTATAGCAATTTGCAACATGCACATGTAACCCACACACCTAGGCTATGGCTACACTACAAGCCTCTTGTGGACAGAGCAAATGCAAATGGAGCGCTCATTCACATATGTCGCACTCTCATTTGCATTTTCTCTTCCTTTCCCTTTTGCACAAGAGGTTTTTACTAAAAAAAAGTGCTGTGTAGATAGCGCCTTTTTGCACAAAAAAACCTTTTGAACGTTCAAGACCCTGTTGAACAGTCTTGTTCTGTTAAAAGAGTCAGGGGCAAATATCAGCCTGCGGGATGGATTCCGTTCCCCAGGGTTAGCCCCTGGTGGGTTGCCACCATGATATTTACCTGTGCCTTCACAGGTATGGATGATTGCAGCTCCTGTTGGCTGTGGATCACCATTCCCAGCCAATGGGAGCTGTGGGAATGATGATCTGTGGCCAAAAGAGCTACAATCGCTTGTGCCTGCTAAAGGGCAGGTAAATATAGCGTCAGCCCACCAGGGGCTAACCCTGGTGAACTACCGCCATTTTAACCCTCATCCCTGTGTTAAATTATATGTGGCAATATTGTTAAATTTATAATATTCTACTGTATGGTGTTTCTGAAACATGTCACAATCCTGGGGAAAACAAACAAACCAGTGCCTCAGAGACCAGAGACAAACTAATGCCTCATCTGGGTATCAACAAGATCATATGGACTATCTCCTGGTTAAAGGCCATTCTCTGACAAAGTAATGGCTTGAGGTTTCTACCCAAACCAACTTTCTTTCCACTAAAATTCAGTTGGAAATTACTATAAAATATCTCTCCTTCCTTAGTCTCTATTGTTGGAATCAAAAACACATGAAAGATGAGGGACCCTGGACTGGGGGAAAGAGTCCTGGATGTAAAGATTCCAGACAGTAAAAGCATTTGGTAAGGACTAAAACTCCACACCTTTCCTTTGAATTCATTTACCTTGTTAAGTTAGGATATGTCTACACTACAGCATTTTTTTGAATTAACTTAATTCAAAATAGTTAATTCAAATTAAGCTAATTCAAAATAATGCATCTAGACACAAAATTTATTTCAAAATAGTGTTTTGATATTTTGAAATAGCGTGTCCATACTGATTGGATGATGAATCGCATTTAAGGGCAGCTGAAGCCGGTTCCAGCAGGGCATCAGGTCAGTAGTTACTTCATGTGGCTGCTGTCTGAGGCTATCTGAGGCTCGTGCTTAAAGGGACCCCCCAGGACAGCCAGTTCTCAGCTTTCCCGCTTGCTTGCCTACCTCGCTGAGGGACAGCAAAGCGTTTTCCTCTCTGTCTGATTTGGTCGTTCTCATTTGGGACACCACAGCACTCGGCACCATGGAGCCAGAGCTGCCCTTGGGCACTCTGGTGCTCATGTTTAATGTCTTGCTGCAATCCTGGCAGCAATTGTTGGAGGCTGCCTGGCACCATCTGCTGCAAAGGAATGGAGGCCATGGAGGAGCAGCAGCAGCGCCTGGATGCCAGCATGCCCCACTGCATCTGGCATCTGGACACCAGCAGCGACTGGTGGGACCACATCGTCCTTGAGCGCTGGGGAGACCAACAGTGGACCCAGAACTTCAAGATTAATAAGGACACTTTCCTCGAGCTCTGCGAGTGGCTCACCCATGCTCTGCAGTGATGGGACACATGCATGAGGCCTGCCATTCCCCTCCACAAGCAAGTGGCGATCACCCTCTGGAAGCTATCAACGCCCGATAGCTACCAATCCTTCGGCAACCAGTTCAGTGTGGGGAGATCCATTGTCGGAGCAGTGCTCATGAAGATATGGCAGTCACCGGCCACTGGGCCAGGAGGGGGGACTGCAAGGAAGAGATGGGCTGCCCCAGGGAAAACAGGGGAGGGAGGTGGTATAAGTGCCCTCCACAGGTGGGTTCGGTCTGTCCCAGCCACACTACAGACCGCCCACAGTGGCCAGGATTGCAGCGTAGGTTGCTCCTGGGAGTGGGGCACGGGGGAGTAGCAGGGAATGAACACTCCTAGCCACCTGGGCACCCCATAACCCTCTGTTTTGTGTGTTTCTCTGCAGGTGGTCAAGGCCATCAACAGGGTGCTGCTCCGCAGAGTCATCTGCCTCACCAACCTGGACGTGGTCATCCAGAGTTCAGTGCCTGGGCTTCCCCAACTGTGAGGGGGCAATTGACGGGACACACATCCCCATCTGAGCCCTGGAACACCAAGCCTCTCTGTACATCAACCTCAAGGGGTACTTCTCCGTGATCCTGCAGGCCATGTCTGGCCACCGGGGCCAGTTCATGGACATCAATATGGGCTGGTCCGGCAAGGCACACGATGTGTGGGTGTAATGCCACATCAGGGTCGGGGACGTGGACATGCCAGTGTGCCTGCTGGGGGATGCGGCCTACCCTCTACAGCCCTGGCTGATGAAGCCCTACATGGGACACCTGAACCCCTCCCGGCAGGCCATCAATGCCAGGCTCAGCCGGGCCCGCGTTGTGGTTGAGGGGGCCTTCAGTCGACTGAAGGCCCGATTTAGATGCCTTCTCACTCGCCTTGACCTCTCCGAGCACAAAATTCCGCACGTGGTGGCAGCATGCTGTGTGCTCCACAATTTATGTGAGAAGAAGGGGGAGGCTTTCCTGCCAGCCTAGTTGACAGAAGCTGACCGCCTGGCTGGCCAGTATGCACAGCCCTGCACGGCTGCCATCCAGGAGGCCCTTCGGGGGGCTGTCCGCATCCAGGAAGCCCTGTGGGAGAGCTTCCAGGTTGAGGAGGAGTGAAGTCCCTCTGGCGTGCCCCACTGGGACCTTGTGCCTTACATTCCACCCCCACCTCCTTCCCCTTTCCACTCCCTAACCCCCTTCCTGATGGAAAATAAAAACACTCATGTTGTCACGGAAAACTCTGTTTATTTAACATAACTGGGGTGAGGAGAGGGGAGGAATGAGAGCGGGAGAGGAGAGGGGGAAACCTGGGAGGAGGAAGCTGGAAGGGGGAGGCAAGGGGAAGAAGGGGGAGGGGAAGCTCAGGGTTGGGGGGTCTTGCTGGCCCTCCCATCTCGCAGCACTGTGGGTGTGGGGGCTTCAGCATCCCCGGGGGGAGCGGGTATGGAGGGTGGGGCAGAAGGGATGGGGGGGAGAAGAAGTGGGAGCGGGAGCAGGGATGGGAGGAAGAGCAATAGCTGGGGCGGTGGCAGGGGCTGGAGCACCAGGAGGCAGCAATTGTTACACCAGGGTCTGCAGGTGTTCGCGGAGGACACAGCCCTGCTCCTGCAGATCCCGCAAGCTCTCCTGCCACAGCTGCAGGTCTTCTTGCACTCAGTGCTCCTGGCTGTAGACCTACCTTCCCAGTAACCCCAGGTGCTGCAGCTGGTACTCCTCCTGATTACGGGTGCACCTGCTGGCCTGGGTGCTGGTAGATGGTCCAGTCAGGCTGGTGCACCCTGCACTCACAGGTGCTGTGGCTGTGGTGAAACAAGAGAAACAAGAGCAGTGGTCAGTTCTCCCTGAGGACGCAGTGGGTGAAACCCAGTCCCCCTCTGCAAGGCGAGGACGGCAGGTCTTCTCACCTGCTATCCCTGGAGTGTTAGAAGACCCAGGACTGCACCCCAGCCCCTGTGCTGCCTATAGTGTGGTATGTTGGGGGGGGGGAGGGGAGATGTGCTCTGCCGCTGTGTAGAGGGGGCATCTGGAGGGAGGGCAGTGTGCAGTGTTTCTCCCCAGGGTCAGGAGCCTGTCATGTGCCTTCATGCATAGACGCATGTGGGGAACAGGCCAGGGCCCTGCATGGCACCCAGCTGGGGCCACATGTCCCCACAGGTTACTGCCTGCTCTGTGGTCATCAAGGCCCACACGCATGGTCCCTGGGCTTCCCTTCCCCCCACCACCCCGCATAAGGGGACCGCGATGGCACTCACATGTGGAGGCCTCCCCAGCCTCAGATGAGACTGCTGATGGGCTTTCTGGTATGGCTGGGGGATCTTGGGTGTAGGGCATGCTCCCTGCAGGCTCCTGCGGCTCCTGACTGTCATCCTCCTCCTCTTCCCCTGTGTTGGGGCAGGGCCCTCTGCCCCGGGGTCATTGACCACCAGAAGGGCACAGACCATCTGACCCCCCAGGATGCAGTCCAGGGTCTCATAATGCAGGCAGATTTCTGGATCAGCCCCTGATTGGGAGCTCTTGGCATAGGCCTGCCACAGCTCTTTCATTTTAGTCTGCACCTGCTCCTGGCTGCGCATGTGGCCTCTGATGGCCAGGTTGGTAGCCATGCAGCTGTAGACAGCCGCATTCCTGTGCTTAGTGCTGAGATTGTGGGCATTGGAGGCTTCCCCCTAAACCTCAGTGAGGTCCACTATCTCCACACTAGACCAGGAAGCCACCCACCTTTTGCAGGCTCCTGGGTAGGCTGGGTGGCAGGAGCTTACTGGCTCATGCTGTACCAGGTGCACGGTCTGCTGGCTGTGTGCTGTCAGGCTTGCAACTGGTACAGGCACTGTGGCCAGAGTCTGACCCTTTAAGGGCTCCGGGGCTAGCAGGGGGAGCAGTCGAGTTTTCCTGGTTGTGCCCAGAGAGGCACCAGGGCTCCCTGGGAAGGGCTGGAGGCCTCCTATTTCGAATTAAGTGTCTATGAAGCACTTAATTCGAAATAGCTATTATTAAATAACCTCATAGAATGAGGTTTACCAAATTCGAAATAAGCGCTCCACTATTTAGAATTAAATTCAAAATAGCGGTTTGCATGTATAGACACTTTTGAAGTTAATTTGAAATAACAGCTGTTATTTTGAATTAACTTTGCAGTGTAGACATACCCTGAGGGTATGTCTATACTATCCCACTAGTTTGAACTAGCGGGGTAATGTAGGCATACCGCACTTGCAAATGAAGCCCGGGATTTGAATTTCCCGGGCTTCATTTGCATAAGCGGGGAGCCGCCATTTTTAAATCCCCGCTTGTTCGAACCCCGTGTAGCGCGGCTACACGGGGCTCGAACTAGGTAGTTCGGACTAGATTCCTATTCCGAACTACCGGTACACCTCGTACACCACTACCTAGTTTGAGCCCCGTGTAGCCACGCTACATGGGGTTCGAACAAGCGGGGATTTAAAAATGGCGGCTCCCCGCTTATGCAAATGAAGCCCGGGAAATTCAAATCCTGGGCTTCATTTGCAAGTGCGGTATGCCTACATTACCCTCCTAGTTCGAACTAGGAGGGTAGTGTAGACATACCCTTAGATACTAGTTTTCTTTTACCTTTTATTTTCTTTACTATTTCTGACTTTTATACCTCATTACATGTAATCACTTAAAATCTATGTTTCTGGTATTAATAAACTTGTTTTATTGTTTTATCTGGACCAGTGTGTTTGGATTGAACTGCTTGGGAAACTCCATTTGACATAAAGGGGTTTGTGCATATCATTTTCTCTTGATGAAATGACTTTATATGAGCTTCTATCATCTGGGAGGAAGCTGTGCAGTACAAGACACACACCTCTGGGGAAAAGTCGGGGACTGGATGTTTGCAGGTGTCACCCTGTAATGTAATCCACGAGTGGCTATCTATGACACTTATATGATATAAACAGGCGTGATTCGTATATTGGAGGCTGTGTATAAGCAAATCAGAAGTGGTTGCTCTCATAGCGAAGAGATGTGAAAGGCAATCCAGGTGAGAGAATTGAGGACACAACTGTCCATCTACCCAGAGTGTACCCTGGATAACGTCACAATTAATTTATTTTTTTCTCCAAATATTACACCAGTGTTACATTTATAATTTTTCCCATGACTTTCATCCATATATAATGTGAGGCAATAGGCTCATATACATCAGATCTTGTATTAATTTTCCCTAGTTTTCTAAATGCTATCACAGTATTGGCAACGATACTTCCCCTGCAGATCATTAGGTAATATGATCATAATAGAATCTTTAGAATCCTCCTAACATGTGCTGAAGCATTTAATTACTTACGTTATCTTTAACTGAAACTGCATTTTTCCTTTTTCTAGTATCTGCCATAAGCTCCAGCATACAACATTTTGTGTTTAACACATCATCAGTATATTCCCTCAGACTATTAAACAATTCACTTTTTTCCTCAATAAACCTTCTTTTCCCTACTTCTTAATTTCTGAAAGCTTTGAATCTTTATATTCAATTTCTCACATAAATGTCTTGCCCCCATGTCCTCTTCCAATCCTGGCATGATTCACTGGAGATATTTAAGAACAGTTTGGATAGACATCAGGGATGATCTAAACGGTGCTTGGTCCTGCCGTGAGGGCAGGGGACTGGACTTGATCTCTCAAGGTCCCTTCCATGATTCTATGATTTGATGATTTACAGGAGTGGATGGACCAATCCAGCCCCAAACAGCTCCTTAACCCCTTCCATTCCAATGTGGAGATTATACACCCATATCAATATACAATATATAATACCTTGAGATGATCTTTAACTCTGTCTTTGTCCAATTAAAAATAATGGGGGGGTTTTGGTCCACTGCTTGCAGAAGCATTTGATTCATTATGTCGCTGAAGGAGGAAGGCAGGAGCAGAAGAATCCTGAAATTATTTGAATGATGATATTAGAGGAGCAACTTTTCACCAGCAAACTCATGTCAAACACAAACACAAAACATAGCATGTCAACGTATTTAAAGAACTACAGGCTTTTTTGTATTTGAGAAGTCAATTTGTTCAAGCACCAAAGGGAAGCTTTTTATTAATTTGTTTCTTCTGAATATAAAGATGCTAGGGTTCGTCTACACTACAGCGCTAATTCGAACTAACTTAGTTCGAATTAGTTAATTCGAACTAAGCTAATTCGAACTAACGCGTCTAGAACTAAAAACTAGTTTGAATTAGCGTTTTGCTAATTTGAACTAGCATGTCCACATTAAGTGGACCCTGAACCGGGCTTAAGGATGGCTGGAAGCAGTGCCAGCAGGGCATCAGAGGAGGACTTAGAGCGTGGAGATGCTGTCTCAGGCTAGCCGAGGGCTGTGCTTAAAGGGTCCCGACCCCCACCCTGGACAGACAGTTCTCAGGGGTGCCCTGCTTGAAAACCAGTCCTGGCTTGGAGTGCCCGGAGTGCCCACACTGGGCACATCACAGCACTCGGCCATCAGACCGGCTGCACTTGCCCGCAGGCTGCCATCTGGGGAGAGGGGGCAATTGGAGGGCTGCAGGAGAGCTTCCACCCCCAGAAGCCCACAGAGCCAGCTCAGTCCTCCCCATCGGGGGCTCGTACCCCATTGCTCCCTCACCTCCTTCCACTTACCCTTCCCTAGCCCCTTTTCTTGATGTACAAAATAATTGTGTTCAAAAATGGAATCTGTCTTTATTGAACAAAACTGGGGGATACTGGGAAAAGGAGGTGGGAGAGGGGAAGAGAGAGGCTGGGAGAGGGGAGGGCAACTACAATATCAGGGGTCTGGAACAGGTCCCATATGAAGAGAGGCTAAAGAGACTGGGACTTTTCAGCTTAGAAAAGAGGAGACGGAGGGGGGACAGGATAGAGGTCTATAAAAGCATGAGTGGGGTGGAGAGGGTGCATACAGAAAAGTTCTTCATTAGTTCCCATAAAGAAGGACTAGAGGACACCAAAGGAAAGGAATGGGTAGCAGGCTTCAAACTAGTACCAGAAAGTTGTTCTTCACAAAGCAAAGAGTCAACCTGTGGAACTCCTTGCTGCAGGAGGCTGTGAAGGCTACAACTAGAACAGAGTTTAAAGGGAAGTGAGATCAAGTCATGGAGGTTGGGTCCATGGAGTGGTATTAGCCAGGGGGTAGGAGTGGTGTCCCTGCCCAAGGTTTGTGGAAGGCTGGAGAGGGATGGCACAAGACAAATGGCTTGGTCACTGTCTTCGGTCCATCCCCTCCAAGGTCCGTAGGGGTGGCCGCTGTCAGCAGACAGGCTACTGGGCTAGATGGACCTTTGGTCTGACCCAGGACGGCCATTGTAAGCTCAGGGCTCAGGGTCGGGGGTCTCAGTGGACCACCTTGATTTTCATGCACACCTGCTCCTGGGTGGCCAGGCTTGCAGCTCTTCTGCCCTAGACGGACACTTTCCTGTGCCTAGTGCGGAGGTCGTGGATGAGGTCCACGATGTCTTCACTGGACCAGGCGGGTGCCCGCCTCTTGCGGATTAGGCTTTCTAATTCGAACTACCTAGTCCGTGCCGCATGTAGCCGCGGGCACGGAGTCCGAACTACCGGGGATTTAAAAATGGCGGCGCCCGGCAAGATGCAAATGAAGCCCGGGATATTTAAATCCCAGGCTTCATTTGCAACTTTGGTTGCCTACATTAACCACCCTAGTTTGAACTAGGGTGGTAGTGTAGACATACCCTTAGGTACTTAAGTCACATGAATATGGCTATATATGTTCTCATCTTCAGAATAGGGCTGCTATAGCTGAGGCTGCAGCTAGAAATCACCCAGATAGCTGGTGAAGAAGCCTGGGGCTTACTAGACAGAATTTGTGGTATTTTTGAATTTGTTTTCACTTTGAAAGGCCTACCTACCTGACAAATCTTCTTTTTCCTTAAGCCATGCTGCCAAGGCTAAGCTGAATAGAATGTTCAAGATGATATCCCTAAAAAGGGGCTTCAAACAGACTATTCTATATGGGTATGTCTACACTACAAAGTTAATTCAAACTAACAGCCGTTAGCTCAAATTAACTTTAATAGTGGCTACACATGCAAACCACTAGTTCGAATTTAATTCGAACTAGCAGAGCGCTTATTTCAAACTAGGTAAACCTCATTCTACGAGGACTAACGCCTAGTTCAAGTAAAGTAGTTCAAATTAAAGGCTGTGTAGCCACTTAATTCGAGCTAGTGGGTGGCTAGCCCTTCCCAGTTTGCCCTGGTGGCCACTCTGGGCCAAAGCAGTGAAACTTTTTTTTTAAAGTGCCCATTCCAGTTGCAAGCCTGTCAGCACCCAGCCAGCAGACCCTGCACATGGCATGGCATGAGCCAGCCACCCGCTGCCATCCAGCCCTCCGCCTCTTCCCAGGGCTAGGCTAGCGGCTCCCAGGAGCCTGCATGGGGCCTCAAGAGGTGGGCGCTCACCTGGTCTAGTGTGGAGATTGTGGACCTCATCGAGGTTGGGGGGGAGACCTCCAACATCCACAACCTCCGCACTAGGCACAGGAATGCAGCCGTCTAGGGCAGGATAGCTGCCAGCCTGGCCAGCAAAGGCCGCATGTGAACCCAGGAGCAGGTTTGCATGAAAATCAAGTTGGTCATGTGAGACCCCTGACCCTGAGCCCTGAGCTTGGAACATAAGAACATAAGAATGGCCATACTGGATAAGACCAAAGATCCATCTAGCCCAGTAGTCTGTCTGCCGACAGTGGCCAACACCAAGTACCCCAGAGGGGATGGACCGAAGACAATGACCAAGGAATTTGTCTCTTGTTATCCATCTCCAGCCTTCCACAAACAGAGGCCAGGGACACTGTTCCTACCCCCTGGCTAATAGCACTCTATGGACATAACCTCCATGAATTTATCTAATTTCTCTTTAAACTCCGTTATATTTCTAGCCTTCAAAGACTCCGGTGGCAAGTAGTTCCACAGGTTGACTATGTGCTGTGTGAAGAAAAAATTTCACTTATTAGTTTTAAACTTGCTGTCCATTCATTTCATTTGGTGTCCTCTAGTCCTTCTATTATGGGAACTAATGAAGAACTTTTCTTTAGTCACCCTCTCCACACCACTCATGATTTTATAAACCTCTATCATATCCCCCCTCGGTCTCCTCTTTTCTAAGCTGAAAAGTCCCTCTTTAACCTCTCTTCATATTGGACCTGTTCCAAACCCCTAATCATTGTCGTTGCCCTTTTTTAACCCTTTCCAAGGCTAAAATATCTTTTTAGAGGTGAGGAGACCACATCTGTACACAGTACTGAAGATATGGCATACCATAGTTTTATACTTCCCCTCCTCCTTCTTACCCTGGCTTCCCCCTTCCAGCTCCCTTGTCCCAGGTTTCCACCTCCCCTCTTCCACCCTCTCTCCTCCCCTCTCCCACCTCCTTTTCCCAGTCTCTCCAGAGGTTAATCCTCCCCCCCCCCCAGTTTTATTTAAACTCTCTTAAATAAGGAGAGTTTCTATTTTTGAACACACGTGTCCTTTATTTTTTACATCAGGAAGGGGGCTAGGGAGGGGTAAGTGGAAGGAGGTGAGGGAGGAATGGGGCACGAGCTCCCGATGGGGAGGACTGGGGTGGCTCTGCAGGCTCCTCGGGAAGCTCTCCTTCAGGGTCTCCTGGATCCTGACAGCCCCCCGATTGCCCACCCCAGATGGCAGCCTGCGGCAAGTGCAGCCAGGCTGATGACCAAGTGCTGTGATGTGCTGAGTGTGGGCACTCAGGACACTCCAAGTCAGGACTGCTTTGCTGTCCCTCATCGAGTTAGACAAGCAAGCAGGAAACCCTGAGAACTGTCTGTCCGGGGTAGGGGTCGGGTCCCTTTAAACACAGCCCTCGGCTAGCCTGAGGCAGCAGCCCCACACTCTAAGTCCTAGCCTGATGCACTGCTGGCACTGGTTCCGGCCTTAACTTCAGTTCAGGGTCCACTCAATGTGGACGCACTCTTTCAAATTAGCAAAATGCTAATTCAAATTAGTTTTTAGGTCTAGATGCACTAATTCGAATTAGCTTAGTTCAAATTAACTAATTTGAATTAAGATAGTTTGAAATAGTGCTGTAGTGTAGACATACCCTATGAGGGCCTCTTGGCATTTTGCCACCTCCCTGTGGTCCAAAATAACCTGACTATGACAGAAGTGGCGAGGAGTCCTTTGGCACCTTATAGACTAACAGAAGTGTTGGAGCATAAGCTTTCATGGGCAAAGATCCACTTCGTCAGAAAGAACCACTTTGCCCACCAAAGCTTATGTTCCAACACTTCATTTAGTCTATAAGGCGCCACGGGACTCCTCACCGTTTTTGCAGAGTCAGACTAACATGGCTACCCCTCTGATACCTGACTATGACAGTCTTCTGGGCATACCACAAATGTTATTTTTCTGTACAACCTATAAAATGAGGAGTTTTATATGGTGGAAAATTGTTGGATGGGAACGTGTGCTATTGAACTGTTTGGTTTGCTAGTAAAGAACTATACTGAATTGCACTGCTTCATTTTAGCTATAACTGAATAAGAATTTAGCGAATTTTAAAGTTTCATCTGGAGAACATGTGGATAGGCACTTTTTTACCAAACACGTTTTTAAAGACATACTTATATAAACACAAGTGTCTCTATGTTTTTATATCACTAAGTGCACAAGAAACACCTGTCAATAACTTAACAGAATTAAAGCTTTTATCATTTGAGACTCTCATTTTAAGTTATTCATAGCCATTATTCCATAATTATGGAGAACTGTGCAACTTGGAGCTTTTGCAATGTTTTGAACCACCCACCTTGATGAGTGTTGCTTCCGTGATCTCCTGCTTGGAATGTTCTGTTATTTGCTTCCCTTGGCAGATCATAGAATAATAGAATCATAGAGCTGGAAGAGACCTCAGGAGGCCATCATGTCCAGCCCCCTGCCCAAGGCAGGACCAATCCCAAATAAATCAACCCAGCCAGGACTTTGTCAAGCCAAGACTTAAAAACCTCTAAGGATGGAGATTCCACCACCTCTCTAGGTAACCCATTCCATTGCTTCACCACCCTGCTAGTGAAATAATTTTTCCTAATATCCAACCTAGACCTCTCCCACTGTAACTTGAGACCATTGCTCCTTGTTCTGACATCCGTCACTACTTTGAACAGCCTTTCTCCATCCTCTTTGGAACCTCCCTTCAGGAAGTTGAAGGCTGCTATCAAATCCCCCCTCACTCTTCTCTTCTGCAGACTAAACAAACCCAAATCCTTCAGCTTCTCCTCACTGGTCATGTGCTCCAGCCCCCTAATCATTTACTTTACTCATGTAAACAATCCTATGGATTTCAGAGGGATCACTCACATGCATAAAAGCCCCTTGACTTTAGTAGAGGAGGAAGCCTGGGTACTTTATCGGCTGATCCTAATATCATAATTCTGCTCTATATAGATTGTAAAAAAAAATCACTAGCATTTCTGAAAGGAATAAAAAAAGATACAGTATGATCAGAATCTTGAATGAGAGGTTAATCAGGTTAATTGTAAAAATGACAAAAAGGAGTTGAAGATAACGAATACAATATAGTCATATAATTAAGTTAGTTATACTAGACCAGAAAATGTCAGTGATTTTCCATTCTGAACATTTTCATAAAAGCAAGATATAAGAGACGCTGTAAGGTACTTTATTTTCATGTTTAAGTCTTTATAAATTGAATTATTTCAAAGAAACCAGGAAATAAATTTCCTTTCCTTAACAATTTTCCATTTTCCCATATTGAAAAAAATGATTATTTTTCTCTTTCTTTTCTATTATAATGTGAGCTAAAACACTATGGTATTTTCTTCACTATTTCCTTTTGTGTGAAACCTATCTGATTGACAGAGCCATCATTAATGAATGACCTCACCACATATGCAGTGATCCTGGCCATTGTCTGGCTTGTCAGATAAGATGTGTGGCCAACTTAAAGGGAGCTGCAGCTCGAGATCAGGTCAGGCTTCTTCCACTAGGTAACAGGTGGAACTATTTAGATCCATACCTATGCAAGAATTTTTTTTTAAAATCTGGATAAGGTGGAGCAGCACTCATCTTTCTTCTGATGAAAGTAATTGAACACCAGGTTTTCAGATGATGCACTGTGGGCATTACACTAGACACTCCTTTTTCAGAGGGGTGCTGAAGGAAGGTAGTAACTAAGCTGAAAGCCTGCGTGCATAAAAGGAATTCATTCGAAGTATTCATATGGAGATGTCAAGGATCATCTAGACTTCTGACAACTCACCTATGTTATTCATACCTCTGGGCACCAGTGATACCACAAGCTATGACCCTGAGCACATAAAAATGGGAAATGACTGCCTATAAAGGAATAATGAGTACTGCAGAAAGGGATTTGGAGGTCATAGTGGATCTCAAGCTAAAGATGAGTGAATAGTGCAAAAAAGTGTGAAAAAACCCTATACATTATTCTGCAATGAATTAGCAGGAGTATTATAATCAAGAGACACAAAGTAATTCTTACACTCTATTGTGTGCTGATTGGCCCTCAATTGGAGTATTGTGTTCAGTTTGGGGTGTCCAATTTCAGGAAAGATGTGGACAAACTGGAGAAAGTCTAAAGTAACAGAGGGTATGTCTACACTACAGCACTAATTCAAACTACTTAATTCGAACTAGGCGTTACTCCTTGTAGAATGAGGTTTACCTAGTTGGAATTAAGCGCTCCGCTAGTTCAATTTAGATTCGAACTAGCGGTTTGTATGTGTAGGCCCTATTAAAGTTAATTTGAACTAACGGCTGTTAGTTCGAATTAACTTTGTAGTGTAGAAATACCCTAAAATAATTAAACATCAAGAAAACATGGAAGATTGAAAAAAATGTGTTCATTTAGTCTGGAGAAGGGGAGAGCGAGAGGAGATATCATAGTGGTTTAAGTAACTAAAAGGTTGTTAAAAGGAAGACGGTGAAAATTGTTCTCCTTAGCCTCTGATGATAGGACAAGAAGCAAAGTACTCAAACTGCAACAAGGGAGGCTTAGGTTGGTCATTAGGAAAAACTCTTTCTCAGGGTGGCTAAGCACTGGACTAAACTGATTAGGGGAGTTATAGAATCTCTATCATTGGAGATTTTAAAAAGCAAGTTAAAGAAAAACCTATCTGGGATGGTCTAGATCAGGGGCAGGCAAGATATGGCTTGCGGCTCACCAAGCCTTTTAATCTAGCCCATGGTCTACCCCTGTTCACAGAGAAGTGCATGCAAAGTGGTTAGCTTCTTCCTGTGGCTTTCAGTGCTGTGGGGGAAGAGAGAGGCTTTGTGAGGCTGCCCCCAATCTCAGCAAAATCTCTCAGCTCCTATTGGCCAGAAACCTGCTATGTAGAGAGCCACATTGAACAGCCAGACACTGTGAGCAGCCTGGGGCTCCTAGCAAGCAGAGAACCCTGTCTGAGAGTACTGCTGGCTAGGAGCTTCTTAGATAAGCACCTCCCACACAGATCCTGCCTCAGACAGCCCACCCTCTCCTGTACCCAATCACTTCCAGACCCTGCAACTTTTATTATGCCCCTCCCCCAGACTAGAATCCTCTCCTGCCCCCATATCCCTTCTTGGATTCTGCACCCCAATCCCCTGCCCCAGATCACAACCCCTGCCTTTACTCAAAGTCCTTCTTGGACCCCATACCCTCTCCTTGAGACCCTTGACCACTTACCTCAAGCTTGTACCTCAAGCCCCCCATCAAAAAGTATTTCCCACTCCTGATCTAGATAGTATTTAGTCCTATCTTGAGCACAGGGAATTAGATTGATGACCTCTTGAGGTCCCTTCCAGGCTTCTGATTCTATGATTCACATTGCTATTTTTAGCATGTTAACTTGAACAGAGATTGTGCATGTCTACCTTCTCACTGCCTGCCATGCAGACATACCTGTGACAACAGTCTTCCCTAGCAGATTCTTCCACAGGAACAAAGAAAATGTCAGCCCGAAGGGTGAAATTCATGAGAACTGAAGACGGGGATTTCTTGGCAACAGGCCCCAAACTTTGCAACTCATTACCAGAGGAGTTACAGTGATGATTAGTCTCACAGCCTTCAGAACGAGGGGGTAAAATGCATTTCTTCAATTTAGCATTTTGACACCTAAAGCTAAAAACCAGAAGTGAAGAGGGGAAGAGATGGAAAAGGAAGCAAAGGACACGGGGGAAGGAAAAGTAGAGGAGGAAGAAAGAATAGCAGGATAAGAAGGAAAAAATATATTTTTCTTATATTGTTTTTGTATATATTCATTTTAAAATACCTGTCCCAAATGCTTTAGGGGAAATCCTGCCAGACCACAGTGTTGCCAGCAAGAGTGAGTTTCAGGTCCGACATTGGGTTGTCAAAGTACAAAAAATGCTACACAACTATGTATCGAACACAAGCAGTTTATTTCCTGATAGCTATCAGCTGTGCCCCTTAACTAAAAGAACAACATGATAGGAAAAGCGGCATTTCTTACATCCCTTCGGCTAGCTGGGGAACCCATTTCTGCTGTAGATGAAGTGGAAGACGGTCTCAGCTTCTGAGGCACTGGTACCCAAAGCCCATCGGTGAGGTCCAAATTACTGTGCTCTGGTGTAGCTTTAAATACTGTGTCTCTACCTTGTTTGTGGCAGTTTGAAAATATCCGGGGGTTACTCATTGCTTGTTATAGTATGGCTCAGCTGCACTGCTTGTCCTTTGACTTTGTTTACATGATCAGTACATTTAGGTAAATGAGATTGTTATGTTCCTGCCCTTATCTACAATTGATTCTTGCTACAATGGCGTATGTTCCTAGAGAATTTCTTCTGGCTCACCAGTAGTGGGAAAGGGGGCAGGGGATGGGAAAGCAGGGAGAATGCAGGCCTCACCACCCCTATACTTCAAATGTACCGAGTTCTTCCACAATTGACCCCTATACAAGGATATTGTTGGACTAGAGAACCCCAGCACCTGGGAGTGCGAACTGGCTCGAAGACCCATCTCGGGAGAGCCCTGACTGGGTGTGGACACCAGCAGGACCGGTGAGCCCCATCCCCGGGAAGTCCTGACCGTGGTAGCAGTAGTGGGACCATCTCTGGGGAGCCTCCTCAGAGTACAGCAAGAGCTGGGCATCTGGCAAGCACCATGGCCAGGCGGGGTTGAAGCTGGGTTACAATGACTTGGGAACTCTGTTCTAGGGAGTCCCAGCTCGCTGGAGCGGGGAGCTGTAGCCCAAGTCCAAGTACTGTGGTGGCAGGGCGGGTTCCAAGTGGCAGTGGAACTGGAATGGAGCCAGCCTGCAGGGATGGGGAGCATCCTGGGAGGTCTGTGGCAGGGTACCTCCCTGATGCACCAAATCCTCTTTTCAGAATGGGTCAGGTCCTGAGGGTGCTGGCCTAGGGAGGTCCAACCTGTACTAAATATTTTGGTGTGGTATGAAACCCTGGATGGCTAGATAAGAAGAATGACATCTCTTGCTCTTTTGAAAACAAAGAAGAGCAAAAACTCATTGTCTTATTTGGACTATACGAAGCCCACTCATTTGTAGTTAACCAAATCACTGTATGACTAGAATTTTTGTAGACATTACTATTTGTATTATTCAGTTTTATTACTGTGCTAATGCAGACACTGCCTCCATGGGATTATGTTTTTTTTTGTTTGTTTGTTTTCTTGTTTGTTTTAGTTATTTTTGTGTATTGAGCAAGGAACAGGTCCTCATTAATTTCACCATGGGTAACTTCCATTGGTCACATGGGATTTTCTGCCCTATGATTGATTAGATTAAATCATTCAGATCACAAGGAATATCCTGGAAATTTTGGGTGTGCAAAAGATGTGGGGGAGGAATAGACACTATGCTTAGAAGCCACTTATACCCAATTTGAATTTGCTGTGTTTTCAAGGTAGCAGGGACTCAATTTTTTTTCAAATAGCACCAGGGACTGAGGAAAAACAACAATCTATGGTGGTGCCTTTTAACGGCTTGATCAGCGATGGTGACAGGAGTTTCCAGGCTCATTTTTTGACCAGACATTCCAGTCAAAAACCAAACTGGGTACAATTCACTAGGACTGACAGTTGGTTCCAGAGAAGCTCAGTGTTAAAACAGTGAATGAAACAAAGCTGTCTGCTGAATTTTATAGAATAGAAAAAAAAGCTGAAAGAAAAATACTGAAACAAAATATTGTGATTTTCTCAGAATATTTTCCTCCCTAAACAGGGTGGTTAGATACTGGAATAAATTGTCTAAGGAGGTTGTGGAATCTCTATCCCTGGAGATATTTAAAAGCAGGTTAGATAGACATTTATCAGAGATGATGCATTATAGAAGGTGTTTGGTTCTGCTGAGAGGCAGGGGACTGGACTTGATGACCTCTATAGGTACCTTCCAATTCTAGGCTGTGTCTAGACTACATGCCTCCATCGACGGAGGCATGTAGATTAGACAGATAGGCAAAGGGAAATGAAGCGGCGATTTAAATAATTGCTGCTTCATTTAAATTTACATGGCTGCCGTGCTGAGCCGACAAACAGCTGATCAGCTGTTTGTCGGCTCAGCGCGCTAGTCTGAACGCTCCCCTGCCGACATCAAAGCCCTTTGTCGGTAGCCCCGTTATTCTTCGTGGGATGAGGTTTACCGGGGCTGCCGACAAAGGGCTTTGATGTCGGCAGGGGAGTGTCCAGACTAGCGCACTGAGCCATGTAAATTTAAATGAAGCCGTGATTATTTTAATCGCGGTTTCATTTCCCTTTTTCGAATACACAAATCTACATGCCTCCGTCGACGGAGGCATGTAGTTTAGATGTACCCCTAGTGTTCTATGATTCTATGCCCTTTCAAAAAAGCTAACAGCTGCTCCTGTTAGGAAAAGGATCAATCCCTGGTATACAAGGAGAGTCTTCAGACCCTGGTCTGGGAATATGTCATAGAGCTAAAATACTGTGGCAGGAATTTTCTCTTCATTTCACAATTGTCTGTTGTGACTTTAGAGTCAACAATAAGATTGAAAATAAAATTCCATATATGGGTTATCAGAAATAGGCGGAATGTGAAAAGATGACAGGCATACCTGGAGAAATACTCTTGTCTTGGCTTTGGGTTTTCTCTGTGACTGTGGTGTTCAGCACGTAGTCAACCCATGGAACTCCTTGCCAGAGGATGTGGTGAAGGCTAGAACTTTAACAGAGTTCAAAAAAGAGCTAGATAGATTCATGGAATTAGGTCCATCAAATGCTATTAGTGAGGATGGGTAAGAATGGTGCCCCTAACTGTCAGCAGACAGGATACTGTGCTAGATAGACCTTTGGTCTGACCCAGAATAGCTGTTATTATGTTCTTATGAACCCTGGGGAATTCCAAGCAATCCACTATTTATTATACACTAAAAGGAAATCTGAAAATCAACCCTGCCCTCTGTACAGTCAATATTCCTTCCTTGGCTGTGATGCTGGCATGATGTGGGCAGCTAGAACTAATGGAAAGTTGCAACAATACATCTAGGAGGCAAGAGTCCTTGGAATCAGAATCACAGAACTGGAAGGGAACTTGAGAGGTCATTTAGTCCAGTCCCCTGCCTCACTGCAGGGCCAAGTACTGTCTAGGTCACCCCGATAGATTTCTATCTAACCTGCTCTTAAATATCTCCAGGGTTAGAGATACCACAACCTCTCTTGGCAATTTATTCCAGTGTTTTATCACCCAGACGGGAAGTTTTTCTAATGTTCAACCTTAACCTCACTTGCTGCAACTTTAGCCCAGAGGCCAAGGAGAACAATTTTTCTCCCTTCTTCTTGTAATACCCTTTTAGATACTTGAAAACTGTTATCATGTCCCCTCTCAGGCTTCTCTTTTCTAAACTAAACAAGTTATAGGGGTTTTGTTTTAGCAGAATTATTCATATGAAGGAAGGTTTTATATGGTCAAATACAATAAAACTGCAGCCAAAGGCTTTTAAACAAAATCAAGACAATGTGAATTTTATTGGTTCTGCTGCAGGTGGCAACGACAATGTACTATGCATAATTTTACTTCAGAAATTTCCATTGTAAGGCATAAAAGAAGAAACTATTTTTTCTTCCTTCTCTAATTAGAATACAATGCATTATCATTGGATATTGTTATAAATAAAAACATACTGGGGTTTAATCTCAGAATCACTAAGCTTAGACTTAACATAGGTGAGGAAAGCTTGCAGTAAATACGTATAATTTGAACTGTCATAATCGGAATGACAAAATGTTCACTGTGATATTAACATGTAGGACTATTGTGGTATGATAGGTGGGGCTGGCCATTCAACCTATTATTAAGATTGACCAAAAATTCCCATTTTAAGATTGTTTTCATTGTTATAACTTTGTCAAACTTTAACCATTGAAGATAAAATGCTTCAGGGTGAATTGTTCTAAGAAGCTTCATCACAAATAGTTTGCTGTTTTGTGAGAATAATGCTAATGGAAATATTTCAGTAATGTTCTTTTGATGGAGGACTTTCTCTGTGTTTGTAATAGTGTGTTGGAATGTATAAAAAGATATAGCAGTTACTATGCATTAAGAATACAATTTTTGCTGTTGTGTCTTATGGGATCACTACATTGTTTCATGAGCAGCTTAGGTAGTCATTCCATTATGTATTACTTTATATTATGCAGAGTTCCCATGACATGAATGGGAGACTTGCATCATTGATTTCAATGGGACTTCACTTAGTAACAATGATACATCAAAATGTTGCATATTAAAGTGGGTCAGAGAAATGAAGCAATCTGGTTTGCTCCCAGCTGTGTGGTTATCACATTATAACTACACAGCCTAGAATTAATTTGCTTCCTCACTGAATTACTAATAGCAATTCTGTATAAAAGAGCATTGCATACTTTGATTTTTAAAATTTAAAGTAAATTTCAAGACACTGAAGAGTAGAGAAATTTAATAAATATACTTTCCTTCTGGAATGACAGAAAGATAAATAAATGACCTGTATTAGCAAAAAGAAATTGGTATTTCAAAACTAGAAAATACCAACAGTTATATAGGTACAGTGAATTAAAATCAATCAACACTGACAAAACAGAAGAGAACAGAAATAACAAATATCATCACTTCATCCTGAGCCATTTCAATTTAAATGGCTAGTTAAAATAAAGGGAAAGTACTCTATAGATCTGAGTGATATGTTATTCATTTACCATAATGAGGTTTTATTTTTAAGAGTCTATGCAATCAGTACAAGTCATACTAACAGCACTTAGAGAACAGCAATTATAGTACACAGAGCAAGAAATTTATGGAGATGTTTTTTAATAGGCAGATAAACCTATTGTCTAACAGATTCAAACAATTAGGATCTAATTCTTCCTGGTGTAATTCCATCACTTTCAACCTCAACCTTTTAATCTTGACTTAAATACAGTTGCTCAAAAATGAATTTGGCTATAATGCTTGGGAGTTGAGGGGAAAGACAACCACACACCACAAATCTCAGACACTAAGCGTACATGTGCACTACCAATTTTATTGAGGAAACTAATGGTGACATGCAGTAATTGACAACGGCAAAATCACCAATGAAGGTTCACACTCTATCCCTCTGTCAGTGGATTAAGTTCACATTGGGAGCTCCTCCATTGACAGCAGGAGCAATGCACTGTGGGTAAGTACCTCACACTGCTTGGTGACACCATCTGTCGGAAGGTGTTGTGGGACCATGTTACAGAGCATGGCATCTTGGGACTGTGAATATGGCCTATTTTGTTCACAGACTTCCAGTTTCCTTTCACACCTTTTTTCCAAATGCCATTCTTTACTGTGTTCACTGGCATCTGTCATGAGGACCTTGTGTATGGCAGTGGAGATCATCTTGAAGTTACTGACAGGAAAAGAATTCTCTGAGGAGCCTGACAGTGTGTGTGAGATGGACACCAGCATCCTGTCATTGCATTTCATATTCAAAGAGCAGCTGTACAGGATAGAGTGGCCCTTTGGGACTAGAGAAATGAGCACTGATTGGTGTGATCTCATGGTCATGCAGGTGTGGGATGAAGATCAGTTGCTACAGAATATTAGCTCCTTCCTGGAGTTGGGTGGCTGTGCTGAACCCCAACTTGTGGTGCAAGGACACCAGAATGAGAGTTACCTTCTCAGTTGAGAAGCATGCAGCAATCGCTACAGGTTGCAAAACAGCTTGGAGTGGAGAAGACTACCACTGATGCTGAACTGCTGCAAGTGTGCATGACAATAAATCACATTTTGCTATGAAGGACCATAACTGTGGGAAATGTCCATAACATAGTGGCTAGCTTTGCAGACAAGGTGCAGGGGCACTAGTCTGTATTCATATTCCGATTTTAGCACTAGCTCACCTTGCCACCAATGCTTCAACAGAAAGGTGTACTTCTCAATGATGCTTGCTGTAGGTACTTATGGATTACCATGCAGGGGCATTTCACATATATCAATGTGGGATGATCTGGAAAGGTGCATGACACACCCATCTTCAGGAACAAGAACACTGGCCTGTACAAAAAGATTACAGTGGGGGATGTGGAAATTACTTTTGTGATCCTAGGAGACTTGGCTCATGAAACAGTACACGGGGCACCTGGACAGCAGCAAGGAATATTTTAACAACAGGCTGAGCAGGTGACATATGGTGGTCAAGTGCATCTTTGGGAGATTGAAAGCAAGACGGTGATGTCTCTAGGGAAGGCTACATGAAGGGAAGCTCAATGAGAACAATATTCCCATGATTATGACAACATGTTGTACTTTGAATAATTTGTATGAATCTAATAAGAAATTGTTTGCTCAGGGTTGGAGCACTGAAGCACTATACTTGGCTACATAGTTTAAGCAGCCAGATGCTAGAGCTGTAAGAGGAGCTCCAAGGGCTATATCAGGGAGGTTTTGAGGGTGCACATTGAAATTGAGGGGCATTGAAATAAACCACAGTAAGAGTTGAGGACTTCCAGAGTGTGAACAAGAGTGTGAAGGTATAGAGGTAGGTTGCGTGTGTGTGTGGTGGCAGGGTGGGGGTGGGAGAAATGAACCCAATCTGGCTCACTACTTCTTGACTAAACACTTGAGGATCTCTGTCTGTTCATCCTGCTCATGCATTTTGCAGCCTGCATGGTGAAGGCCTGGTTGTCCTTGTGGTTCCATGGTTCCCTTTCCAAGTGCTATTCCCAATATCTGCACTCACTCACTCAGGGTATGTCTACACTACAAAGTTAATTCGAACTAACGCATGTTAGTTCGAATTAACTTTCATAGGCGCTACACTAGCGCTCCGCTAGTACGAACTTAATTCGAACTAGCGGAGTGCTTAGTTCGAACTAGGTAAACCTCATTGTGGGTATGTCTACACTACCCCGCTAGTTCGAACTAGCGGGGTAATGTATGCATACCGCACTTGCTAATGAAGCCCGGGATTTGAATTTCCCGGGCTTCATTAGCATAAGCGGGGAGCCGCCATTTTTAAATCCCCGCTGCTTCGAACCCCGTGTAGCGCGGCTACACGGGGCTCGAACTAGGTAGTTCGGACTAGGGTCCTATTCCGAACTACCGTTACTCCTCGTGAAACTACCACTGATGCTGAACTGCTGCAAGTGTGCATGACAATAAATCACATTTTGCTATGAAGGACCATAACTGTGGGAAATGTCCATAACATAGTGGCTAGCTTTGCAGACAAGGTGCAGGGGCACTAGTCTGTATTCATATTCCGATTACGGAAACGAGGAGTACCGGTAGTTCGGAATAGGCACCCTAGTCCGAACTACCTAGTTCGAGCCCCGTGTAGCCGCGCTACACGGGGTTCGAAGCAGCGGGGATTTAAAAATGGCGGCTCCCCGCTTATGCTAATGAAGCCCGGGAAATTCAAATCCCGGGCTTCATTAGCAAGTGCGGTATGCATACATTACCCTCCTAGTTCGAACTAGGAGTGTAGTGTAGACATACCCTGTATGAGGACTAAGCCTAGTTTGAACTTACTAGTTCAAATTAAGGGGTGTGTAACCCCTTAATTCGAACAAGTGGGAGGCTAGCCCTCCCCAGCTTTCCCTGGTGGCCACTCTGGCCAACACCAGGGAAACTCTATTTTCCCTCTCCCGGCACCGGACCCGTTAAAGGGGCACGGGCTGGCTATGATGCCCATGCCAGGTGCAAGCCTGCCAGCACCCAGCCAGCAGACCCTGCACCTGGCACGGCTCAAGCCAGCCACCCGATGCCCCCAAGCCTTCCCCCTCTTCCCGGAACCAGGCTGGCAGCTCCAGGGAGCTTGCCCAAGACCGCAAGAGGCGGGCACCTGCCTGGTCCAGTGCAGGCATTGTGGACCTCATCCACGACCTCCGCACTAGGCACAGGAAAGTGACCGTCTAGGGCAGCAGAGCTGCCAGCCTGGCCACCCAGGAGCAGGAGTGCATGAAAATCAAGGTGGTCCACTGAGACCCCCGACACTGAGCGCTAAGCTTAGAATGGCCGTACTGGGTCAGACCAAAGGACCATCTAGCCCAGTAGCCTGTCTGCCGACAGCGGCCAACCTTAGGGACCCTGGAGGGGATGGACCGAAGACAGTGACCAAGCCATTTGTCTCGTGCCATCCCTCTCCAGCCTTCCACAAACTTTGGGCAGGGACACCACTCCTACCCCCTGGCTAATACCACTCCATAGACCCAACCTCCATGAATTGATCTCAGTTCCCTTTAAACTCTGTTCTAGTTGTAGCCTTCACAGCCTCCTGCAGCAAGGAGTTCCACAGGTTGACTCTTTGCTTTGTGAAGAAGAACTTTCTGTTATTAGTTTGATGCCTGCTACCCATTCCTTTCCTTTGGTGTCCTCTAGTTCTTCTATTATGGGTACTAATGAAGAACTTTTCTTTATGCACCCTCTCCACCCCACTCGTGCTTTTATAGACCTCTATCAAATCCCCCCTCCATCTCCTCTTTTCTAAGCTGAAAAGTCCCAGTCTCTTTAGCCACTCTTCATATGGGACCTGTTCTCAACCCCTGATCATATTAGTTGCCCTCCCCTCTCCAACCCTCTCTCTTCCCCTTTCCCACCTCCTTTTCCCAGTCTCCCCCAGTTTTGTTCAATAAAGACAGTGAAAGTGTATACATTTTCCATTTTGCAATATAACAATGATTATATTCATTTCTGTATACAGGAATTTTTATATATTCCTTTTCTAGAATGTTTATTATACTATAAAAATAAATAGCAGAATTTCACACTTCATATCTATTTTTTACTTTCCACTATGAAAGTCCCTTCTGCTGTGTATGCATTGCATTTGAATGCACAGACATAGTATCACTAAATACAGAACAATGTTCATATTTCATAGCTGTGATGTCATCAGAAGGTTGTGTTTCATGTCCATCCCAAGAAATATAACTTATGTGTCAATTTTAATTAACAGATATGTGGCTGGATTTCAGCAGTGTTTCATCTGCTGCCACTTTTGATATTTTGTTTGTTTAAAAAAACTTAATTATATAATTTTAAGTAATATTGTAAAAAAATTATGATGTTTTCATTAAATGATAGCAACAAGAAGCAATGGACACAAATAAAAATCTTCTATGGGGCAAATCCTACCCTCCTTTGTGTCTGAGGATTTGCTCCTAATATAGAACTACTTCAATAATAGTATGTAAAGCATGTTTGGCAAGATTTTGGCTAGCTTTCTGAATGGGAATAATGATAATTAGAAGATCTACTAATCCTCCTACTCTGCCCCAGCAATAGTAATACCCTGCAGGTGGGTTGTTAGAGAATTATTGTGAAAATATACTCTACAATTTGTAGGTTTCCCAGAGAGACAACATACAAATAAAATCTCATGTAGTAACCATTCCAGCTCCACTGTCACTAGGGCCCTTTCTTTTTAGTGAAGAATAAGATAGTAAGGGCATTCCGATTTTTAAATAAGATTTAGGAAGCTGGTTTCATTTTTAATTGGGAGGTCCTAGTTTGAGGATGAAAAAAAATTTGTTCAGTATAATTTACAAACCTGTTAGATGACACATATTTAATTGCATTTATTACTCATAGTAAGGTAACTATTTTCAGAATAAAACCGAAAACATAAAGGCTGTGTCTACATTGGCACCCCTTTCTGGAAAAGGGATGCTAATGTAGACTTCGGAATAGCAAAATCTGCGGGGGATTTAAATATCCCTCGCGGCATTTGCATTTACATGGCTGCCGCTTTTTTCTGGCTTTGGGATAAGTCAGAGAAAAGTGCCAGTCTAGACGTGATTCTCTGGAAAATAAGCCCTTTTCCGGAGGATCTCTTATTCCTACTTTATTTTGCTATTCCAATGTGTCTACACTGCACCCCTTTTCCGGAAAAGGGATGCAGATGAGACAAGTTGGAATTGAAAATGAAGCGGGGGATTTAAATATCCCCTGCTTCATTTATATAAAAAAAGATTTTAAGAGGAGTAAGGGACCTTTCAGAAAAGGCTTTATTTTCCAAAAGATCCCCATCTAGACTTGCGCTTTTTTCTGGCAAAGCCCCGAGACGGAAAAAAGTGGCAGCCATGTTTATACAAATGAAGCAGGGGATATTTAAATCCCCCGCTTCGTTTGCAATTCCGACTTGTCTCATCTGCATCCCTTTTCCGGAAAAGGGGTGCAGTGTAGACACAGCCAAAATGTTGATGTATAATTCCTTTTCTCTTGCTCTTTTCGTTTGGCTGAATGGATTTTTTTTGTTTTGTTTTGCATTTGTATTACACACATCTACATTCCAGAAAGATTCCTACTTATGATCTTCAACATTCAGCATCATTTCCTCTTCTTGCTCACTTACAGTATTCCTAGAAAATTTCTATACAATATATTTAATACTCTATGTAACCCTCTTTTCTCCATTTTTTTTGTTGGACATATACAAAGATATTTAATTTGAATGACAATTACCCTTTTCCCTCTCTTCACTGAATTAGCATATCTTTAAATCTAGGATGTTGCTCTGCTTATATGCTGAATGTTTCAGTAGCCTATGAATGTAAAAGCTTCCTGTGTCCATCTATCTGTCAGTTTCCTATATCAGTCTTCACTTCTCTGTACTTGTGTTAAAAGGATCTTCGACAAGTTTACTAGAATGGATACAATATTCATTTCTCTTCCACAATCTCTGTAGTCATTTATTAGTATGTTTTTTTTCTCCTTAACTGGTATTTATTTCCCTACGGATGACAACCAGTGGGAATATCTCAACATTATTCTGGATTCCCATGCCATACTTTTTTTGGCTCCCTGGGGGGTATGTACCATCTTTTATTTTAATTTCTTAGTAAAGTGACTGCCAAGGTCATCAGATCTCCAGTGGAAGTCAGTGAAGAACAAAGCCTGTGTTAATTCTTTGTCATCTTATCCCTCCCCACAAAATTTGAAGTAGGTAAGTACTTCAGTTAGCATAAGCCACTTAAAGACATTTGTTTAATGTCCTTATTGTTCTCTAATATTCCTGGTACTATGAGCTTGAAGAACCATCTGTTCTGCCAACAAAGTATCAAGAATGACACAAGTTCACTAGAATGTCAGTAACATTTTACAGGTCATTGCAGTCCCTTTACAGTACAATTACTGATTGGAAGACAAGCTTTGAAGTGAATGCATGATGAGCTGTGCTTTATATTTCCATAGTAGATGTCCATATTTATTTTTTACCTTCCCAGAGGGTAAGCGCTTTATTCTCTTCTTCTCCTCCTCATCCAGTTTTTTTTCCTTTCTCCTTTTTTTGTTGATCTTACATGATTCTCACCACCTATAATCTTTCTTCTGCTGTTTATTCCTTTTGTCTCACCTCTCTTTCCATTTATTAAGCCAGCATTTCTTATTGAGCAATGCCTTGGGGTGAGAAGGCAGTGGAAGGGCACATCAGGATTTACTTCACTGGGTCATGTTGCTGCCATAATGTTATCACCTTGTTCTTAATGGTCAGAATTAATTCCAGGAGTTAGAAACAGCCTAACCCAATCTGGTGTATTTTAATTGAAAAAGGATTATTATTCAGGAATAAAGCAATATTTTTTGAAATTCTGTAATGAAAACATGTGATTGTAGAAACAACATTGGTAAAAATGTATAAATACAATATATTAAAATGTTATCAGTATTCAGACACTAAAAATAATACAAATATAAGAATATAAGAGCACTGGTCCATCTATTCCAGTATCCCATCTTCTGAGAGTGGCCAGTGCCAGGTGATTCTGGGGGAAGGGAAAAACAGAACATGAAAATTCACCATTCCCTGTCATACAGCCACAGCTTCTTGCAATCACAGTTTAGGTACCCAGAGCATGAGGTTGCATCTCTGGCCATCATGGCTAATAACCATTGTTGGACCTTAACTCTGTTTAAGATTATGTCATGTAATGGAAATAGTTTCTCAAACTATCTAGTAATATTGACTCCTGATCATTGGAAAACTCTAGCAAGGTGAACTTTTCCAGTGCACCTTAATTTATAAACTCATCTCTGGTCTACAAGCCCTATAGGTCCTCTAACATAGGATTGGGTGGCTTAAATTCCACTAACTCTCATTTTACATTGCAGCATACACTTACCTAAGATCTATACTGCTGTGCAATAGAATTCTGGAGTTTAGTGCCAGAAGGGATCACCAGATTGTATATGTCACAGTTGACCAAGTCTACCATGCACCCACATACAATAAGCCCAACAATTCCAAGTCTACCTCATGTAACTGAGAACATTAACAAAATTTCTTGTAATCACGGTGTCAAACTGTTGCATTACACGCAACTCAGTGTTTTCATCATTTGAAAGTGCCATGGGAGAGGATAGAGGGGAAAAGGTGTGGGGAAGAGTTTGCCATTGTGTCATGTTGCAAGATGCCAGTTTGAGCAATATTTTGAGAGCATGGAGGGTTAGAAGAGATTGATATCCACAATAGAAAAAGTGAAGAGAAACAAAAGGAATAGATGCATGTGTGGCCTCTGAGAGCTAGGTTTCTAAACAGTCAGCAACTGAGGCTTTAGCATGAGACAGAAGCAGAGTGCCAGGCAGTGTCCCAAACCATTTTGGAAACTTCTATGCAGAGAAAGTATATTGTGGACCAAGGAAGGCAGGTAGTGGATACTCATAAAGGCTCCCAGTCACATCTTCCAAAACTAACTGTGGCCATAGGACACCTGGAACAAAATTTGGAACATCAATTTAGTATAGCAATACATTGTGAAGATGAATTGTTATTTGCCAAGGTCCCCACCATATGATCTGCTTTCTCCATCCCAGGCTCAGTTTCTGGCTGGAATCAGACTCACTTCCTACATGGTTACAGTCAGGCTCTTGAGAATTAAAGAAATCTTGACATTGTGGGGAGGGATCACCATTGTCCTCCTCATGTACCTCCTCCAATATCTCTTGTTGTTCATCATGGCCAAGTGTAGTAGGGCAGACTGGCCACCCATTTGGAGCAACTCCTCTTGGAGCCATTTTTAGCACAGCTTAGCCCCTCCCTATCACCTGACCGGAAGTCAGTGGGAGGGGCTAGGACTATAAAGAGCCAGGCTGAGAGCACAGTTGGGGCCCAGCCTCAGTGGAGACAGAGGCTTGCCCAGAACTCCCTGCCACAGAGGCCGAGACCTGGCTCTGGCCTCCCACAGCCTCAGAGGCTGAGGCTTACATGGATCTCTCTGACTTAGAGGCCAAGGCCTAGCTCGGGGCTCCCTCAGCCTCTGACCCAGAGGCCTAACCTGAACTCCCTGACTGGGAGCCAGAGACCTGGTCGAGCCTGCTCCAACCCGGAGGAAACTCAGACCTGCCCAGTGCTCCCAATTCAGGAGACTGTGGCGTGGCCCGGACTTCCAAGGGTGGCTGACTCCAAGGACCTGCCTGAGCTCCAGCGCCCACCTGTACCCCGGATCCGTGATCGCCTGCTGACCCTACAGGCCCCGCCGGCTGTACCTGAGGACCTGGTTGACCTGAGGGACCTGCCTGAACCCTGATGCCAGCCTATACCCCGGGACCCAGATGCCAGCCTATACCCGAGACCCTGTCAGTGCTGCTGGACGAGCCGGACCCCAAGGACCAGCGCAGACATCACTGCCTGCTGCAACCTGCCTACCAGCTAGAGCCTGAGGACCTGGAAGCCGTTGAGGCCTGGATCAGGCCACTGGAACTCCTGCCAGAGGAGACCCTCCTTGACTCTCCGAGGGTATGTCTACACTACCCCGCTAGTTCGAACTAGCGGGGTAATGTAGGCATACCGCACTTGCAAATGAAGCCCGGGATTTGAATTTCCCAGGCTTCATTTGCATAAGCGGGGAGCCGCCATTTTTAAATCCCTGCTTGTTCGAACCCTGTGTAGCGCGACTACACGGGGCTCGAACTAGGTAGTTTGGACTAGGATTCCTATTCCAAACTACCGGTACACCTCGCAAGTGCGGTATACCTACATTACCCTCCTAGTTCGAACTAGGAGGGTAGTGTAGACATACCCCGAGTGAGTTGCAACAGACTCAGGTACCTGCTGAGGGGGAGAAAGGTAGTGGCTCAGGCTGGTAAAAGCCCAAGGCCAGCACATTTCGGGCTGGAGCCCCCACTGTGCCAGCAGCAGCTGCTCTGCTGCCTCCAAGGCCCGGGGCTGGGGCGCAGAGGAGTGGGTGAGCCTGTGCCCTGCTGCCATCCACCTACTGGGTGCCAGTCTCCCTCTCACCACCACTTCAGGTGAACTACCTGCCCTCCTCCTGAACCAGGAGCTTCCCCAAACCTGTGTGTTTGCTGCCATGCCCTGAACCAGAGCCTGGCCCTCTGTCTTTGAACTGCTACCGTGTTTGCTGTTGCCCAGCCTGGGACCAGGCCTGGGCCTCTAATACTATGTGGGTTGCCCCATCCTGCCTGAGGGCCTGTGCTCATTTACTGTGTTGATTGCCCCCACCTGTGACAGGCCTGGGGTCTCTGAACTCACTTAGGGTATGTCTGTACTAGCCACCCTATTTCGTACTAGGGTGGTTAATGTAGTCATTCGAACTTGCAAACGAAGCCCGGGATTAAAATATCGTGGGCTTTATTTGCAAGTTCCCAGGCGCCGTCATTTTTAAATGCCCGGTAGTTCAAACTCCCTGCCCGTGGCTACACGCGGAACGGGCTAGGTAGTTCGAACTAAAGCCCCTAATTTGGACTACCGTTATTACTCCTGCAATGAGGTACACATACCCTCTCTGTGTTTGGTTACTGCCCAGCCTGAAACCAGGCCTGGGCCTCTTAAAGTGGCAGGACTATTGCTGCTGCCCTGCCCAGAACTATGACATCCCTGGTTTTCATATGCGTTCTTTTGTCCTGTTTATTCTTTAACCAGCATTGGTTAGATTTCTTTTTGTGATTGACCAATGTCCAAAACAACCCCAACCCAAAACCAAAACCTTTCTTCTGGCCCAAAAGCTTACTGAACCCACACTTCTTAACAGATGGTGGTGAGAGCCTGCCTCTCATCACAGCTTCTAGACTAAAGGCTGCTTAAGGCATGTTACAACTGCTTGATCTGAGAGCAGTGAAAAGCACACAGACAACCAGACAGCTCAGTAATGGATGCCTTCAAAGCAACGTGAGAAAGTGTAGCAGTCTTGTTTTCATACTAACAATACATCTCACTAACTCAGTTTGCATTGAATACTGTCCACTTTGAAAGAGGACTCCAGAGTTCACAGTAAACATAGAGTTAGTGCATTCTCATGAATCGCATCATGTGCATGAAGGAATTTCTACACTGACCTAACTCATATTACTGTAGATTAAGCACATACAGTGTAGGTAAACCCCTAGTAATCCAGGGTGTAGTTACAATGGGAAGAAAATTATAGACTGCATATACAGTGTCACATTGTCTATCATTTTAAACTTCTTTAATCACAACCAGTTAATTTCCAACTTACCAAAGTGCACATTCCTTCCTAAATATTAGGTATGTGCCAGACTTGAAGTTTAGAAATAAAATTATTCAAAACCAAAGAAACTGTACCCTCAGCATTTCAGAAATATGACTCAATAGAACAGCTTTTCAGAAAGTTAACAACTTCTTCACTTCCTTTAAGTACAGCTTGAGAAATGTCAGCCCAAAGGGTAACGTTCAAGGAAGTTGTAAGTGGCTGAAAATAGAGGTTCAGAATAAAAGTGTCTCCTCAGCCATCACTACATTGTTGCTACTGCAAAGCTTGATTGAATCTGAAATTATAGTAATATTAAGCCATTTTACTGACATATGACTAATATGAAAGGGATTTTTCATGTTTATTAGTTTCAGTTTTGCATTTGTAAACAATAGTAAAATGCTATGTCTCCTAGTAGAAACGAGGGCTGTGTCTACACTGGCATCCCTTCCGGAAAAGGGATGCTAATGTAGCACTTTGGAATAGGCTACAGATTTCTGATAAATTCATTATTGCATATTATTCTCTACTTATTACAGTAGAAGCTTTGCTCTCTGGCACTCAATTAACCAAAAACCTTAATTAACCAGCATTTCTGATATATCCCAACACAAATTTCCAGTGCATATTCTGCACTCCACTTCTATTCAAGAGTGACAAAAGATAAGTAATAAAACTTCAGAGGGGTAGCCAAGTTAGTCTGTAAGGGTATGTCTACACTACAAAGTTAGTTCGAACTAACGGACGTTAGTTCGAACTAACTTTAATAGGTGCTACACTAGCGCTCCGCTAGTTCGAATTTGAATCGAACTAGCGGAGCGCTTAGTTCGAACTAGGTAAACCTCATTTTACGAGGACTAACGCCTAGTTCGAACTAGCTAGTTCGAACTAAGGGCTGTGTAGCCCTTTAGTTCGAACTAGTGGGAGGCTAGCCCTCCCCAGGTTTCCCTGGTGGCCACTCTGGCCAACACCAGGGAAACTCTATGCCCCCCTCCCGGCCCCGGACCCCTTAAAGGGGCACGGGCTGGCTACGGTGCCCGTGCCAGGTGCAAGCCTGCCAGCACCCAGCTAGCAGACCCTGCACCTGGCACGGCACAGAGCCACCCACCCGATGCCCCCCAGCCCACCCCCTCTTGCCGGGACCAGGCTGGCGGCTCCCGGGAGCTTGCCCTGGACCGCAAGAGGCGGGCACCTTCCTGGGCTAGTGCGGACATCGTGGACCTCGTCCACGATCTCCGCACTAGGCACAGGAAAGTGGCCGTCTAGGGCAGGAGAGCTGCCAGCCTGGCCACCCAGGACCAGGTGTGCATGAAAATCAAGGGGGTCCACTGAGACCCCCGACACTGAGCCCTGAGCTTACAATGGCCGTACTGGGTCAGACCAAAGGTCCATCTAGCCCAGTAGCCTGTCTGCCGACAGCGGCCAACCCTAGGGACCCTGGAGGGGATGGACCGAAGACAATGACCAAGCCATTTGTCTCGTGCCATCCCTCTCCAGCCTTCCACAAACTTTGGGCAGGGACACCACTCCTACCCCCTGGCTAACAGCACTCCATGGACCCAACCTCCATGACTTGATCTCACTTCCCTTTAAACTCTGTTCTAGTTGTAGCCTTCACAGCCTCCTGCAGCAAGGAGTTCCACAGGTTAACTATGTGCTTTGTGAACAACAACAACTTTCTCTTACTAGTTTCAAGCCTGATACCCATTCCTTTCCTTTGGTGTCCTCTAGTCCTTCTTTATGGGAACTCAGGAAGAACTTTTCTGAATGCACCCTCTCCACCCAACCCCTGCTTTTCGAGACCTCTATCCTGTCCCCCCTCCGTCTCCTCTTTTCTAAGCTGAACAGTCCCAGTCTCTGTAGCCTTTCTTCATCTGGGACCTGTTCCCAACCCCTGATCATGTTAGTTGCCCTCCCCTCTCCCAGCCTTTCTCTTCCCCTCTCCCACCTCCTTTTCCCAGTCTCCCCCAGTTTTTTTCAATAAAGACAGAGTCAATGTTGGAAGAAACGTTATCTTTATTTTGTACATCAATAAGAAGGGGTGCTAGGGAAGGGTAAGTGGAAGGAGGTGAGGGAGGAATGGGGTACGAGCCCCCGATGGGGAGGACTGGGCTGGCTCTGTGGGCTTCTGGGGGTGGAAGCTCTCCTGCAGCCCCCCAATTACTCCCTCTCCCCAGATGGCAGCCTGCGGCAAGTGCAGCCGGTCTGATGGCCGAGTGGTGTGATGTGCCCAGTGTGGGCACTCAGGGCACTCCAAGCCAGAACTTCTTTGCAAGCGGGGCACCCCTTAGAACTGTGTGTCCGGGGTGGGGGTCGGGACCCTTTAAGCGCAGCCCTCGGCTAGCCTGAGACAGCATCTCCATGCTCTAAGTCCTCCTTTTATGCCCTGCCGGCACTGCTTCCGGCCATCCTTAAGCCCTGTTCAGAGTCCACTCAATGTGGACTTACTAGTTCGAACTAGCAAAATGCTAGTTCGAACTAGTTTTTAGTTCTAGATGCGTTAGTTCGAACTAGCTTAGTTCGAATTAACTAATTCGAACTAAGTTAGTTCGAACTAGCGCTGTAGTGTAGACGTACCCTAACAGGAAAAACTTTTAAACAGTGCCATCCTCCAGCTTGTGGTAGAGGCTGCAGTTACAGAGTACTCGGGCATCATGCCCCTTCCATGACCAGCTGATGAAAATGTCTGAAAACTGTCCGTATCTCCCTTCCCACCCCCCCCCCCCCGCATCTCCCTTCTGTTCTGCAATGTGATTTGTCCTTTTCATATTTGTTCATTTTTTTTAATTGTATCCTTTGGTATATATGGTTGTGACTACTTTCTTCCACTATTTGATCTGAGGAAGTGGGTCTGGCCCACGAAAGCTCATCATCTAATAAACCATCTTGTTAGTCTTTAAAGTGCTACATTGTCCTGCATTTTGTGAAAACTGTCCATGATAGTCTACCAGAGCCTGCAGGACCATTGAAAAATATCCCTTTTGATTTATATACGGGACAGCCCAGTGGTCTCGGGCACAGATGGAGATGTGGGTTGAATAGAAACCCCCCCCACACACACACAGTTGAGGAAGCTCAGGGCGGCAAATTCAGCCATGATGGGGTCCAGGACTCCCAGGCAGATGACGCTGCACATCAGGATGGTGTTTATGGCCCTCACAACCTGCAGGAGACAAACAAAGATACAAAACAGAGAATCAATGGGATGTCCCTGAGCTCTCCCCCTCAAACACCCCAGCAGCCATCCCCTAGAAGGTGTGCCCCCCTCTAGGGCTGTGTGAGGATGCAACTGCAGAAGCCCACAGGGACGGGACTCCCCTCTACCTCCAAACCAACCCCCCACATCCCCAACATCCCCTTTTCCCAGGGTTTCCCTTTCTAGTGCTCCCCCTCTCTCTGCAGGGACTGTAGCCTGACAGTGCTTTACCTCCATGAGGAGAGCCCTATTAATCAATTTTCCCATGTTGTACTGGTTGCCCATGGACTGGTAACTGTCAGGTGTGGTGAGCTTCCAGATGGCAATGGCGACCCGCTTCTCCTGGGTGATGGTGAGTCTCATCTGGGTGTCCCATCATCGGAGGGCAGGGGAGAACGAGGCACACAGCTCCATGAATGTATACCAAAATTAGAATACAATTAAATGAATAAATATAAAATAGTATTCAGGTACTCACCAATTCAGTAGTATTACTGCACTGTAAAGTGGCTGATTTCGTGAAGCACTTAGATGTATACATGTAAAATGTTCTTAGATGTACACAGGTAAAATTTTCTGTACCACAACTCCTTCCTCATTTCGAAGTTGTGGAGCCACTGCTGATCATCCTACTGCTCCATCATGAGCTGGTCCCACCAGTTGGAATTGGTATCCAGCCTCCACCATGGAGTGCAGTTGCAAGGGCATTGCTCTCACACACAAGCAGAGGTTCTCAAAGATGAGGTTGGAGTCAAGCTCATGCAGGACCATGAAAGCAACCTGCAAAAACTTTTGTAGAAACTGCAGTATGGCAGTGAGGAGCCATCACATGCCCAGAAGCAGCTCTGGCTCCATGGCAAGGAGTGCTGTGGTGTCCTGAAGCAGGACAACCAGAGCACACAGTGGAAATGCTTTGCTGTACTTCAGAGAGGTAGTCAAGGAAGCAGAAGCTGAAAATTGTCTGTCCTGTCCAGGGGGTCCCTTTAAGCTCGCGTCTCAGATAGCCTCAGGAAGCAGCACCTGGAAGCAACTGCTGACCTAATGCCCTGCCTGAACTGGTTCCCGGTGGCTTTAAATGCAAAATAGCATTTAAACCAGTGTGGATGCTATCTTTCAAAATAGCATATTGGTATTTCAGTGCACTTTTTGTGTGTGGACACTCTATTTCGAAATAAGCTTTTAAAGAATATCTCTTCCAGAAAAACTTATTTCAAAAGAAGCTTGCAAAGTAGACGTAAGATAACTGATGGTACAGAAACTTTTACCTGTACATCTAAGTGCTTCAGGAAACCAGCCACTTCATAGTGCAGCAATACTACTGAATTAGTGAGTACCTGTATACTATTTTATATTTATTCATTTAATTATATTCTAATTTATTTAGTATACTAATGGTAAAGAATAACACCCAGTTAAATCAAAGTACAGGAAAACCTGCGCTATCAGGAACTTAAAAATTCAGAAAAATGTAGAAACTGGCAAATTTCTGATGCTGGGAAAAGCAAAACCAAAGAAAAAAAAGTAAACTGTCTCTTTAAGTGCTGGGCCGATCCTCAGAGGAAACATACAGCATGTACCTGTGGGAGGGGCGAATGGCAGCCAGAAGTAAGAAGCAAACTTCTTGACTCCCGCCATGGCTCCCATCCCTTCCCCCCAGCAGGCCACCCCTGCCATCTTTGCCTCCCACCCCCCAGATTCCACCACCCCCAGCAGGCCTATTCCGCCCTTGCTCCCCACTCATGGCCCCCCTAGCAGGCCACATCCCGGCCCCCGCACGTCTCCCATGCCCCATCACTGCAGATAACCAGAATGTTTAGGTTACCAGCGTGCCCTAATCCCTGGGCACGCTGGATAACACCGGTTTTATTGTATTCATTTAACTGGCACTCCCATGCCTCCTGCATGCTGGATAACAAAGTTTTTACTGTAAATCATTTTATTAACTATTTTGCTGCTTTAAGACTCTCTGGGTATGTCTACACTACCACCCTAGTTCGAACTAGGGTGGTTAATGTAGGCAACTGAAGTTGCAAATGAAGCCCGGGATTTGAATTTCCCGGGTGTCATTTGCATCTTGCCGGGCGCCGCCATTTTTAAATGTCCGGTAGTTCGGACTCCGTGCCCACAGTTACACGCGGCACGGACTTGGTAGTTCGGATTAGGCTTCCTATTCCGAACTACCAGTACACCTCGTTCCACGAGGAGTAATGGTAGTTCGGAATAGGAAGCCTAATCCAAACTACCTAGTCCGTGCCGCGTGTAGCCGCGGGCACGGAGTCCGAACTACCGGGGACATATCTGAGTGTTTTTCATAAGCTTGGCTACATTGAACAATTATTTATCTTTATGGTGAAACACAAAGAGGCTCATATGTCCCTTCCCCTTTCTAGTACACTCACTTAAGGTCATCCATAATGTGAGATTAGGTTTCTGAATCTGAGGCCAGACTTACAAAGTGTACTGTGGAAACACAAAAAGCCACTCAGGCTGTAATTTGGACCCTAAAAATATGAGAACTTTCAAGCAAGCAATGGGGGTCATCTATGGCCTGAGCAGTTCCACAAGCTGGCCCCTTGGGCAGATGCTGGCACATGAATCTTATGGCACTGGGGAAAGGGGTGTCCATGCCATTCCCCCAAGCACAGCACCTGCTCTACCCCTACCTCAACTCTTCCCACCCCTGTTCTGCCCTCTTCCCCCACTGCACCCCTTTCTCCAAGGACCAATCCACAAGGGATGCTGCCGCAAGGGTTACAAGGGAGCCTGGCACAGGTCAGTAGCAGAGCATGGGGCCCCCTGTAATCACCACTGTGGTGGGAGCCATGGGGAAACAGAGTGATGCAGCAGATTCTGCTCTACTCTTCCACCATCTCCTAGGCCAGCCCAGTCACTCTACTTCCCAGCAGCATCAGGAAGTGGGCTAGGGTTGGGGCGCTCTACCTCCCGTTCCCATGGGGCAGGGTTGAGGAGTGGGCTGGTAAACAAGGCAGGGAGATGTGCTTGTGGGGGAACACACAGAGATCACCATCTTCCCTGGTGCCCTGTCAGAGGGAGGTGCCCACTGACTCACTAAGAGGATTTGAGGATTCAGTTTTAGGCCTCTGCTTTAGAGCATTCTGTTGCATCATGTGAGAGGTGATTGATTAACCCACACACTTGTCAGCTATCCATTTACCACTGAATCAATCCAATTATCACTTCAATACATAACATAATCTTATACCGATTGATCCATTATTTTCATTAGTCCATGAGGACAGAGAGAGAATTTGCTAGGGGGATGATTTAAATTTTATGTTAATTTTTTCACACTTTTGTTATAGTTACATATTTTTACACAATACTTATCCTGTTAAATTAATTATTAAATATTTTAAAACAAAAATTAACAAGCTCAAAAAGTGACCTTGTAGAGTGTGCTTTAGTGAAAGCATTTCAGAGTTGACTGCATAGTGCTGTGTAGTGAAGTAGATACCATTCTAACCAAACTAATTCTATAATTATTAAATATAAATATCATTGGTTTTATTAATGGCTTCTCTAGTGGTGTTATAGATAGACTGATCATATTTAAAACATTTATTACAATGTAAAAAAATTCTTCCAGTTACTCAAATTCCCTGTTTTGGGGAATATTGGTGGATCAGGTAATCTCTTTCAAACTGGATTAAAGGGATAAGTGCACTCAGTGTAGCTACAATGTATGATTGTTAAAATTTTCTTGTCTGTCCAGAGTATCATTATTTTTCTAGGAGTGCAATATCCACTGGAGACAGCTGCTATTTTATGTTTAGTTCAGATGCTGCATGTTAAGAGATTAGACACATGGCACTTTGTTTTGGAAGCTTTGCTTTTGTTCTCTTGTTTTGTTGTTTTCTCTTAATTAAAAAATGAATAATTCAACATGAAAGCATACTGTTTCTCATATTAGGTGAAAAATAAAACAGATGTATGTTCTGATAAAACACATATGACTTGAAAGAAAAACATGTCAGCAAAGTTATACTCTTATACAAGCAGAAAATTTGCAATTCTCAGATATGGGGATACAAAAGGTTTTGGTACACCAACTAAAACATGAGTGTTCATAATCAGAAATCTAAATCCCCATTAGGTTCAGTGTCTATAAAAGTAATCTGATTTTTCAAGGGTGCTGAGCTTCTGAATTTGTTATTAACTTCAATAGCGTTGGTGGGAGCTTAGAGCAACTGAAAATCAGGGCCCATAACTTTTCCACTTGACTCAATTGCCAGTAGTGACACAGAAAAATGTAGAGTTTATGGTCTGATACTTGAGCATCTCTCTGATGCAACAAGCATGGGGTAACTGATGAGAATGCTTTAGCTTCCGTATAGCCACTGAAGCACTTAGGAACATTGCAGAGGGTTGAAAAAAGACTTTTAGTTTGATCACAAACTGAATTGGACACCTTACTTATCTTTCCCCACTTTAGACAATTCTACAACATAAATTTTCATGTCTTTGCTGTGGATGAACATTAACTATAATGTCTTCTTTCTTCCCCCCGCCCTGGCGTGAGTATTTGTGCATGTATGCATAATGTGATCCTGAGGTATTTCCAGTAGAGAGGGAAATATTAATGCCATTGTGCAAGACACTGGGAAGACCTCACCTGGAATATCATGTTCAATTCTGGTCACCGAAGTTCAAGAAAGAAAATTTGAACTAGACTAGTTGCAGAAAAAAAATGGATACTATGATGATCAGAGAAATGACTAGTAGACTGAAAATAAGAATTTAGTTTGTTTAGAGTAGCAAAATGAAGACTGAGAGTGAAGAGGAGTGGGCTCTAATAAGGAGGGAAAAGACCTCTTTCAGAAAAGCTAAAGACAAAGTTGGCACAAGAACAAGTGGGTATGAATTAACCATGACTAAAACTAGGCTGGAAATTAAAAGAAAGTGCCCGGAAATTAAAAGAGTGAGGTTCTGGAACAGCCTTCCACTAGGATGAATAAAGGCAAACAATCTAAGCATTTTAAGATTGTTCTTCATAAATTTATAAATGGGATTATATGGCAAGTTTAAATGCAATAGCAAGTTATGGGGCCTCATGATTTTTCCAAAGAAAAATCAGTCAAGGGCCATACACAAGTGAGAGGCAAAAAAACAAAATAAAACAAAACAAAAACAGATGTGGCCCACAACTGACGAGCAGGAAAAAAAGACATTTACCTCACTCCCATCAAACTCCAGCCTCTGGGGAGTGGAGAGGAGAGAGGTACAAGGAAGGCACCAAGGCTCAGGGCTTACCCCTGGGCTGAATTAACTCTTCTGGGGGCTAGTACATTCTGAGGGGTTCATTGTTTGGGAGGGTAATGCTGGGGAGCAGATTGGGGTAGAGGGAAAGTGCAGAAGTGGGCTAGAGGTGGGAGTGCAGGGTCTGGAAGGGAGGGAGAGTGCAGGAGTGGGATGGGGATGCATGGTCTGGGCAAGAGGGAGGGTGAAGGCTGGGGCTGGTGGTGTAAGGTCTGGAAGGAGGGGTGAAGGGGTAGGTGAAGTGGGGGCAGGATTTGGATAGGAGAGAGTGCAGGAAGGAGCAGGAGATTGAAGCAACTATCTGGCACAGCACCTGGAAGGGGGACACAGGTGTCTTTGCACAGCTCAGTGTGCTGCAGGGAAGCACTCCATGCGGGCACCACCTAATGCCGCTCCCATTAGCCTTGTTTCCCAACCAATTGGAACATGGGGCCATGCCTGCACAGAGTGTCCCTACAGCACACTGAGCTGCTTCTTTTTCTGTGCCTGGCAGAGCCCACAGGTTGGGTCTGGCCCGCAGGCCCTAGGCTCCCCACCCCTGATATACAGGGTTCAGTTTGGTTTAATGGCTTTCAAGCACCTGCACTATACAAATTGGGCCAGCACCCTGGGGAACTACCACATTTGAAGATTACTTGTGGTTCGCAAGACTGATTTCTTCACCTGGAAGATCAGAGCAGAGAATATATGTAATAATTCGGTCTCTACCTGTTCTCCATTTCATTGTAGGCAAGCTCTGAGACAACTGACTTGTCCTGTGCATGCGACTTGGCCACAAGACAAGTGTTTGAACACCCTGAACTCCTTTCTTCAAACTAGGTAGTTCTCACCCTTATTAATCTGTTACTAGTTGCTTATCCTCCTAAATATACTTGGGTTCTATCTGCAACTGATCATTAGATTTATTTAGCTAGTACCTTTAAGGTAGAAGCTAAAGCTTGTTTATTTGTTTATCTTATGAATTATTCCTTTAGTCCACTAAAAATTTACAGATCAGCCTCATTGCCAAACATCCATGCAATCCAGGCTCTGGTATTGGTAGATAGTCTATTCCTTCTGAGTGAATGGAATTACACCACAGATGAATTTGGCCCAAGTTACTTTAAAAGTAAATTTAAATGGCATACTTTGGGTCATGATTTACAATTTACTAATGGTCACCAGATATTAGATTTGTACTAAAATATTCACAACAGTTACAACATTGCAAATTGATACATTAATTCTTTTTTTTTTCTTATAATGTGAGAAGGGGAATGTGTGATGTCTAAATTGGGAACAGATTTTGCAGTATGGAAAGTAATTGTCATGGAGGTGACACATTGTGTTCCTCCTCCAAATGTGTGGGAAGGGACGTTGTCTGCTTTACTCTTCATGTTGCTGATATTTTTACACTAGCATATGTTAATGTCTTGCAATTTGCTGTGAATTTGTTTTGATTTGGATTTTTCTTTTTCTTTTGTAAGAGCCACAGGCTGATGAAATGGTTATGAATGCATCCTAAGGGGGAAAAGTGAAAAACCAAGAAGGAATGAAGGAAACTGTTGATTAATGCAAAAACTGTGTGTTATTGATTTACACATGGAGAAAGCAGTAAGAGTTCAAATAGTGAATGTAGACAGAAGCTCTGAATTAAGGAAATTTGAAAATTGTGAATTAAACAGTATGAGCTTCTGATATTTATTGACTGGATAAACAGTGAACAGAATTTATAAAGTGAAATTAAGAGTAATATTTGTCAGCAAAAATGGAAGGTTTTCACCCAAAAAGGTTTAATTAAAGGACAGCGAGGGAAAATTTGTTTTATTTCAAGTAATGTTAGATAATATACCAATCACGATAATGGCAATAATGCAAATGGAAATGTAATTATGTGAATCCCACTGTCTTATTCCAAATCTATTATTTGTAAACCGAAAGAAGAAAAGCAAAATTGGAACTACAGCAAAAAAATCCCTAAAAATAAAACAAAAGCAGAACAATAAAATGATAAGTGATAAGACCTCTAGGTACCCTTAGGTAATTTAATGTTGGGCCTGCCATTTTTGCAAGCTGTCAGAAATCCACACCCAGAGCCTGACAACTTGCACTAAATGGATGGCAGAGTGGGAAGAATGATCACTGAAAATTACATGGTCATATACAATATATTAAAAGATATTTTTTCATGCTCTTGGGAGCTAAAAGGTCCAACTGGGAAAGCAAAGATTTAGTCATGCATGTTTAATGGTGTTAATCCATAATATGAATTATACACTACTATGAAACAGTCCATTTTATTAAACAGAGTTTTAGCATGATCACAAAACTGATATTTAGTGTGTCATTTATTATTGCATTTCTTCAGGTTTATAACAGTTTAACTTCAATGGAGTGACAGTGGATTAATACAGGTGTTAATCAGGCTCAAAAGGCATATATGGATTTGTACCTTTCTCTCTAAGGCTTTGTCTACCATATTTTGTCACAAAAAACTGCCTTTGGTGAAAAAACATTCAGCACATATGCATTGCAATGTGGATTTTGTTGTTAAATACACCCAGTTTTGGATACAAAATACCTCAATCCTAATGAGAGACTTCTGTGTTTTCCCTGTACACAAAGGCAGTGTAGACACCATGCCTGCCTTAATTGCTTTATTTGACCTCCAGAAAATTTCCCCCAATTCCCATCCTGACTGGTGTGGTCAGCAATTTGAACTACACTGCCCTGCAACCAGGTAAATACCCCAACTCCTTTTCCAAGAAGCTCAGGATGGAGAGATCTCATCACATCCAGAAGTCCATGTCAGAATATCACACCAAATGTTCTCCTGTTTAGACCATTATGGATCTATTGGATTGGATCATTATATAAGGAGTCTGAACAATCTCAGCAGCACTTTACACATAGGAATTGGGATGTCTATGGGAATATTTTTGAGGCTTGTTGCAAAAGGGCTGTGATTGGGCTACACTGTAATGCAGGTGAAAGATAAAGGAGATGAGGAAGGAATACTATGAGGGTGGCATCTCGTTGCTCTAGTGCTGCATCTAAGACCTGCCATTTCTATAAGGAGCTGGACGTTGTCATTGATGGTGACCTCACCTCCACTGCAAAGAGTCTCGTGAATACTAAATCTAAACAAGAGAACATAAGAACATAAGAGAGGGTGTTGCCGGCAAGAGTGAGTCTCAGGTCCAACACTGGATTCTCAAAGTACAAAAAACTCTACACAAGTATCTGTCAAACACAAGCAGTTTATTTTCTGACTGCTATCAGCTGTGCCCCTTAACTAAAAGAACAACATGACAAGAAAAGAGACATTTCTTACATCTCTTCGGCTAGCCGGGGAACCCATTTCAGCTGTGGATGAAGTGGGAGACTGTCTCAGCTTCCGATGCGCCGGTACCCAAAGCCCATTGGTGAGGTCCAAATTGCTGTGTCCTGATGCAGTTTTAAATACCATGTCTCTCTCAGTGTTTGTGGCAGTTTGGCAATTTCGGGGGATTACTCATTGCTCGTTACAGTATGGCTCAGCTGTACTGCTTGTCCTTTGACTTTGTTTATATGATCAGTACATTTAGGTAAACAAGATTGTTATGTTCCCACCCTTATCTACAATTGGTTCTTGCTACAATTGCTTATTTTCCTAGAGTTTTGCTTCTGGCTCATCAGTAGTAGGGAAAGGGGCGGGGAATGGGAAAGGAGGGGAAATGCAGGCCTCACCACCCCTATAGTTCACACGTACAGAGTTCTTCCACAATTGACCCCTACAACGGTCATACGGGGTCAGATCAATGGTCCACTGAGCACAGTATCCTATCTACCAACAGTGACCAACAGCAGAAGCCCCAGGGGGAGAGATCACATGATCCCTCTCCTGTCACCCATTCCCAGGCAAACAGAGGTTAGGGACATCATTTCTACCCATCCTGGCTAATAGCCATTGATGGACCTAACCTCCATTAATCTATCTAACTCGTTTTTGAATCCTGTTAAAATCCTAGCCTTTACCACATCCTCTGGCATGATGTTCCACAGGTTTTCTGTGCACGGAGTGAAGAAAAACTTTATTTTGTTTATTTTAAAACTGCTGCCTGTTAATTTCTTTTGGTGACCCCTAATTCTTATATTGTGGGAATAAGTAAATAACTTTTGTTTATTCACTTTTTCCACATCAGTCATGATTTTATAGAACTCATATTCCTCCCTTAGTCTCTTCTCTTCTAAGCTGAAAAGTCCAAGTCTGTTTAATCTCTCTTCATATGGGACCCATTCCAAACCCCTAATCATTTTTGTTGACCTTTTCTGAAACTTTTCCAATGCCAATATATATTATTTGAGATGAAGCGACCACATCTGTATGCAATATTCAAGATGTGGGTGTAGTATGGTTTTATATAGAGGCAATAAGGTAATTTCTTTCTTATCTCTATTCCTTTGTTAATTATTCCAATCATTCTATTTGCTTTTTTGACTGCTGCTGCACACTGAGTGCATGTTTTCAGAGAACTATCCACAATAACTCCAAGATCTCTCGATTAGTTATAGCCAAATTAGTCTCCGTCATATTGTATGTATAGTTGGGATTATTTTTTTCCAGTGTGCATTACTTTACATTTATCAACATTAAATTTAATTTGCCATTTTGTTGCCCAATCACTTAGTTTGATGAAATCTTTTTTGAAGCTCTTCATAGTCTGCTTTGGACTTAACTGTCTTGAGCAGTTTGATATCATCTGCAAATTTTGCCACCTTTCTGTTTACCCCTTTCTCTAGATCATTTATAAATAACTTGAATAGGATTGGTCTTAGGACAGACACTTGGGGGACCCCACTACTTACCTCTCTCCATTCTGAAAACTTACCATTTGTTCCTATTCTTTGTTTCCTGTCTTTTAACTAGATGTCAATCCATGAAAGAACCTTCCCTGTTATCCCATAACAACTTAAGAGCCTTTGGTGAGGGACCTTGTCAAAGGCTTTCTGGAAATCTTAGCATACTGTATCCACTAGATCCCCCTTCTCCATGTGTTTGTTGACTCCCCTCCCCAAAGAACTGTAGTAGATTAGTAAGGAATGATTTCCATTTACAGAAACCACGTTGACTTTCCCCCAACAAATTATGTTAATCTATATGTCTGACAATTTTATTCTTTACTATAGTTTCAACTAATTTTCTCGGTACTGACTTTAGAGTTACCATTCTGTAATTGCCAGGATCTCCTCTAGAGCCCTTTTTAAATTGGTATCACATCAGCTATCTTCCAGTCATTAAGTACAAATGCTGATTTAAAGGATAGATTAAAAACCACAGTTAATAGTTCTGCAATTTCCCATTTGAGTTCTTTCAGAACTCCTGGGTGAATGCCATCTGGTCCTAGTGACTTGTTACTGTTAAGTTTATCCATTTGTTCCAAAACCTCCTCTAATGACACCTCAGTGTAGGACAATTCCTCAGATTTGTCACCTGAAAAGAATGACTCAGGTTTGGGAATCTCTTCAATATCCTTAGCAGTGATGATTGAAGCAAATAATTCATTTAGCTTCTCTGAAATGCCTTTAGCACCTTTGAGTGCTCCTTTAGCATCTCGATCGGCCAAGGGCCCCACTGGTTGTTTAGCTGGCTTCCTGCTTCTGATGTATTTAAAAACAATTTGCTAGTACTATTTGACTTTTTGGCTAGCTGTTGAGGTGGAATGAAATGAGGATATGAAGTTTCCTGTGAGTAGACCTAGTGGGGCAAGAACCCAGGAGCTGTTCTCTGTTCCCAACATACCTAGCTAGTCTCAGCAGTTTCTCTCCAGGGAGCAAGAAAGGAGATTAAACACATAGTAAAATGGTTGTGGCATGGGTAGTGTGAAGGGAGGTTTAGGGTAAAGAAATGTGAGAGGCTGGGTGTATTTCCATGAGCTAGGCATTTCCCTGTATAACTAATGGGTACAGAGCAGTAGGGTGTTAATGCATACTGAGATTTTATGATAGAAATGTAGCCGTGTTAGTCTGGTGTAGCTGAACAAAATACAGGACTATGTAGCACTTTAAAGACTAACAAGATGGTTTATTAGGTGATGAGCTTTCGTGGGCCAGACCCACTTCTGAGGAAAGCTCATCACCTAATAAACCATCTTGTTAGTCTTTAAAGTGCTACATAGTCCTGTATTTTATGAGATTTTATGGGAATCCTAAACCATGGTCTCCAAGAAAGTTTCCTAGAGATACTCATTAATCCTCTGCCACAGATTCCCACCTGTCACAGAAAAACTTTGTACCATCCCCGTTGTAGGACACTTTCCCATGCTATCCTGCTATCACTTGTGCAGGGTCCAAAGCAGTACATAGGTGAGTGGTATAGAGAGCAGACAGAAGCCTCAGAGGTCCGGTGTCTGCCAGAATGATCCCTGCCTGGGGAAAAATGTAGGATCATTTTAGAATTTGTTCCCTAGAACACTGCTCTGCAACCCTTGAAAAGACTTGGTGTTTTCTTTTGTGCACACGGGGTTCTCTCTCTGCCTCCCTGGCCCCTGCCAGCACTCACCATGCATTGGGTGTTTGCAGAGAAGGATGTCTGGCCAGGGTCAGCGAGAAAATGATTGCTATATTGTGAAAGGTGCATATAGCTGAAATGGTTCAATGCTGTGCTTGAATTGAACAATACCATTTTCTTCATTGTTTCCTGTCCTGCCCCAGAGTGGCTTTCAGGAACTCTCGATGCATGCCTGCTGATCATGTCTGCCAGTTAGGAAAGAAACCAAGATGCAGCAAAAAAGATATGTCATTGGGAGCTACTGCAGTGCTCCACTACAGAGAAAAGGGAATGCAAGGAGTGCTGGGAAGCTGAAAGGCAGGACAGGAAAGAGAATCATGTGATCATTACGAATGCAATTGAGAGCATGATTAAAGTAGAGGAAGAGCAAACAGAGATGCTCTGGTCTTTAATAATGCTGCAGATTGAGAAGATCCAGGCTTAGTCTCCACTGCAGCACATTCCCAATACTTTACTATACTCCTCCCCACTCTGTCCACAAATTCCTTTCTATTGTCTGGGACTCCTCCATGTCCCCTTCACCCAATCCACTCAGACAAGTTTCACAATGGTATCTGGGTCAGTTGTTAAAGTCTGCTCTTTCCCAGTTCCTCTTTTCGCAGCCAGCATCTCCATGTTGGTGAGTTTTTGATTGCTGTTTCTTTTTCAATAAAGGCAAATTTTATAATGGGAAATAATCTTTATTTTGTTTTCTACAATTTTACATTGCAAGCACTACCAATTCACAGGCATTTTAATCATTTTCTTACTGGGATATGTGGCTCTAAATGTCATTATAGCCTCCTAGAAAAACTACATGGAATGTGCCATTGATGAACCGCTGACACAGAGGCTGTGTCCAGACTCCATGCCTCCTTCGACGGAGGCATGTAGATTAGCCACATCGGAAGAGGGAAATGAAGCCGCGATTAAAATAATCGCGGCTTCATTTAAATTTAAATGGCTGCCCCGATCTGCCGATCAGCTGTTTGTCGGCAGATCGGGAGAGTCTGGACGCGATGCCCCGACAAAGAAGCCTTTCTTCATCGACACAGGTAAACCTGGTTTCACGAGGCTTACCTGTGTCGATGAAGAAAGGCTTCTTTGTCGGGGCATCGCGTCCAGACTCTCCCGATCTGCCGACAAACAGCTGATCGGCAGATCGGGGCAGCCATTTAAATTTAAATGAAGCCGCGATTATTTTAATCGCGGCTTCATTTCCCTCTTCCGATGTGGCTAATCTACATGCCTCCGTCGAAGGAGGCATGGAGTCTGGACACAGCCAGAGATACATTACTGATCCTCATTATCAAAGTGCTTCCTTAAAGCACTTCCTCAAAGTCAGTGGTGCAAGTAAACAAAAGGATTTACCAGTACAAGAGAGGAGGACACGCCAGCCAAGGGGAGAACATGACCTCCCATGTGACCTCCCCCATATGACTCTGCCCTTCTTCTAGTCCAGCACCCATAAATTTTTTCCTTTCCCTCTCTTCCTCATCCCACATCACCCTCAGGGTGTGTCTAGACTGCAGTGAGTTTTCAAAAAAAGTGGCCTTAAGAGATGTTTGGCTTTTCTTTTTAACTAAGTTCTAGCCCATGGTGTATTTTGTTACCTTTCCATCTGATCCTTATGCTTGCAACAGGAATATTGTTTTAATAATAAAAGTTTTTTCCTTTCTTTTTATTAACCTGTCACTGGTTACTTGTGTGTCCTGATTTTTATAATAGGGGTAAGATTTCGCAAATGATCTTTCCCCTAATCTCGTTATTAATATTTGAGTGGTGGCAGTGGAAGTTTTATTCCCAAAATCTAGGTTTTTAAGATTTTGGGGAAAGTTTTATACCAAAGCCTAGTAGATAAGGCTTTGGGGTACACCTGCTGGCCCCCACTTCTGCATTTATCGTGCCAGAGTGGGGAAGGGGCCATGACAGTAGTCTCCATGGAACAAATACTGTGTCTTTCCACTTTGCTCTGTAGAACTGAGCACATTCATGATATTCACAGGTTTGCCCAAATCAGCATAGCAAGTCTATTTAAACCCACTGATTACAGACATGTAGCCAATCACTGAGTCACTTTGATCCATAAATCACAGAGATTGTTTTAAAATTATTATACATCTTCCAAAATGTAATATTGTCATTTTTTTAACATGTATAGTGCACATCTCCAACAATAGGGACCATTACAGATTGTCTTCAGTGTTGTAACTGTGTTGGTCCCAGGATATTAGAGAGACAAGATGGGTGAGATAATATCTTTTATTGGACCAACTTCTGTTGAAAGAGACAAGCTTTCAAGCTGCACACAACTCTCCAGAGCAGACCTGAAGAGCAGCTCTGTGTAGATAAAAGGCATTACCTCACCCTTCTTGTCTCAGCATTGCAAATTGAACAGTCAACAAAAAGTGTATTCCAATTATTCCCTACTTTGCACAATGTTTTCAGCATCAGATAAACAGACTCAGGTAACATTGATTTATTCCGGAGAACTGGATTCTCTATTTCAAGAGCACAAAATGCAGCATAATTTTCTGAAGCTATAAGGTCAAAATACAAACAGATTTTCCCTTCTTGTCACAAAGAGGGTACAGCCTTGAAGCTAAAGGAACTTATTTATTGTGGCAGAAAATCTCATGTAGAATTAGGACAACATGTCATTTCCCAACATTTATACTTGAACCCTGACCTCTATTAATCAATCTTTTAAAAAAGATACAAACTGCAAAATATACATTATAGAGCTGTCTGTTCCCAAGTACAGCTGATTTTTCTCTCTGTTAGCTTTGACTAGTTGTTCATGCTCAGTAACTCAGTGCAGCTCAAGCTAATTTCCTGGATTTGAGTAGATGCTGTCTTTAGTGACCTTTTGGTGACCATTAACCCATTAGAGTACTGTGTCCTGTTGTTGTCTGAATTACAGTGCAGTATCTATATGAAGAAGAATAGAGAGTAAAGCTGTAGGAACCTTATTATATGTTCCTATGCAAAAGGTTTGAGTAAAAAAATAAAAGAACTTTCATAACATTTATACACACAAAATTATTTCCATATGAAATTGTGTATTTGTCTTAGATTTTCCTAAATTATATGTTATAATTGGAGCTGTTTTGTATAAAGTCTTAACACTATATAGGGTGCATCTACACAGCACCCTAAACTCAAAATAAGATACTCAATTTGTGCTATGCAAATTGTGTATCTTATTTTAAAACTATTTTAAAATAGTTTATTTTGAAAGTTGGCATTGCTACACAGCACCAAATTTTGAAACTATGCACTATTTCAAGCCATCCCTTATCCCTCATGCTATGAAGTTTTCTGGGATGGCTAAATAGTGTGCCTGTCATTTCAAAAAATATTTTGAAATAATGGGTGGCTTGTGTAGATGTGGGATAGTTACTCGGATGTTTACTGTATGCATATTTTGGGGCAGTTAATGGGACAGGGTAGTATGAGGTTAAAAAAAGGCAGGAAGAGAAACAGTGGCTCATGATAAGCCAATTCTCCACAAACAACTGAGGATTGTTAGGGAACAATAATTGAATTGTTAATTTTGACGGTTTTACCTCCTTCCCAGCCAACCTACAAAACTGAGTATTCCCCAGAATCTCCAAAGCTTGAAACTAACAAAAACAGAGGTACTCTCCCAGGATTAGAAAGAACTACCTCAGAGGAGGGAGAGGGAGTTATCTGGAAAAAACTAGACTAGGACATGTATCCATGATGTTTGAAGAAGTTAAACCTGTCTAGGTTAACATTGGTGTAAGTCTTTAGGTAATATGGATGTGTGGACACCATTTGTTTTAAAATCCTCTCTCTAAATGTTTTGTTCCTACTGACATAATGAATAGTTTCGTTTTAAAAGGTGTTCTGTCATTGAATACAACTGATCACAGACTTCCAAAGGGAAGAAATATATGGTGTCCAAACTCAATTTATCAGTAGAGTAAGCCTGGTTGCTACCCTGGCTCTTATAATCATTCTTAAAGTATGTCTACACAAGAACATTATTTTGAAATAACTAGCTGTCATGTGATGTTTTTTTCAGTACATTTTTAGATTCAGGGATGCAGCACAAACCAGGGAGAGAGATTTAAACTTAACTACTTCCTATTTTATCGAAAGTTGAAGCAATTACAATAACCAAAGAACTTTGCAAGTAAAAGGGTCAATACAATTCCAATAAGCAGTGCAAGAGAGATAAACACAGCACAAATCTCAACACAAGCTTTAGCCATAATTCATTATAGGCTAACTTATTACTATGAAATATAAATTTTATTCACTATAGATTTTAAAGAAGGTTAGCTTAATATACAAATGATGCAAAGCAGTTAATGCAAAACTAGCTATACTACAATATTTGCACCTAATGCACTTACAGTGCACACTCGATCCCCAACAATCCCAGGACAGGAGGTTGTGGTCTCATTCCTTCCCACTCGCTGAGACGTCTTAGACTATGCATTGTGGATGAACAGGCCCCAAACTTCTGATTACATGAACAGAGTCTGCAGGTCCACTCTGTTCTTCCATCCCAAAGCACATACTTGCAGAAGCATACTTTACACAAGGTGAGACTCGGTTGCTCCACACATTGTTATCATGTGGTGTTCCAGCCATACACACTTCTTTATTCCAACACCCTTAGATAAGCTACTCACTTTACTTAACATTATGGGTGTGTCTATACTACAAGGATTTGTCGACAAAAGTGGATTTTTGTTGACAAAACTATACCTGCGTCTACACTACCGCCGAGTTCTGTCGACATAACGTCAACAGAACTCAGCAGTTTTGTCGATGGTGGTAAACCTCATTCTACAAGGAATATCGCCATTTGTCAACAGCGTTCTGTTGACAGAAGGCGTTATTGCATCTACACAGTCCTTTGCATCTCCACTTTCATGTTGACAAAGTGGCGTGCTTTGTTGACAGAACCGGATGTAGTCTAGATACTCTTTGTCTAGACCAGATATCTGGCCTTTTAACCATTACACTGTTACTTGAACACTTTTCGTAATTTTAAAGAACACAAATATTTGTCAGGCTTGCCCGCTCCTTCTGCCCAAGGCCCCACCCCACTCCTGGGGTGCAGATAGGGCTTCTTCAAGTGGACGTTCCGCTGCCACTTGCCACATGCTCCAAAGAATAGAGCTAGACCATCATTCTGGTAGAAGAGAATTTGCTTGGATTCCTTTTAAGCAACAATGAAATGAAAGGAATTCTGATACCAGTGATACTAGAAACAGACTTTCTGTCTTTGGAAAATCACCCTTTGTCATTTTCTGATTTCAGGTTTCAAGAATTTTGCACTGCTTTAACTCCATTAACTTCATTGGCATTGTGTCTGATTTACACAGTCTAACAAAGATGCAGCAGGGTCCCCTTCTCCTCTTTCTCTAAAATGAGACTCCTACCTACTTACCTGTCAGGGGTGTTCTGATAAAATACATCCTTATCCTCTTCTCGCTTAGTTCACTGGGGCTGCGTCTTAGTTCACTGGGGCAGCTGCTTTTGCGGAAAAACTTGCAAGTTGTCTACATTGGCCACTTGAATTTGCGCAAGAACACTGACAATCTAATGTAAGATTGTCAGTGTTCTTGCGCAAATACTATGATGCTCCCGCTCAGGGATAAGCCCTCTTGCGCAAATGCTTTTGCACAAGAGGGCCAGTGTAGACAGGTAAAAACTGTTTTGTGCAAAAAAGTCCCGATGGCGAAAATGGCAAAATCGTGTCTAGACTGGCACGGACGCTTTTCCGCAAAAAGTGCTTTTGCGCAGAAGTGTCCATGCTAATCTAGACGCTCTTTTCCGCAAATGCTTTCAACGGAAAAAATTTTCCATTAAAAATATTTGCGGAAAATCATGCCAGTCTATCCGTAGCCTGGGAGTTTTTCCATTTTCATCAAAGACAGTAGGGCTATGTCTACACTACAAGGTTTTGCACAGAAACCCATGGAGCATCCATACCTCAAGTGCGTTTTTGCACTAGAAAATCTATAGTCAACTGACAGAACAGAGGGCTTTTTGTGGTGTAGGTATACTTCCTTCTATGAGGCATAACTCCTTTTTGTGCTACAGCTCTTGCACAAAAAGACATGTGTGGATGCTCCACAGGGGTTTCTTGCACAAAAAGAACCTATCTGAAAAAGCACAGATGTTCTGATGGTCATTCTGTGAATGGCAATCAGAGATGTCTTGTACAAGGGTATCCTTGTGATCCCTCTATGAAATAAGGGATCTTTCAGAAAAGGCTTTATTTTCCACAAGATCAGCGTCTAGATTGGTGCTTTTTTTCAGCAAAGCTCCTTGCCGAAAAAAAGTGGCAGCCATTTTTATGCTAATGAAGAGGGGGACATTTAAATCCCTGCTTCATTAGCAATTTTGATATGTCTAATTTACATCCCTTTTACGAAAAAGGGATGTAGTCTAGACATAGCCCTAGGGTAAACCTATTTCGGGATATCAGAAGTACCCTGAAGAGCAATGCTGCGTCTTTAAAAGTGCAAGCTGTTTCCCAAAATAGCAGTCAAGCTATTCTAGTGTCTCTGTAATGTTAAGGGATTTGTCGGAATAGTGACTTATTTTGAATGTTGACACTGTCTACACTGCGCCAAATTTCAAAATAAGCTCTTTTGACTTAGACTCAGAATAAGCTAGGCAATTTCCCTAGTGCAAATTGCATAGCTTATTCCAACAGAATGGTACTGTCTAGAAGCACCCCGAGAATCAATCTTTTCATTTTTTTAGTGGCACTGCAACAGCCAGAGTAGGCTCCCTGCTCCTCAGCAATCATCTCTCTGGGGGTATGTCTACACTACCCTCCTAGTTCGAACTAGGAGGGTAATGTAGGCATACCGCACTTGCAAATGAATTTCCCGGGCTTCATTTGCATAAGTGGGGCGCCGCCATTTTTAAAACCCCGCTGGTTCGAACCCCGTGCAGCGCGGCTACACGGGGCACGAACTTGTTACCATTACAATGCTATACTGCTCTTTCTAAGCAAGCTTATTTATCATTAAAGGTGAAAGTATTATGATGTAATACACTAAAACAATAAAGGAAGCTACAAACATTTTAATAAGCATAGCACAGATCATCCCTAACTCAAAGCGCAACCAGGAACAGCTAACAGGAGAGTTTGGAGAGAGAGTTCTCCAGGTAAAAGAGGAGTAAAAACGGGACCCTTGTGGTGAGTGGCTGTCTGGAGTTTGTGTTTGTGTGTGGGGGAGTTATTTGCGGTGTGCTGAGCTTGTGTTTGTTTGTTTGGTTGGTTTGTTTGAAGGAGCTTCTAAAAGGTTTGAAATCTAGAAGCCTCTGTTAATTGGCTGAGCCTCAGTCAGGGGGAGGGGCTATCAGAGCTATATAAGCCTGTGACTCAGCGACCAGGAACAGCTAACAGGAGAGTTTGGAGAGGGAGTTTAGAGGGGGAGGTTAGAGGGCATTAGTGACTTCTGACCTTCTTTAAAACATAACTCTTAGAATAATCTATACTCCAGAGGTTTAAAAAGAATCCCAGGGTATGTCTACACTACCCTGCTAGTTCGAACTAGCTGGGTAATGTAGGCATACCGCACTTGCAAATGAAGCCTGGGATTTGAATTTCCCGGGCTTCATTTGCATAAGCGGGGCGCCGCCATTTTTAAAACCCCGCTCGTTCGAACCCCGTGCAGCGCGGCTACACGGGGCACAAACTAGGTAGTTCGAACTAGGCTTCCTAGTTCGAACTACCATTACTCCTCATTTCACAAGGAGTAATGGTAGTTCGAACTAGGAAGCCTAGTTCGAACTACCTAGTTCGTGCCCCGTGTAGCCGCACGGGGTTCGAACGAGCGGGGTTTTAAAAATGGCGGCGCCCCACTTATGCAAATGAAGCCCGGGAAATTCAAATCCCGGGCTTCATTTGCAAGTGCGGTATGCCTACATTACCCTCCTAGTTCAAACTAGGAGGGTAGTGTAGACATACCCCCAGTTTATACTTAAACTTATCATTAAAAAATGGAGACAGAAGCCCAGCAGCAGAGTGGGGGCTATCCTGTTTATTGTGTCGAGTATAACATGTATGATTACCTGCCCTGTGGGCGGGTGGCATATGTGTGCACCTGTTGCAAGGAGCTCCTGACCCTCAGAGACCGAGTTTGGGCTTTGGAGGCCAGGGTGGCTGAACTGGAGGAGCTAAAGGAGGTAGAGAGCTATGTTGATGAGACTTTCCGGGACACTGTAGTACTGTCTCACCTCCAGTCTGAGAACCCCAGTGCTCTTAAGGAAGATGAAAGACTCAAGGGAACAGAACATTCAATGGGAGCAGAGGGAAACCATCCCATAGTTGGGACCCTCCTCCCAGAGGATGCTGCGGTATCCTCTCGCACTGAGGATATCTCTGAGGGGGAGAGAATGCCAGTTAGGAAGAGTCAGGTGTTAGTAGTGGGTGATTCGATCATTAGAAACATAGATAGTTGGGTTTATGATGACCGGGATGGTCACTTGCCTGCCTGGTGCGAAGGTTGCAGATCTCTCGAGGCATCTAGATAAACTTATGTGTAGTGCTGGGGAGGAGCCGGTGGTCGTGGTACATGTAGGTACCAATGACGTAGGGAAGGGTAGGAGAAATGTCCTGGAGGCCAAATTTAGGCTGCTAGGAAAGAGACTGAAATCCAGGACCTCTATGGTGGCGTTCTCGGAAATGCTTCCAGTTCCACGTGCAGGGCCAGGTAGGCAGGCAGAGCTTCAGAGTCTCAATGCGTGGATGATACGATGGTGTAGGGAAGACGGGTTTAGATTTATTAGGAACTGGGGACACTTTTGGGAGAGGGGGAGCCTATACAGGAAGGATTGGCTCCACCTAAACCAGGGTGGAACCAGACTGCTGGCACTAAACATTAAAAAGGCCGTAGAGCAGTTTTTAAACTAAGAGATGGGGGAAAGCCGATTAGTGCGGAGATGCACGTAAATCGGAGGGAGACTTCTCTTAGAGGAGAATCCATTGATAGAGATTCTCTAAGCTGTAGTCAGAAAGAGAGGAGGGGAGAGGGCAAACCATGGGCCAGAGCAAACAAACAACCGCATACAAAGGAATCCAATGCATCAGGGAAAGGCAGACAAATAAGCAGTGGCAAATTTTTAAAGTGCTTGTACACAAATGTTAGGAGTCTGACTAATAAGATGGGTGAACTAGAGTACCTCGTATTAAATGAGGAGATTGACATAATAGGCATCACTGAAACCTGGTGAAATGAGGAAAATCTAAGGGACACAATCATCCCGGGATATAAAATATATAGAAAGGATAGAGCAGGCCGGGTGGGTGGCGGAGTGGGACTGTATGTGAAAGATAATGTAAAATCAAATGAAATAAAAATATTAAGTGAATCAACATGTTCAATAGAATCGCTATGGATAGTAATTCCATGCTCCAATAATAAGAAATTAGCAGTAGGGATATATTACCGACCACCTGACCAGGACAACGATACTGACATTGAAATGCTAAGGGAGATTAGAGAGGCTACCAAAATAAAGAACTCTATAATAATGGGGGATTTTAATTACCCCCATATTGACTGGATACCTGTCACCTCAGGAAGAGAAGCAGAGATAAAATTTCTCAATGGCTTAAATGACTGCTTCTTGGAGCAGCTGATGCAGGAACCCACAAGGGGAGACGCAATTCTCGATTTAGTCCTGAGTGGAGCGCAGGATCAGGTCCAAGATATAACTGTTACAGGACCGCTTGGGAATAGTGACCATAATATAATAACATTCAACATTTCTGTGGTGGGAAGAACACCTCAGCAGTCCAACACCTTGACATTTAATTTCAAAAAGGGGAATTACACAAAAATGAGGAGATTAGTTAAACAGAAATTAAAAGGCACAGTGACTAGAGCCAAATCCCTGAAAGCTGCATGGAAACTTTTTAAAGATACCATAATAGAGGCCCAACTTAAATGTATACCCCAAATTAAAAAACATAGCAAGAGACCTAAAAAAGAGTCACCGTGGCTTAACCACAATGTGAAAGAAGCAGTGAGGGACAAAAAAGGTATCTTTTAAGAAGTGGAAGTCCAATCCTAGTGAGATAAATAGAAAGGAACATAAACACTGTCAAATCAAATGTAAAAATATAATAAGAAAAGCAAGAAAAGATTTTGAGGAACAGCTAGCCAAAAACTCAAAAAGAAATAACAAAATGTTTTTTAAGTACATTAGAAGCAGGAAGCCTGCTAAAAAAACCTGTGGGTCCCCTAGATGAAAAGTAGGAATAAGGGATCTTCCGGAAAAGGGCTTATTTTCCGCAAGATCCCGTCTAGACTGGCACTTTTCTCTGGCAAAACCCCGAGCTGGAAAAAAGCGGCAGCCATGCTCATGCAAATGCTGCGGGGGATATTTAAATCCCCCGCGGCATTTGCAATTCTGATGTGTCTCATTAGCATCCCTTTTCCGGAAAGGGGTGCCAATGTAGACACAGCTGTAGATTAGAGCTGGAAGATACATCAGGAGGTTATCTAGTTCAACCCCTTGCTCAAAGCAGAACCAAGTCTACTTTAAAAACCTCTAAGGATGGCGATTCCACCACCTTCCTAAGTAACTCATTACAGTCCTTTACCAATCTCACAGTGAAGCAGTTTTTTCCTAATACCCTACCAGGTTTTCTCCACTGCAGCTTGAGACCAAGGTTCCTTGTTCTGTCTTTTGCCACCTGTGAGGATGTTATTGACTGGAACAATACATTAGTTACATTTACTTTAGTGCTAAAAAATTTTCTAGTTTTGCCTCAAAATCTCTGATTCCACATAAAAGTAATTGTAATTTTATACAGTAATAACATGAACAAACACACAGGTTCAGTTAGGTTTCATAATCATTAACTATACACATACAAGATCTAACTACATACTACAACTCTGGATTATTCCTAGAACAAAACATGGTAGATGACTCTAGGCAGCTTTATGTCAGCAATTCTCCACTGGAGAACGCGATACCTGGAGTTCTCAAGTTGGTTTTAAGAGGTTAACCAAAATAAACCAGGCTTCAGTCCCAGGTGGAGTGCTTCGGCTTCAGCCCCTGATTCACCTCAGGATGCCACCTATGTTGTGAGTCAACATCAGCAATGAACTTTACACTGAGGAAGTAAAACAAAAATAATATTAAGGTTTATTTTAAATGTGCCAATATTATCCTTTTGTTTTTATTTTATACATGTGTGTATGTTTAACTGTATAACTATTATTTAATAGAGATTTTAATTTACTGAGCATACAGAAAAAAAGTTGACACAGGTGGGCACAAGTGGAATTTCTGAAGGGCCTTAAAGAAAAGTTTGAGAACGCCTACTATATATTACAGTGGTATGTTCTGCTTCTTCTCAGATTACAACTCCATCCCTAAAGCTACTTATATCTTACTTCCCAGCCTGACGGTAAACTACATTCTGTTCATTTATTCAGAGTCAGAAAGGCTGGAATGAGGAGTACAGCTAGTTCAGATTAGGAAGCCTAATCTGAACTAGCTACTCCGTGCCGCGTGTAGCCGCGCGGCACAGGGTTCGAACTGCCGGCATTTAAAAATGGCGCCAGCCGGCTTCATGCAAATGAAGCCTGGGAAATTCAAATCCATTTGCAAGTGAGGTATGCCTACATTACCCTCCTAGTTTGAATTAGGAGGGTAGTGTAGACATACCCTTATAGTTCTAGCCTTCACAGCCTCTTGCAGCAAGGAGTTCCACAAGTTGACTATTTGCTTTGTGAAGAAGAACTTTCTGTTATTAGTTTGAAGCCTGCTGCCCATTCATTTCAGTTGGTGTCCTCTAGTCCTTCTATTATGGGAACTAATGAAGAACTTTTCTTTATGCACCCTCTCCACACCACCTGTGCTTTTATAGACCTCTATCGTATCCCCCCTCAGTCTCCTCTTTTCTAAGCTGAAAAGTCCCAGTCTCTTTAGCCTCTCTTCATATGGGACCTGTTCCAAACCCCTGATCATTTTAGTTTCCCTCCTCTCTCCCACCCTCTCTCTTCCCCTCTCCCACCTCCTTTTCCCAGTCTCCCCGAGTTTTGTTCAATAAAGAGAGTTTCTATTTTTGAACACACATGTCCTTTATTTTGTACATCAGGAAGGGGGGGCTAGGGAGGAGTAAGTGGAAGGAGGTGAGGGAGGAATGGGGTATGAGCCCCCAATGGGGAGGACTGGGGTGGCTCTGCGGGCTCCTCGGGGTGGAAGCTCTCCTGCAGCCCCTCGATTGACATCCCCCCCCCCCGATGGCAGCCTGCGGCAAGTGCAGCGGGTTGATGGCCAAGTGCTGTGATGTGCCGAGTGTGGGCACTCAGGGCAATCCAAGCCAGGACTGCTTTGCAAGCGGGAAACCCCTGAGAACTGTCTGTCTGGGGTGGGGGTCGGGACCCTTTAAGCACAGCCCTCGGCTAGCCTGAGACAGCATCTCCACGCTCTAAGTCCTAATCTGATGCCCTGCCGGCACTGCTTCCGGCCATCCTTAACCCCGGTTCAGGGTCCACTGAATGTGGACATGCTAGTTCGAATTAGCAAAATGCTAATTCGAACTACTTTTTAGGTCTAGATGCACTAGTTCGAATTAGCTTAGTTTGAATTAACTAATTCGAATTAAGTCAGTTTGAATTAGTGCTGTAGTGTAGACATACCCTGAGAGAGGCGGTCAGTCATCCATGCAGACACTGTCCAGGTATGTCTACACTACCACCCTACTTCGAACTAGGGTGTCCAATGTAGGCATTTGAGGTTGCAAATGAAGCCCGGGATTTAAATATCCTGGGCTTCATTTGCATCTTGCCGGGCGCCGCCATTTTTAAATCCCCGTTAGTGCGGACTCCATGCCTGCTGCTACCATTACTCCTCATTGCAAACATTTGATGAGGAGGAACAGCGGTTCGAATTAGGAGCTTTAGTTCGAACTACCTAGTCCATGTCGCATGTAGCCGCGGGCAGGTAGTTCGAACTGCAGGGCATTTAAAAATGGCGGTGCCCGGGAACATGCAAATGAAGCCCAGCATATTTAAATCCCGGGTTTCATTTGCAAGTTTGAATGCATACATTAGCCACCCTAGTCCGAACTAGTTGTTTAGTCTGAAAGGACTAAGTAGCAAAAAGGCTTGAACACGCTGCACTTTTTTTATACTAACTTTTATAAAGGCCTAGTGGTCTGACAGTAACATTTGATGAGCAGAAATAGCAGAGGCTAAATTGCAATGATCTGATCTTGCTGAGGGAGGAACTTACTTATTTGCAAGCATTGTGACTGGGAGAGAGTTAGATCTGCACATGTGGTAGGAGGACTTTTATATCTGTTAAAGTTTGAGCATTTAAGAGAAGTTTGTGACTCTTTGAGCATTCACAAGTCAAAGTGAAACTGCAGCAAAAATCCATTTTGCTTTGATTAGGTATCTAATAAGCTATTAAATTGAGCAGGAAGAGTTGAAAGACAAGGCATTGTCTTCATTGCTAGGATTTAAAAACAAGATTTTACACCTCATTGATATAACAAAGAGGAGCAAACTGAAAACAACTGAAGTAGAAATAATTCAGAAATAGTATGCAGAAATAGTAAAGCTCCTTGAAACACCGTTTCAGGAAAGCAAAAAGAAATTAGAATTCAGATTCCAGGAGAAAGTCTATCACCTGCACCTCTGAAAACAAAACCAATCAAAAATAAAGACTTCAAAATAGTAGGATAGGGAATTCCATACAAAAATTCAGATTACTTGGGTTTCCAGGTGCCCAATTTTCAACCAGAAAATCAGGTTGAGAAGGGGACCTGACACTATCCAGTCAGATATACTGATCAAAAGGTCAGTTACCATAGGTTGCATGCCAGGTCATCAACCCACACCAGCACCTGCTCAGCCACGGCTATCTCCTACCGGCATCTTATAGGCAGCAGGTTTTGTGTTCAAGCTACTGTTTCCAGACCAGCTCTGAAGGTCAGATGGAGGAGGGGAAGGAAAGTGAAGAGGATCCAATGATGAGACACCAGGAAGTTAGTGATGGGGATATGGGGGAAGGGAAATTAATAGCAGACAATGCCTTGGGAGAAGAAATGGGGCAGTGATGTCTCCAAGTGGTTCTCAAGCAAGTAAGGAGTTGGGAATCCTAGGTTAAACCTAATTAAGTGCAGCTTATCAGTATAAAAGCAGTATTCAAAGGTGCAACACTGAGGCACAAATTGTGGAAGTTCTACTTGCAGAGTAGGACGGATGAAAAAAGATTCTGATGTAATCAAAATTGAGGAGCATCTTGCAGTCCTATTATTAGAAATATATGCACCTCACCTGCCTCTCCTCTCAAATGAAGTACAAAATCCAGAAGAGAAACCACAGTTTCCTAGTCAAAAAGTTTGATTCGAGACATGCACAAGTTTCATTAGGATGACATTAACTAAAAAACAAATCATTACATTACACTGGAAAAAAGGAGCATTATATAAGGAATATTTAAATATTCTATAATATATGTTATTCACACAAGATCTTTTAGGGGAATAGTCAAGACACTGAATTTATTAAGAATACAGTATCAAAGCAGGTAGCATATGCTTCATAAAGACAAGCATTGAGCGCACACACACACATACACACACACACACACACTGCATATGGTGTACAGTTACCAGTCTGTTGTGGCTCAAGTTTGTCTTGCTGGTCAGGCAAGGCTAACTGAGACTGTGTCTAGACTACACCCCTCTTTTGATAGAGCGATGCAAATTAGACACTTTGACATTGCAAATGAAACAGGGAATTAAACATCCCATGCTTCATTTGCATAATCGCATCATGGCACTCTTTTGAAAAAGTGTCATTTCGAAAGTAAAACTGTGGTCTAGATGCGGTTCTTTCGAAAATGGCAGGCTTTTTAGAAAGATCCTGTAAATCTCATTTTTGAGGAATACAGGATCTTTCGAAAAAGGGTTTTATTTTCAATCGATCCCCATCTAAACGGCTGTTTTTCTTTTGAAAAGCCCCATTTGGAAAATAACCGTGGCCGCCATTATGCAAATGAAGTGTAGGAAATTTAAATCACAGCTTCATTTGCAATTTTGAAGTGTCTAATATACATCCCTTTTTCGAGAAAAGGGATGTAGTTTAGACACAGCCAATATGACCAGAGCTGTGCAAAATACTAACAGATTTTTCTTTTTTTTTTCCAGAGGTTTCATAAAAATGAAATATTAACAAGAATTTTGTCAGTGAACATTTTAGCTAAATATTCAGTCTGCTGGAAGAGAGAATTCTTTTTAATTCACAAAGAACAAAACATAATTTTATTCATGATTTCAGTTAAAGGGAGAAATGACAAATTGTACAAAAGAGAACACAGCATTGTTGAATTTTTTACACATTTCCACAAGTATAAGGAGCACAGTGACAGTACAACTCAGATTTTCAAAAGCTTTTTGACACTTCTTGGTGCTCTAACACCTATTTGTGTCAGGGACTGGAGTATACCAGCAGACACATTTTAGAATAATAATGAACCATTCATGAATTTTTCTGGAAATCACAAACGTAGGAAGTCTGGTTCATATTAATTAGAAAATTTAGAAATCTACGAGCACTCAAAAGAACACGATTGAAAAAAGTGATCAAGGCAGGAGCTTTCAACTTGTTTTTACCTTAGTTTAGGATGTAGATGATGGCAGCAGACTAGTTAGAGACAAAAAAGAATAACTTTATTACTTCTGGATGGATGTGTATCAGCTATTGGTTGTGACAAACTACCCAACTGTATATTGACTCCCAGCTTGAGGTCATCTATTGATTCCAGCTTGGACAGAAAAGAGCTAAGGTTTAATGGGGTCTTATTTTAAAATCCTCTAAATCAGTTGCACAAAGCTATTAAGCTACAGCCTGGACATCCTAATGCTGCTGTTATAGTTCTGTTAAGCACTTAGGACTTCTGCTTTCCTCCCATCCCCCCTTCTATAAAGATGATCCAGAAAGTCTGCTCGAAACTGCATGGCTACATCTAGACTGGCATGATTTTCTGGAAATGATTTTAACGGAAAAGTTTTCCATTAAAAGCATTTTCGGAAAAGAGAGTTTAGATTGGCACGGACGCTTTTCCGCAAAAGCACTTTTTGTGGAAAAGCGTCCGTGCCAATCTAGACTCGCTTTTCCGCAAAAAAGCTCTGATAGCCATATTCGCGATCGCGGCTTTTTTGCGGAAAACAAATCTCAGCTGTCTACACTGTCCCTTTTGCGCAAAAGTATTGCGCAAAAGAATTTTTGCCTGAACGGGAGCAGCATAGTATTTCCGCAAGAAGCACTGATTTCTTACAGTGGGAAGTCAGTGCTTTTGCGGAAATTCAAGTGGCCAGTGTAGACACAGCCCCTGAATATAGAGTATCAGGGTACATCTAGACTACATGCCTCTGTCGCCAGAGGCATGTAGATTAGGCTACCAGGCAAAGGAAAAAGAAGCAGCGATTTAAATAATCGCCGCTTCATTTAAATTTACATGGCTGCCACGCAGTGCCGACAAACAGCTAATCAGCTGTTTGTCGGCTCAGCGCGATAGTCTGGACACGCGGGTGGCAACATCAAAGGTATTTGTCGACCACCCAGGTATCCCTCCTGGGATGAGGTTTACCTGGGTGGTCGACAAATACCTTTGATGTCGCCACCCGCGCGTCCAGACTATCGCGCTGAGCCGACAAACAGCTGATTAGCTGTTTGTCGGCTCAGGGCAGCAGCCATGTAAATTTAAATGAAGCGGCGATTATTTAAATCGCCGCTTCATTTTACTATGTCTGGTAGCCTAATCTACATGCCTCTGTCGCCAGAGGCATGTAGTCTAGACGTACCCTCAGTGTCCTAAGTCACTTCTATTCTTGGGTTTCATAGACTGTTAAATTAAATGAATAGTTTAATTTGTTAAATTAAATGAATAGTACTGTCACTCTGGCTTTAGACCTTTACACATTTTTTTCCAGAGACAGACGTCATTTCTGACATCCCTCTGGGCAGGGCAGACAACCACAAACCAATTCTCTAGGCCCTGAAACTGGAACCAACTTTCCCACATTTACCAAGCAGCCTTTACATGTTCCCATAATCTAAAAAAAAAAAAGTGTGAAATGTATGGATTATAGTTTATTTTTTCAGAAATACATGATAGTGACAGTCGGTCACAGGCAGACATTAAAAGCTCATTGCTCTTTACCTATGTAACACAAAAATTACTTACATCTACTCGTATGCGTTTTCTTGCCTTTGTTTCCTTTCCATTTTGGAGAGTTCTTTGAGGTTAGATAAGAGACCTTTAAGGATCCTTCTTTTACTATTGTGTACCTGACTTCTCATTCAGGTAATGAAATGTCAAATCCTTCTCCCAAAATGTCTGATGATAGACCCCCTCATTTCTACCTCAAGTTCTCTATCGCGTGACTCCCTAATTAGCTGTAATCAAGTGATCAAAATCTCTTACTGGATGTTGCTCAATTAATATCATTCAAGAATTCAGATTTAAAAGGCTTGTATGCCTTGGGTAAGAGCCATCTTTTTGTCCAAGGGCACTCCATTTAAATGGTTGATCATCAGAGAGCAATGGGCCTCAATTGTTAGCTTGGTGCCAAAAGTAAGAATTTCTCTTGTATCCTCCTGTGGGTTTTAGCTCAGTATGAAACCAAATGACAGCAGAGAAGGCAAATGACAGAAAAAAAAGGCAAAGACCAGGCTTAAAATCAACATGGAATAATCAGTCAAAGTCAGATAGCCCAGTGTACGCTCCTAGTGGTGAAAAACAGGGTGTATCAGAACAAAAATAATTGCATATCTATGTAGGGTTCTAGAATCCACTGTCTTCTTGTGCAGTCATATCATGGTTTCAAAAGGAAAGAAATATTATAAGGTGGATGCATACATGCTATGATGTCTATCAAATTGCTACCAGATTTGGTTGTTAGAAGTCACCAGTGTGGTGTTTTGAGGAGTTTTATGCTGTTTTGTTCAATAGTTGTAACTGTTTGGCTGCATGCTTGACCCCTTTGTGTGTTGTGCTAGCTTTGCGCATGTAGCCAACACAGCAGACTCTGAGAGAGACCACAAAGATCCACAAAGACCCTCCTATGGACCCTCAAAGACCATAAAATTAAATAAGAATTTAAGGTGCCCAGCCAGGTTTGTTGTAAATGATGCACAGTTATATGTTTCCCAGATCAGATGTTTACAGTAAGCTAAGAATATGTTCCTGTGACAATGAAAACTGCTTAGTGAGAGGTCTTACAGCTCTTTAGGCTGGACAAAGGCAACTCCCTGGGTATGTCTACACTAGCTCGTTAATTCGAGCTAGATAGACAAATGAGGTGACCAGAGTTGCAAATGAAGCCCAGGATTTAAATATCCCAGGCTTTATTTGCATGTTCCCGTCCGGTCACCATTTTGAAATTTCACTAGCCCGAACTCACTGCCGCGTGTAGCCGCGCAGCAGTGAGTTCGGGCTAGTGAAATTTCAAAATGGCGACCGGATGGGAACATGCAAATAAAGCCCAGGATATTTAAATCCCGGGCTTCATTTGCAACTCCGGTCGCCTCATTTGCCTACTTAGCTCGAATTAATGAGCTAGTGTAGACATACCCCCTGAGAGTACATTATACATTGCTTCTGACATATTAGGTTGCTATCCTCTGTCATTACCTACACATCACAGATTATCTTGTACATGGGAGTTCTAATCCTAACCACGTTGGCATGTACATCCAGCCTATATCTAGCACCCTTTAACATTTTACTCCATTAATTCTGTTCATGTCATGTTTTGTTAGAAAAGTCTGTTTCTTGCTCACAGCTTAGCTTTGCTTTGTATTATCAAAGTTTTCACCATTATGCCTAGGCCTCAGGTCTCACAACAGGCCTGTTTCAGGCCCTTATGTTGCTTATTCTTTCATAAATGTTACTCTTCAGATATAACTGGATAGATTTAGAATGTGTTTGTGAATTCCATGTTCTTCATTATGACCTTGATTTACATCAGATGTGTTCTAATGTTTCTTCCCCAAAACCCCATCGGTCATGTCTTCAAGAGAGAACATCATTATCTGAAGTACATTGGTGTATGTGTGATAAGGATCTCACTGTATAATCAAAAATATTGTTTAATGATGCATTTGTCTTGCAGTATTAATCAGCAATGACACATATCAAGTGTGGGCCAACAGAATGTAACAGAAAGTTGCCTTTGTCAGCCAAACATCTGCAGCATGATTGTTCTGTATAAATAATACATACATACATAAACATGGGTAATTACTATGCCACAGTAGTAGACTGGTATCCTTTCTGTATTTTAAATATTGTATCTCTGGAATGCTTTCAAACAATGAATTTCATCATCCATCAAGAACTTCAATAACATGCTGATGTGGTCAGAACCCCTTATAAACTGATTGTAGTTATTATTAATAGGAAAATTGGACTCAGTTTCCACATTAATTTCCACCCCAGCATATAGAATCCAGTATGTCTGCTCTAAGAGATAAAAAGTCTCTGTGATGGGGCCCAATAACATAAGCCACTTACAATGTTCAATCTACCACCAGGCAGGTACTTGGATAGCACACCCTCAAAAGCAAGGAGGGTTTCATTTGTGTGTGGTAACTTCAGGCTGGGCAGCACTCCTGTCTTTTATACCTTCTGCTTGTGTGGCTAATATGAAGATCTAACAGGATTATAAAGCTGCCTTCTTTCAAAGGTACTCTCATTGCCACCTTTGGAGGAGAAGTCAGAAGTCAATGATATCCCCGTGGACAATAGGTCAGAATATAGTCCTCCCTGTGCTTCTGTGAGTGAGTCTGACCATATCTGAAACTACATATGCTCTTGTAACCCAACAATGACTAAGGTGATGTAATTCCTTCTAAGTGGCACATGATTCCCTAAATAATTATTTCCTGGTTTTGTCACAGTTCCAAATGATGATTGAACCCTTCCCATATCTGCTGAGTATTCCTCTTTGGCTGTTATGGCTGCTGGTGATTTTATATACAGGCAGTCCCCGGGTTACGTACAAGATAGGGACTGTAGGTTTGTTCTTAAGTTGAATCTGTATGTAAGTCGGAACTGGCGTCCAGATTCAGCCGCTGCTGAAACTGATCAGTTTCAACAGTGGCTGAATCTGGACGCCAGTTCTGACTTACATACAGATTCAACTTAAGAACCCCAGGCATCCCCAAGTCAGCTGCTGCTGAAACTGATCAGCGGCTGATTCCAGGAAGCCCGGGGCAGGGGCTTCCTGTAGTCAGCCACTGGTCATTTTCAGCAGCTGCTGACTAGGGGACACCTGGGGCAGAGCAGCTGGGGTGCTGCTGGGTTGGTCCAGTGGCACCCAGAGCGGCGCTACGGGACCAACCGGCAGCGCCCCAGCTGCTGTACCACAGGCGTCCGGAGCAAAACCGCGGAGCACGGGGGCAGCGGGACAGCCCAGACGCGCCGAGGCTATCCTGCTGCCCTCGGGCTCTGCGGCTTTGCTCTGCTCTGCTCCCCGTCCCCCAGGTCTGCAGACCAGGGGGAGGGGGAGCAGAGCGGCGGAACGCGCGGCCAGCTGACAGCCCAGACGCGTCTGGGCTGTCAGCTGGCCGCGTGCTCCGCTCTGCTTCCCCCCCCCCCATGGTTTGCAGACCAGGGGGAGGGGGAGCAGAGCGGAGCAGAGCAGAGCGGCAGAACGCGCGGCCAGCTGACAGCCCAGACGCATCTGGGCTGTCAGCTGGCCGCGTGCTCCGCTCTGCTCCCCCCCCCTGCAGATCAGGGGGAGGGGGAGCAGAGCGGAGCACAGCAGAGCGACGGAACGTGCGGCCAGCTGACAGCCAGGCTGTCAGCTGGCCGCGTGCTCCGCTCTGCTCCCCCTCCCCCTGGTCTGCAGACCAGGAGTTGGGGGAGCAAAGCGGAGCAGAGCAGATCAGAGCGGCAGAACGCGCGGCCAGCTGACAGCCCAGACGCGTCTGGGCTGTCAGCTGGCTGCGCGTTCCGCCGCTCTGCTCTGCTCCGCTCTGCTCCCCCTCCCCCTGGTCTGCAGAGGGGGGGGGGGAGCAGAGCGGAGCGCTCGGCCAGCTGACAACCCAGACGCGTCTGGGCTGTCAGCTGGCCGCGCGTTCCGCCGCCGCTTTCCTTCCTCTCCCTGGTCTGCTCGAGACCAGGGAGAGGAAGTGCCCCGTTCGTAACTGCGGATCCGACGTAAGTCGGATCCGCGTAACTCGGGGACTGCCTGTATTGCAGTTGCACACCATTAGCAGCATCCATTTTTTTGCAGTAACTTTCTCCTTATTTTAGATAGCAGCACATTCATCAAGCATTTGCAGTTAGGTGAGGTTTTGCCCAATTTGCCAGTTCTCTCTATTATTTCTACCTCATAGGATTTTGGGGACAGAGTCTGAGCATATGATGATTTCATTATTTAACTACCAAGTTTTACCTTATAAGGTAAGAAATATTATTGATACTTCTATACTCTAGCCTGTCGGTATGCTCTGTCTCAAATCAATCATCGGCAATCTGTGGGATTCTCAGTGAATGGGAAGTATTGCTTTGCACGGTGTCCTGTAGTAACTTTAAATTTCCTGCTGAAGCTTAACTCTGTCACAAAAGAGCAGGCACAAGACCTGTGATGGAGGATGCTTTTGCATCTGGAGCCTTTACTTCATATTTGCAGAGACTACTACATTAAAAATACCTCTAGGCTGGCAAAACATCAATGGTACTCCTGCACAGGAGCATTGAAGAGCTGCTGGTGCAGCTCCTAACATCACTGAAGGAGCAACAGAAAGAGAGGAATCAGATCCAAGAAGCTGTGCAAGGATAGGCAGTGTTAATTGGGAACTGAAAGGAAAACAGGAGCCATTTTTTAGGGTGCAACAGTTGGTGAATGGGGTATTGATTTGTTAAGTATATAGATGTGCATATGTGCAGACTTTGCATGGATGTATGTAAAGTGTAGCAGGCAAAGAAAGGAAGATATTACTCTCAATCATTTGACATTGCCTATAAGTCTAACAGACAATGCTCAGGGTACTCTGAAGATTTAAAGTAAATAATCCTCCAAATGCTGACATTTCCATTTTTATATGACTGGGAAATGATGTATGAATCCACTATAATCAATTACTCCTGTCTATGTAGTAATCTATACAGAACTATCTCATATGCATAATTACCCATGTGCTTTTGCTGCTATCATTATTTTGGCAATAGCTGCTGTATATTGCTTTCATACTATCTTTTTCAATAACTCAAGACCCTGAAGACATTAGTCTTCTTCTTTGGGGCTATGTCCATACTATGGGATTTTTCCAGGGAATATGTCTGCTCCTCCACTTTTTTTGCAGACAAGCAGATGCTCTCTTTCGGAAGCCCTGTCCTCCTCCTCCCACAAGGAAGAAGGTCTCTTCTGAAAGAGGAGGCTTTTCTGAAATTTGGTCCAGTGTAGACAGAGTGCAATTTGCATACCTTTTTTCTGATAGATCATTGTAGTTTAGACAACGCTTTAGAAAAAATATGTACTGTGTTTGTGGGAGCTCAATGGATCCAAAGAATTATCGTTTTTCAAGCAAGAGGAGAAATAGAAAATAGCTTAGAATGTTTCCACTTAACCCCCAAAGTGTGTCTTCCACAACAGATATATTTTTATATTTTTGTTCACTTAACTTGTTTTCATAAGGATTTAATTACAGCCTAAATTTAAGCTCCTTTTGAAATCTACTTGTATTTGTGAGCAAGCTAACAATGGCTTTGTGAATAGATTGTAAATTCACTTGCAGACAGGCCCACAGATAGCTCTCACCATTTTAATATTTGTGTGTTTCTTCAGATAATCAAGCACTATTGGCAAGTGACTAGCTGAGTATATTTAAAATGCTTGTTTTATTATAGGTGGCAATTAAAAACTTATTATATATTACATTAAATGCAGTTTATCTATTTACTTTTTAATAATCAGTTTCAAATTATATTAATTAGTAATAATATAATTCACTCAAATGGATTTTTTATACATAAATCAAATCCTTTGGACAGATTCTCATTTAGTCTTTTTTTCTAATAGGCTGTGTCTAGACTGGCAAGTTTTTCCACAAAAGCAACTGCTTTTGCAGAAAAACTTGCCAGCTGTCTACACGAGCCGCTTGAATTTCCGCAAGAACACTGACTTCCTACTGTCTGAAATCAGTGCTTCTTGCGGAAATACTATGCTGCTCCCGTTCAGGCAAAAGTCCTTTTGCGCAAAGCTTTTGCGCAAAAGGGCCAGTGTAGACAGCTCAGATTTGTTTTGTGCAAAAAAGCCCCAATCGCGAAAATGACAATCGGGGCTTTTTTGCGGAAAACGTCCGTGCCAATCTAGATGCGCTTTTCCACAAATGCTTTTAACGGAAAACTTTTCAGTTAAAAGCATTTGCAGAAAATCATGCCAGTCTAGATGTAGCCATAGGGTATAGACATTTAAAATGGCCACCAATAGTTCACTATACATTTTCAAATGATACACCACATAATCAACAGAAGATGATGTAAATGTCTTTTAAAAAGAGTGGTAGGAATGGCACTCAGAACTGAGTTATATCTCTGTACTGAGTATGCTGGTTAAAACTACAATTAAACATTTACTTATAAAAATCTCAGATGCATACATTATTAATAGGAACAAACCAGATGAGTTTCTGTAAAGGCAGATCACCAGGAAGAAGAGGTGTTTTTTGAATAACTAACAAAATCATCCAGAGATAAGGACCTGGTGGTAATGGTGGATTTCAACTACTCAGATGTCTGTTCAGAAAATAACACAGCAGGGCACAGGTTATTTAACAAGTCCCTGGACAATATTGGACACATTTTTTTATTTCAGAAGGTGGGAAAAACTAGTAGAGGAGAGACTGCTCTATATTTGATTTTGAGAAATAAGGAGGAACCCTTTGAACATTTGAAAGTGGAAGATAGCTTGCCTAAAAGCGATCATGAAATGGCTCATGGTTCTGAGGAATGATAGGTGGGAGAACAGCAAAATAAAGAGCATAGATTTCAAGAAGGCAGATTTTAACAAAGTTGGAGAACTGATAGGTAAGATCCTATGGCAAGCAAATCTACGAGGAAAAACAGTTGATGACAGTTGGCAGTTTTTCAGAGAGACATTATTAAAGGCACAGGAGAAAACTATTCCCTTGCATAGGGGTAGCAGAGCTATTACAAGGTTCTGGTGAAATGAGGGTTAAGCCCAGCCCTGAGAGAGGGCTGGGACCTTGAGCCAATTGGCAAGCAGGCAATCAGGGCCTAGCTAAGGTGGTATAAACAAGAACTCCTAAGATTAGGGAGACATTCTTGCTCCAGCTGTGTAACAGGAGGGACTTGGCTGTTTGGTAAAATAAAGAGAGTACTTGATACAGAGCAGAGCTAGGGAAGAGCAGGTAGATCTGGGGAGCTCTGGCCAGGCAAACCCAAGCTGATGCCTTACTTTAAGGGCCTGAGGGATATTAGGTCTACAAGGAGGCAGCCAGAGCAGGAGAAGGCAGCAGGTCCACACATGGTGTGTGGACATTTCAGACTGCAATTTGTCCAGAGCTTTATCCAGAGCTAATTTCTGGATAACGCAGCAGGAGGTTCAGCACTAGTGAACCTTAGGAAAGATAGGAAGTATGTCAAGAGACCACCTGGCTTAATCAGGAAATTTTGAATAATCTATTATTTTTTAAAAAAGAGCCCTACAAAAAGTAGAAACTAGCTCAAATTACAAAGGATGAATATAAACAAATAATACAAGCATATAAGGGCAAAATTAGAATGGCCAAGTGAAAAAAAGAGCTCAGACTTCATTGGGATGTAAAGGGTAACAAGAAGACATTCTACAAGTACATTAGCAGCAGTAGGAAAACCCAGGACAAGGCAGACCCATTACTCAATGAAGAGGAAAAAACTGTAACCAAAAATATGGAAATGTGAGACATGCATAATGACTTTTTTGATCTGGTTTTCATCAAGAAGATTGGTGGTAATTGGACACTTAACATGGTGAATGCCAGTGACAATGGGAAGGATTCAGAAACAAAAGTAGAGAAAGAACAAGTTAAAAATTACTTAGACAAGTTAGATGTTTTCAGGTCATCAGGGTCCGATGAAATATATCCTAGACACAAGAAGTAATTCTTCTGCTCTTCTCCATGCTGATTAGGCCTCATCTGGAGGATTGTGTGCAGATCTGAGCATCACATTTCTGGAAAGATGAGGACTAATTGGAGAAAGTACAAGGAAAAGCAATAAACATGATTAAAGTCAAGAAAACATGACCTATTAGGCAAGCTTGAGAGAATTGGGTTTGTACAGTCTGTAAAAGACTGTCATAATAGTTTTCAATTACCTAAAAGGTTGTTATACAGAGGAAAGAGAAAACTTTGTCTCATTAGCCTCTGATGATAGGACAAGAAGCAATGGGTTTCTATTGCGGCATGACAGATTTAGGTTGGACATTAGGAAAAACTTAACTGTTAGGGTGGTTAAGCACTGGAATAAATTAACTTGGAAGGTTATGGAATCTCTATCATTGGGGATTTTTAAGAGGAGGTTAAACAAACACCTGTCAGGGATGGTCTACAAGATGGTCCTGCCATGAGTGAAGGGGACTGGTCTTGATGATCTTTTGAGGTTCCTTCTAGATCTGTGATTCTACAGTTCAAGTCCAATTGTTTAGAAAAATTCAGAAAGGATTGACTTTACATGCACTGTAAGAAAAATCCAGTTATTGTAGATAAAACACTATAATTTAAAAGGAACTAACCTTTGTATTTTAAGACATATGTTAACCATAAACAGTTTGGGATAGAAACAAACTTCGTTTTTGGACAAGCTATTGCATGTCTACTTCAGAATTTGTTGCAATTGTCTCTGAAGCATCTAGTATTGGTCAGAAATAGAATTTTGATTTGGATGGAACAATTGGCTGACATGGAATCAATTTTTTGACCATGAATGTCTTCTTGTCTGTTTTGTTCTTGGTTTTATGTTTTCTTAATCTAAATACATTATATTTGGATTGGGACGATAAATGTGCTCTTTGTTTCTGGGAACTAAACTAAACAAACAAATCATTCATAAACATTATGGAAAGATTATTAAGTTTAGCATTTTGCCAATGTAAAATTCAGCTCTGCAAAACATACAATAAACATTCACTTATAATACACAGTTTGTTGATGTATTTCTAAACCTAGTACAACTTTAAATTTTATTCTGTAAAAAATTCAGTGATAGAGTCATGTTATGCTTAAAAGAAGCACACATGATCTTTTTCAGTGGGATAAGGCAACACGCCACATTTATTGATAATAAAACAAAGTAGCATATGCATTTATACACACACACGCCCTGCTGATGGAATAGTTACCAGTCTGTTGCTTGGCCCAACCTATTGGCCAGATAGGTCACGTGTGAGGAAGGAGACGGGTTCTTTTCATTCCGGACTGATGCTCCATAATCTTAGTAGGACGAGAACCCAAAGAACCATACAAGACACCCCATCCTTTATAGGATTTTCCTTCCATGCAAGTCTATGTATTTTGCCTTGTCAGGCCTTAATCAGTCACTCAGCATTACAATCAATCTTCCTACAACATATGCTTATCGGGAAGAAGTTGTTATCAAAATCATTTGATATCCATATGCTGACGACCTGTCAGGGATGTTGTCCTTCTGGCAAAAGTTGTTATTGGTTCCCTAAAGGGGTGCTTGCCACTAACTTCACGGTTCATCAATCTGCACCGGTCCAATCTCCATCTTCAAAGTGTTTAGCTTAATTGATATTTGTTTGGAGCTGGATTGTATTCCAGGCTCCTCTGACCATTTGAGCATGCAGTGGCCTTCACACGTATTTCTCCTAAAACATCCTCTCTCTAATTCATACAAACAATACATTTAGGGTGTGTTTACACTACAGCGTTATTTCGAAATATCTCATTTCGAAATAGTTAATTTGAAATAAGTTATTTTGAAATAACACGTCTACATACAAAATGCATTTCAAAATAGCATTTTGCTATTTCAAAATAGCGCGTCCACACTGAGTGGATGCTGAATCACATTTAAGGCTGGCCGGAACCAGGTCTGGCAGGGCATCACGTCAGGAGTTACTTTGTGTGGCTGCTGCCTGAGGCTATCTGAGGCCTGTGCTTAAAGGGACCCTCCCCCCCCACCCCGTACAGACAGTTCTCAGCTTTCCCTGCTTGCTTGCCTACCTCAATGAGGGACAGAAAAGCATTTTGTCTCTGCTTTCTCTGGTTGCCCTCACTTGGGACACAACAGCACTGTGCACCATGGAGCCAGAGCTGCCCCTGGGCACTCTGGTGCTTCTTGTGGATGCGTTGCTGCGAGCCTGGCTGCACTTGCTGCAGGCTGCCATCCGGGAGGACCGTCGGGGGGCTGTCAGTATCCAGGAGGCCCTGAGGGAGAGCTTGCACCCTGAGGAGCACTAAGAGCCTCCCGAGTCTGACACACTGGGGGCTTGTCCCTCATTCCTGCATCATGTCCTTCCACTTACCCCTCCCTAGCCCCCCTTCCTGATGTCAAATAAAATACATGTAGTTTCATGAACACAAACTCTTTATTTAAAGAAAACTGGCAGCTGTTATTTCGAAATAACTTTGCTGTGTAGACATACCCTCACAGAATTGCAGCATGTACGTACAAAGGGGTACTTCTAGTCATTTTAACAAAGTTACAAAGTCTTTCAACAATAAAATTCTTTCTATTACAAGGCCCTGACTAATATTAATATCACTATGTATTACAATATTCCATCCCTTCGCTTTAACATCAGAACATGCTAAACTCAAACAGAGCTGGAGCTAAGATAACAAAGCTGCCTGGCCTGTCTGAGCCCTACATCTTGTATTTAAGTTTAATCCAAATCTTTTGCAATAACATACATTCATTATAACTAACCAATTTATTAGTTACAAAATTCCAGGGCTATAGTCACAAACAAAAAGTATATACTCTGTTGGAACAAAAGAACAGATTACAAAGAGGAAGTCCCTGATATTCCTTTTGCAGGAATTGGGTATAACATAGCTGTGCCACACAGAATTTAACTCTCTAAATTATCAAGACAGTTCTTAACAAATCTTTATTTTTCACCTAGTACTTACTGCACAAATGGTCTTAAAGCATCACAGATCAGACAGGTATCTTCTTTCTATATTTGTTCAATAATGATACAAGAACATAGAACCTGGGGAGCACATGTTACATATCACACTTGGAAATACCAATGAGTAGGACTCCCCTTAACTAATGTTTTTCAAGCATCATAATTTTGTAGTTGACGTAACAACATGTTTTTGTTTAAACTTTTAATTAGACCAGAGATATAAATATAGACTAAAACCTAGGGATTGTCCGTTAACTAAAATTATAGACTATAATGTATTAAATGTACACTTGTAAGGAGAAGGTATCCATTGTTAAACAAAGAATAACATGGCTGTTTATTACTTACATTTTCTGATCAAACTATTATCAAAATATTCTTTGGATTTTACAGCTATTGGACTACAAAAGATCACCTCATTTTAATTTCCCAAGAGCAGTCAGTCTTATTAGTTCAAACACTGGTCTTCCACCTTTTGAATCATACATCATATCCAGTATGTAAGGTCCTAATTAAGTTTGATGGTATCTGCTCAGTGTTTAGAAGATAATTTACATCACAGATCCAACACATCTAACACTTTGGCACAGTTTGCCTCCTTTGATCAGGAAAGGCTCATAGCTGAGATTGCATAAACAGTGAATTATAGCTCATCCCTTATGAGGAGACCCTTTATGTTCAGGACTTGAGTCAGTGACAGGATGTTACAAAGCACTTTCAGTTGGACTTTGTCATATCCACTTAAGGTGACTTACAATGTCATTATTATTTAATATCTTTTGTAGAGATGTATTAAACTGTTTGGCAGAGAGTTACTCTAAATTGTGAGGTAGGCTCCTTTTAATAACACTCAGACTATTTCTAATACCTGCTTGTTTTACAAAATTATTAAAGGTACATTCAGAAAAACGGAACAATTTGTGCTAGGGTAGTTCCCTAGTTTTTTGCCAGTCAGATTCTATGGAACAAGCTTCTTCTTCTTCTTCTTCTTCTTCTTCTTCTTCTTCTTCTGAACAAGTCTCTCAAAAATACTGGCCTGTCACAGATGCACATGGGCCATGATCAAATGGGAAAAAATACACCAAAAGTTGTGATTCTTTTTTACAATTGTGTCATTATCTACCCCAATCTGTAGTCTCAAAATCATAATCATTCCCATCTCCTTGAATGGCCCAACCTTTCCACCTGCAGGACTACCACTTAATCCTCATACTCAGCTACTTATTGTTATTTTTGGGATATTCTTCTTCTTCTTGGACTGAGCCATCGATCAACAGATCTCATCTTCTATGAAGCCTTTGATGAGAGACTAAACCAATCCTTGATTGGCAGAGCCGATTAAAGATGTCACATAAAAAACCCGCAGGCGTTGTATGTTTCTTTCAGATCCTACGCTTTTCCTGTAATGCTTGGATATGCTGACTCTCAAAGCAATTAAGAGCCTGTACAGTGGTTTGCCACCAGGATAATCTGTCCTGAACTAGAGTTTCCAGATCATTGGGAGATATGCTGCATGACTTCACATTGGCCGTTAAGATGTCCTTATAGTGCTTATACTGATCACCGATAAAGTGCTTTCCATGAGCAAGCTGGCCATAGAAGACCATCTTTGGTATTCGTGTGTCATCCATCCTCATAACATGACCTATCCAACCAAACTGTTTGTTCATAAGCATTGCTTCCATGCCCATAACACCACACATATTAGGACCTCCGAGTTAGGAATTTTGTCCCACCAACTCATGTAAGCAATCTTCCTCAGACAATGCATATGGAATTGATCAAGCTTCAAAACATGGCAATGATATATGGTCTTGGACACTCCATGTAGTGTTAGCAGGGCCTTCCCTTTTACCTCATCTTTGTACAAAACTCTATCAAAAGCCTCTTTGAAGTCTACAGTTGTTGTAGTAAGTTTGTTATATTTCTACCAATTTAATTTCTGTCCTACATGATCTATTGTACTTAGTCCTCAGCTAAATCTTATTCCTCACCAAGTATCTCTTTCCTCTCCTGTTCAACATCTTGATGAATGCTTCTCCTGAATATTCAACAAGTTGATTCCTCTGTAGTTCTTGAATTAATTTTATTTCCTTTTTAATAAATTGGTACTATTATCATTGTCCCTCATTCACTCAGCACCTCTTTTGTTTATTTAATAGCTTATGCATCACCTCTACAATGTCACCTGCCTGCAGCCACTCTGTGGCTATGTTGATGCTTCATTATTTTGATAGCATCCAGCAGAAAGGGCTATTGGCAAGTTTTTAGAATGTGTGACATCCCCAAGAAATTGATCAGGTTGATAGAAAACATCCACAGGAAATCATGAAGTGCTGTAAGAGTAGGCAAGAAGTTGATGGAATGGTTTGTGATGAACATAGGTATGAGACAAGGATGAATGCTATCAACAAAATCATTCCATTTGGCACGGGAAGCAGTAAGGGTTCTAACACTGAGAAATGAAGTGGGAGGAGTCATGTTATGTGGGAGGACAGTGAGCAATCATAGCTTCACAGACCATCTTAACCTCATAGCATTGACTAAGGATAATTTACAAAAAATATATGACAAGCTAGGCCACAAAATTTGGACAGAATATCAGTATGGAGAAAGCAAAAATTATAAAAATTGGAACACATGAGGAATAATGATAGAGACAAAGAACTAGAACAAGTAGAAAATATTGTGTAGCTTGGAGGAGTACTATTGCTGAATAATAAGAACTGAGAAGATGCCATAAAACAATTAAGAAGATGAATACTAATCCCCACAACTTTTGGGAAAACTCTGCAAGATCTGGAAGGCAAAAGAGATTTTAATAAAAATAAAAATACATGTACATGAGACAATGTGCTGATTCTGCTGTATGTACTGTAATGCTACAATAAGAGGAAAGCCAATAAACTAAAAGTAACTGACATATAACTGACATTAGAAATGAACTGGCTAAGGCAGGAATGGGGAAACTCTGGCCTGCTGGCTGCAAGTGGTTTGGTAGGGTTCAGCACTTGCGGGAGAGCAGAGGGTTTGTTTGATTGAGCATCCACACTCATAGTCCCCCAATGGCTACATCTTGTCACAATAAGTCAATGGGAGCCACAGGAAGTGATGGCCCAGCCTGCACTACTTCCCCCTAGCTCCCATTGGCTAGGAATGGTGACAGAACCATGTGAAAAGCATAGTGGATGTGGATCACTAATGAGGTGGCTTCTTTTGTAGTAATTCCAGCAAGATGCAGCAGATGTGTCTAGTATATCTAGAGTAGAATTTCACACAAAGCTATTGAACTGCATTATACTCGATAAAAAGACAAGCATTTGGCTATTTTGGATCTGAAATCTCTTCTGAGGAGACCATTGCAATTAGTCAGGAGAGGTCAGGATTTACTGCCACGGTATCCTCACAGGTCTCTGGTTTCAATGAAGATAACCAGAAGGCTGCTTGTGTGTGTGCTCAATGATATGTACTGTGTCGACTTGTGCACTTAGTCTCAAGAGCAGACCCCAAGAGAGCCCCCAAAGACCACAAATTAGATAAAGATTGAAGGTGACTGGCCAGGTTATTGTTAAGTGAAGTACAATAATGGTTGTCAGTAGACTGTACTGAACCACTAACAATGGAATGACTCAATAATGGGAAATTTTCACTGTCCTCTAGGTCATCCAAAGACTGTCCCCACAAGATACCGCAGGTCCACTACACGTACTAACAAGTTACACATCACTGCTGATGTTTCAGGATGCTACCCTCTGACATGGTCAAGTTACCACCCTCTGACGCTTCTTAGATACCACCCATATCACCGTCCCTTATGGTTTGATTAGAACATTTCTATCCGTCATGCTGTCATTTTAGACCCTTTCCTAAACCTGGGTCAGTATCTGTGGGGAATGTGGCTACCAAGGTCTTCTATTAATGAGCTGCTGGTACCATGTGCTTTCAACTTACAACCAGTATTAATTACTGTTCTACATCTGGGCCTGTTACCAATTAGTGTTTTGCACTCAGACCTGTTCGTGCCAAGTTCTGTGAGCAAGGGCCTGTCTCTGGATCACAGCTTAGCTTTGCATTATATAGCCATGTTTTGTTTGTGGTTTTCTAGGACTCAGGCCTCTAACCAGGACTGTGCTACATGGGCTTATGTTTTAGGCCTTCATCTTACTAAAACCATGAAAATTGTACTACTTTTCTTGTTAAAATCCTTTACTGTTCAAATCCTATCTTCAGAGTTTGTACATGAAATTATAAATCAAAATACATTAGGATGTATTATTAACTTTGCGTCTACTTATCTCTCCTCCTAAAATAATTAGCAGATTCTGGTGCCCAACCCTCTACATAATTTTTCCAATTTTTATAGAGTGAAAATCCTTTAAAGATTGTCTCAGAGATGCACAATTGTCCGAAATGTTACATTTTCCATAGGAAACCTTTATTTTTTCAACCAGAACTATGAAAAAAAACCCTTGTAGTCTGACAAGTCAGTAACAACTACACCGCTGTAGATACAGAAGCAAGTAATTGTTTTGTGGCTCAGAGGAGCGTTATTAAATGTTAGTCAAATTCTCTTCTCTTGATGTGTCCTTTTCTAAAGGTGTATAGTACTGTTACTCAATACTGTATTTTTATATCTCGATCTACTTTTGATCAAGACGTTGTCCCTTATAAGGGAAATCTCCATACTCAAATTGGATGATTTTGAAGTTCAAAGACTCAGACTTTATTTGTCAAAAGATTAAATTTCTAATGGAGTGCTAATGAAGAAATTCACTAAAATAGCTCCATCTTAGAGCATTGTGATTTGTAATGGATATTTTGTAATATCAGACAGCCTATTTACTCAGGCTTTCTCCTTCCTGAGTTATTCATAAACCCAAACAAAAACAATATTTTAAATGGAAAATGTTTCTTGTCACTAACACAAAACATCATTAAAACATCTAGCTGTTTGGATTAATGACCCACTTCTATGAAAGAGAAAAGAAAACAATGTAATGTGGTGTGTGGAAAAGAGAAGTACTGAAGAACTGGTAATGAATACAATGAAATCCTCAGGGGCTCCTTAAAGATCTGCCATTACTTCTACAGAAGAGCAGAAGGAAGGAATTTTGTGGGATAAGCTGCTTTACAACTCAATTGCCCACTCTCACCAATTGTAGAGTAAGATGAAAATTCACCAACAGGAAAAACTCAGACATTTTGAATGGGCTTTAAAAACATTAAGCCTGTTATAGGCAATTTTGAAAAGTACTGAACTTCTCATAATTGTATGTCTTTGAAAATATTTTATGTAATGTGCCACATTATTCCTCAACTAATTCCAAAGTCAGGTTACACCAGGGATGATTTGGCTCAAGATGTACTGAAAATCAGGATTTACCTTTTACAGATATCCTTCAGAGAAACATGCCATATGAGATAGAGAGGGGGAAAAAAACAAGAAAGCCTCAGATAAAAAAGATAATCTTCCTTCCAAGAAGAAAATGGGATCTTTAAGCTCTGGGGAGCTGAGAATACCCAGGGGTTGATACATAGTTGTATTTACTGCCACAGGTCTGTATTCTGTGAGCAAGTGAAAATGGAATTGTACAAGGTGAGGTGACAGTTCTGTATCTCTATCACATTCATCTTAAAGTACAGTAGTAGATGATTTAGTTATGATTTTTTCTGTAGTATCTCTGGACTTAAACTTGTGAGTACCTCTGTCTAAATCAGGGATAGGGGACTTTTGGACCATAGAGTGGACACAGTTCATGAGGATTAGCCATTGGTGGGCTGCCAGACACTTTGTTTACCTAACCATCCAGAGGCAAAACTGTTTCCAGTTCCCAGTGGCTGTGGTGCACCGTGCCCTGCCAATGGGATCTGTAGGAAGCTGTGTGGGCTGGGCTACTACTTCCCACAGCTCCCTTTGGCTGGGAACAATGAACTGGAGACACTGGGAGCTGCAAGCAGCTGTGTCTGTGAACAAAGTTTCTGGTGGCCCACCAGTGGACAACTCTGACAACCTGTGTGAGGATGGCATGCCAGACAGTCCCCTCTCCTATCTGGTCTAAATAAATGAATTTTAAAATGGCTTTAGGAGGGCTCCCCCAAAGAAAGGGATGAATACTTGGTAGCAGAATCACACACATAAAGCACTGTGAGGTGATACATAAATATTCACATTATTTGGCACATATTGTAAAATAGCAAAAGGTAGGGCCCAATCCTATCCTTAGGCCTGTTTGCAGACAGTATAAACCTTAGACAGAGGAGATATACTTCAGGTAGATTTCCCCCTTCTGCTTAGAAAAGTAGTATAGGCACTTCCATGTTATGATTGTGCCCTTCACCCAAGACTTTCTGGCAGGTGTTTTGCCAGTCATTTCCTCAAATACAGGTTAGGGGAGAAATGGATGGACTAGGTATTGCACCAATTACACTCGTCATCCTCCACTCTCCGGGCTATATTATCATTTCATAGATTCCTCCTGACCCAGGTCCATGCTACCATTTCAGATGAAAAAGACCTATAATATCCCAAAGGATTGACGGTCAGACCCATAGATTATTATGGTGGCAAATCATAGATCTCAATGTAACAATAAAGTCTCTACAAGGAAAACTAAGAAGAGATTCCATCCACAACCACTATTTTCTCTAGGGTTTTCTTGCATGGGGGAAAGTATGGTAATCAAGTCTTTAACTGATAAATTTAGATCTGTTTTGCGATGATGCAACTTTACTTCAAATAAAGAACATTAGACGATAAACGTCATGGAAAAAGAGGCAGAACCCACTGAGATCAACTTTCAATACTATAAAACTGTTTTCATTCTCTCTTTCTAGTGCCCAGTAGCAATAAAGTTGAAGAGAGATCATAAAAAAAAAAACCATGGATTTTTTTTCAGTGCCCCCTGCCCTGCTATTTTGCTCATTTCTCAACATATTAGATACTATAGTGAAACAACTTTGTATTCCCTTTGTTCCTTTTGGGGGAAATGCTGTCTATAAAGTTGTACATTCACAGTGTTATAGTTGTATTATTTCTATACCAGTACCCTGTAACTGTACAAGGAAATATTTATAAATACTTCCATTATCATTCCACAGTATTTAGATTGATATAAAAACTTTAGAAATCTTAAGATATCAGAAAAACCAGTATGTCACAAAAATCTATTTATTAGTATAAAAAAGAAACAAATAATCATCCTATTAATAAAATAAATATGATAGGCAGATTTGTCATATATTTTCATCTATATCAATCTTCACTCTCTGATATTTGTGCATAACAAGATTTTCAAGGTTTGTTTGTGTTTTTATATATTTATGATTAATTTCCTCATAACAGTTTACCACAATCAACTTTTTAAAAAAGATTACCAAGGAAAAAATAAAAACATTAAAGGATTGTGGAAACAAATTTAAATACAGAGGTTTCCAACTGAAATATGCATTCTGTGATACAATTTAGATATTCTCTTTATAGACGCATAGATAGAATAAGCAATAAGTTGATTGTGTGCAATCTTGCCTAGTGAAATGCATGCACAAAACAAAGAGTAGGTTGTGTTTATCCTGAAATAAGACTGCTGGACTCCAATTCAAACTTTATGACCATCAAGACATGGAAGATAAGAAATTACTCCTAACACGGGGTGGCTGAAAAACAAAAGTGTTCTGCCATAAAACTCAGTTTTGAAAAAAAGTGGCAGCCATGTTTATGCTAATGAAGCTTGGGATATTTAAATCCCTGCTTCATTAGCAATTTCGATGTGCCTAATCTACATCTCTCTGTCAACAGAGAGGTGCAGTCTAGACACACCCTAATACACAAAGCAGAGCACATCCAAGCGCCTCAAGCATAGTCTCCCAGAGTACGTCTAGACTACAGGGTTTTGTCAACAGAAGTTTTGTCGACAGATACTGTCGACAAAGCTTCTGTCGACAAAGAGCATCTAGACTACATTCAGTTCTGTCGACAAAGCAAAATGCTTTGTCAACAAAACCCTGTAGTCTAGACACAACCCTACATGCAATAACACCTTCTGTCGACAGAACGCTGTCGATAGAAGGCGTTATGCCTCGTAAAATGAGGTTTACCAGCATCGACAAAACTGCTGAGTTCTGTCGATATTATGTCGACAGAACTCAGCGGTAGTGTAGACGCAGGTATAGTTTTGTCGACAAAACTCTGTAGTCTAGACACACCCCCACAGTTGTATAAGAAGTCTCAAGGCTTCCCCTATGCTGAATAACATCACACTGGGCTAGTGAACAGGAGGGGTTACTTCTGAATCAGGCAGAGTGCTGGTTTTCTGTGAGAAAAATATGTAATGTTTGCCTACTAGTTCTACAGGCTAATCATCTTACTATCTCTACATTATTTTATAATTTTTATTTGGTTTGCTACATCCATTGGCCCCTACAAATGAATTACCAGCAGGTATTGAAGCATGCAAGCTACCACTGGATGCTAAGATATGTCACTGTTGGAAGGAAGGCAGCTGGGACACTAGGGGTATGTCTAGACTATACCCCTCTGTCATCAGAGGGATGTAAATTAGACATACCGAATTTGCTAATGAAGTGGGACTTTAAATATCCCATGTTTCATTAGAATAAAAATGGCCGCCGCTTTTTGCTGATGTGGCACTTTGCCAGCAAATAGCAGCAGTCTAGACCGGGGTCAGTCAACAAGGAAAGCCTTATGACCAATCCCTTATGCTTTGTGCAATGAGATTTACAGGATCAGTCGGAAAAGGCTTTTCTTGTCGACCAATCCCCATCTAGACTGCCGCTTTTTGCCGGCAAAGTGCCGCGTCGGCAAAAAGTGGTGGCCATTTTTATTCTAATAAAACATGGGATATTTAAATTCCCACTTCAGTAACAATTTTGGTATGTCTAATTTACATTCCTCTGGAAACAGAGGGATGTAGTCTAGACATACCCTAAGGGAGTTAACCATCTGCTTCTCTGCAAAGAAGAACCTGCAAAGGAAAGAACATGGTATGTCACCAACAGCCTTGCTAGCTCTTCTTCTGCCTAAACCTGTGGACCCTGCTGCCAGATAAGTATTCTGACCCCAGAGGCATCCAATCAGATTCCGGTCTTAGTTGCTAGAAATGTAGGCTGCATGTCCATGGTGGCAAAAGCCAGACTGGGAAATTTAGCCAGTATGAGAGATCTGTTGGTGGGAAGCAACTATGGGAAGCAACTATGAAAGCTGCAAGAGGAGATGGCTCATCATTGTAATGTTTGGGGTCAGACATTGGCAGAATGAGAGTGGAAAACTCTTGGATGTAGGATGTTATCCAGCAACAGATGAATGAAGCAGTACCAGACAAGAAAAATTGGTAGTTATACGGGAAGAAAACTGGCTCTAGGACACCTTGGGCATCAGATAGTGCTCCACCCTTTACACAGGTTTCCCATCCATAGAAGTATGCTGCATTGGCAACAGGAGGTGAATAGCAAACCCAGTGACTGAGTAGGAGGAGATACCTGTCTCCCAAGGCTGGGAAGACAGTCACCACACGCAGGCACAGGAAATGCGAGGCACTATTGGTTGTGAACTCTGTTCTGAGGGAAAGAAAGGCCTGATGATCTGATTTTATGTACTGATAGGTATGCTGCCTGTCTAGATCCCATGCCTAAGATGTTATAGTAAGTTTGCCAAGGCTCATCCATACTCCTGATTACCACCCTGTGCTATTTATCTATGTGGGTTCTAATGAAACTAGCAGGTATTAACCTGAGCTTATCAGCACTTACTTCAAGGCTCTGGGAGTATTGTGAAAGAGTCAGAGGCACTGGCTATGTTCTCATCCAGGCTCCCAGTTGGGGGTAAGGACCCAGGCAAAGACAAACACATTCTAGGGAGGAAAACATGACTGTGCTGATGCTCTCAAAAGGAGGGCTTTAACTTCTTCAATCCAGGGATGCTGTTTTTGTGAGAAAGTCTTGCCAAATAGGGGAGGAGCATCTTCACTTACTGACTCACCAACTTAGTGAGGAGAGCATTAAGTGAGGCTGAAAGTGGGCAGGTGAAATTTACAATGGGGTGACAGGAGCAATATGAAGGAAATTGATGGGGGAAATTTACTCAATGTATTTAAGTATCCATACAGAAAAGCAAGTAATACAGAATGAACAGGAAAACTTAGGTGGGATAATTTCCTAACAGAATATATGTATTGAGGAATACAGCTTGTTCAGGAAGAATAAGCAAGATAAAAAGAGAGGTGGATTATGCATCAAACATATATACACTTGTATTGAGGACTAGAAAAATGTAAAAGGCAGACCAGTTGAAAATCGCTGGGTAAAGATAAATGAGTAAACAAATAAGGAATAAGGATGTCATCATGGTAGAAGTCCACCATGAAACATCAAATCAGGCAGAAACTGTGGAGGAAGCTTGTATAGAACAAATAATAGAACTTTCCATAACAGAAGACCTGATAGACATGGGTATTTTAGCTACCCAGACAGCTGTTAGAAAAGTAATTTCTAGTAAGTTTTCTGAATGCCTTGGGGAAAATTTATTTCAGAAACTTGAGGGAGTAAGGTGGACAGCCATTTTAGATTTGATTCTGAACAATATGATGAATTTGTAGTGAATCTGAAGATGGAAAGCAAGTTGGCAAGGAAAGTGATCATGAAATGACAGATTTCATGAGTCTAAGGAAAGGAAGAAGTGAGAGCAGCAGAATAAGGATTATATGCTTTAGAAACTGTGGCTATGTCTACACTATGGAACTTTATCGGGAAAAGGTACACAAATTGCACTCTGTAATTTGCGGACCTTTTTCCAATAGTTTTTTTGGAAGAGGCTTTTCTGAAATTTGGCCCATCTACCCTAGGCCAAATTTCGGAAAAAACACTATCTTTCAGAAGAGCCCTTCTTCCTCGTGGTAGGAGGAGAACAAGGGTTCCAAAAAAGAGCGTCTGCTCTTCCGTAAAAAAAAAACAAGAGCAGATGCATTCCCTGGTCCCAGTGACATTTTTCTGGGATACCTCTGGTATACCTCTGGTATCCTGGAAAAACCCTGTAGTGTAGACATAGCCTGTGATGCTTCCAAAAAAAGCAACAAAACAAAACAAAAAGGGATCTAGAAATATGACCTAAGGTGTAAGACTAAAAAATGTAAGTTTATTTAGTCTGGAGAAGAGATGATTAAGAGGGGACATGATAACATTTTTCAAATATATAAAACGTTCTCTCAAGTAGGGAAAAAACAACTCCAGCCATTGTTGAAGAGTCTTTTCTTCACACTGGTTCCAGGAAAGGGAAGAGACACTGAGTCCTCCATGAGCACAGCATTTTCATACAGGCTTAGCCTGTAATTCAGTTTTTCTTTGACACATTTGTCCATGCTCAAGAGATGCACCTAAGCAAATCAAAAAATACTCTTGTCTAAATATTCTCTAGAGACAGATTCTCTGTCTCTTTACCAAGGCAGAGAATAAACATGCTGCTATGTCAATTTAGGGAAGGCCACAGAATCCTAAAATAAGTGAATTGCTTCCAAAATCTCCTTTTAAAAAAAGATACTTACATCATCACTTTACAGTCTTTCAGTTGATTGGATTTTTGGATGAGTTTAGTAACTTGGCTTATAGGGGTTAAAGAACTTGCTCCTTTCCACCTTATCTTTGCACTATGGTCTGGAACATCATGCTATTTCTCCAATGTTCATATCAAGCTGCGTGGTCATCCCTGTCCAATTTCTCTTGTTTTCCCTTTGTGGGAATGAACGAGGTTCTCTCCTGCAGCAGATACTTACAACCAGAATAAATACACAGAACCCCACAAGGACTGAAGTCCCTGAAGACAGAATCATTGTGGTACTTTGTGCTCCCCACAGCACAACTCTTCTGGATGGCAATATTTTCTGTAGGTGGGAACTGGCATACAAAGACAAGCAGTTTTCTCAAGCAGTTTCCAGAGTTACAGCAAGAGGAGAAATTGCACAGTGAGAAAGAACATTTCCTATAATTATATCCTGCCATTCTGTTGTTTCTGCCACTTCATTTTTATGATGACTGCTCTGGCTTTCCCATCTCATTGTTGCTCATCCAAATCCCCTGATTTCAAACACACACACACAGAGACTGAGAGAGAAAGAGAGAGAGAGAGAGAGTGCACATAATTATGAATACCAAATCACAAGAAAAGAAGATAATTAGTTTGGACAAAAATAACTTCCAGTGACAAAGAACTAAAAAACTAGTAGACTGAATTGCACTGAAGTCTCCCTGGGGTTGCCAAATTACATTATAAAATAGCAATCTGAAACCATTTTTCATAAACTACTGTAATGTTAAATAGTTTTTGAAAGACAATGGCCCAAAGCCACAATCAACAAGAATATTATTAATTACTCAAATTGTACAGTCTTGTATTATGATGTGGAATAAAATCTCAGATATAGTTCAGCAGATAGTTGATTAACCTAGCACACCATCTTATATTTGGAGATGTTGCAATGCTTTCTAAGACCTATATTAGAAAAAATGAATATATAGCTGAATGATTGATGAAGTGCTGGAATTTGATGAAAATTTTTGTCACACATATTGTGAATGGTCTGCAAACCTTGTTCTGGAAATTACATTCTTTCAAATATTCCCAGGTTGTGCAAACAGCTAGCTAGGAGCTAGGTCGATTGCAATGGTCTGCCTGGGCCTTATTCCTACCTGCTCTGAATGGCACTTGTCAGACAAGCATATTTGACTTCTGGGCATAGAACTAAGTGCAAAGGCAGATAACCATAACCAGATATTTTATATAAGTGTGGATCTCTGTAGTCTGGACTTCAGTAGTCCAGCAACATCTGTGATCAGTCATCCCTGTGGCTGCTCTCAGGTTGATGCACTTATGGAGAAAAGCAGGGCCTCACGTTCAGTAACCTCTCCTCTGCCCTCCTAGAGCTTCCATACTAATGCAAATTGTTCATTTGCAGTGCTCAAACTGAAGGAGAGAAGGGGAGGATGCTTGGGGAAAGAGGCAGGGTGACTGCAGAACCATGCAGCTTGGAGCCAGGAGACAGCTGCCATACCTCTTCCTCTAGCCCTCCCCACCCCTTCTCTTAATCCCTTTTTGGTCAACACCAGCCCCTCTGCTCCTGCCAGAACAGGCCCCCTCAGACAGCTGTGGCAGAGAAGCCAACATTGACCTCTCCTGGTCCAGTAATTCCTTTGTTCAGGATCAGTGAGGTGCCAAGGGTGCTGGACTTGAGAAATACATCCTGTAGCTCCTTCTAGGTGCTACTCAGTACATAGCTTCTCTTCAGGCTTGAAGTGACAAGTTCCTCATGCGGATGTTTAGTTTTAATGAACACTGCATGCCTGAATACACTGTCTAGAATTGCTTTCCTTCCTAAATATGGCAAACAAGAGGTTATATTTTGAGGGATGAACATGGATTAGTGCAGAATGTTCAATACAGGAAATTTCATTCTCAATTGTAAAGAAAGGCTAGCAAATCAAATAAGACCATTAAATAGAAGCATTTGATACTGTATTGTAATTGGATGTTGGAGAAGATGCTAACTCAGTCTGGTATCCCAAATTATTCAATGTCTCCAGGATCATTATCATAGTTCCCCTAATAAGCCAATGGATCCTGAAGCTGACATAGCTATGTCACATCAGTTTCATAGTCAATAGTATAGAAAGGCATGATGAAGCCAGTTGCACATTTGACTGGCTTTCATTGCCTTACAAAATGGATCCAGTGCTAAATTTTTAGTTGAATAAACTGGAGATGATCTTTGAGTGTGCAGTCAGGAGAAATGTGAAATCTCAACCTGCAGGATTGTAGTCAAGAGAGCCACTGTGCCTTTATTGCTATTAGCCTCAATTCCCATTATCCTCATTGGAAACAGATGAGTCTGCACATTGCACAACATGTTGAGGATCAGACAAGATAAGACACCAAAATAAGCCTCGTGAAACCAGGTTTACCTGTGCCGATCAAGAAAGGCTTCTTTGTCGGCGCGTCGCGTCCAGACTACCCCGATCTGCCGACAAACAGCTGATCGGCAGAGCGGGGCAGCCATTTAAATTTAAATGAAACCACGATTATTTTAATCGCGGCTTCATTTCCCTCTGCCGATCTGGCTAATCTACATGCCTCCGTCGACGGAGGCATGTAGTTTAGACGTACCCTTAGTGTATTTCATGTATCAATTTCAATATCTCAGAAAGATTTATGGAATTATTTAAATACAATTGAAAAATGATAATCAAGCTTGAATTTGAAAGTAGAGAGATAAATTAGATCTATTTATTTTTATGGCTGATTATTGATAGTGGTATAACTGTATGTTAAGGATTAAATAAGTTACCGGGTTTGCTAATTGATCACAAAATGTATCAGAAATATTTGCAGAAGTTATAGATGCTTGGGACTGAAGCAACTATGCTTGGCAATGAAGAAATAAATAAATTTGCTATGAATAAGGCTGCTGTTCTCCATTCAGATGTGTAAGTTTAATGCTGATAAAAACCCCACTCAAGCAGTAAAACTACAATATAAAGATTAAAGTTACATGGTAAAATAAAGCACTTTGTGTCATGGTTCATGTATTTAGATTACTATTGTAAGAAGAAAGCTGAAAATAAGATGAAAATGTATGCTAGGTAATGAACTATATGTTATCATAGATTGTTTGAATAGTTAGGGAGAAAAAAAGATTTTGCAGAGACCTTGTTAGGAAAAAGAGAAATATCTGAAAGTGTTCACAGCACTAATGTGGGGCCTTGCCTACACAATACCATAGTTCAATTGTGTTTGTGATCACATCGTATTGTATGGGGAGTTAAAAAATTGGAAATATTGTGTTGTATGGGTTATTCAATGTGTTTTCTTTTTTCTTGGTTTGTCTTTGAACTTGCAAGCAATTTAGGCCAGGGCAGTCTTTCTTTTGTCACTTGCAAAGGACAGAACAATTATCGGTTAGTACAAAATAACAAATAGTCATACCAAAGTTGAATGTACACATGAAAAGCTATAGTAGACACCAGAGCTCTGCAACCTGATACAAACCCAGTGGGACTCAGCCCAGATATAAGTGTTGTCATTAGATCAGGTGTGAAAAACAAGTAGACCCATTTGGGGCTGGTTTGGCTCCCCTCGACATACTCATGGAGTTGCCATGGCTACTGCTGTGTTCCTCAATTCCATCAGCCCCAGACACCTTTCTACACTGTATGTGCTATGGAATGACTTTGCCGAGGAATTGCAACACCCCTCACACTGCAGCACAGAGTGCAGCAGGTGTACCAGACAGCCGGTCATACAGCCACTGTTGCACCCTTTGGGCTTGAGGTGGAGAGTCAAACCAATAGACAGGTGGTGGTGCCTATACAAGTTTGGGATTGGGATAGAAACATAGGCGTAGTTGGAGAAGGGTGGTGAGGCACTGGGGGGGAGGGACATAAGGGTTATATTTCACTGCCTCTCCTCACCCCTAATTTGTAAGAGCACAGAGCTGCCCTGGACTTGCTCTTCTTTGCCTATAATAGATGGGAGGAAAGGGAGCTCAGTTGTTCTCATGGTACTCCTCGCCCCCAACATGTTTCCAGCTCACTCAGTGAGTCCCTCTCCTGGAAAGTCAGTTCCAGGCAGGGAGTGGAGTGTGTGGGACAAAGTAGCTTCTTCTGTTGTGTGAGGGAGAGTGGCTGCTCTGGATTACTGACTGTACAGAAGGATACTGCCTGCTGGGTCCTAGTGTCGGTTGTTTTACACTTCTGTGTATGCTGGGATTCCTGCATCCCATTTTCTGTTACACGGTGAGTGCCAACAGTGGAGTGGGATGGGAAAGATGGAGTTGGAACAGTAGGGGCAGTGCGAAAAGTATGTGGGAGGGAAGAGAGGGAAATGGGGCACAGGATAGTGGTAAAAGAAAGGTGGGAAAATGGGGAAAAAGATGGAAATGGGAACGTGGAAAGGAAGAAGTAGCCCGGCATGTAGCAACCGCAGCAACTGCAGCAGCTAGAGCTCCCTTGTTATGTAGGCCCACCCCCCATTACTGGAAGTGCAGGTACCACTCCAGGTAGGGAGAGACAGCAAGGATTTGTACATACACCCGCACAATATTGCTGTTAATATTTATAGTGAGAAAATAAATTGACCCTCTCTGGCTCTGTTTGGGTGGGCTTGTTCCAGTTCAGCTTTGCTCAGGCTTACAAAATACCCCTAGAAGTTTTCTAGTTGGCAGTTGTCAACTTGTAGAATTGTTGCTTGTTCAGAGAGGCAGAGTAAGGGAAAGTAATGGGAGAAAATCATTGTTATTGCTTTAGGCCCCAGGTTAGCAAATATTGCTTAATTTTATCTATGAGAAACTCCACTGAACTCAATGGGTATACTGATTACTTAATTACTCCTAAGTTACTCCTGGCTGTTGGCTCTAGCCAGTTCCTTAAAGGAGTGGAATACTGCTTCCCATATCTTGAGTGCATCAGAAACTTGCCAGGTCTTAGGGCAAATTCTACCTTCTGCCCTTGTCTATATTGGAGAGAACATCAGGACAATTTTCAAATGACTTCACTATCACTTTTGGTCCACTCACCTCCCCTTGTCCATATATTCTAGCTAGAGGGGCACTGCCTGCTTAGCAATCCAAGGAAATCTTCAAGATCTTTGGCCATATTTTCATTTTCATTACTACCATACATAGAGAACAAGAGTTGTGTTCTCCAAAGTCATATGTAGCTTATTTGGCAAAAACACTCTTTCATAGTCCTCAACACATTGTTGAGTCCAGACAAACTATGCATCATGTAAGGCAATCATTCCAGCTGCACTGGAAGTAACCAAGAGCACCTGATTGGCACCATTGGTAACTTGTATAAGGCAGTCTTCTAATCTGTTTGTGAACAGCCTCCCAGGAAACATTAACAGGAACATGTTTCATCTCCCATCCAGCCTAATGACCTGCTTGGGTTTTGAATGACGACAGACTGCATTATTTTTCCAGTGCTCTTCAGAAAAGGACTTATGAGAACTCATTTTCTATCCAGGAGTTGAAAATGAATTTGAACTGAGGTAGCTTTAACAAACTCTAGAACTTGAGAACAAACTGCTTGAGAATAAACTTAAAAAACAACAGATAGTCTTGCAACACCTTAGAGACTAACAAAAAATGTAAATGGTATAATGAGCTTTCATGGGCACAACCTGCTCCTTCAGATGAATGGAGTTAAGGGTCCAGGGGACAAATAAATAGCAGAGAAACAGAGGGGTATGGGGAGGGAAAGAGAAGGGAAAATATACTGTTAGTTAGAGTGTCCATGGTAAATAAGGCTGATAGAGTACGTTCTAAGTACTCTAAGTATTGGTGCTTGACTTTTTATGTCATTATGGTGTGGAATGTAGTCGGCCATCCAGTTAAGGTCTTTGTTTAAACCTCTATTGCAGGTGTCAAACTTGTAAATAAAATCAAGTTTTGCAGCTTCTCTCTCCAGCTGGTTTTTTTAAATTACCTTGTAATAATAGTGTCACTTTTATATACATTAGTGAATTCCCAGACAAGTTAAAATGTATTTCTGTGTGTTACCATTTTTAATATCTAATTTGTGTCCATTAATCCTTTGTCATAGAGACTTTTCAGTTTGACCAATATACATGGCAGAGGGGCATTGCTGGCACTTGATGGTGTGGATCACATTGGTGGATGTGCAGTTACATGAGCCTCTGATGAGGTGTCTTATGTGGTTAGGTCCTATGATGATGTTGCTTGTATAGATGTGTGGACAGATGTGTGGCACCAGAGTTGATTGCAGGGGTGGGTTCCTGGGTGAGTATGATGGAGGAGTGCTAAGTGGTTACTTGAAAGAATTTCTTTGAGGTTAGGGGGTGGTCTGTCAGCAAGGACTGGCCTGTCCTCCAAGGCCTGAGAGAGTAAGGGGTCATTTTCCATTGTAGATTGTTAATATGCTGCAGGGGTTTAAATTGGGAGCTGTAGGTGATGACCAGATGGCGGCTGTAGTAAATGATGCTCCAGAATGAGCTGCAGAAAATGAGAGAACATATGGCTAAACATGTAGAAGAATACATACATGAGACTTACTAGCCTGCAGCTCTATACAGGAAAAAATGAGCAAGAAGTTATGAAACTCAGATAGGAAGAAAAAAACAACTCAGCTCCTGTAACCAGTTTATGCACCAGAAGGGCTATATGATGCTTCCAGAAGAGACAGAGATACACTATGGCTGTGTCTAGACTGGCCAGTTTTTCCAGAAAATCAGCCGCTTTTCTGGAAAAACTTGCCAGCTGTCTACACTGGCTGCTTGAATTTCCGCAAATGCACTGACTTCCTACTGTAAGAAATCAGTGCTTTTTGAGGAAATACTATGCTGCTCCCGTTCGGGCAAAAGTATAAAACTTTTGCGGAAAAGGGCCAGTGTAGACAGCTGAGATTTGTTTTCTGCAAAAAAGCCCCGATTGCGAAAATGGCGATTGGGACTTTTTTGTGGAAAAGAGCGTCTAGATTGGCACGGACACTTTTCCGTAAAAAGTGTTTTTGCGGAAAAGCATCCGTGCCAATCTAGACGCTTTTTTCCGAAAATGCTTTTAACGGAAAACTTTTCCGTTAAAAGCATTTCCAGAAAATCATGCCAGTCTAGACGTAGCCTATGAGCCCTTGTATATGCAATGAGATCGAAAACACAGAAAAATTCACTAGAAGGCTGGTATTTAACCAGGTGAGGGAAGTGATGACTTGAACGATCTAGCAGACATTTCAAAGGCAGATGTGTACCATCTATCAAAAGACGGCACTAATATGACGATTGTGTCTAAATTGAAAACTCTGGTTCTTTAGGGGCAGACCCAATTTACATGCTCCTCCTAGTGAAAATCAAGTCTTAGACAGACACTTCTAGACATCTTTGTGTATTACAATCACATACATTCATACTGTAATTACTTAATTACAAGCTGTCAGAAAATGATTGAAGTTATTTATAACATGTTTATAATTACATAATTTGGCATAATTACAGATATAAAAAGAGTACACAATAATTGGATAGAATTAGTTTTCTCAGTTTTCATGAAAAAAGGTTTACAATTAAGAAATGAGGATAAATGTTTAGTTCTTCTTAAGTAACAATGTGTTACTGCAAATCAGACAGAAAAAAACCACAGTTAGACTACTCTGAACAATGCTCGTGCTTACGTTATGTGGGGTCAGGGTCTTTAATATTTGTGAGGTGGTTTTCAAATGTATGTTGTCCCCTTATTTTTACATTTATAATTCTATTTGAAAAAAAAGATAGCTCCTGAAAAATGAATCACTGAACAATGTGCATGTCAAATCCTCCTCCACTGTGCACTCACCAGGCTAAGCTGCATCTTCCTCATAAGGAAGGACTGAGATAAAAACTGCAGGTGGGAGGAACATGAAAAGTTTACATACTGGACTTTGACTGCAGTCTGTCCCTTTTGAATAAATTTCTATTGACATCAATGGTGCTCCATAAAGGGAATGTCTGCGTTGCAACAGGAGATGTGATTCCCAGCATGGGCAGGCAAAGAATACCTACTGTGAACAAAAGTATAAAGGATGGCCCATTTGTTAGGGTGCCAGAGTCTGGAGACATTGACTTAGTTCCTTGTTCTGCCACAGACTTCTTGGGTGGCATCTAACCTCTCTTTGTGCTTCAGTTTGCCTTCTGTAAAATCAACAAAAGGGCACTTGGGTACCACACAAGGCCCTTGTGTGGATTCATATATTGAAGATTGTGAGGTGCTCAGTTACTGTCATAATAATGTCCATATAAACATCAGAGAGATGGACTCAAAAAAGCCTAATTCTTCAACAGTTCATCATTCTGGATAGTACTTTCACAAGCAATCCTATTTCTTATCTGGTGTGAGGAAGAGGTGCTAAGTCCAGCTCCCAGTTATGTAACGAATAGACATGACAAGAGGAATAAATGAGCAAAAATATTAGGTAAACTACACTATACAGTACTGTAGACCTACAAGATTTTTTTGCTAAATTAAACCAGGAAAGCCCTACTTCTTTCCCTCTATGCTCTTTGTCCTTCTGACAGGCAAAGATAAAGTGTCGGTGAGTTAAAATCACAGTTTAAGAATTAAAAGAACAGAAAACTGAAGTACTTATGCAACTGGTTCTATGGTGGGATGAAAATGCTTCTTCCCTTTCTTGAGAATGGTGGATCTCTCTACTTGATGAGGCAACGGCTAGAAGGATATAGTCCTTTATTCATATTCCCTTTTGTGGTATGCTTTACAATTTTTCATATAAGCTTCAATTAAATATCCTAATGATATATACTACTCTTAAATTGAATTAGCCTTTCCCTAACAGATATCAATTATTGCAGTAAATTAGCACAAATAGTAGAAAATTAACCAGCCGTATTATTAAATTTTTGTTTGAGATTTTTCTCCTTCAGAATGTCAGAATAATAATGCACATAAAGGAAAAATGAGCACCCATGTAAGCTTCCTTTCCATTTTTAAAATGCATATTGCATGAGCTTTTCTCTTAATCAAACACAATGTTTGATTCTTCTTCCGCTAATGTCAGTGGTAAAAATATCATTGACTTCTGTAACAAGATCAATTCTATACTGCATTTTTTTCATTAACCACAGATATCATGAAGTTTTCCTCGGGCAGTTTCTTTTGCATTCTTCTTTTGGTCAAGGTTTGCCTCTTCTTTCAAGTAGCCTGGATTTCAGTACCCTAATCCTGCAAGATATGTTTCCTCTGTCTCCTTTTTAAGTCTGAACTTCATGTTTCACATTTGTGTCATGAGACCTGATTCATTGCTCCAGCACTCTTCTCTATTTACTATGATCATAAGTCTCATCCTTGAAAGCCCTCATGATGGAATCAGGATTGAGTATTGTATGGATGGCCAATCTGTAAATCTCTGACACCTCCAAACCAAATCTCTGGGTACCTACAGATGAAACCTGGGTACAGATGATATCTCATGGCCGGAGTGGTTCCCAGCAGCACTATCTCAAGATCAGTTTGGAAGACCAATGCACTATCAGCAGTATTCTCTCTGCAGCCAACATCAGCAGGTCACGAAATACTAACTGTACTGGGGAGGCCACTATAAACATATGACTAAAACTCACCTTCTGAAACTAGTTCTCTTTTCTCAGTTAAGTCAGTGAAGAAAGTCTAAGAAAGGGCAGCAGAAGCTTTTTAAAGACATACTGAACGTGCACCTTAAAAGGGAAGCATTAACCAAAAAAATTGGAGGACTTGGTGGGGAAATGAACACAGTGGTGCTATACCATACACCAAGCGTCAGTGGACTTTGAGGAAAATGGATATGCTCATGAGACAGAGGAGCAGCAGAGAAGGAAAGAAAGGACTCAACACTCCAGCCAACAACTATGTCTCCTTCAAGATCAAATCTGTAATTTCTGTGGGCCACCTAAAAACTCACCAATGAACCAATGATCAGCTACATAGAAATGAAGGCTTAAATGCTGAACAGCTTCATTTGAACTAGAAGGTTGCTTCCAATGCCTGGGAAGTGAGTGGCAACCTTTGGAATTGAAGACTGGGAAGCTATCGGGGATTATGGGATATCAGTAGTGAACTCCTCACGACCAAGTTTGGTGACCCAAACTTAAGCTGCATCCACAATAAAAAATGCCAAGTCTGTCACCCATGGGACAGTAGGACTTGGCTTTTGACCTTGCCATCCTGAGCAAGATCTGGAGACCTGCTTATTGAAGATTTTTGCCCTAAGTCTGACTAATTTTTGTATGGATAGATAGGGGGATTGAACTTGAACCTTAGTTACAGCCCAGGCTTAATGTGGTGGGTAGACATACCCTACTGCTGTGTCTACACTGGCGTGATCTTGCGCCAAAGCAGCAGCTCTTGCGCAAAAATTTGCTGCCTGGCCGTGTGTTCTTGCGCAAGTAAACTGACGTTCTACTATATAAAATCAGGGCTTCTTGCTCAAGAACAATGATGCTCCCACTCAGGAATAAGCCCTCTTGCGCAACTGTTCTTGTGCAAGAGGCCAGTGTAGACAGGCAACATGAATTTCTTGTACAAGAAAGCCCTATGGTTAAAATGGCCATCAGAGCTTTCTTGCGCTAGAGAGTGTCTACACTGGCATGGACGCTCTTGCACAAAAGCACATGCCAGTGTAGACACTCTCTTCTGGAAGAGTTTTTGCACAAGAACTCTTCTGCAAAAGAGTTCTTGAGCAAGAAGCTGCCAGTGTAGACGTAGCATAAGAGTATGTCTACACTGAAGTCAGAGGTGTCATTGTAGTTCGGGATGGCGTACCCATACTGACTTTATCTAGTTAGAATGTCTAAAAATAGCAGCATAGACCCCGACATTGACTAAGAATGTAAACATGTACCCAAGTTCTGGGCAGGCATGTACAGCCTATGCTGAAGCTTGCAGCACAGTGATTTACTGTTATTTCTGTACAATATTAGGTAAGCCTGCATAAACTGTAGTAATACCACCAACTGCAGTGCAGGCATACCCTAACTATGCAGTGCAAATGTGTTCATGTCTTAATGCTAGCAAATGATAAAATATTATATAAAGGCTATATTGTACACATTATAAATACAAACTCACAACTGTAGAGTGAATTAGTCAATACACTCTCATTGTTTTACTTCTATTTTGATCTTCTCTTAAATTATATAATTATTTTAATTGTATTATATACAATTGATTATACAGTTTTCACCATAGCATCCATTGTTGCCTTTGCAAAACATCCATGTCAAGTATCCTGAACATTTTCTTTAAATTATCAATAGTGTCATTTTTCAAAAGCTGGTAGTTAACAATTAACATTAAAAATATTTTAAATTATGTGAATGCTAATCTGAAAGTTGAAAGGCAATGACTAAAAATTAGATTGTTTTACATTTGTAAAGTTGACTCAAAATGCTAATGCCTTCATGAGGGAAATTGTTATAAATCAGAGCCAAATGGAAATAAAGTAATGCATTTTGTTTTAATAGAAATCATAAAAAGCTGTGATTTACTTAGCAGTAGTTATCATTAAGAGATTTGCTGCTTCCTTTTTTGTTATTGAAATGCTTTAGACTCATTATTTGCACCTTCTTTGCTTCCTTCCAGGAGGAGGGTTCATTAATGTGCATAATTACTGCAGTTCAATTGAGTAGAACTATTTATTTTATAACAGGTTTATAAAGTGCCAATTACCAAAGTCTAAATAAAGCAAAGGTATTTGATTTGAAACTGTTATCTGAAAAAATGCGAGATATGTTCTTATTTATAATCAACTTTAATGATGGCTATAAATGTTCATTTTGCTAATTCAGCACCAAGAAAAAGCATTATAGCCAGGTTCTTATTAATTTACTATGGATCAACAAGAATGAGTTATAAATAAATTTCATAGGGATTTGAATGCAATGGAAGACTACAAAACAAAAGAAAACATATTTGCAGAATTATTTCCAGCTTTGGAGTGTTTTCCTTTACAGGCTACAAATCTGCTGAATGGCAAGTATTCTAGAGGCCTCTATATTCTGGAAAATTTTAAAATCAGTGTAGCTGAACTGGTTTTAAAACCAGTTCAAAAATTGCCCACATATAAATAAAAGGCAAATTCTGTCATTAAATACTTATAGGAATATCGTTCCTAATTAATCCAATAGGAATTGCATGGTCAATTCTGATAGAAGAATTATTAAAGGATATTCATTACTATTGTTGTTATTTATAGTAGTATCTCGAGATCTCAGGCAAAGTGCCCTATTTTGATATGCACAGTTCACATAATACAATTAAAAGGCAGTTCCTGCCTCAAAGAGTGGTGCCACGGTCTACTAGTTTAGGGGTTGAGTCTAACCTGTAATTACTCTGGTGAGTCTAAGATAGACCCGCCATTTGTCCACAGTTCATAGAACGCCTACTGCAGCCTCACAGATAGAGAAGCTTCACCTGGTGAAACTAGAGAAAGCAAATCCTTGACCCCTTTTGTTTCCTCCCATTTTGGGAATCCAGTTACTTCTTCATCTTCAGTAGAATGGGTATGTTGCTGTTTGGCTGGACAGAAGGGTGCAGCATAAGCCTATTGGCCCACACAAAGGGAGTAATTATAAGACCTTTCCTCTGTCTGGGGGGTACCTCTGCACCCTGGGAAAAATGGCAGCAAGAAGGCAGGCATCAGAGGAATATGCCATGGTTACACATGCCTGTGGTACGCCATATGGAGTTGGGCATGCTCCGGCGCACCAGGGTAACGAGCAGGTTCTAGGCCATAGAGGATTGGGGGAGTTCTCTCCACTGTCAAAAGTGGGAAGGGCTGGACAAGTCAGGCTAGGGGAAGAAGTTCCTACCATACTGACCTGGAAGAGAGCCCCTGAAACCGGCCTGTGGCAGCAGTGGATGAGTAAGTCTTGAAGGGGAGAGGAGTTGTTGATAAAGCTCTATCAAGAGGGAGTGAAAAACAGAGTGTTTAAAAAAATATACCTTATTCTCAACAGGCTTTCCAGCTAAGCATATCAAATAGGCTAATTTCTTGTAGTCATTATGCTCAATGTAGGAAAGGGGAAGGGAGCTTAATTCCACTGTAGGAGAAACTAAAGATTTCAATTTTTCATGAAAATGAGGAGATTCTGACACTCACAAAACCTTACATGGACATAGAGCATCCTTTTCACAATAAAACGGGTATGCATCTGTCACATGGAACAGAGAGGGTGAGCAGAATGCTGAAATCCCATCCAGAAAATCCTAAGTCTCTGCATGTCATAAAGCTAAGGATGGTTTGGTGAGGCAAACCTGAGGAGAGTTAAGGCAGGAGTTACATAGGAGTTACACGGTTGTTCTCTTAGGCTATGTCTAGACTGCAAGATACTTTCGAAAGAGCCTCTTTCGAAAGAGAGCGTCTAGACTGCACGCGGAACTTTCAAAAGAGCAAGCCGCTTTTTCGAAAGAAAGCACCCAGTGAGTCTGGATGCTCTCTTTCGAAGAAGCCCTATTTACATTCAAGAACGCCTTCTTTCAAAAGAAGCACTTTCGAAAGAAGGCGTTCTTCCTCGTGAAATGAGGTTTACCGCCGTCGAAAGAAAAGCCGCGTTCTTTCGATTTAATTTTGAAAGAACGCGGCTGCAGTCTAGACACAGGTGAAGTTTTTTCGGAAAAAGGCTACTTTTCCCGAAAAAACCCCTGAGTCTGGACACAGCCTTAGGTACTCTAGTCTTCAGTTAGAAAAGGGTTTTGGCTAAAATGTTCAAACAGTAACATCAATAGAACAATAGAATCCTCGGGTAGGATTCTATTGCCGAATTCATCTTTGCCCCATTAGAAACCCTGTTATTTGGCTTAGAATTTTTTATAAGTATATTCAAATTAACTTATTGACCATTGTGTGTGTTTAATACAACTTGGTAGGACTTCAGATAGGAAATAGACACTAACAGAGATTATTTAAGCACTCAAAAAACAATATGACCATGCAGATAAATTATGTTATCTATAGAAATAAAATCTTATTCTTCATCAACAGATCATTTTTTCCTAACTCAGGAAAAAATTTAGGCCACATCTACACTTCAGAGCTTTTGCACAAAAATGGCCATTTTTGCACAAAAATTCACTGAGCATCCACACTACAAGCGCATTTTTGCACAAGGAAAAAGTAAAGTAGATGGTCAGAAGACAGGGCTTTTTGTGCAAGAGTTCTTTCTCTTTCTACAAGGAATAAGTCTTTTTGTGCAAGAACTCTTGCACAAAAAGGCATGTGTAGATGGACAATGGAGGTTTCTTGTACAAGAAAACACTATTGGAAAAATCACAGGTGCTCTGATGGCCGTTCTGTGAATAGCCATCAGAGCTTTCTTGCGCAAGAGCATCTACGGACGTGCTCTTGCACAAAAACTTTTTGCGGAAGATCTCTTCCACAAAAAGTTCTTGCGCAAGAAGCCTTCAGTGTAGACCTAGCCCCCATCCAAACAGAGATGAATATTCCTTTTTCTTCTCCCCCCTGGTACCCCTGCCAGAGAAATAATCTGACAGAAAATCAACTGTACTTATGTACAATGGAAACAAATGTAATTAAATTTCACAAAACAATAACTTGAATATTACCATAATAATGAGAAGTGAAGATTTCAGATCACAATACAGGCCTTTAGTAAAAATAGTAAGCCAATTATGTGGCATCCTGATGGCAAATATCCATCTAACAATCTATTTTAAAATTATAGCAAAATAAGCTGTTTTCTGTAAGAGATATTATAAAGGTTAAAAACATTTCACATATTGATCCTCTTCAGAATAAAATAAAACAAAATAAATACATAAGCAGATAAGACGTTGGATGTTAATAAAGTAAAATGCATACTTCCCTACCTATACTCCATCTTAGTTCATTTGATGAAGCGGCTTTTACTCACAAAAGCTCATGATTCTGTATATTTTTGTTAGTCTCTAAGGAGCCACGGGACTACTCATAGTTTTTACTCTTTTAACCTAAAATTCAGTTACCTAGCACTCTGTAGCATTTCATACCGTTGATCCTTGATCTTGCTGTTCTGCCTCAGATGTGATAGTGGATAATGGGACTGAGCTGCAGTGTAAGAGAATATCTGGGCCAAATAACAGTTACAACGTGAAGGGAGTCTAAACATTTTCAACCAGCTATTATAAAAATGTCTACGTCTCATTTTCTAATAGGACTAACAATTGTGCTGTTACAAAGATGAAGCTGAACTGGCAGGAGTGCAACAAATGGGAGATTTCTCCAAGCATGGTAGCACAAACAGTCCTACAACAGTCCATTTTTGAAGGGTGAAGAGAAATCAGAAAGAGACACAGAAATAGTCTGTATATTTATTAAAATAGTGTATGGAATAGTTTTCTCTTTCTGATTTGATTCCATTCAAATGCCACAGCATTTATAAATAGGAATCTCGAAAAAAAATAGGGCTTTTACCAGAGGGGAGATACAAAAGCCATGCTGTCTTGCAGAATCTTTATTTTTTCTTTATGGTGTGTTCATTTAAAATAAAAGTTATTTTACACTGAAATGTAGCTTATTTTTGGATATGGAAAAATTACCAAACTGAACTCTTAATGAAACAATAATTAACTGTGCTATCTATTATGAGTAATTAAAGTGATTTTTTTTAAATGCATCTAAATTTTACAATTTGCATGTATGAATTTGCCTGTGCTTGGAGACAGAAAGTAGACTTGTCACTTTTTTATTTTCATGATCTAGCAAAATGTAATAATATAGTTGTCAATCACAACTTAAACTCAACTCATTTCACCAATTGCATTTCAAAAGCCTCACAAAATCCTTTTTATTACTATTAATCTTAAATAAAAAGTAATTTGAGCTTCCTCCCATATATAGTAATCAATAAGCTGTTTCACACTTACATAAATGTACACGGCATGGATGTTTTCATTTTAAATACAACAATCTAGTGTTCTGTATTAGGTAAACGTAAATCAGTTACTGTGAATAATACGCTTACATTAGATAATGGTAGGTATAGTAGACTTCCGATAATCCGGAACCTTTGGGACCTAGGTGGTGCCGGATTATCGGATATGCCGGACTATCAGGAGGTACTATAAGTTGGTTTTATATATATATACTGTATACAGTGTATATAAAGTGTTTTTAACCCTTTTTATTGTACATACTGTATACAGTATATTGTAATGTTTTAGTTTTTTTAACCCTTTTTTACCCTTTTCGCTTGGTTCAACTGCTGCCATTGCTGCCTTGTGACTTGTTTTTGGCTGAAGCTCACTCACTAGGCTCTTGCCATTTTGATGCCGGACTATCAGGAGTGTGCCGTACAATTGGATGCCGGACTATAGGAGTTATACTGTATTATCATAAGGAGGTTTAAATTACAAATGTATGATTATTTAAGTACACATATATAATTTTAATTAGCTTAATATAAAATATATTTCTATGTCTTGTTCCACATTCATAATCTTTTCACCATACTTTTAAAACACGTGGGTTAGTCTTTGCTCTAAATTGTTGAATTAAATAAGAATAAGGTAGGATTATTTGTCTGATGCTATTACCTAGTTTCCATTACTGCTGATGTGCCACTACAGTGTCAATCCATATAATTTTTATATATAATGTTTAAATGGTAAAGAAATAATGCTCACACAAATATTTAAAGTTGGAGGTTTGGAGACGGTCACATGAAGTTATCCAATATATATTCAAAGATAAAATACTAATCTGATAAATTATTTTGTGTAATATGAAGGCAGTAAATTCAATAGATATACTTATTTATTAGGCTCTTTTATAGTATTTTTTAGCATAGGAAATGAAAAAGGAATTGTGAAGCTCTGTAATTAAACTGCATTTTAATAGTGCTCTGAACTTTCAGTAGTTGATAAGTAAATGTGAGAATGAGGAAAAAATAGTTTAATTTGTACCCAGCTATTAACTCAATGCAGGAGATGCAGTCCAGCAGAATCAAGAAAACAATAGTGATTCATGGCATAGTATATTAAAAGGCATATTGTTTGCAAATGCTATACACTGCAGGGTAACACATAATTTCTTCAGAGGTGGTTATTACAGCTGTTCTATGAGAATGAGAAAACAGCAACCACCTCTTTATAAACATTTTAGGGAACCACAATAATTGACCTACTATAACCACAGTTTCCAAAATTATGCTTGGATTAAGAGGTGCCCACATTTAAAGAAACACCTCTTTAATTGCTGCCTTGAATACTAAAATCAAAGAGTCAATGATTTTTCATGGATGAATATGGTCAGCTGAGTTTACAATTCTCTTTTTTTTGGATCTCTGCTGGTAATGCACTACCTGCAATCATCAATGGGAGACAGATAGGCAGATTTAAGTCTTCTTTTTTTGGTTGATGGCTCATTATTTCCCAACCTTAATAAATTTTATTTCCCATTTTGAAATATACTCACTTTTTAGAATGTTTTCTCTTTGTAAATAGGTACAAGGCCTCCATCACTGAAAACACTGAGCACCTCTCTGGTATTTAAAAATAGAAATAGTAATACGATAAGTCTCAATTACTTTTCATCCTTTCCCAATCTGGGCTTTGTCTACACTGCTGGCTTTTGAATCCCGGGCTTCATTTGCAAGTTTGAATGACTACATTAGCCACCTTAGTCCGAACTAGGGTGGCTAGTGTAGACATACCCAAGCTTCCTAATCCAGACTTTCCTTGTCCGGCAATACCCCTGGTCTAGCACTCACGGGGATAAGCCTGGGGCCAGGAGCACTGCCAAGCTAGGATGCTGAGATAGAGTCCCAGGAGCAGCAAAGTAACCCAGAGGAATGCAGAGCCCCCAGTCTCTGATGGGGATGGAGTGGAGTTCTCTGTCACCAAAGGGAGGGCAGTAGCACAGCTGGCAGAGGGGGGTGCAGAACCCCCCCAGGCCATAGTGGGGTTGTTGAAGAGGAGAGTGCAGAGGTGCTGGGAGGATCACAGAGCCCCACAAGTGGAAGCAGAGCCACCTGGTGGAATGTGGAGCTCCCTGGGTGGCAGTGGATCTGCTTAGCAGAGTGTGGGGCACTGGGAGAGAGTTCAGAGGTGCTGGGAAGTAGCCAAGCCCTGGGAAGCAGCAGAGCCACTGAGGAGAAAGTGCAACCCTCAGCCACCAATGAAAACACGGAGCCCCAGGCAGCAGCAAAGCTGCTACAGAGAGAGTGGAGCTCTGGACGGCAGTGGAGTCCCCGGACACTGTAGAGAGAGTAGGCCCAGGCTGCAGTGAAGCCATTGGGGAAAAAGTGGAGCTCCCCCCTTTCCCCACAATGTGGAGAGAGCAGAGCGCTGGGTGGCATTGTAGCTTCCTGGGGAAAAGCAGAGCCCTGCAGCACTGATCTCCCTGGTTCAGCAAATTCCTTGGTTTGGAACCAGTCCAGTCCTGAGGGTGCCAGAACAGAGAGGTACAACCTGCACTTGACATCACAAAAGTAAGTATTTATAACATTATGGTTTTTGCTTTAATGTGTAGGGAACATGGCAAGATAATAGAGCTGTCTATATCTTTTAAAACTGAAGTTCTACTTCACACAAATATTAAAATAATTCAGATATTTTAAGAAATAAAAAGGATATTTGTAATAATCTTTTTTAAAGGCTATGAAGTAAACATGGTCATGATATCTATAAAAATATAAACACTGCTGTAACTATTAAGAGCCTGCTTTCATCCTTTTAATGACCAGTCATTAGTTTTTTTCTCCCTATATTTTGGACCCTGTCTTGCATAATATTCTTTTGAGACCACAGTCCAATATTAACAATTAACTTGCCATTTTCACACATTTACACATTAATGGAAGCAAAGTATTTCTACAGAGTACATTGAAGACAAATAAAGAAAAAAAAGTATTTAATTACTAGGTAAGAATGGAGTATATACAATCAGAAGGACTTTTTCTTCCAGATATCATTTACTAACTCAGCTGATCAAGCAATCCAACATCTTTTCTAGGCAATAAGCATCTCTTTGATGCAGTAATAAATATAGCGCCATAAAAATTGTTATTGGAAACGAAATGTTACAACATAATTAAATGTAATAGAAAATTGTGACATAAATGAGGTTGTATAAAGTAACACAATTATTAATGAAATCTGTTTCTTTTAGTGCTAAGTTTATAGAAAACAGTGGTTAGCTTTATGTATTTTTGTTACTTCCTTTAATTGAACTACAGGGTCAGCCTTAGCAATATAGTGAAAAACAAGCTTAATTAAAGCCATTGAACCAAAACGATGGTCTCACAATTTCATTATATAGTACAGAATAAATTGCATTTATCCCCTCAAATATTTTGTATATCTTCCACAACAGGATTGCATTGATGATACTGTGAGGATCATAGAATCATGGAATACTAGAACTGAAAAGGGACCTTGAGATGTCATCAAATCCAATGCCCTGCACTCATGGCAGGACCAAGCACCTATTAAACAAGCTCTTAAGTATCTCCAGTGATGGAGATTCCACAACTTACCTAGGCAATGTATTCCGGTGTTTTTCCTAATGTCCAGGCTAAACGTCCCTTGCTATGATTTAAGCCTATTGCTTCTTTGTATGTAATGGTTTTATAGTAATGTTGGACCCAGGATATCAGCAATACAATGTGGATGAGTTAATATCTTTTATTGGTTTGACTTCTGTTGGTGATAATGACAAGCTTTCATGCTTACACAGAACTCCTCAGGTGTGGAAAATGGATTATTTAAGGCCCAGTATGAATTGCAGGGGAAGCAGCATTCATTTGGAGGATTAGTACCCGGCATGGGATACAAAACTAAGACAGAGGAAAACACTTTGATCTCCTCTCCGTTGTCTCTATTTTCTAGAGTTAGTGGAGGTAGATCAAGCAGAGACTGCCACCTTTCCTCAATCTGCCTCAGAAACCAGCTGAAATTGCTTTTAATATTTCCAGTGAAAAATCAAACCCTTACCATAAACATTCAAAATTTTCAATTTTACAAAGAAACATTTCAATGGAAAATTCCTGAGCTGTTCAGTTACACATCCATCTATCCACAGAGAGGGCATGTCTACAATAGGAAATTATTTTAAAATAATTACATTCAACATCATAACTCCCGATTTAAAAAAATCAAAATAGTGTATCTGCACTACGTAGGAGCAACAAAATTAGTCAGAATTATTTTGAAATAGCATGCCCATACTGATTGGAGCCTGCCTTGGATTTAGAGCCCCCAGAAGCACTCTGGGGAGGGCACCAAGAGGGCAGAGATTTCTAGTGGCTGCTTGGTCAGGCAAATTGCAACACACACTTTCAGGGGCTCCTTTCTATGGCTACATCTCACATGCCACACCTCCTCTGCATTGGGACACAAATGGGACGCAGTGTGCTCTGGTGGTCCTTGCAGAAGCCACAGAACTCACACCATGGAGCCAGAGCTGCTGCAGACCAGTGCTAGGTTAACGTGCCTCATGCTGAATCTTATGGCACAGTTCATCCAGACTGCTTGCATGCTATTCCAGTAGGATGAGGACCAAGCTGGACCTCAGGCCCTACTCACCTAGATTCTGGTGCTCTTTCTGCTGCACATGCCACTCAATCCCCTGAACACCACTTCTGGAGGTGGGAGACCAGTTCAGACTGGTGGGAGCACATCATCCTGCAGCTATGGGACAATCATCAGTGACTTCAGAACTTCTGCATGAGGAAAAACACCTTCCTAGAGTTCTGTGAGTGGTTCACCCTTGCCCTCAGGTGACAGGACACTCTCCTGAAACCTGCCATCCTCATGCAGAAGTGTGTTGCCATCACACTGTGGAAGCTCGCCACGCCAGACAGCTACCACTCTGTCAGGAACCAATATGGCATGGGGAAATCCATCTTCGGGGCCTTCCTCCTGCAGGTAGTGAAGGCCATCAACCGGGTGCTGCTACAGAGAGTAGTCACTTTGGGGAACATGGACAGCATTATGGATAGCTTTGCTTCTATGGGTTTCCCCAACTGTACTCACATCCTCATCCTGGCCCCTGACCAGCATGCCCTGGGTTACATAAATAGGAAGGGATATTTCTGAATGGTACTGTGGGCCCTTGTGGATAATAAGGGACACTTCACTGACATCAATATCAGCTGGTCAGGGAATGCGCATGACACCCAGACCTTCTGGAACTCCTGCCTGTTCCAAAAGATGCACGCTGGCACTTTTTGCCCTGACTGCACCATCAGAGTCAGGGACGTGGACATGCCTATAGAGATCCTGGGTCACACAGCCTACCTCACTTGATCCCCTGGCTCATGAAGTCCTACACAGGAAGCCTGGATCCCATCAAGAAGCACTTCAATGCCAGGCTGAGCAGGTGCCCAATGGTGGTGGAGTGTGCATTTGGCCATTTAAAGGGGAGGCTCAGGAGTCTTCTCACCCATCTGGACCTCAATGAGTGCAACATCCCCTTTGTGTTTTTAGCGTACTGTGTGCTCCACAATCTGTGTGAGATCAAGGGGGAGACTTTTCTGCAAGGATGGGGGATAGAGGCTGAATAGCCAGGGCATTCCAGCAACCATATACCAGCGCTATCAGGAGAGCACATCAAGTGGACATGCTCATCAGGGAAGCCTTGATGGAGAGTTTCATTCAAGACCAGCTGTGATACTCTCCCCCGTGGCTTTTCACAAGGGACCCCTGCATTCCCTCAGTGTGCCTTTCCTCCCCCACCACTGCCTTCTCCTGCCCTCCCATCCCACCTTCCGCCCTCCCCTGCAGAACAAATAATAAAGACATGTTTGTTGCAGAAACAGGACTGTTTATTGGGGAGGGGGTTATACCATGGGGAAGGACTGGGGAAAGAGCCTGGAACAGGGAATGGGGAGGAAAGAGGTTTAGGTAGGAGGCTGGGAATGGCGCCTGCCTCCAGTTTTTGGGGTTGTCTTCCTGAGAGGTCCCACTACCCCATGTTCTAGGGGGGGCTAGAAGAGGAAGCCATGGATGGAGCTGGGAGGCTGCTGGTGGCCCGTTCCATTACCAGGGTGAGTGAGGAGGACATGGCCCCATGCTGGCAGGCCACCTGGTCCCACTTCTGGTGCTCATTGAGCCCCTGGATGAAGGACTGCAGGCAGGCCAACTATACCAGCATTGGGTCCTTGTGGGTTCTCTTCTGCTTGCAGATCCTGTGGAGTTGTGCAGATGGTGTAGGAGGTGGGGAACAGACTAAGCTTGCAGCTGGCCCATCTGTGAAGAAAAGTTACAAGGGCAATCATCACAGGAGACAATGTATGAAGCTTAGTCCTAATCTCTGAGCCGACACCAAAGGTTTCAGTTCAGATGATGGTAAGGTGCTTTGAGCAAGGCTATATGTTGCCTAGACAGTGTCCTGCAGGAGCACGGACATCCCAGGGAAGTATCACTACCTTCATGGCCCAGGACAAGCAAGTATAGAAAGGTGTTTGTCAGGCCAGGATCCTGCGGGTGGGAGGGTGGGATGGGGCAGCTCGGCTTCCTACTGTGTCCTGCATGTCAGGTCTAGCTCTGGTGGTGTCCCTCAAAGACAGAACTTTTCTCCCTACCCACTGGAAGAGGAGGAGGGGGTTGGGAGAGGTGTGTGTGAGCAGCAGATTACACTTGTTGAAGACAGGTCTACTGGGTCCCCCTCTTCTTCCTCCCCCATCGCAGGTTCCCAAGAATGGGATCAGTCTCCTCATCATCACCACACTTGACCAGGAGCAAATGCTGCCACATGTGGGAATGACCCTGTACTGGGTGTGGTGCTGCTGTGTGTTTCCATGACACCACTCCTTTGTGGTGGCTTGTCATGAGAAGTTGTCCCATCACACAGTCCAGAGTAAGGCAGGCCTTTCCAGGAACCTTGTGAGAAGGACCAAGGGGTTCCTGTGTGTGAGTCTCATGAGGCTGAGTGATTTGAACTGGTGCTCCATGTGCACAGGCTATTGTGCAACCCTCAGGCTGAGTAGGCCGAGAGAGGTGCACTCCACCCTTTTCAGCCTGTTGCCTGCCCCTGGGTTAGTCCAAAGGACAGATAGATAGTGACAGTTATAGAACTCACCTGAAGTGCCTTCCCCAGGTTTGTCTGAAGGCTGGAAGATATCCTTGGAGGGAGGGACTAACTCCAGGGTGAGAAGCGCATCCTAAATGGCAGGCATGGTCACCAGGCTGTCCTCTTCCTCCTTCTCATCGGCCATAACCAACCCTTCCCCCCACACACACACACATACTCCTGAAGGCTGATGTCAGAAGAGTCCTAGCCGGTCTACAAGATGATGGTGGAAGTGATCAGCCTCCTCTCCCAAGATGGCAACCAGCTGCTCAAAATAGTATTACATGTGCAATCCTCCCCGGAGTGTCCACTCTGCCCCCTGGCCTTGTGGTAGGCCTGCCTAAACTCCTTGACCTTCATCCAGACCTGGTCCAGGGTACAGTTCTCAGACAGGCTGGCAGACATCTGGCCAGAGAAGTCTGCATTTTGCTTTCTGGTACAGAGATCCTGGAGGTTTGTCTTCTCCCCCAAAACCTTGTTGAGGTCCAGGGTCTCCACACCAGTCCAGGCCGGAGCTCACCAGCGTTCCTGGCCAGTGGCAGCCAAAGGAGCAGCAGGGATGCTGGCAGCTGTGGGAGGCTCTGAGGCAATGTTGGGGTCGCTCAAGGCTCCCTAGGATGCTGCTGTGTTGCATGGATTTTTGACAGCTCGCCACATTGAACAAGCCCTTCTCTGTTGTCTGGAGTTTTAAGTTCCATAGAAGGGGAGCAGTGGAGATGCCAGATGTGACCAGAGCATTATTCCCCAAGGAAAGTAGGAGTACAAATTTTGAAATAATCAGCCCATTATCATGAAAAAATGAGCTTGATAGTGTGGATTCTCCACTTATTATTTCGACATAAAAGGGATTATTTCTTCCTAGTGTAGACCTGAGCGCGGGGGGTGGGGAGGTGCTGTAGACCCTATAGATACCTCCCCATGATCTCCCATATGATGGGTGAAAGAAGAATGACCAGTTTCCCACATTGGGGTGGGATAGAAAAAAACCTAAATTTCTTAGCTACTACTGAGAGGCAAAGAAAATACACATCACCTCTGCTTCCCAGAGCTGTCATTGGGAAGAAAGGAATACCTTCCCCTCTGTGGGGAATGTCTTCCCAGAATTTGAACTACTGGCTGAAAACCAGCTATCAGATATTTAGAGAAATTGTTCAAAGACTACTAAGCATGAAAAAACAGTAATAAATCAGTAATTACTCCCAGTAGAAGCCCACTGATGACTTTCATCCCCACAGGTGAAAGATGACCCACTTAACTATCTGAGGAAAGATATGTTCACTGCATGACATTTCATGTAACATTGCTTTACATGCATCAGCTGTAAAGCAGTCAAGTCTGAGTACCTCCCTTACGGCATTCTTTCTGTTGAAACCTTTATAGATTAATTTACTTTAAAATGTGATACCATCAAATGTTTCAAACAGGTACTATATGTATAAGCTTTGATAAACTACACATCTGAAACTAAGCCTTATGTACATGTATGCACTCATTAAAATATCTTCATTTCCTGTATACATTTATGAGACGAATTTTACTTAGACTAAAAACAGCCATGTAAGTTTTGGAGACTATGGAATAAATAGATAGAGTTGAACAGAAATTGGGCACTTTTCAAACACACACACACACACACACACACACAAACAAAACCGCCAAACCAAAATATTTCAGCTGGAAACCAAAATATTTTGTGTTTAGAAGTGCGTCATCTGAGTTATAGTTTAGATGCCTCATGATTCCATTCATCTATACAGAGTTGGACCACATTTCCCATTCTGCGTTACAGTCTCTCCTTTTGGTGAAGAGAGGGGTTGCATCATGAGTGTGCCATATTCATGGTTCATGATAAGTAGTAAATCCAGTTGGAAAACTCAGCCAACAGACAATAATAGGGATGAAGAAATCCAGCTACAACTCTGAGAAAGTACCATGATGGCATAACCAAATAACACTATATCTATACCTATAGTAAATTGCTGATTTGTACAACATTCTGTTGTGGTTTATTATTATTATTTTAAGGTGAGCAAAAGAATAAAAAATATATAATTAATACGATGATGGCAAACTATGGCAGTTCATTAAGTTTCTACTGACCTTAAACCCCATGTAGAGAGTGCAATGTTAGCAGGAGAGCTCAGACTGACATAACTACTGCCTTTCATGGCAGCAGCATTATTAAGCCAGTGGGAGAACTCTCTCCCATCAGCTTAAAGCTTCTTGACCAGATGCGTTACAGATGCAAATTTGTAGTATAGATGAGCCCTATGTCTGCTGAAGGGAGAGGAACACAGGTTGCTTTTTTAAAGCTTTAAGACACCTTGTTTTTACAAACCTGTTGTTGCTAGCATAACAAATTCTTAATCTGATAAACGCAACCTGTTGTTGCTAGCATAACAAATTCTTTTTCTGATAAAAGCCCAAATCTTTTGCCAAACAAAAGTCTGCAATTTTTTGAAATGTTGACTTCAGCACAATCAATTTTGAATTACAAGCCCCAGTTAAATATCAATTGTATTCAGTGAATACTTATTTCAAAGATAATGAAAACTTGTTCTGAAAAGTAACATTTGTTAAAAGTTACATCTTTGTATGTGCATCAATGTGGTAGTTAAAAGCAGCAATTAAAAAGGAAGTGATTGTTCCATACAACAAGAAACCTCAGCTCATGAGTTACTGAGTTACTATGGGTGTGAAATTAGGAAGTGTGTTGAGCACCGTGAGCTCCCATTTATGTCAGTAGAAGCTGGATGTGAGAGGTACTGGGCACTGTGACCGGGGGACTCACCCCCGCATTCCTGGCCCCGGCTACGGATGCACTGCGCGGAGGGTCGGCTGACCCAGGGAGGTCGGTGCGGCGCGGCGGCACAGGCGTTGGCCGGCCGGGGCAGCAGCTGGCGGGCGCTAGGACCCGGGAGGCTGGGTGGGGGTGGCCCCGGGAGGAGCAGCAAACTGCAGGATGCCAGGCAGGGAATTTAAAAGGGAGGAAGGGAGGGCAGATGGGGAAAGAGGCCAGGAGAGAGCAGGGGAGATTCTGCTTGCAGTCTCCTCCACAGGACCCGCAAGGAACCCCGCCGGGCGGCCGTGCAGCGCCTGGAGCTGGAGGCGAGGCGGCCGACACCGGCATACGACCCTAGGAGGAGGGGACCGGGACAGAAAGGCTCGGCGGCAGCGACGTCCGATGGACAGACGTGAATGAGCAGCGACGCAGGGATACGGGCGCTGATTGAAACAACCAACAGGGCCAGCGAGCCCACGGACAGCAGATCGCAGGGAGTGGACCGTGGGAACGGAGAGGTAGAGGCCGGGAGCAGGGGCAAAGTGGGGCCAAACCGGGCAGTGGCCCGAGAACTAGGGGTGCCCCGTGACCCCTGACAGACAAACCGGTTACAGGCACCCATGAGCTATAAATGTAAGCTTCTGTGGTTTAGCATCTCAAACATCTAAAGATTGTAAATCCCATTCTTTTCTAAAAGGGAAATAAAGGTCACACAACCATTTTATAGGTAAAGGTGATTTGGATAGACAACACTAGTCCTGAGAAAGCATAAAGAGTCACCACAAATTAATTGTATGCATTATAGTTCTAAATACAACTGAATACATTCTGAACAAAGTTGCAGGATACATTCTCCAGTATCACAATGATAAGCATCTGAGGGAAGAGTCACAGAGGGCCCTAAAGTTGTGCAAGACCTCAATAGTTCTGTCTATCAGTGGATTACCTGAAGGGAGGTCTACACTTAAATACTGCATCATCAACATAGTGCACTGATGCAGCTGCACCACTGTTGCACTTATATGAACATGCTTCTACACTGACGGGACAGCTTGTTCTATCAGCACAATTAATTCAGTTTAACAAGAGACATTAGCTATGTTGATGACAGAAGCTCTTTCTTCAACAGAGCACTATCTACATGGAGGTTAGGATGGTATAATTACATCACTTAGGGGTGTGGATTTTTCAAATCTTGAATGACATAATTATACTGATATAGATCTGTAATGTAGACGTGGCCTGAAGTCCATGTAAACTCTGGTATTGTATAGTCATAGGACCTGCTTTTTCCGTGGAGCCAAACAAATTCCTTTACTAAAGAGTTCAGAGGAAAAATTGCAGAGAAAACTTCATGGGGTTTTCTTGGCTACAACTCCACCACTTCTCTCCTGTCTCACATCCTCACTCTCCCTCCTCCCCCCCCCATCTGCCTCCACCAAAGTAAACTCATAGAATCATAGGACTGGAAGGGACCTCGAGAGGTCATGATTGGCAATTTGTTGATTGTCTTCTGTGTGCATTTACTAGGCAGTAATTCATACTTTCAGTATAACAAGGTTTTATTGTGAAGTGTTTAAGGTGAAATTTATTTCACAGCATATATGAGTAACAACCAGAGGTGATTTTATAATGCACAGTATGAAGTACAAGCTCATGTGTCAAAGAACAGGACTGAGACTACAATAAACACATTAGGGAAAGACTAGGAACAAATTATGAAGTAAGAGCAGCATAATGAAAACACTTTCACAACCTGAATAGTTATCTTGTAATCTTCATAAGGTACATAAGTGGCAATGTCCTTATTACTGTACAAAAATAAAGGAAATGGAATTATAAGTGAAAAATGTGGTACCATTCCAAGTGTGATATGAAAATGAAATGCTTTCTCTTCAGCGGGACTCTCGATCAAGGTTGATGGTTTTTAGATGAAAAAAATTACAGTATTGAAATTTTGTAAGACAAAAGTCTTAGTCCCAGAATAAGTACTTAAGTCACTCTTGAAAACCACACATAAAGTCTCCTCAAGAAAAAGTGCACCACAGGAATATTAAGAGAACCTCTGGCTTCTTAAATTTCCTTCTTGTTAGTTCAGAGGGAAAGAAGCAAAAACTCAGAGCAAATTTTTACTAGCCTGAAGTCTGTTTGTCCCAGCTATCTGTCTTGACTCACCTCACCTCCTCTAGTTTTTTGCCCATTGTAGTCTGACAGGCTATGTCTAGATTACAATGATCTATCAGAAAAAGATATGTAAAACGTGTTCTACAATTTGCGTACCTTTTTCCGATAGTTTTTTCAGAAGAGGCTTTTCTGAAATTTGGTCTGTCTATACTGGGCCAAATTTCTTAAAATCCTCCTCTTTTGGAAGAGCCCTTCTTCCTTGTGGAAAGAGGAAGACAGAGCTTCCAAAAGAGCACGTCTGCTCTTCTGCAAAGAAAAGCAGAAGAGCAGATGCGTTCCCTAGACACAGCAGAATTTTTCCAGGATACCTTTGGAAAGGGTCTCTGCAGTACTGAGACTACAATAAGCACATTAAGGAAAGACTAGGAGCAAATTATGAAGTAATTTGTGCATAATGAAGTAAATTATGAAGTGCAGCATAATGAAAACACTTTCACAATCTGAATAGTTATCTTGTAATCTTCATAAGGTACATAAGTGGCAATTTCCTTATTACCATACAGAAATAAAGTTTTATAAGTGAAAAATGTGGTACCATTCTAAGTGTGGTTTGAAAATGAAATGCTTTCTCTTCAGCGGGACTCACCTTTGGTATCCCGCAAAAACTCAGTAGTCTAGACGTAGCTGCAGTAAGATAGTTGTGGAAGGGTGGGAATGCGAGGAACAACAGTGCCACAAAAATATCCTCATCTTTGAAATAAGAAGAGGGACAACCATAGAGAATTTCCTCTCTGCGTATGTATCTTTGTGGAATGATTTGTCCATTTGTTATTAGTCACTCGTAATAAACACTCAGGCTGTGTCTACACTGGTGCAATCTTGCGCAAAAGCAGCCACTCTTGCGCAAAAACTTGATGCCTATCTACACTGGTCGTGTGTTCTTGCGCAGGTAAACTGACATTCTAATGTATAAAATCAGGGCTTCTTGAGCGAGAACTCTGACACTCCCGCTCAGGAAGAAGTCCTTTTGCACAAGATCTCTTCCAGAAGAGGCCAGTGTAGACAGGCAACATGAATTTCTTGCGCAAGAAAGCCCTATGGTTAAAATGGCCATCAGCGCTTTCTTGAGCAAGAGAGCATCTACACTGGCATGGATGCTCTTGTGCAAAAGCACATCTCTTGCGCAAAAGCACATGCCAGTGTATATGCTCTCTTCTGGAAGAGTTTTTGCACAAGAACTCTTCCACACAAGAGTTTTTGCATGAGAACGCGCCAGTGTAGATGTAGCCTCAGGTATCACTGTGCTAAATGAAAATGGATATGCTTCATTTAAATCATTGGTCTGGGGTGGGCTGGGATGAAGGGTTCAGTATGCAGGTTGCTCTAGGAAAAGAGGAAAATCCCAGCCCTCTCTCACCGCAGCAACTTGGAGACAAGTGAGAAGTACTTCTCCATGGACACTGCAGCTCCAGTGGGTACAGCCAGGAAGGGGTCCATGTCTCCCAGCTGCAGCAAGTCTAAGTTTGTTTGCCCCCTGAACTCTTAGCACTGAGTGAGGAATGAAGCAAACTGTGCTCTTTCCTCCCCACTTATGTGTAGACTACATCCCTCTTTCGAAAGAGAGATGTAAATTAGACATACTGAAATTGCAAATGAAGCTGAGATTTGAATTTCCCGTGCTTCATTTGCATAATTGCATCATGGCATTCCTTAGTAAAACGCTATTTCAAAAGTGAAACTGCGGTCTAGACGTGGTTCTTTTTAAAAGAAAAGCCTTTTTTGAAAGATCCTGTAAACCTCCTTTTTCAGGCATTCAGGATCTTTCAAAAAAAGTTTTTCTTTTCAAAAGAATCGCATCTAGACTGCAGTTTCACTTTTGAAATAGGGTTTTTCAAAAAACCCACTGTGACGCGATTATCAAATGAAGCATGGGAAATTCAAATCCCAGCTTCATTTGCAATTTCAATATGTCTAATTTACATCCCTCTTTAAAGAGGGATGTACTTTAGACAATAATTAAGGGGAACAGCCAGAAACTTATGGTATTAAAGTACAAGCAGATAGATAGATGCACAGTCTCAAATATATAATAGATACCAAAGGCCTAATGCTCAGCTGCTATAAACTGGCACAGGTACATTGAAACTCACTGGAACCATGCTCATTTAAAAACTGGTGCAAGGAGAAGGACTAAATCAGAAATGTTCTTATATTTACATGGTATTCTTTAATCTTTTTCTTTGCCATAGAACTGGAAACATGTGTGAGTGAATTTCTACCACCACACTCCTGATAATTATATTAAATTTTAAAAATGTACTTGAAATATTAATTGTGTAATAATATATCTGACAATACTGTACAATTAATGAGTATTAAGAAACTACTCCTCAGATCTCTCTTACAAATCCATTGTTTTTTTTAAATTTTGGAATTTACTAGTGTTGCAGAAAACACTGATCATTTATTGTACTGTATGTAAAATTAAAAGTATAGGAAACAGTAGATCGATCAATGCATATGGCTAACATCTATATTACAGCCAAGAAGTCATTTGAAAACATTTACAACCAAATGTCGGGTGGAGAAACAATTCTTTAAGCCACTGTGAGTTCAGATAGTTTGCATAGAAAAACTATGTCTTCAGCTGGGGCATCAGAAACTGGCAACAATATCTGCTAATTTAACATTTTAATAGAAAATTCTATGGAAGTGAGTTATTTGTTGAAAAAGAGAGATTTGCATATAGTGCAGGTATATAAAAGGATGATATTAATATTCGTCATGGAACTTGGAGGAGTTAAATTATCTTTGAAATTGTCAGTCAAATTTGCTTCACCTATCTTACTCTATAATCTCTAATTGTTCTGGCTTTTAATTCTTTTAAAGGTTAAAAGAGTTACCCTTTCAATACATGGTAGGATATTGGTTATGGTCTCTAAGCAGCTGAAAATTAATATAGTAACAGTATTTATTTTCTAACCTCAGAAAATTATACACAGAAGTCTAGCCTATTTCTAGGCAATATCATCAGTAAAGACAGAAAATAGAGAGGCTTTATGGAATATGTTTCATCTAAATGCATTCCCTCTCTTATATAAGCTACCAATTGTGCACTGGATCATGGGAATTTGCATAAAAATCTTTAGGGAGAAACACAAAAGTCACCCTGCTACTCAAGTCAGACCACATTTCCTTCAGGGAAAACCATCATGGTTTTTGTTGCCCTGCAACCTGAGGAGAATTTTAATTTCCATTTGGGTATTTAAAAAAAAAAAGATTATCTAAACTAAACAAATAGTACTTACATCTCTCCCTAAAGGCTTTCCCTGGAGCTCTCTGTGATAGGATTCTCTCACACTCAGACACCTTGCCACTGTCTGAAACTCCATCACCTTACATCAGCCACTTGCTTCCGGGTCTTCTGAGTCTCAGCTCTCCAGCCAAATCACGTAAGTTCAGACCCTTTCCAGGGTATCTGAAATAACTCCAAACAAAAGTCAATATAAAACTGAATAATTCTCCTCCTCTCTTGGGTTACTGATGTCTTTCCTTCTCCATTTTTAAATGATATTTCTGGGCTTCCCTTGAAGGAGCCTACATTCATCCCCAATGTCCCCTTATCTCTCAGCCAGAGGGACCTATCTCCTCTGCTATCTCCCACTTGAATGGAGTTCCTTACATCTATTTATTATAGTTCAGCTCTACTCTATTAGCCAGGGGCCAACTAGCTACTTAGCTTCCCCAGGTGCAAAGTATAAGTAACTGGGTACCTTCAGTATCCTTGCAAGTCAAAACCCATTATATGTCACTTTGTTCCCTCTTTCCGGGCTATCTTTTTTTTGGGGGGGGGCACCATGCTTCACTTTCATTCCTTATATCTAAAAGAAAGAAAGAAAGAAAGACAGACAGACAGACAGACAGACAGACAGACAGACAGACAGACAGACAGAAAGAAAGAAAGAAAGAAAGAAAGAAAGAAAGAAAGAAAGAAAGAAAGAAAGAAAGAAAGAAAGAAAGAAATCCACAAGAACAGTATTTGCCTGTTTTTTTAATGCCAACGCTTCTTACTTTTTTGTCACTTTGTGTCATTTGAAATGTGTAATTGTCAGAAATAGTGACCCCTGTGACTCATCAACAATTCTTGTCCCAAAAGCAGTAATCTGACATTGCTATAGGCAGATTAGAAGGTTGTGAAGGACGGATTATTATTGTGGCATTACGAACATTTCAAAATAAACACCAAGTTAATTCCAAAGCAGATGAAGGTAGATGACAGAACAAGAAACAATGGTCTCAAGTTGCAATGTGGGAGGTCTTGGTTGGATATTAGGAAAAACTGTTTCACTAGAAGGGTGGTAAAGCACTGCAATGAGTTGCCTAGGAAAGTGGTGGAATCTCCATGCTTAGAAGTTTTTAGGACCAGGCTCGATAAAGCCCTGGATGGAATGATTTAGTTGGGGTTGGTCCTGCTTTGAGCAGAAAATTCCAACTAGTTGCCCTACTGAGGTCTCTTCCAACCCTAATTCTTTAAGATTCTATGAATAAACTTTTATGTAAGTACTTTGCCCAAACAAAAGGCAACATATAGTAGGGAGAAATATCAGAATTCCTATTGGCATCTTTGCAATTTTAGAAACATTATACTATAGCTGGATACATGGCTAAAGTTGAGATATTTTGGTGTGCTGAGTTTAAGTACAGTAGGTGGGTTACAGTATGTATCTTTGAAAAATTACAAGATTTCTAGTTTAGTGTAGTATCAGATTTTGTTTTTTCAGAAAATTTTCACCAATATAAGGGAAGTATTGTCCGCTGAACACTGTTCTTATAGAATTTGACACATTTAAATATTTAGGATCAATGTCATTTTTGAAGTAAGGTCACAGAGAGGTAGTCGTGTTAGTCTGATCTCAGTAAAACAAAAAAGCAGTCATGTAGCACTTTAAAAACTAACAAAATAGTTTATTAGGTGATGAGCTTTTCATTAGGTGATGAGCAGACCCACTTCTTGAGATCATATTCTGAAAGTGAATAGGCATGACCATTTTGTAACAGACGGTTACAATGAAAGAACATAAAAACATTTTATGAACTGGCAATTCAGCTATATAGAACAAAAGATGGGGGCGAGGAGGGAAAGCGACAAGGAATGAGGAAATTGCATATTGTAAGAGTCAATTAAGTGGCTAATCTGGGGTCACTATGAATATCAAAAGGTGTGGAGGCTGTCTTTGTAAAGTGTAAGATAGATATAATTATCATCTTGATTAAGGCTCAATCAGGAAGTGTCAAATTTTAGCATAAATAAAAGTTGTGAGGTCTCCCTCTGTAATCTGGTGTTAACGTCTCTTTGTTGTAAGACGTATGTTGTCAGATCTTTAAGAGAATGACCAATTTGATTGAAATGCTGGCTGACAGGTTTGTGTGTGGAGATTTCTTATGTCTGATTTGTGAGCATTAATTCTTTGATGAAGTGACTGACCAGTTTGTCCAATATACATCACAGAGGGACATTGTTGGCACATAATGGCATATATCACATTGCTGGATGTACAGGAATATGAGCCCTTGAACTTTTTGAAGTAAGTTCATTGAGATCAGTGGAGTTGCATCAAGGATTGATTTGATCCTTCATTTGGACTATTTTGCCTCATAGGCGATTCAGCAGATGTGAGGACTGAATGAAATAACACATTCTAGGAATTAAGGAAGTGCAATTACCCTGAACACCAATAGTTAGACTTTCAAAACACAGGATTAAGGTTATCGTTTTCCACTTTGTCTCCATATTGCTTTATCACTATCATCAATCCTATGTAATTAAGGGAAATAGTGAAATTAGCTAATTGATGAAAGGTGATTGCAAAGTAAGCTGAATTTAAAAAGGATTTTTTAACAACAGAAGTATTTACTCTAATGTATACATCAAGCTAGAAGCATATGTGTGTGTTGGGGGTCCTTGTTAAATGAAGGAATTCCCCTCAGAAGAATGGGATAAATGAAAAGAGCATGAAGATATGTGATGTACTGTGTCTCAGCCAGGTTTGGGTGCTATGGATTGATTATGGTGTAAAAACAGTGTTGAATTGGTCTTTGAGTCATATAACACTTTAAGTTCCTCAATTGTTGATTCATCATCCAAAAATTATCTGTCAGAAATAAAAGTTGAAAAATCACTAAGAGCAGGCCTTTCCTCCTTCCTGCCTGAGAAGTCTCTCACAGGCAATATCACTTGGGCTACATCTAGACTGCAGCCTTTTTCCGCAAAAGCTTATGCAAATGAAGTATGGAGTAGAATATTGGTGCGCTTCATTTGCATAATTAATTAGCAGTCATTTTTGTGCAAGAGGCTTTTGCGCAAAAAGGAGCTGTGTAGACAGTTCCTTTTTGCGCAAAAAAACTCGCGCAAAAAGGAGACATCTACACAACTCCTTTTTGCGCAAAAGCCTCTTGCACAAAAATAACTGCTAATTAATTATGCTAATGAAGCGCACTAATATTCTACTCCATGCTTCATTTGCATAAGCTTTTGCGGAAAAAGGCTGCATTTTAGATGTAGCCTAGGAGTGTAAGTCTAGGAGGCCACATCTTAATTGCAGTAAGATGCACAGGTGTCAGGTTAAAAAATCTCAGTGGTTGGTTGAAGCAGCCTTGTCTCTCTTTTATATAAGGGACTAACTTCAAGTTTGAGGTATTTTCCTTTCTCAAAGGATCAAAGGATTAATCTGAAGGAGTGGGCTGTGCCCATGAAAGCTCATGATACCATCTATAAGCTTTGTTAGTCTTTAAGGTGTTGCTAGACTATTTGTTGTTTTTTAAGTTTTTTCAAAGGATCAAGGTTATAACTCAAAGTAAAACATACAAAAAGAAAATAATAAAGCATTATTCTCAAATTATGTTGGAACGAGCTGAGTGTATTTGAGAAGAAGACATCTAGAGTCTTGGAGTATCTCACATTCATAGACACGTCTCATCCTATATTGTAAGTTTAGAAGTGACACCAATATCATTTGCTTCAAGGCCCACAGTCAGAACAGTAAGGCTACGTCTAGACTGGCCCCTTCTTCGGAATAGGCATGCTAATTTCAAACTTTGGAATAGGGAAATCTGCGGGGGATTTAAATATCCCCGCGGGATTTAAATAAACATGGCCACTGCTTTTTTTCCGGCTTGGGGAAAAGCCAGAAAAGAGCGTCCAGACTGGGGCGATCCTCCAGAATAAAGCCCTATTCCGGAGGATCTCTTATTCCTTCCTTTTTTTTTTCATTTTCAAAGATCATGTTCTTGCCATGTAGTTTTGGGATTGGGGGACAAGACTGCTCCTAGTCTAGAGGGGCCGCTTTGATGGAGGGAAAAAAAGCCTACCTGAATTGTATGGCTGGCATGGCTGTCCTGAAATAAGGGATTTAGGTGGACTAATGATAGCTATCTAACAGGATCAAAGAACTTTACATTCCTGTATGGATGGTAGTGATGAAAGCTAAATGATCTCCTCAGATACTTTCCAGCCCTATATATCTTTGATTCTATGAGAGAGCTGAGAACCAAACCCAAGGTCACACAGAGTTTGTGGCAGTGCCAGAAATGAACTGCTGACTCCCAGTCCTGTGCTTTAACCATGATTAAATAATTCTCCCTCTAGCTAATAATTAATTTAAGTGTTTGGACTATCACACGGTCTACTGCTTTTCTGAGCCACAATAATATTAAGTTGTTTTGTCCTGTGCTCTGTCTGCTCATTCACTGTGTCACATATTCCATTTTTGGCTCAATGGCTGCTGATGCACACTACACATAATCTGATTTACAATTCAATACAGAAGAAATGCAGTTCTGAAATTCTCCTATGAGAAAGCTGAGGGAATCTGTCCAAGGTTTATAAAGAGGGCCTTAAATGCCCCAGGCATTCTGGATAGTAACTTTGGGTAAATAAAATTGTTCTGTTTATTATTACTTTTTCCTCTTGACATTTTGCATTTACCACTTAAACAGTTTACAAAAAAAAAAAAAATCAAAGAACCAAAATCTGTGAAAGCAACGCAAGAAGAAAAAAGTTCAACAGTAAAGAGTGTCTGATGTATTAGGCCTTCAAGGATCACCTTTTTGGATGACAGTATTCTGGGGCTTGAAATTGATTTTAATTTTCCAGCTTAACATAATCATTTCTTAACCACATTCCAGTTTCCTACATCTTTATTAAGGGTGTATTCACAGCGCTACCAAATGTATTTATTATGTTGACTCCCATTCATGATGCTCAGTACCGGAGTAGAAATGAAGAGGTGAATATTTTCCCAGAGCTGAAAAGGATGAAATACAGTCAGTCTGATGGCTCCTGTCGTGTTGATATTATTCTTTGCACATTAAGCTTAATTTTGTTTTTATCCAGATTATTCTTCTGGGTTTTTTTTAACTGTTGTGTCAATATATGCTGCTTAACCTGATTCAGCAAATTACTTAAACTTATGCTGAACTTCATTTGAATTCAGTGAGACAAGAGCAAATGCTTAAGTGCCTTGCTTCATTTGAGCCTCAAGCAGCTACCAATTTCTATCCCAGAGATGAGTGAATGTCAGCGACTGTCTGCATAGTTTATTAGGGTATGTCTACACCACCCCGCTAGTTCGAACTAGCGGTGTAATGTAGGCATACCACACTTGCAAATGAAGCCCGGGATTTGAATTTTCCAGGCTTCATTTGCATAAGCGGGGCTCCGCCATTTTTAAATCCCCGCTCGTTCGAACCCTGTGCCGCGTGGCTACACGCGGCACGAACTAGGTAGTTCGAACTAGGCTTCCTAGTTCGAACTACCGTTACTCCTTGCGGAATGAGGAGTAATGGTAGTTCGAACTAGGAAGCCTAGTTCGAACTACCTAGTTCGTGCCGCGTGTAGCCGCATGGCACAGGGTTCGAATGAGCGGGGATTTAAAAATGGCGGAGCCCCGCTTATGCAAATGAAGCCCGGGAAATTAAATCCCGGCCTTCATTTGCAAGTGCGGTATGCCTACATTACCCTCCTAGTTCGAACTAGGAGGGTAGTGTAGACATACTCTTACTGATTTAGAACCCATTGGAGTGAAAGAGACTACACTATTGTTACTCTTTGTAGCAATTACAGGTCAGACCTCCCTTGTCCGGTACCCTCAGGCCTGAGCGGTCCTGAACAATGGAGTTTGCTGGATAAGAGGAGGTCAAGGCTCCCTACCTGGCTGTAGGCTCTATTTCTAGATGGGGCTGCATTCCCGGCTGCTGACTCCAGCCCCACGCCATTCCAGGCCTGGCCATGGCTGCATCCCCCACTGCGCTAGCCCTGGCAGGGGCTGCACCCCCACCCACAAGTAGCAGTGGCTCAGAGCTTAGGTTGCATACTCAGCTGATTCGCCCCAACTGGAACTGCACTCTTACACTGCACCAGCCCCACTGAGGCTTTGCTTCCCACCACCCCTTCCCCAGCCAGGGCTGTGCTCCTGTCCCTAGCCCCACTACCTTCAGCCCTGGCCAGGGCTGCGCTCTCCATTGCTCTGGGCCCCACTTGGACTGGGCTCCCCATTGCCACCCCAGCCTGGGCTGGGATTTTGAACCTGGACAACCAGGCTCTCTTGAGGCATCTAGATAGACTTATGTGTAGTGCTGGGGAGGAGCCGGTGGTCGTGGTACATGTAGGTACCAATGACATACGGAAGAGTAGGAGAGATGTCCTGGAGGCCAAATTTAGGCTGCTAGAAAAGACCGTGAAATCCAGGACCTCTATGGTGGCGTTCTCGGAAATGCTTCCAGTTCCATGCGCAGGGCCAGATAGGCAGGCAGAGATTCAGAGTCTCAATGCGTGGATGAGACGATGGTGTAGGGAAGAGGGGTTTAGATTTATTTGGAACTGGGGACACTTTTGGGAGAGGGGGAGCCTACACAGGAAGGATGGGCTCCACCTAAACCAGGGTGGAACCAGACTGCTGGCACTAAACATTAAAAAGGCCGCAGAGCAGTTTTTAAACTAAGAGATGGGGGAAAGCCAATTGGTGCGGAGATGCACGTAAATCGGAGAAAGACTTCTCTTAGAGGAGAATCCGTTGATAGAGATTCTCTACGCTGTAGTCGAAAGAGAGGAGGGGAGAGGACAAATCATGGGCCAGAGCTAACAAACAACCACATACAAAGGAATCCAATGCATCAGGGAAGGGCAGACAAATAAGCAGTGGCAAATTTTTAAAGTGCTTGTACACAAATGCTAGGAGTCTTACTAATAAGATGGGTGAACTAGAGTACCTCGTATTAAATGAGGAGATAGACATAATAGGCATCACTGAAACCTGGTGGAATGAGGAAAATCTGTGGGACACAATCATCCCGGGAAATAAAATATATAGAAAGGATAGAGCAGGCCGGGTGGGTGGCGGAGTGGCACTGTATGTGAAAGATAATGTAGAATCAAATGAAATAAAAATATTAAGTGAATCAACATGTTCAATAGAATCGCTATGGATAGAAATTCCATGCTCCAATAATAAGAAATTAGCAGTAGGGATATATTACCGACCACCTGACCAGGACAGCGATACTGACATAGAAATGCTAAGGGAGATTAAAGAGGCTACCAAAATAAAGAACTCTATAATAGTGGGGGATTTTAATTACCCCCATATTGATTGGATACCTGTCACCTCAGGAAGAAAAGCGGAGATAAAATTTCTCAATGGCTTAAATGACTGCTTCTTGGAGCAGCTAGTGCAGGAACCCACAAGGGGAGAGGCAATTCTCGATTTAGTCCTGAGTGGAGTGCAGGATCAGGTCCAGGATATAATCGTTATAGGACCGCTTGGGAATAGTGACCATAATATAATAACATTCAACATTCCTGTGGTGGGAAGAACACCTCAGCAGTCCAGCACCCTGGGATATAATTTCAAAAGGGGAATTACATAAAAATGAGGAGGTTAGTTAAACAGAAATTAAAAGGCACAGTGACTAGAGCCAAATCCCTGAAAGCTGCATGGAAACTTTTTAAAGACACCATAATAGAGGCCCAACTTAAATGTATACCCCAAATTAAGAAACATAGCAAGAGACCTAAAAAAGAGTCACCGTGGCTTAACCACCATGTAAAAGAAGCAGTGAGGGACAAAAAGGTATCTTTTAAGAAGTGGAAGTCCAATCCTAGTGAGATAAATAGAAAGGAACATAAACACTGTCAAATCAAGTGTAAAAATGTAATAAGAAAAGCGAAAAAAAGATTTTGAAGAACAGCTAGCCAAAAACTCAAAAAGAAATAACAAAATGTTTTTTAAGTACATTAGAAGCAGGAAGCCTGCTAAAAAACCTGTGGGTCCCCTAGATGATCGAGCTATAAAAAGAGCAATCAAGGACGATAAAGCCATTGCAGAAAAACTAAATGATTTCTTTGCTTCAGTCTTCACGGCTGAGGACTTTGGGGAGATTCTTCAATCTGCACCGTCCTTTGTGGGTAATGAATCTGAGGAACTGTTCCGGATTGAAATGTCATTAGAGGAGGTTTTGGAACAAATAGAAAAACTTAATGTTAACAAATCTCCAGCACCGGATTGCATTCATCCAAGGGTTTTAAAAGAACTTAAATGGGAAATTGCTGAGCTATTATCTGTGGTTTGTAACCTATCCTTTAAATCGCCTTCCGTACCTAATGACTGGAAGATAGCCAACGTGACACCAATATTTAAAAAGGTCTCTAGAGGCGATCCTGGCAATTACAGACCGGTAAGTCTAACTTCAGTACCGGGCAAATTAGTCGAAACAATAGTAAAGAATAAAATTGTGAAGCATGTAGAAGAACATAATTTGTTGGACAAAAGTCAACATGGTTTCTGTAAAAGGAAATCCTGTCTTACTAATCTGTTAGAGTTCTTTGAAGGGGTTAACAAAGATGTGGACAAGGGGGATCCAGTAGATATAGTATACTTGGATTTTCAGAAAACCTTTGACAAGGTCCCTCACCAAAGGCTCTTGTGTAAATTACATGGCCATGGGATAAGAGGGAAGGTCCTTTCTTGGATTGAGAACTGGTTAAAAGCCAGGAAACAAAGTGTAGGAATAAATGGTAAATTTTCAGATTGGAGAGGGGTAACTAGTGGTGTACCCCAAGGGTCAGTCCTGGGACCAATTCTTTTCAACTTATTCATAAATGATCTGGAGAAAGGGGTAAGCAGTGACGTAGTAAAGTTTGCAGATAATACCAAACTGTTTAGGATAGTCAAGACAGAAGCAGACTGCAAGGGACTCCAAGAAGATCTCACCAAACTGAGTGATTGGGCAACAAAATGGCAAATGAAATTTAATGTGGATAAGTGTAAAGTAATGCACATCGGGAAAAATAACCCCAATTATACGTACAGTATGATGGGGGCTAATTTGGCTATGACAAATCAGGAAAGAGATCTTGGAGTTATCGTGGACAGTTCTCTGAAAACTTCCACACAGAGTGCAGCGGCGGTCAAAAAGGCAAATAGGGTGCTAGGAATTATTAGGAAAGGGATAGAAAATAAGACCCAGAATATCTTACTGCCCCTGTATAAAACTATGGTACGCCCACATCTTGAATACTGTGTGCAGATGTGGTCTCCTCACCTCAAAAAAGATATTTTGGCCTTGGAAAGGGTTCAAAAAAGGGCAACTAAAATGATTAGGGGTTTGGAACGGGTCCCATATGAGGAGAGGCTAAAGCGACTGGGACTTTTCAGTTTAGAAAAGAGGAGAGCGAGGTGGGATATGATAGAGGTCTATAAAATAATGAGTGGTGTGGAGAGTGCTGACAAAGAAAAGTTATTTATTAGTTCCCATAATAGAAGAACTAGAGGACACCAAATGAAATTAGTGAGTAGCAGGTTTAAAACTAATAAAAGTTCTTCTTCACACAGCGTGTAGTCAACCTGTGTAACTCCTTGCCAGAGGAGGCTGTGAAGGCTAGGACTATAATAGAGTTTAAAGAGAAGCTGGATAAATTCATGGAGGTTAGGTCCATAAAAGGCTATTAGCCAGGAGATAAAATGGTGTCCTTTGCCTCTGTTTGTCAGAGGCTGGAGAAAGATGGCAGGAGACAAATCACTTGATCATTGTCTTTGGCCCACCCTCTCTGGGGCACCTGGTGCTGGCCACTGTCGGTAGACAGGATACTGGGCTAGATGGACCTTTGGTCTGACCTAGTACGGCCGTTCTTATGTTCTTATGTTCAGCAATATTCATGGTCCTGCTGATTTTAGAGGTTCAGCTTGTATTAGTAACAGTGTATCAGTATTAATAATTTGAGACTGATCTCTGCAGTGTACCATTAAAAAAAAGTGAAGGTCTAGAACTTTGCTCTAGTAAAAATCACCTATATATTAGATGATCGAACTCTCTCCTTCTCAGAAACTGTCAAGAGGTGGCCTCTGGATTGCTACTGAGCAATGGACATAACTTACTTAGCTAGCAGGATCTTAGGCAGTTTTAAGGAAATTTTGGAACAGGTGAAAATGGTGATAAGTATGGAAGGGTACGTCAACACTGCATCCCTAGTTCGGACTAGGGATGCAAATGGGGATGCAAATGGAGACGACCGAAGTGTTTAATGAAGCGGGGATTTAAATATCCCGCGCTTCATTAACGTGAGCTCGCCGGCGCACTAGTTCGAATCACAGCTGATCGAACCAGGAAGTGCGCACCGGGACGCGTTAGTTCGGACTAAGGGCTTTAGTCTGAACTAACGCATCCCGGTGCGCACTTCCTGGTTCGAATCAGCTGTGATTCGAACTAGCACGCCGGCGAGATCACGTTAATGAAGCGCGGGATATTTAAATCCCCGCTTCATTAAACACTTTGGTCATCTCCATTTGCAACCCTAGTCCAAACTAGGGATGCAGTGTAGACGTACCTGAAGATATCAGCAACAAACCTAAGCCAGTATCAGGAGAAAATCCTGGAGAATTGTGGACTGATTTTAACTTTCCTCAGTTTTTGGCAGTGGAGGATTATTGATAAAATACAGACTCAATTGAATTGTTTGGGGGAGAATAATTGTATTTCTTTTGCTTTGATCTGTGTTTTCCTGATATTGTGATTTAAAGATTTTATTAACCTTTGGATTGATTATGGAAACTATAAATGCAGTGTCTTCTGAAGATTTTTTTAGTTAGCATTTAATACTTAATAGAAGCAGCAATTATAATAGCATGTGATTTAGGAGGAAGAATATCAAATTCAATTGCTTTGTCTTTAATTGGTACCAACCCCTAACCTAATCCTTTTTTGCTGAAATAGACCCGGATCCTGCAAGCTGTCCTGGGAAGGCCAACCTTTTCTGTGAGTACAGAAAGCCTTTGAAGTCAAATGGACTGTGCATGAGCACAGAGGAAACTGGTCTTTTTCAGGAACAGAGTAATTGTTCCTAGGAATTGGGCTGCCAATGAAGTAAGCATCTGTTGGCAGTATTATTCAGCAGACGGATGTGTTAGTGATGATACTAAAGCATTCAGGCCAGTATATTTGCCTGATGGGCTATATAACATCATGATAAAGGAAAAGGAATAGAATTAATGTGTTTCTGGATATGTGATAGTTTAACATACAAGCATACACTTAAAGGTGACCCATCTCCTCTTCCGAGCCAAAATCAAGCAACTAGCCAGTAGGGGTAAGGGAGTGGAGAAGACAGCAAAAGAAACTCTAAGGCTACGTCTACATTGGCATGATCTTGTGCAAATACTCTTTAACTCAAGAGTTCTTGCATTAAAGTATTTGCGCAAGAGAGCATCTACACTGGCATGTGCTTTTGCACAAAAGATGTGCTTTTGTGCAAGAGCATCCATGCCAGTGTAGATGCTCTCTTGCACAAGAAAACTCTGATGGCCATTTTAACCATCGGGCTTTCTTGCGCAAGAAATTCATGTTGCTTTTCTACACTGGCCTCTTACGCAAGAACAGTTGCACAAGAGGGCTTATTCCTGAGCGGGAGCATCCTAGTTCTTGCGCAAGAAGCCCTGATTTCACACATTAGAACATCAGTGTTCTTGCGCAAGAACTCCCTGCCAGTGTAGACAGGCAGCATGTTTTTGCGCAAAAGCGGCCGCTTTGGTGCAAGATAGCGCCAACACTCCTAGGCTCAAGACCCCACAAAACAGAACATGACCATAAATATTAAGTGTCAGTACTAGTGGCATGATTAATTAAACCTATTAAGAGAAGGAGAGGGCATAGGCAAAATCTCTAGCAGTGTACAGAGACATGGATTATGCTTGGTTGGTAACTTCAATAAACATTGCATTTCTTGCTTTTTGGATTCTGGCCTTTTGTTTTGTTTCTATCTACATGGCAAGAACCAAGGGAGGGCAAGGGAAGCCCTAGCATCTCCAAGGGAGAACAGATTTTTATATATATATATTTTTTAATTTCAAGAATCAGAAAAAAGATATTTTTCATCCTTTCAGTTCTAAATATTTATAAAATATTGTTTAACTACATACAACTTGTGACCACATATTTTACTATGGGGCTTTGGCTTTATATTAACTAATACATAAACAGGATTCATGGATCAGTCAAAAATAGAAAATATCAGAACTACATATGAAGTATATTTGTTTTTCAACTATTTTGAGGTTGTTAGTATTGTTCATCATTAAAATTCAATATTTGTGTTCAGAACCTCTCCTCTATGTATTACTTGAAACTACCAAGTCACACACATATCACAGACACTCCAAGTAACAGACTGCAAGATCATAAACAAAGAATTATGACCTCTTAATGCAATCAAACAGCAGGAGGAGAAAGATTATGAGGAGGAAAGCTTCTCAAATATGACATCTTTAACAATTAGCAATTTAAAGAGTGAAATAACCGTAAAACATAAAAAGTGAATTGACTAATGTGTTTCATAATGCATTTTTAAAGAGTGACTAAAGTTTTATTTAAAGTTATTTTAAATTAGCCATCTCAGATTAGTCAATTCCCTGGTTTTAGAACTAGCGCACATTACAAGAATGGCTCACTAGGGATTTACGAAGCAGAGAATGACTGGGAATTATTAAATGATTTGGATCTGGGTTAATATCACTCATTCTCTTGTGTCTGTTATCTATAATCCTGAATTCTCTTTTCCTAGCCAATCACATTCTTACAATGGTCCTTTCTGTTACCAAAGAGCTCATTCCTGCTACCACAGTACCTTCCTCTCTCAAATATACTCTTTGCTTCCAAGATTACACTCTCCCCCACCCCATTCATTTGTTCCTTTTGGGTATGTCTATACTGCACACTTACTTTGAAATAAGCTATTCCAGAAGAAATACTCTGAAATAACTTAGTTTGAAATAGCTCATCTTCACTAAAACGAAGCTTCAAAATTAGTCCAAGGCATGCTTCCCTAATGTGGACATGGTATTTGTACTTTTATTTAGAACCCCAGGCGGCACTGGGGAGTAATTAGTTTGAATGGCCTTGGGGAGGAGCTATTTTGAAATAGCTATTTCGGAATAGGTTTTATTCCTCATGGAATGAAATGTACAGAAGTTGAAATAAGCCATCAATTTTTTCAAATTTATTTTAAAATAATGAAATTGCTGTGCAAGGTCAGTTATTTCAAAATAACTATGGAACGAGGTGTACAGTAGTTCGGAATAGGAATCCTAGTCCGAACTACCTAGTTCGAGCCCAGTGTAGCCGCGCTGCACGGGGTTCGAACCAGCGGGGTTTTAAAAATGGCGGCTCCCCGCTTATGCAAATGAAGCCCGGGAAATTCAAATCCTGGGCTTCATTTGCAAGTGCGGTATGCCTACATTACCCCGCTAGTTCGAACTAGCGGGGTAGTGTAGACATACCGTGAGACTCTGTTGTTACTCATATTTTGAGGAGTAACATTAGTTCAAACCAAGGGGTTTGGTTAGAACTAACGCATCCCACCATGCACTTCCTGGTTCGAATCAGTGATTTGAACTAGTGCACCGGCAAGATCATGCTAATGAAGCGTGGGATATTTAAAATTTACGCTTCATTGACTATTTTGAATGCCTGCATTTGCATCCCTAGTTTGATCTAGAGTGCAAGTGTAGACATACCCATAGATTTTAAGGTTAAAAGGGACCTTTATCTTCATCCAGTCTAATCTCCTGAATAATCATTATCACATTTCCATTATATTTCTGGCTTTTCAGGTAGCCAAAAAGCTAGTTTTCAGGCAGCCTTATTTTTACTTGCCTTCAGTTGCCCATCTTAATGTTATTTTGGCAATGGAAATAGTTTCCTTCTAAAGAACATGGCCACTCCATCTCCAATGCCTTCTGGTAATGAAGGTGCTCAAATCTTGGCTACACAGTGTGAGTAGGTCTTTGTTTGAGATTGTTCTGAGCCAAAATATAAGGCTGTTTTTTCTGATGTATGTTGTATGGAATGAGGACAGTTTGAACATACCATAGTTTCATTCCACAGTCCAAAGAATTTCACTCAGTGATTCCCAAGTAATACCCAGTACTTGTAGCTATACTAGTATGAAATGTTGCTTTTCATTTTCTGTGTTATACTCAGGATAAAACATAGTTATGCAGTTCATCAGGCTGACCTGTCTCCTTTTTATAACATGACTTATTCAGTTTCCAAACTTCAGCCCATAATCAACATACATATCTTTCTTTTTTTCCTTCAGGAAATGTTATCTATGAGGGAAATACCCAAAGTACTTAAGAAAACAAGCTATCTGTTCAACATCAGCACATTTTTCTTATGCTTCTGTAAGTGAGATCCTTTCCCATATGAAATGAAGGACAATACATAGTGTTTTGGGGATATTTACATCAGATATGTAGAATTTATTTACTTGTTCAAATCTAGAAAGAATCTAGAATAGTACATTCTGTTAGTGGCTTAATAAAATACACACCATAAAATCAATATAAAACAGCGTGATTACAATAGAGTTGTGAATCTCAGTCATATTTTGTAATGCAAGTTGCATTTCTTGATGTGTAAGTCTTCCATAAATCTTTACATTAAAAAAAAGAAGAAATATGTCAGAGAATATGTTTCTGTACTGAATTTAATTTAAAAGTAAGAATGACAATCAACTTCCATTGTAAGTTTAAAGTGGAAGACAAAAATGACCAAATAATTTACAACATTGAGGCTGATTACATTAAAACATTATTTAGCATACTTGTTCATTACTATTTACATACACATCTTGCACCTTTCTTTTCCGGCATCTGTGCAGTGATATATTTGTTGTAAAAGTCTCCACAGGATAAATATTTAGTATTTGAGCATTATTGTGTATCAAATTTTCATATTCATGGGATCTTTTCTCAACAAAGGAACATATGAATGAAAAAGAAATACAGACCATTTGAAAATTTATAATTATTAACATAGTGGCATGGCTTATTTTGCTTTAAGCCCATCTTGATTTTGAAGAACTGAGGGTATGTCTACACTACCCCACTAGTTCGAACTAGCGGGGTAATGTAGGCATACCGCACTTGCAAATGAAGCCCGGGATTTGAATTTCCCGGGCTTCATTTGCATAAGCGGGGAGCCACCATTTTTAAATCCCCGCTGGTTCGAACCCCGTGTAGCGCGGCTACACGGGGCTTGAATTAGGTAGTTCGGACTAGGTTCCTATTCCGAACTACCGGTACACCTCGTGGAACCGCCTCGTGGAACGAGGTGTACCAGTAGTTCGGAATAGGAACCTAGTCCGAACTACCTAGTTCGAGCCCCGTGTAGCCGCGCTACACGGGGTTCGAACCAGCGGGGATTTAAAAATGGCGGCTCCCCGCTTATGCAAATGAAGCCCGGGAAATTCAAATCCCGGGCTTCATTTGCAAGTGCGGTATGCCTACATTACCCCGCTAGTTCGAACTAGGAGGGTAGTGTAGACATACCCAGACAGTGCTCTAGACCAGCAAAAGGATTATTCATTTTGATGTTACAATGTACTGTCCATGACAATGTCTAAATGTACATGAGTGAGCAATCTAGACAATTTCCAACTTGCACAAAAGGAGTTCATGCCAGTTTGATGTACTGAGCATATAAATATTCATAAAATCAATCATTTCTTAGAGGCTTTAGAAATTAGTTTCATATTGATTATCCCTAGTTCTGTTATGTTTGTAACAACATGAAAATGGGTACAAGCTGTTACCATTGATTTACTGTTCAATAAATTATCACTGTTCATTACTTATTGATTATAAACTTGCATAATTGTTTCACTTCCTTCTTCTATGTGTTAAAAACATCAGGTTAAGAGCTTCAACAAGCTACTGATCAAATGTTGAAGTTTGTTATACTGAATCAATGCTATTCAGCCTCCTCTTCTCTATATACACAGAAAAATACATTGTGTTATCCTTTATTTCAGCTCCATTATGTTAACACCTTGCGTTCAGTAGGTTAACTGAAAATTTGTCTGTCAGTTTGATCAAGAATTCCTCCTAAATAATATAGTAAGAACTTAGACCCCCAAATTTTATATGCAGTTTCCTCTTCTCCTAACTTAAAGAAAGATCAGGATTTGATTGTGCCAGGAAAATGGAAAGTGCTAGGAATGGGAATGTTTTCCAGAACATGGAAAGGCAGGGGGAGCAGAGGCTGTTGTTTGGTGGGACTACATACTGAGAGTAGCAAGCTCAGGGGAGATATATACTATAGAGGGAGCACTGGGGGGGCCGCCACAACACCAAGAGAGTGCCCAGTTGTGACTGGGGCTCTGCATCTTCCCTGCCACCAGATCAAGTAAGTAGCTCCCCTGTCACAAACTCTTTCCCCTCCAGGCTCTTGGACTCAGTGCCGATGTGGGAGCTGAGAGTAGGCCTCTGCCGGTTGGGAGAACAGAAGGCCCCTGCTAGGTTGGGGCCCCACCAGCTGGAGGGAAATCAGGGTCCCACTGATGGGACCTCCCACCTTGAGCCCCTCCTCACTCCCCCAACCCTCACACTTGCACACACCACATCCCCAGTCCCCTCTCCTGAGCCCCTCCTCAATCTCCTCATGCTGACTCCTGTACCCTCCATTTCCCCATCATCTTGACCTGCCCTCACAACACCAAGGCCCTGCTTTGATTCCTGCACCCCCCACACCACCAGTCCTCAACCCTGAATGCCCTAGTCAATGCCAGGTAAGTCTGCTAGTGTTTTATATTGATAAGTCTCAAAACATTTTAAAAAGCATTGTTAGCCCCTTTTTAAAATAGAGTAAGCGAAGCAGAAAAAGGTAACTGATTTACTCAATTTCACGTAGGGTGTCAGTGTAAGAATTGTACTGATATGGTCTGCTCCACTGTAGCAACTGAGCATCTCAAAAATATGAATGAATCTATTCCATTAGACCTGAAGCACAGGAGACTGAATGCTTTCTCCAAGGTCAAACAGGAATTCTGTAACAAAGCCAGTAATTGAACAGAATTTAATTGGCAATAGTGTATATGTTGAAGCCCTGGCCCTGGTTGCTGATGCTGTGATACAGCAGCAGAGAACATTATCCTGAGGAGAGACACAATCAATGAGAGGGCAGTTTGAGCTAGGAAGGAAGCTCAGGATGTATCCAAAGGGAGGAGTTGGAAGGTGGTTAAAGGACTAAGGAGGCAAAAATGCTTATGAGTGGTAAGGCTGACTGCTGACACACTAATGCAGCTTTGGGCACCTGGGGAATGGGTCTGTTCTTCTAGCTAAGGAGCATAGGCATGCACAGCACATTTCATTAGAGTGTGCACCCAAATAATTTTTTTAAAATGTACTTTGACTCCCATTGGCCACACCTCTGGAGGCAAGATGGATACATGACCAGAACTAAAAGGTGTCATGTGACCATCCTTCTACCAATAGGGATTAGTTTGGTCCCCACTAACCTCCCCTCATGCAACTATCTGGCAATTGCATTAACCTAATGTGTGTGACATTAACTCGGGGGCGGAGAAGCTGGGGGAAATGTTCCCTCTAAGAGTTTCCTCCCATGAGCAGAATGAATTTTGTATTGTGCACCAGTACTGAGTTCATGTGGCTTGTTTGGATGTGCCACTGTGGCACCCAAGTTATTAATAAATTTCTTATAAACCTCTACCTTTTCCCTCTGATGCCATATTTCCCCTTGCTTCATCAGCTCTTCTGATGCCTGCTGCCCCCCAACCCGTCACCTTCCTCTGCTGTTCTGACTCCTGCCCTTCTCACTGCCCTCAGCCTTCCTGAGACCTGCCCCCCCTCCACCAGCCCTTCTCTCCCCCTGTGCCCACTCCTCCAGTAGCCCCACTCTGATCATGTGAGCTACCCCTCCTCATCCACTCTCCTAACACCTTCCTCTACACACCTGCCTTGCCTCTTTCCTCTGGTGCTGGTCCCTCCCCTGCAGGTGTCTGTCCTTCTGCTTCACCCCAGAATCCCCTGGCAACTGCACCTTTCCTTACCCCTGCACCCTCCTGGTGACTCCCCCTTCCCTTACTGCCCCTGCCCCCTTTGCCCTCTTTTTCCCTGATGCCCACCCCCTCACCATCCTCTGCCCCCATTCACCTCATGCCCCTGTGCCCTCACACGTCTTACTGCATCCCTGCCTTCCTCATGCTCACCCCTTCTTTCAAGCCTTCTCCCAGCACCTCTCCCTCCCCCCTAAGCTCCAATGCCCTTCCCTTCTCCTCTCCCAGCATCACCCTGTCCCCCCTCCCACTGACACCACTCCTGCTGCCATTTCCTCATTGTCTCCACTTGGCCCCCTGGCATTTGTCTCTCCTCTACCCTGTTCCTTGATGCCTTCTCCTGACCTGCCCCCCTCCCCTCAGCACAAGCCCCTTCCTCTCCCACCCCTGCCCCCTATTTTTCCCCACTCCCCTCCCATTCCCCTCCCATTTCCACCCTTACGTTTGTGCTAAGCTGGCTTCTGCCTTCCAGTTTGCGGGGCTGAAATCAGAGTTGGCCCAAGCTACAGGCCGGCTGGGCCCTAGCCCGGGCCGCCTCACTTTAAGGGGCACTGCACAGTGCTGCTGGACTGGATGGGGCTGAGGATGAGGCCGGGGCCCCAGGCGCAGAAGGGGCACCGGGATGAGAGAGGCCAGGAATGAGGATGAGCCGGGGCCCTGGGCACAGAAGGGGTGCTGCACGGTGCTGCCGGGCCAGGTGGGGGCACCCCCAGGTGCAGAAGGGGCACTGGGCGGGGCCTGGGGCACAAAAATGGCTCGGGACAGCATCTGTGGTCGGGCCCCAGCTGCTTCCGCCGTGTACGCACTCTCTCTGACCCAAAGTGCCCTGTAGATGGCCATGGGGAAAGTGAGGGGCTGCAGCTCCCCATCTCAAATCCCCCTCCTCCAGCAGCCACTAGCCGGCCTGAGACATTAGGGTGTGCCTGGGCACATCCAGTATGAATGCCTATGCTAAGGAGCTGTCATGTCAGGTGGACCTGGTGGGAAAAGGTGCAGTCGTTGTATTGTCAAAGCAAAGGAGCCTCACAAGTCCAAGAGGGGAGACAGTGGGACAAATAGCTGGATTTTGCATCCAGGGAGAGGAGGAGCTGATTCTGTTGGGAGAATCACAGCCTATTATGCTGAAAAAGTTTTATTTTATTGTGAGGACAATTCATTATTTTTAAGCAAGTATTTGATGTTACTTTAACTTACTCTTCTATTATTGATATTAATTTATTGTCCCTGCCCAGCTTCTGTGTTTTTCCTTTATAAGGTTATCTCCGTTGTATTGATTTGTTTCTACTTATTCTCATGGTAGGCATAGCCCACCAGAGGCCTGGGCACTTCATACAAACATGCTGAGTCTCTGCTCTGTGCTCAATTCCTCAATAGCAGCCTTGAATATTCAGATATATTGCAAGAGTTCATCCTTTTTCATGTAAAAATATTCCAAATTTAGTGCCAGGGATTTCACAAATGAATCCTCTTCAGCAACTAAAAGCTCCATTTGCCACCAAAATATTCAGCAGAACACATCAGATTTTTGTGGACATTCAAGGAGGATGTACGCTTTGGATTTCTCTCAGTACACAGTGGTAGAAATAGATGATACGTAAGAATAAGCAGAGTTATGGTAGGAGAGTCAGTGAAATATGATCTATTGTTTTAGTCATGTCATGCCCACCACACATACACACCATGCATCACTGTTGCGGGGAAACAGTCCATTATTTTGTCTGTATAAAAGTCTTTTGTATAAAATCCATATTGTTTTATTTTTGTATCCTTTCATGTGGACCCTGAAGATTTTGTCTTAATAGGTTTATCTGTATTCCTCATATTCTATGACCAAATCTGCTACAACAACACTGAAAACAGTATTAGTTTATATGTGTTTTCTGATAAATATCTGACAGGACATGGTTCCCTTTGTTAAACCTTGCTAGATTAGCATCTCATTTGTCTTCTGAAAAATAAACCAAAACATGGGGTAAGTGCATGTGCGTGTTTGTTTTATATACTTATCAGTACACTTGACTGACATACACATAAGGAATTTCACAAAAGGAGGTGTTTACAAAAGGAATAAAAAGATTTTCTTGTTTGAAAAACATGTGAATGCTACTGTATTTATTGTTCATTTACACCTAAAAAGCATATATGAATATGAAATAGCATTATACTTTCTTCCACAACCCCCAAAAGCAGAAGAAATGCTTTCTTCTAGTGCTGTTCAAAGACTTCTGTAAGTTTGTGTCTTTTGGGCACTCGACTGGATCACATTTTCCCCTACAGTCAAAGCCCATGGGAACTAGGAACCTATTACTTATCAACACCATACTATACAGGTATTTGGACACCACCTCTACCTTTGTCATTTTATTTCTGAACTGATATTGCTTCTCTTGTCACTTACTTTTTATTTGTGCACTCAGGAGTATTGAGGGAATATTTTTCATCTCAGAAGTTTTGTGGTTAAAGCGCACACTTTTTTAAAAAAAATATGATTAAATATGAAAGAAAAAGAAGCACATGAATAAAGTCAGTTCACTGGAATTTACTCTGAGTAATTACCCTACAGTTCAGTAACAATGAGTTATTCCCATAGAAAGCACAGTGCCATATGGCACCAAAATCTAATCTCATGCCTTAAGGACAAAAATCTTACCACATTGAAAAGCAATGTTTAAAAATAACACATTTGTAATTTTTAATATTTTATCCAAGGGGGAGTCAAAAAATGACAATGCAAGAAAAGAAAACAAGGGAACATTTCATATCACATTTTCACACTTACCTTTACAGAGGTGGTTGAATAATCTCAGAATATAGTCCCATCTGCTACAACAGCATTTCGGGGGAATGTCCTTATGACAACAAAGGTGTAAAACATAACATTGTCCCTACTGTATGTGAGTACATACCTGCAACGGTACAGATTCAGCAACCTATCTGCTTTATGCAAAAAACCTAGTTTGGCAAAAAGCAAAGTAAACTAGTGGTCACGCATGCAGGGGAATCCCTGGGTGGCACAGGGCTGGTATAATAGCTCCTACACCACTTTACATTTCAGTACACACACAGGGCTAGAACAAAGAAGACATGGCCTAGAAACATTTTGGCTATAACTTACTGCAGTAACTACCCTTTGGACTAGGACATACACAAATGAAGGGTTCTTTTATCCTCAGACCTTTCAGCAGTCTGCAAATTCAATGTAGTATTTATATTTTCTTTCTCAGCGGAATTGTTAAACCTAGTTAATTACTTAGTCCATATCATGCAATTCAAATGTTTTTGGCTGCACTGAAGACACTTCCAGGGTCAATACATCTCTGTTTTTATCACTTCCTGATTTGGTGCTCTACAGAAATAAATCTCTGTGAAAGAATAAAAGAAAAAAATGAAGTATTCTTTGAATTAACTGTATACATATCTCAAGGATAAAGAGTATAAGGAATATTGTGAATTTATTTGATCAAGTGAGAAATTATGTGACAATTAATAGTACATGTTTTATATACTGTGGTAAAGTGCCAGGTGAGCCCCATAGGTCTTGTGCTTCTAGACTGTTATTGCATGCCTCAGAGGCTCACTATGACCCTCCACCCTGCCTCTTACCTTTCCTAGAAGCCAGAATCACATCTTATTGAGCATCCTCATCATTGGCAAAGTCAAAGGATTGGGGTAAAACCCCTTCTTAATCCTGGCCTCCCTTTTTAGTAACTATTTTTAGTTTTTGTGAGGAAGTTTGCAGGGAACTCATGCCTGTCCACTACTCCAGGTTTTGGTCCAGGGATCCTAGGCAGCAAAAACTTAAAGTGTTTATCCTCTAGCCTCAAAAAAGCAAACTTTTCCCTGGTCCACTTCCACAAACACACCTCTAGTACCTTCTCCCTGGTACCTGATAAAGTCTTTCCTGCTTTAGACCAGAACGATCTTTCCTTTTTGCTGTCTCCAGCTCTCCACATACTTCCTGGAGAAAATGTAGAAACAAAAGGGTTGGAGATTAATAATTTCTTCTATTTTTGTCTTCCAAATAAAAATGGATTATTTTACCAGCTCTGATTTTCTCTTCTCCTATAAGAAAATAATAAATATTTTTGAGTCAAAGACTATATCTGATTACCTCTTCTAAACATATATCTCTGCAATATAGAATAAAAAATGACCAAAAAAATCACAACAATATATAAGGATGGCAGCTATCTATTTCTTGGATATTCACAGAATCATAGAATACTAGGACTGGAAGGGACCTCAAGAGGTCATCGAGTCCAGTCCTCTGCCCTCATGGCAGGACCAAATACTGTCTAGACCATCCCCGATAGACATTTATCTAACCTACTCTTAAAAATCTCCAGAGATGGAGATTCCACAATCTCCTTGGACAATTTATTCCAGTGTTTGACTACCTTACAGTTAGGAACTTTTTCCTAATGTCCAACCTAAACCTCCCTTGCTGCAGTTTAAGCTCATTGCTTCTTGTTCTATCCTCAGAGATTCACAAGATGAACAAGATTTCTCTCTCCTCCTCATGACACCTTTTTAGATACCTGAAAACTGCTATCATGTCTTCCCTCAATCTTCTCTTTTCTAAATTAAACAAACCCAATTCCTTCAGCCTTCCTTTATAGGTCATGTTCTCTAGACCTTTAATCATTCATTAAACATTGGAGGGTAACTTGGTACAGATAAAGGACTCATTCATGTCTATTAGGTACCGGTTAGCACATGGCTATTTGTAAGGGTAAGTTTACACTGCAACGCTATTTCGGGATACTGGAGTATCCCGAAATAGCTATCCCGCATCTTCCCAGTAAACCTGTTATTTTGGTCTCCCTATTTCAATGTCCCTGTAAATCTCATTCTATGAGAAACAAGGGACATTTCAGAATAGCACTTTATTTGGAAAGTGTAGACAGCGCCAAATGACAAAATAAGCTATTTCAAAATAGCACTTAAATAAGATACACAATTTGTGTAGATCAAATTGTACATCTTTTTTCGAGTTATGGTGCAATGTAGTCTACGGTCCACACTGTAATGTAATGTGAAATAAGATACACGATTTGAGCTATGTAAATTGAGTGTTTTATTTCAATTCTTTTTTGGAATAGCTTATTTTGTCATAATTTCAAAATAAGGTGCTATTCCAAAATGTGTCTCTCTCCTTGTAGAATGAGGTTTACAGGGCATCGGAATAGAGAGCCTGAAATAACATGCTTTCTGTGAAGATGCAAGATAGCTATTTCAGGATACTCTGTTATCCTGAAATAGCCTTGCAGTGTTGATGTATGCTAAGGTGTATCTACACTTCACCATAACTTAAAATAAGATATGCAATTTGAGCTACTCAGATTGTGTATCTTATTTCAATGCTATTTCAAAATAGCTTATTTTGTCATTTGGTGCTGTCTACGCTGCACAAAATTTCAAAATAAAGCGCTATTCCTAAGTGTCCCTTACTCCTTGTAGAATGAGGTTTACAGGTACATCAGAATAGCAAGCCTTAGGTATTAAAAATGTACACAGTTGGATTGAGGTTGAGATGGACATAGGAGACAGACTTGTTGAGAATCTCTGGGTTAGGTTAAAAGAGGTAAAAAAAATGTGATATCATGCTAGGGGTCTACTACAGACCACCTACCCAGGCAGAAGAGTTGGATAAGGCTTTTTTTTTAAACAACTAACAAGATCATCCAAAGCACAGGACTTGGTGGTGATGGAGGACTTCAACTATCCAGACATATGCTGGGAAACGAATAAAACAAGGCACAGATTATCCAATATATTCTTGGAATGTACTGGAGACACATTTTTATTTCAGAAGTTTAGAAAGCTATTGGTGGAGAAGCCACTTCTCACCCCATTGCCTTAATCCACTTGTAGTTAGAAAAAAATTGTGAACTCCCCGGATGTGCCTTTCCTGGAGTCAGTGCTGAACTGGGACATGAGGGAACCACCTCCATTATGATGACTAGCTGCTGGGTCTCAAGGATTAGTGACTAGCTACTCTCCTCCTCCTTCTCCTCCTGCCCTTCCACCACCATTGTGTCCTACACGCTGATGCCAGGCGTGTCTTGGACAGATACTACTACTACCCTGGGGGAGCTGTCCAGGCACCTCTCAAAATTCCATCTAGGCGCTTGAAATGGCAACACATGTGAGGTGCACCATTAGAGCATCTGCTCATCTCCTTTGCCTTGTGGTAGGCCTGCCACAGCTCTTTGATCTTGACATGGCATTGCTGGGTGAAGGTTGAATATCCTTTAGCCACCAGGCAGCTTGCGATCTTGCTGTATATTTCAGCATTCTGCTGGTAGGTTCTGAGTGTTGATATGAGGTACCAAATATCCTGGATGCTCTGTGCTGGTGCTCTTTTGCACCCTTGGGAACTGTGGGAGCAGAAATATTGGAAGTCATTGCAGTGTCTGTGGGAATGTTGGAACTTATCTCCACATATGGCATGGTGTGCTTCTCACTCGGACTAGACTCACAACATTGGTCACATGGGAAATGCTATCGTGATTTCTCCAGGGATTTTTTAGCTCACCAGGAGAGCAGTAGAGGCTCAAGTTGTGGCTCGAGTGGTCATAGCAAGGAAGTGCAGGAGAATTCCCAAGACCAATAACTTTTGCCCATTGCTGTGTCTACACTACCATAAATTCAATCATGCAAAGTAGAAGTACAGAAATCAACTTCTGTGGCCCTTAAGATCAATGCAACAGGATTGGTAGTGTGGACTCATCACTTAGAAAATCGACCATAAGTAGCTAAATTCAATGTAAAATCCTAGTGTAAACCAGGCACTAGATTTCAACTAGCTGGCATCAATTTAATTATGAAAACTAGTTATTATTTATTTATATTAAAGCATTACAGTTTTGTCAGGCTTTTCAGAAACAAATTACTAAAAAGAAGTATTTTATGAAGAATAGGACTTTAACAGGGTTCCAAAAAAAAGCTAGACAGATTCATGGAGGTTAGAGCCATCAATAGCTATTAGCCAGGATGTGTAGGAATGATGTCCCTAGCCTCTGTTTATCTGGAAATGGATGCTAGGAGATCGATCATGTGATGATATGATTAATTCAGCTGTGGCCAACCCATGGCTTGCGAGCCACATGCGGCTCTTACCTCAAAATGCAGCTTTCTAAGCCGTTCCTGCGCCCCCCCAAATGGCACCTACCCCATGCTGATCCCCTCAACGATTCTATCCACCACTGTTTTGTCTCTCTTTGTTAAATGGGTTGGCCACCCCGGATTACTTGAATAGTTTTAGCCCTGGTGTGCACTGTAGCACACACACAAACACAGAGAAAGGCTGCTACAAAGATTTCATTTAATTCTTGGTGTACTTTTTAAGGAAGGTATTTATGCTGTGGTATAAATTGACAGTAATAAGCTCCTTTCAAGATTATTTTAAAAAGTTATTTAGAAATGGGATAAAAGCCCTGCAAGACTCATCAGTAGAACAATTGTCTAAAGTTTCCAAGCATATGTCAATACATGTGGGAGACAAGGAGAGAGAACATGGTCTTTTAATGGTGTAAGAACAAAGTATTGTTGTTGGGATTTTGATGTTATAATCAACTGTGCAAAATATGTGGTTATTCACTGTGGCACCATGACAACCAGTTTAGGAAAACAGAGTAGTTTGGATCTTTTTCTAAAAACATTAATAAACACAAAAATAATACTGGCTTTCTCTGAAGCTCTTCCAGGATATGCTCAGAAGATACATAGACCAATAAAGATACTTACAATGGGAAAGTTAATGGATCCAGGCCACAATAAAGTAAGGTGGGAAATTAATTCCATAGATGCTGAGGCCTCAATGGATTTAGCTGCAATATATATTTTCTGAAATTTCCTTCTTCTCATCATGGATAAGTTTATTTCTTCATATTCACCCTAAAACCTTCATTGAACAGAACAGCTTGGAGGATTAGAGACTGAGTGTTCTGATATCTGTAATAAGGGATAATTATTTATTCACATCTGAAGTTAGCAACAGACCAAGATATGTCAATGGGGAAGTGGAATTTGAGGTGTATGGGATCATTGGACAAAAACTATTTGGTTTATGTTCAAATTTTGTACTGAATTGTAGGTAAAAAATAATAATTGGATAGACACGCCCACTCATAAGTCCAAATGGATATTACAATGCTTACATCCTGAGCGTACTACAAAATTATCATTATGGACATTGAACTGCATATGGAAGAGCTGAAGTTTGAGGAATAAGATGAAAACCATTTTTGTATAAAGAGAGAGAAAGAGATATATAAACCAATATATTTGTTAAACATCTGTGACACTGCCATTGTCTGGATGGAGTCTGATTTTTTTCTTGAGAGATTTAAGAGTAAAGTTGAAAAGAGGAGTAAAGATTCATAGTTTCAGACCAGAAGGCACCTTTAGATCACATTGTCTGATCTCCTGCATACAACAGGCAAGTCTTGTTCACCCAGTTACCACTGTATTGAGCTACATATTTCTGAGGTGGGTTATATTTCTGCCTGCAAAGCTCCGTTTTAAATGTATGTAATAGGTGTGGCCATTGATATAGACCTAACTCCCGTCAATTGCAGAAAAGGTGAGCAATTTCTATTGCTCTTTTGGTTTAATAAGTAGATCGTTTATGGTTATTTAGATGCCACTTTAAGTGACTCATTGACATAGCCTATAGAGAGGTTTAGGTGAAGAAATAAGTACAAGTTAGGGGAGGATTGTGAACTGAAATGTCTAGTGTGAGAAAAGTGAAAGAAAAGTTGGAGACAGAGTGTGATGGGTAAGTGAGAGCCAGCAAGGACATAATCTAAGGTTATGTTACCATTATATTTTTTGTTATAATTGTTTTAAGCAAGGTTTTAATAAACATTTTTCAGAATTGTCAGTGCTATCTTAAAATGCTATGTGAAAGACATTGAAGCACATGTTAACTGAAATAATGTAAAATGTACAGAAATAATAAAGAGGTGGCAAGAATACTATTATTTATATATAGGGTAATGATAATAGTATATCATATGTAACAGTATAGAAGGTGTAGTTTTGATAGATTACTTGACAGCACCAAACAATATCCAAAGGGTATAGTCAGGATCCAGAATTTATACGGTTGTATTTCACTCTGTTGTCAGAGTACTGCTTATGCATCGACAACCATTCTATCTTTGAGTATAATTGTAGTATCATGTAAATAGTAATTGAATGCCTGCTTCCTTAAGAAATCCTATTTTTTTTAATAAAGTTTGGCAATTTCATTCAAAGTATCACCTAATAGTCCTCCACTCATTACATTTTCTGTAATCAACATAGGGTTTCAAATCTGAAAATTAAGTTGGGTTTTACTGCTCTCTTTTTTTAACAACTGTAGATTATTTGGGAACATTTCAATAAAAATGTTACTAACTGTTACATGGCCAAGGCTTGAACTTAGACTTTTTGATCATCACCTAAAGTTTTACTTCTGTTTAACAATATCATATGAGTAAACCAAGATGTGCAGAAAAATATACAAGTTACAAAACAGGCTTTATTTTCTTGAATGAGAAGAAAGTTAACAGAGTTGCACAAATACATGAAGTTTTTTTCTCCTCGCAACAATGAGGTCTAGGATTTGTTCTGTTCGGTTTTTTATAAATAAATACACTTAAATAACTAAGATTTTTACTAAATTACATGGCTCCAGGAGCTGGGTCTTCAGGAAAAAACACTAAGTATCACAAGACTCATAATAAAATTGTGAAAATTGGCAACACTGAAAACATGTCATAACTCAAACTGTCTGAGAACATATAAACTCTTAAACTGTTTCATTTATACAAGCACTGTTTGTGGTTCCATAATTTGGGTTCAGATAGGTTTTTGACATTAAAGATTTATTTTGTTGCACATGAGAAATAAAGCATATTAAACCGCTCACTCCCTGGGCACAAAATGAATCTACTGGAGATTTATTAATTAATTAATTAATGACTGCTGAAATTAGTTAAAATTTGGTCTTTAAGAAATAAAGCATGTTATGTCAAATTATTTTTTTCCCAAATAATCTTTGTAACAGAATTCAGATAATTCAAACTTCCAAAGCAGTTTAAACTCAATGAAATCATGTGTGCAGCTTATATATATGATGGTTTTATTATTGTGATTAGTTTGTGGGAATAATGCTCATTTTTTGTCATTATTCTTCATAAATTTTAGTTCATTGTAGCAGAGGCTGACATAGTTTCATGGAGAACTTCAAAGAATTTGTTATTTCAAAATGACTACTGTTCATTTTGCCCTCGCTGGGAATAAGTTGCAGCAAAAATGACCTCTTTCAAAATAGAGACAGGTTCCAATTATTCTTACTGGGAGGCTACGTCTACACTGGCCCCAAATTCCAGAAAAGGGATGCAAAGCAGGTAAGTCAGAATAGGGAAATCCGTGGGGGATTTAAATATACCCCGCGGATTTAAATAAACATGTCCGCCGCTTTTTTTCCGGCTTGGGGAAAAGCCAGAAAAAAGAGTCTAGACTGGCGCGATCCTCCGGAATAAAGCCCTTTTCCAGAGGATCTCTTATTCCTACCTGAAGGAAAAGGGTAAGAATAAGAGATCCTCCGGAAAAGGGCTTTATTCCGGAAGATCGCGCCAGTCTAGATGCTTTTTTCCGGCTTTTCCCCAAGCCGGAAAAAAAGCGGCGGACATGTTTATTTAAATCCGCGGGGGATATTTAAATCCCCCGCGGATTTCCCTATGCTGACTTACCTGATTTGCATCCCTTTTCCGGAATTTGGGGCCAGTCTAGACGTAGCCAGAATGTCTACGCAGCAGTGTTATTTCAGAATAACATAGTCTGTGTCTACACTACAAGCGATATTTTGACATAATGTCAAAATAATGTCGAGCTGAATGACTTCTTACTCTGACTCCTATAACCCTCATTTTATGAGGAGTAAGGGAAGTCGGAGGAAGAGTGCATTTTCCTGGATTTCCTTCCTTCTGTTTAGACAGCACCAAAAGCCTATTTCGACTTAAGATACGCAATTGATATTTTTTCTGTATCTCCAAAAAAAAAAATCAGATAGTTACTACCTCTGCAATTTATACTTCCCAAACAGACTTAAATTTGTGGTTTGCCTCACAACAACACTTCATACTTGCCTTTGGCAATCACAATGTATTGGATGAAGGAAGAAAGGAGTTACTTGCTGATAATACACAATAGTTATTGCTTTTAATGACAGTCCTTTTATTTAGCGTGAAGATGACTCATATGCAAAGCCTTAGCAGTGCTAGAAAAAAATGAATTGTCATTCAAGAGCCTTGTAACACAACTATTCCCTTATAGCAGTAAAGGAAATAAAGGTTTCTGCTTTAAAAATCAAGAGTTTTAATTTGTCTTTCAAGTTAATGAATTCAAATTGATAACATTATCAAAGACATACCATACTGGCATAATAGTCATATCTACAGAAACATATGCAGGCACCTTTATTATGGGAGCCTGTGACCTTTATTGGGAGTGTTCTTGCTGGTAAGATCCTGTTTGCTGCCATCTGAGCTTTCAGACTACAACTTCTATGATGCCTTGGAGGAAAAGGGGAGAGACCTCTCTCTTCTAGGCAGCAGTGGGTCATGTGAAGGTTTCTTGGAGTCTATCCCCATAAACTGTTGTCTCCATATTAAATCAGGACAATAAAAAATCCTTAAAAGTGACAGATCTTTATGACATGCATATACAATAATTTATGGCCTAAACTATGAAAATTGAATTCATAAGATCTGTTGAAACCTAGCATTGCCATGTCTATGAAAACCCCAGTCCATGGCAGGAGCAATAGAGAAAAGAACACAAATGTTAGTATAATTAAGGATGGCTTGCTGCTCAAGGAGGCAACTGCCTAAACTGTCTCTACTGAGGGCTTATTTGTCTTTTTCTAAAAACTCAAAGAAAATGAAAACCCAGTTTAGCAGCAAAAATGTCCACTGAAATCTACATAAGATTATCAAAATAAATAAAACAACCAATTTTGCTGTACCTCCTATATAAGTGAGAAGAATAGATTTGCACGTGCAAATGTAGCGAAACTCATGACAGAGTTGTAAATAAGGGTTTCAGCAAGCAGCCATCGGAACTCCGGACACCTATTCTATGACTTTAGCTTGAAGGCCAGTTGAGTCTATGAAACAGGCTTTTCCAAACCAACAACTACTGCAGAGTCTATAACTGAAAGACAATGACTCTGATCAAAATTCTTATTCTATAATATGAATATAATTAATTTAATTTAATTGTTAATTCATGAACAACCAACCTCAGAAAAAGAGTTGAGGCAAACCCACTGCCACCTTTGTAGCTCCCTTTCAGCTTTTCCATAACTCCTTCCCAATACTGACCCAAACTCCTCTGATCCCAGCATAATACCCAGCCATTATGACTTCACAGTTACACCTGCAGGAAAGTTTGGGGGCAAGAGTTGACTCAGACTCACAGCAGAAGTGTGTCACCCTTACGTCAATTCATGAAAATTGAGAAGGGCTACTGAAAAGAGTACTGGTGTTCAGTTAAAACCTGAACATTGCACTAAAGTATAATAAAACAGTCACATTATCAGAAAAGTAGGGACACAAGTTTCTTGTTCTTCACATCCCTTGTGAGGCAACAAGGGAAGAATAGCTCTGTGTTAAATCAATTGCAATAACTTTTCTCTAATATTCTCCTGAAGGATATTGAATAAGAAGGCCTAAGAGGTGTCTGACCTTGTAGACATCTATAGATAAACCAAGAAGGTGCCTTTTCTAGAGCAAAGCCATTTGAACAGAAGTCTATTTTGAGAGAACCAAGTCATGTTCAAGTCTGTCCACATCTATCATGGAGCTCCTAGAGAGAGCCTTACAGTAGAGCCATGACTCACAAAGTTCCCTCTCTAATCAGCAAACCAATCAGTTCAGTTGCCTGCTACCACACATCTTTCTTGCAAAAATGTAATATTCACTGCCCTCTGGAATATGTGCATTTATTCACATTCAGAGAACACCATACAACATTATCCATCAGACCAGCAGACATTAAAAAATAAATTAAGAGGAAGATAAAAACAGACAAATATCTTCCATAAACTCAAACAAAAACACTAAAATCTCTTCAAGACTCTAATCTCCAGTATTACCATTGGTCAGAGACACACATTCCATACCACTTCTGTTTGTAAAATCCATACATGGAGATACACCCTATAGTATATGGAGTAAAAAACAGAAACAGATTATGATCAAGAAGACAATGTGCCACCTTTACCTCATATTTCTGCTTAGTCTCATGCAGAGACTTAATAATAAAGTTGGGGATATGTCCCCCCTCAGGGAGTTCCGGATCAAATAACCCATCAGTTCATCATCCCCCACAATCTCAGACTTCAAGTCACTACCTTGAGAGAAGGAATCCTGGAGGCTGGACAAAGGAAGCTGCTGGAAATGAGGGAGGAAGAACTCCCTGAGATCTCCCCATGCTTCCAGCAAGAGAACCAACCACAACACCCTCAGTGGTGTCCTACCCAACTCTACTGTTCAAACTATCCATTTCAGAGCACATTTAGTCCTCCCTGACCTCCATGGCCCTTTTTATTTGCTATAGGGTTTCTCCAACATGCCAGAATCCCCAGCCAGAGAAACCAATGGAACAGACTCCACTTTTATTCCCCGGGCAGTCTCAAGCCAAGAGTCCACTGAATCAAAAGCTACAGACATAATAGAACTTTCTCCTCAGGTTACAAAAGAGACTTAACCCCTAGCAGCAGCATCCTCAAAAGCATCTAGAGCCTGTAGAAACCCCGTCCCTATTACATCCACCTCATGCTTTGTTTTTGTCACAAATACTGCTATATTCCCAGACTCAGGATTACCTCTCTCAAGGGTAAGCCTCCTCCTCTCAGATCATTAGTGGACTAAATATAACAGACTCCTATAGCAAAAAATAAGACATGTCTTCAGTAGCAACAAACACAATGTACTGACATTTACTAAACCTATACTTCAGGGAAACTTAAAACTCAGGAGCTTTATCAACATAAAACTTGTTAGAGAAAGGATAAGACATACTTTACAGCCCAAAGGGATATGTCTAATATTGGTCGTGACCAGCTTCCATCCTCTAGTCTCTGGAGGGATGTAAGAGGTAGTAACTCTAATGACAGGTGTTCAGACAGGCAAAATAGAGACCCTGCGCAACAGTCCCTTCCAAAACCACTTGATGAACAAGACTAAATATGGCAACAAACACATCAGCCTTGATGTATAAGTGAGGTTTAACATGTTTTTTACTTCTCCACAGAGGCAGAATATGGAGGCAAAATCCACACTCTATGGCCCTGGCTTAAGCCCTCAGAAGCTACAACAAGGAAGACATGGGTGAAGAGACCTGTTCATATCCCTTCTCTCCACTCAAGCAACGGTGGTGACTTGAAATGGCAGTCTCCCACATCCCAAGTGAGAACTCTAACTACTAGACTAAAAGTTACAAAGGAGACTTTCCTCATTTTTTCCTCTTCTCATTTCTCCCAGAGCTCCCCTCCCCCATTTTAGTGGTCATGGTTCGGCAAAGTTCTGTTCATGCCCCATTGGTCTCGCACTAATTGTGGTCCAATACAAAACCCATTTCCCTTTACAGGAGGCAGGATCCTTAGCTTAGTGAACCATATTCATCATAGGCTAGTCCATGGTTTTGGGGTGAAAAATCCCATGATAGTCCAGGTTTCCCTTATTGGGACAGGTTCTGTGTTGGTGTGAAGAAGAACTGGGGGAACCCGGGCCTGCCCATTACTCCAGGTTCCAGCCCAGGGACCTACAGTAGCAGCAGCTATCAAGGTTGTTTTTCCTTCCGACTTGGCAGCTTTTTCTCTGGGCTATTTCCCCTAACAATCCCTCTAAAATGTCTCCCTGAGGAACCTGTTAACCAGCTCTCATCTCACACATAGGTTCTTCTTGTTCCTCCCTTTCTCTTTCAGTTCCATCACACTGTGTCTTCCCCCTCTTCTTACCTAGGGGAGGCCTTTTAAAGCAACTCCACTGGCTGCAATTGACTGCAGGTGTTGAGTGACTTGCCTGAAGGAGCAATCTAGTTTATTAACCCCCAGGTTTTTCCTGCAGCAAGCTCTAGTAGTTTATTCTGAAAAGAGAAAACCACTTATCCGGTGCCCTGTATACACACCTTCCATCAGAGTGTGGCAAACTGCTGGCTTAGGTCTGTCTCAATGAGTAACAATAAAAAAGAGAGACAGGCTCTGAAGTTCCAAAGATATATAGAGTCTTGGCTTAATATGCCTCAGCTTGGCATCTTCTATTTAGTCTTCTAGTCAGCTGTCTATCTTGCTGATTTTTGTGAATTCCGTACTCAGGTACCTACCTCTTCCTTGCACAGGGATAAGCACTGAACTTGATCCTTGTAGATCCTAGAACTTTTCTCGGAGCCTAAAAATTAGGTGTGGCAATGCTAAGTGTCAGTATGCCTCCTTTTAATTATTATTCTAGCCTAACTATAAGACCCATCTATTCAGGATCCTGCCATGACTACTTAATTCTTCAGAGACAGGTGAACAAAAAACTGAATGCACATAACCTGTGAACAGCACCCTATCATGGAGTATGCATGATTGCATGTGCGTGTGCAGGGATGGAATTATATCCTAGCCTCTGCAGGTGATATGTTCACATTGCTTACATCTTCTTGATCTATCAAGCATATACACTGAAACCTATCTCAAAGTACATCTACACTGGGACATTATTTCAAAATAACTTATTTCAAAATAAGAACTTCTAAAATAACTATTTCAGAAGCCTCAAAACTAGGTAGGGTCCTTTAGGGTATGTCTACACAGAAGTGTTAATTTGGAATAACTGACTTTTTTTCCGAAATAACAAAGAGTGTGTCTACACTGCAGACTATTATTTCAAAATATTGGTGAGCTGTAGGACTTCTTTCTCTGACTCCTATAATCCTCATTTTACTAGGAGTAAGGGAAGTAGAAGGAAGAGTATTCTTTGTTCAACTTCCTGCTGTGTAGACAGTTCCAAAAGATGAATTAAGCTATTTCAACTTGAGCTACACAATTGACACAGCTGAAGTTGTGTAGCTTAATTCAACTTTTGCCCTGCTATGCAGACATGCCATTAATGTGGACATGCTACCTTGACTTAGAATCTGAGGAAGCACTGGGGAGTAATTTACTTTGAATGACTCTGGGGAGTAGTTATTTTGACACTATCACTATTTCGAAATAACCGTTATTCTTCATGGAAAGCAGGACTTATTATTTCAAAATAACCAGCCTGTTAATTCAATATAACAGGCTTGGTAGTGTGAATGCTCCGCTTGTTATTTTGAAATAATGGAAGTTATTTCAAAATAACTCCATCGTGTAGACTAGGGATGTTAATGACTAGTCAACTAGTTGGCTAGTTGCTTCCCCCCCTCCCCTTGCTGCCTCTTTCAAACAGAGGCAGCAAGGAGGGGGAAGAAGAGAGGGGTACTTTAAAGCAGCAGTGCTGGTCCTGGGCTCTGTGTGGAGTTGCCCCTTTGAAATGCAATGGCAGCATTTCAAAGGCGCAGCGCCACCCTATTGACTAATAGAATAATTGATGCAAAAGTGACTATTCAATTAGTCAATTACACACTACTTAACACCTTTAGTATAGACCAGGGCTCAAGCAACTATTAAAGGGGCAGAAATATACATTCCTTAAAGTGGGGCTGTATTGAATGTGTTTCAGGATACATTAGGAAGGGCTCAATGAAGGAAGCTGTCTTGTAAGGTGATGTCTTGTGCCATTAGTTGCTGCAAATATTTTTCATCTCAATTAAATAAGAAAGCCTTTTTGAATCACCCTAAATTGTTTGCCTTGGTGCCTCAGTGTAGCAATAAATATCAGACATTGTTTATGTATTATAAGAGGATTATTTTTGCATATTCTAAATTTGGGACAGTGTTTATGCCTAATCTGCTTTTACTATATACTTCATTATTTTATATTTTCCATTCTCTCAATCTTCAACCTGGGTTTAATAGTCCAAACTGGTTTAATGTCTTTTTATTTGTAAATTTAAGTTAAGTCATTTGTATTGATCTTCTTTAAATCACTTCTGTGTTACATAAACAACAAGAAGTCCTATGGCACCTTATAGCCTAACAGATTTATTGAAGCATAAGCTTTCCTGGGCAAAGACTCACTTCATCAGATGCATCTGTGTTACATGTATGTCTTTCTTTCTTTTTTCTTTCTTTTTGAAGCAAGGCAAACAGTTCCAAAATAGGATACACTATGCTAGTATTCCATATATATTTGTGTAATGCAATTATTTCATACCTGTAAATGTTGAAAGTGAAGCCATTTTTAGTGTAATTTTCAATAATTAATGTATCTATATGTAAGCGGGGGAATGGTCCCGCTATTATGGGGAACTTTCCTGGCTTCTATACCACCCCGGTGAAATGGACCAGCGAAAGGATCTGAGTCCCCACTCCCACTTCCTTTATCCCACAGTCTCCCTGATTCTGAGGGCTCCCCCTGCACTCTGCTGAGTAGCAGAGCTCTTGAAACCCCAACAAGGCTGGGCCCAGGTTTCCTGGGGCTTAATCCCCGACCTTGTAGTCACTAGGGGCAGGAGTTAGGGTGTCCCCACTCCGAGGTGCTCTCTTTACACTGCAGGCCTTCTTGGCCCAGTGATCACTTCATAAGGTTCAAAGCAAATACAATTTATTAAACATCAACAGATTAAAGAGAATAGAATAAGAAAAAAATGAGAATGGTTAAATGAGAACATACAGCCTGCTCTGTAGCACAGGGACATCAAAACAGCAGCCTGCAGAGTGTAAGGACAGTCCACAGTCTCTTCCTTAGAGGCCTTGGATGTGCTGCGGGAGGGGGCTGCAGGCTGGACACGCTTGCTCTGGCAGTGACCACACAGCCTCAACCTCTAAGTGGCCAGACCCCTCTCCCAGTCCAGAGCCTCTCCCCACACTTTTCAGTTCCCAGCTGCTCACCACATCCAGCTGCAGGGTGCTGCTTGGCCAGTCTCTAGCTTCTTGCATTGCTTCTCTGTTCCTTTTGGCTCTCTGAGCACTGCCAGTCTGCTGCTCAACACAGGGTCTGCGCTCCTTGAGCTGTGTGTGTCCGGCTCAGCTGCTACAAAAACTGCCCCTCAGCACACAGCTTGCACTCCTTGGACTGTCTCTCAGCTCTCTGTTCCTTTTGCAGGACTTCTTCTGCACACTGCTTGCACTCCTTCGGCAGTGTCTCAGCTCTCTGTTTGCTCAGAGAGAGCCAGAACAATCCCAGCTCACAGGGAGGACGAGGCCTGGCCTCTCCCCTTCCTCACTGTCCTGTCCAACCTGTCAATCAGGCTGAGCTGGAGTGTTGGCTGCTTTCCATTGTCTCTGGGGTCTGTCAGTCTCATGAACCCTTCCCCTTCTGAAACTAGGAGCTGGCAAACCAAAAAACTCCCACAGAGTTTTAGTAAGGGGTAACAGTTTCCTTACATATACTATGAAAAATCTAGGTACAGGTTACTTCTTCCAAAAGTATGTGAGAAAGAGCAATGTCATGCATACTTGTACTTGCCTATAGCATGTGACATTAAAGCAGGGGTGGGAAACAAGTGGCCCACAAGCTGGAAGAGGTTTATTGGGGTTAGCAGGCTGACAAACACTTTGTTTACCGGAGTGTCCATAGGTATGGTCTTTCACAACACCAATTGGCTGTGGTTTCCTTCCTGGACAATGAAAGCTGCAGGTAGCAGTGGTCCAGCCACACAGTTCCCATTGGCTGGGAACGGTGAACTGCGGCCACTCAGAGCTGCCAGTGTCCGTCCATCTCCATGCTAATGTAGGATTGTTCATTACAGCACATTTGCTAGTGCTTTGTTCAACTATATTTGTAAAATAATGAGTTTTTACAGTTGCCCAAAGTGAGTTTCCTGATACTATATATTTTTTTATATATTCCAACCCATTCTTTTTCTACCCTTTGTTATATCCTAAAAAATCCTTTTGTGATTCTCATTGGAATTTTCTTCTGGAAAGATGCTGAAGGCAAAACAGATAAAAATTCATCTGAGAGTTCGAAACAGAAAACTTTTTTAAACAGCCTTTGTTATACATTTATAAATACCAAACATCAATGTTAACAAATATGCTTTTGCTGTTAAAGGGAGAGTCACCTCAGAAAATATTTGAATCACATTTTTTGAATATATATTATTTACACACTTTTATTAATCCTGTAAGTTAAGAAATAAGATGTTCCATCCTGGCAGGTAAAGGGACCAAAGCTTAGTATTTTGTGCAAGCTTCCTTGAAAATTAACTCCTACATAACTTAAGAAGACTGTAAAAGGGTAAACATAGTGCCCTTCTATAAAAAGAGAAATAGGAACAACCCAGGAAACAACAAACCAAACAGTTTAACCTTTTTGTCAGGAAAGATAATGGAGCAAAAAAATAAGGAATTTATCTGTAAACATCTGGAAGATAATAAGGTGGTAGGTAATAGCCAGCATGGATTTGTAAAGAGCAAATCATGTCAAACCAATCTGATAGCTTTCTTGGATAGGGTAACAAGCAGGGCTGTCAATTAGTGGATGTTAACGCCTGTGATTAGAGTAGGGCAGAATTAACGTGATAAAAAAATTAACCCACGTTAATCACAGAAGTCAGCAAACCAGCATGAGCTGCTTCAGAGACCATCTCCAGTAAGGTTCAGTAATGCAAACTTCCACCAGAGGGCACACTGGAAAATCAAGCAGCCAGAAAGGAAGAAAAAACCTGAAAACATGGTTCCAGCTTCAAGGGAGAAGTAAACAAGAACAATAAAGACCCTGTCCCCTCCCAGGTGACGATAGGCTTTTAAAACAAAATAGCTGAGTGGGAGGAGGGGGGCTTGCCCAAACTATCCCCTCTCCCCCAGCAGGGCTTACCCAAGCCACCCTCTCTTTGCTTTCTGGGGCTGGGACTGACCCTCCCCCCAACATCTGATTCTGGGGCTGAGTCCCCGCTCTTGAACTCTGCACTTCCCATAGTGGGGTCTACCCCTCCCCAGCCCAGAGGCTGACCCCTTGCATGAGCTTGGAAGCTGACCCCTTCCTCTGAGTCCTATGCTACCTGCAGCAGGGGGCAGAGCCCTCCCGAACTCTGCACTGCCTATGGCAGAGTCTATCCCCCCTCCGGCCATATGCCGTCCTCAGCTGGGTCTGAACTAAAAAAGGACTCTTTTGAATAGGGCAAAGATATATTGATTATATAGAAGAATTTAAGTTCAGCTTTCATGGTTTGCACTACAATACTTCAGTGAGGCGAACTGGTCTTTTTACAGTGTAAATGTTTTGTAATAAAAAATACTAAGTGAGCACTATACACTTTGTATTCTGTGTTGTAATTGAAATCTATATATTAGAAGATGTAGAAAACATCCAAACATATTTAAATAGATAGTATTCTTATTTTTGTTTTACAGTGCGATTAATCACGCTATTAATCACAATTAATTTTTTTAATCATTTGACAGCCTTAGTAACAAGCCTTGTGAATAAGAGGAAAGCAGTAAATATTGTCAACCTAGACTTTAGCAAAGCATTTGATACGGTCTCACTTGATCTTATCAATAAACTAGGAGAATGCATCCTAGATGGGTCTACTATAAGGTGGGTGCATAACTGGCTAGATAATCATTCTCAGAGACTAGTTATTAATGGTTCACAGTCATGCTGAAAAGGCATAACTGATGGGTTTCAGCAGGGATCAGTTAAGGGACCAGTTCTGTTCAGAATCTTCATCAACAATTTAGATAGTGGCCTAGAGATTGTGCTTATTAAGTTTGCAGATGATACCAAGCTGGGAAGGGTTGCAAATACTTTGGAGGATAGGGTCAAAATGGACAAACTGGAGAAATGGTCTGAAATAAATAGGATGAAGTTTAATAAGGACAAATGCAAAGTAATCCGCTTTGGAAGGAACAATCAATTTCACACATGCAGAATGAGAAGTGACTATCTTGGAAGGAGTATTGAAGAAAGGCATCTAGGGGTCATAGTGGACCACAAGCTAACTATGGGTAGATCTAGATTGATGCCTTTTTTGACAGAAGCTTTGTCGACAAAAAAGCCTTTGTCGAAAAAAGTGTCTAGACTACAACCAGTACTGTCGACAAACCAAGCCACTTTTTTGAAAGAGAGTCATAGAATCATAGAATAATAGGACTGGAAGGGACCTCGAGAGGTCATCGAGTCTAGCCCCCCGCCCTCAAGGCAGGACCAAGCTCCGTCTACACCATCCCTGACAGATGTCTGTCTAACCTGTTCTTAAATATCTCCAGAGAGGGAGATTCCACCACCTCCCTTGGCAATTTATTCCAATATTTGACCACCCTGACAGTTAGGAATTTTTTCCTAATTTCCAATCTAAACCTCCGCTGCTGCACTTTAAGCCCATTACTCCTTGTCCTGTCCTCGGAAACCAAGAGGAACAAATTTTCTCCTTCCTCCTTGTGACACCCTTTTAGATATTTGAAAACCACTATCATGTCCCCCCTTAATCTTCTTTTTTCGAAACTAAACAAGCCCAGTTCATGAAGTCTGGCTTCATTGGTCATGTTCTCTAAACCTTTTATCATTCTTGTCGCTCTTCTCTGTACCCTTTCCAATTTCTCCACATCTTTCTTGAAATGTGGCGCCCAGAACTGGACACAGTACTCCAGCTGAGGCCTAACTAGTGCAGAGTAGAGCGGCAGAATGACTTCACGAGTTTTGCTTACAACACACCTGTTGATACAACCTAGAATCATATTTGCTTTTTTTGCAACAGCATCACACTGTAGACTCATATTCAACTTGTGGTCCACTATGACCCCTAGATCCCTTTCCGCCATGCTCCTTCCTAGACAGTCGCTTCCCATCTTGTATGTAAAGAAACTGATTGTTCCTTCCTAAGTGGAGCACTTTGCATTTCTCTTTATTAAACCTCATCCTGTTTACCTCTGACCATTTCTCTAACTTGCTAAGGTCATTTTGAATTATGTCCCTATCCTCCAAAGAAGTTGCAACCCCACCCAGTTTGGTATCATCTGCAAACTTAATAAGCATACTCTCTATTCCAATATCTACATCATTGATGAAGATATTGAACAGTACGGGTCCCAAAACAGACCCTTGCGGAACTCCACTTGTTATCCCTTTCCAGCAGGATTTAGCACCGTTAACAACAACTCTCTGACTATGGTTATCCAGCCAATTATGCACCCACCTTATCGTGGCCCTATCTAAGTTATATTTGCCTAGTTTATCAATAAGAATATCATGCGAGACCGTATCAAATGCCTTACTAAAGTCCAGGTATATGACATCCACCGCTTCTCCCTCATCCACAAGGCATGTTATCCTATCAAAGAAAGCTATCAGATTAGTTTGGCATGACTTGTTCTTCACAAACCCATGCTGGCTATTCCCTATCACTTTATTACCTTCCAAGTGTTTGCATATGATTTCCTTAATTACCTGCTCCATTATCTTCCCTGGGACAGACGTTAAACTGACCGGTCTGTAGTTTCCTGGGTTGTTCTTATTCCCCTTTGCCCTTTTCCAGTCTTCTGGAATCTCCCCTGTCTGCCATGATTTTTCAAAAATCATAGCTAAAGGCTCAGATACCTCCTCTATCAGCTCCTTGAGTATCCTGGGATGCATTTCATCAGGACCTGGTGACTTGCTGACATCTAAGTTTCCTAAGTGATTTTTAACTTGTTCTTTGTGTATCCTATCTTCTAAACTTACCCCCTCTCTGCTTGTATTCACTATGTTAGGCACACCTCCAGACTTCTCGGTGAAGACCGAAACAAAGAAGTCATTGAGCATCTCTGCCATTTCCAAGTTTCCTGTTACTGCTTCTCCCTCCTCACTAACCAGTGGGCCTACCCTGTCCTTGGTCTTCCTCTTGCTTTTAATGTATTTATAAAAGGTCTTCTTGTTTCCCTTTATGCCTGTAGCTAGTTTGATCTCATTTTGTGCCTTTGCCTTTCTAATCTTGACCCTGCATTCCCGTGTTGTTTGCCTATATTCATCCTTTGTTATTTGTCCTAGTTTCCATTTTTTATATGACTCCTTTTTTATTTTGAGATCATGCAAGATCTCCTTGTTAAGCCAAGCTGGTCTTTTGCCATATTTTCTATCTTTCCTACACAGCGGAATTGTTTGCTTTTGGGCCCTTAACAACGTCCCTTTGAAATACTTCCAACTCTCCTCAGTTGTTTTTCCCTTCAGTCTTGCTTCCCATGGGACCTTACCTACAAGTTCTCTGAGCTTATCAAAATCTGCCTTCCTGAAATCCATTACCTCAATTGTGCTAGTCTCCCTTCTACCTTTCCTTAAGATCTATTATTTCATGATCACTGTCCCCTATATTGTCTTCCACTTTCAAGTTCTCAACTAGTTCCTCCCTATTTGTTAAAACCAAATCCAGAACAGCTTCTCCTCTGGTAGCTTTTTCAACCTTCTGAAACAGAAAGTTGTCTCCAATGCAGTCCAGAAACTTATTGGATAGTCTGTGCCCCGCTGTGTTAGTTTCCCAACATATGTCTGGATAGTTGAAGTCCCCCATCACCACCAAATCTTGGGCTTTGGATAGTCTAGATGCTCTCTTTTGAAAAAGCACAGTTTGCATTCAATAGTACCTTTTTTCAACAGAGTACTATCTAAAAAAGGAGTTATTCCTTGCAGAATGAGGTTTACCACCATCGACAAAACTGCCACGTTCTGTCGACTTGCTGTACTTACTGCAAGTACCTAAAAGGGTGTTACAAGGAGGAGGGAGAAAAATTGTTCTCATTGAAGTCTGAGGATAGGACAAGAAGCAATGGGTTTAAATTGCAGCAAAGGAGGTCTAGGTTAGACATTAGAAAAAACTTCCTAACTGTCAGGGTGGAATAAATTGCCTAGAGAGGTTATGGAATGTCTGCCAATGGAGATATTTAAGAGCAGGTTAGATGGATATCTATCAGGGATGATCTAGATTGGACAATAATTTTTAAAAGGGGGCCACTTCACGAATTTCTGAAAGTTGTTGCAGGCTACCCAGGAAAGAGCGGGGTTTTGGGCAGAAGTGACGGGGCCAGGAGACTTCAAGTGCTCCCCCGCCCACAGACCCTGATTGGCTGGGGTGGGGAGGACACCCAGTGCCTAGAGAAAACTGCCAACTGTTTTGAACAGCTGGCAGTTCCGTCTATGTGCTGCGCACCTTTGGCAATGTGAGGAAACTTCCCACTCTCCCTCTGTCCACAAGCCAATCAGGAAGCACCCTCCCCCCCCAGCCAAGAAAGAAAGCAAGGAAGAAAGGAAGAAAGAATGCAGCAGCAGCAGTAGGGGGGGCAAAAGGGGATTTTCCCTTAGTTTGGGAGGTGCCTCTTCTCCCCTCCCAGCGCTGCACCTCCCAGCTGCTGGGAAGAGCCTGGGGGTGGGGCAGCAGACATAGTCTCTGGCTCCCCCACCTGGCCCCACCAGGGGCGCACAGTTCCCTCTGGTGCCACGCGCCCCTGATGGGGGGAGGAAACTTCACACACTTTCCCTACCCTCAGGCCAATCAGGGCATGAGGGTGGGAGAGCATGCAAAGTTTCTCACTCCCCACCCCACCCTGACAGGGGTGCACAGTTCAATCTGGTGCTGCATGCCTCTGGTGGGGGGAGGAGGTTTCCCTGTCCCTAAGTCTCAATTGGCCTGGAGGCGGAGGAGTACAGGGCGACTGTGGGCTGGATCAACTCACTTGGTGGGCCAGATCCAGTACATGGAAGCTCCACTGCTCACCTCTATCTAGATGGTGCTTGATCCTGCCACGAGGGCAGGGGACTGGACTTGATGACCTCTCAAGGTTCCTTCCAGTTTTATTATTCAATGATTTTATGATTTTATTATTCTATTAATGATATTCTCATGCAGAAATATGTCTTCATGATATAGTTTTTGCAAATGAACCAGTTTGTAACTTTTCCTTTAGAGCTTTTCTTTGTTTGTTTCCTTTGATATTCGGATTCTTGGTGTATTAGTATTAATTAGCATCTTCTGGAATCTCTCTCCATCTTCCACAATTTTTCAAAAATGAAAATGGCTCAGATAGCTCCTCAATTAGCAAATTGAATATTCTAGGATGCATTTCATCAGGCCCTGGTGACTTGAAGACATCTAACTTGACTAGGTAATTTTTAACTTGTTCCTTTCCTATTTTAACTTCTGAACCTATCACCTTTCCTCTATGCTTCACTATTGTATGCTTCCAGTCACCACCAACCTTCTTGGTGAAAATTAACCCAAAAAAGTCATTAAGCACCTCTGCCATTTGCACATTTTCTATTTTTGTTTTTCCATCTTCATTGAGCAACTGGCCTACCCTTACTTTGGTCTTCCTCTTGCTTCTAATGTATTTGAATAACAGAGACCCCTTCTATGTGATAGTGGTCTTTGTCATCCTTAACCAGGTCATGGGACTGGAGCATGAAAGAAATTCCATTCTCTTGGGATCATTCCTGTCTGAAATAAGTTAAAACTAAATTCTCCATTTTGCTGTGTCAGACCCTTGTTGCCTGCACACACTGGGATTTTTTTATACACGTTTATTCTCACACAATAGTACTTTGTATAAGGGAGAATTTTCCTAACATTTTAAGGTTCGTATAACTCATTATATCAATTTTAAAAAAAGTATATTGTTTTCTGATTTCCTTAGGCAAAAAGAATATTCTGGAAAACATGTTTTAGATTTGCATAGACTAATTTCTTAAGAGTTTAAGAGAACGTTTGGAAAAATTATATTTACATCAATGCTCATAAAAATAATTATATTAATTGTCTTCAAGCTCTATGTTTTACTTTTCCATTATAGTAAAGTCATGGTCCTTACGTTTCTCTTCTCTTCCATTATACCACTATGTTGCCATAAGCATAATAAAATAAGTAGGAAATTTATCTGACAAATGCATGGTAAATTTTTTTCTACCAAATGGTTTTCAACTGAAAGAAGTAAAAGCAACCTTGGCAGATAAATCTACAGAATGTGAAGCAGCTATATAAAAACTGCCAGAATAATCCCTGGAAGACCCAAAGCAAGATGTAAATTAAGAAGCAATACACTATAAGTGTAATGGAGCGTACACTCAAAAGTTCATGGTTCCATTCATCTCATGTAAACAGCTCAGACTCTGCACCTCACAGGAATAATTATACCACCCTAAAAATGTCTGAAATTATAAGTATTAAGATAGAAAATAAATCTTACAGATTTATTTCTATAAAGCTTTATGACCTTAAATCAAGGTTAATTGTTAAAAGCTACATTGCTTTCTAATTGTTCACTTACATAGGTTGAAAGAGTAAAAAAAAATGGGAAAGAACTTCAGGTAAAATAAGCATGAGGTGTGTGAGTGCTGTCTGTTGAAAATAGATATTTGGCAGCAAATTAGTGGGAGCAGTTTTGTGTGCTGCTATGAGGAACATTAATATTCAGGCAAGATTTTAGGGTTCTTAGTCTTCAGAGCACTGAGTATGGGATGAATTTTGGAAGTGACACTTGGACTTTTCTAGTGTGGAGGGTATAAACTAGAGATTAGGAGAGACTTCAGGATTTCTGGTCTTCAAAGTGCTCAGGATCACTTGCAAAAGTGATACTTTTTAGAGGTTATGTCTACATTGCAGCATTTTCCCGGAATAACAGCCATTATTCCAGAAAAACAATACTTGCATCCACACTGCAATTGCATTCTTTTGACAAAAAGTTGAAAGAACGGAGGTGTTCTTCTGATGGTGGTAAACCTTTTTCTACATGGAATAACACCTTTTCCAAAAATCTTTTTCAGAAATAGGCATACGGAAGAGAGAGTGTAGATACGGAAGAGAGAGTTCTGTAGAAAAAAGAGGCCTCCAGGAAATAACACAGATGCCCTGCTGGACACTCCATCCATACTTATCACAAATCTATAGTTCCTGTTTCCTGATAAGGCACCCAGGACAAGACTTGTGGCAGGAAGCCGGCCCTGGGAGCTGCATTTCACTGTGCGGGTCACAGTACCACACTTCTCCACACGCATGGCCCAGCCTTAAGCTTCCCAAAAGCCCACTGGCCCTCCCAAGGAGCATGCCAGGGACACAAAAAGAAGAATGCCATCCTGGTCTGGGGCAGAGATCCTGGCCCTTCTGGAGGTCTGGGACGAAGAGGAGACCCTTTAGGATCTCTGCTTCATATGAAGGAATCCAGACATCTACGGACGGATGGCTGAGGCCCCGGCCTGGAGGGGCCACCACCCCAGAAGTCTGGAGCAGGTCAGGAGCAAGGTAAAGGAGCTCCAGCAGGGCTATGCCAGGGCCAGGGAGTGCAGTAATATCTCTGGGGCAGGATACCACTCCTGCCCCTATTTTAATGAGCTCCACTGCATCCTGGGGGCTAGAGCAGCTCCTTTCCTACCCCTGGTCATGGACTCAGGTTCTGGAGACGCCCATCATCACCAACTCGGGGGGTCCCAGCTGATGATGAGGAGGAAGATGATGACCAGCTGAAGGAGGAGAAAAAGACAGCCAGCACTGCCACCCTCAGCCTGGAGTCGGTACCCCAACACCTGGATGTCCCCAAGCAACCTCTGAGGCCAGAAAGGAATCATCAGGTGAGTGCTCTTAGTTTTTTGCACACATTGGGGGAGGGGGAAAGGGAGGCAGCTGCTGATGGATGGGGGTGCAATCATTGCTTGGCCTTGTCAGTGTGGTCCTCACGCTGCAGTCCGTGCACATGGATGCACATGCAGTGCCAGTCTGTGCCACAAAGCCCCAGGACGCAGCCCCAGAGAACCCCTGAGCTCCTGCTCACAGGCTCTGGGGAGGCCACACATACGACTGACTCCCGGGAGAGATGCCCTCCCACCACCAGCCACCTCTGGAGGTGTGTGATGTTGTGAAGAACACAATAGGCTGAGACAACCTGGGAGATGTTGTGTTCTCCCATATCCAGGCAGGTCAGAAGACACCTGAACCTTGTCTTCAAGCGACTGAAGGAACATTCAGCCTGGCTGTGGCCCTGACTAGGTGGACATTGAAACAGACCCTGCTGGGGTTCTTCAGCCACAACAGGAGGGAGTAGGCTGCATCCCCCATGACGCATCATGTCATGTGCATGTCCCCAACCCTGAAGTCACGCTAGGGCCATCTTCTTTGCATGCTCTGCCATTCTTTCTGCATGTTCTGCTTTTCTCATCTCAAGTTCCTGATCCATCTCCTGCTTTCTCTTAGCAATTTCTTCATCTACCTTCTGCCTTCTTTCAGCAGCTTCCTTGGCTCGCTTTTGCTCCCTTTCATCCACATCTCTGGCTAGTAACAACACTACCAGATCTAGTTTAGAGGCCCTTTTCCTAAAGGCAATGCCTCTCCCCAAGCACAAATCCTTCAGAGCATCTCTACTTAGGCTAACATACTGGTGCTTACTCATTTCAGCTGCCCTTTAACCAACTGCACTCTCAGTACCACAAATCAAATTTAGACAGCATGGCGTCCTGATCCCAAAGTTCAATTGACCAAGATCTGTGGATCCTGCCAACTATGCCACTGTGACGGACCGGGCCGTGTCTGGGCACAGCTGAGGGCATCCGCTCAGGGTGAATTGCTCAAATCTGGGGCTCCTTACAGCCCCCAGACTGGTGACCTCTCCAAACCGGCCACAAACCAGTCCCACAAAGCGCTTCAGCAGTCTGCCTGAAGCCTCACGAGCAAAACCCCTCCTACACCCCAGCAATATTCATGCCCCAGATGGCCCCGGGCCTCATACACAGGTGGGGGGTCCTAGCACCCAATCCCACCTACCCCGAACAAGTTCTGTCCGGTCCCAAGAAACCAGCCACAGATCCCTGGTCAATTTACCCTTTGGACCTTACCCACAAATCACGCTGAGCCAATCCTTTAGCATCTAACAACTAAAGGTTTATTACCACAAGAAAGAAAAGCATGAGAGTAAGGTTGTTAAAGGATAGTACATTACATGTATCGAATCTCCCAGTCCTCGATGCAGGCTCTAGCAGAGATGTTACAGCTGCTGGTTTAAAAGTCCTTGTTGCGCATCCTAGGATCAGGATGGGTTCACAGGTCTTCCGGGCTCTTCAATCCCTGCAATGCTGCCTCTGGGATGAAGTGCTGAGCTGAGAACAAGATGGCGTTGGCCACATGGCCTCTTTATACCTCCTTCCTGGTCTCTTCTTGGCCGCAGTAGGTCACCTGGCCAGCGGCCAATCTCTGTGCTCCCTGCTGGCAGCTCTCAGGTGACAGCCCTCATTCTTTAGGTGTGTCCTTGGCCCATTGAGAGCCATTGTCCCACAGGGCCTCACTAATTAGCATGTCCACAGGCCCGGCCCTGCCCAATGCTCAACAGCATGCAGGGAAATATTCAGTATCCATACAAGTACATGCTAATAATTGCACACACAGACATTCTACAAACACATGAACAGCGTACATAGGACTATCAGACAGTAAGCTTCTAGTCAATACCTCACATGGCCCCTTTTCATACCACTTCTGGGGCTAACACCCCCACCTATGGGTGCATCAGTGATCTGGCTGTTCCCCTCAAAATCCAGTAACGTGACAAAAAGTTACTTATATAAAGGACTCTCTATATATAAATATAGTTTGTACATAACATTTAATCTGTATAAAAATCTTATGAACACAGATTGCTTGTTAATGAACAGTTTTAATCCCATATTGAAAATATTGATCATCGAGGTGCTGGATAATCCTTACAATCCTTTAGAGAGTTAGTATCTCAGGCTCTGTTCTCTCCCTCCCACCCCCAACTTCTTTCTCTCTCCCTCTCTCTCAGAGATGCCAATGTATGGCAAAAGCAATACATGTCATAACAATAGACAGTGAAGGGTACAGGGGACATATTGATAAAGTATCTGGTTCATTATTCTGCTGAAAGAGTTTTTCTAAAACTAGAAAGATTATCATTAGTTCTAGAAATGAGTTTCAAAAATATCCATACACAGTGTATATAACAGACATATTTACAGTTCTACTCTGATTATCTATCTATCTATCTATCTATCTATCTATCTATCTATCTATCTATCTATCTATCTGTCTGTCTGTCTGTCTGTCTGTCTGTCTGTCTATCTAATCTGTTACTTACACATAGTATTTTGTCTAAAGGACTCCCAAAATATGTGACTGCACAAAAATGTATTCACAGGCTTTGGCGAAATAAATGTTTAATGTAAAGACCATCACACTTAGCCATAAGTATTCTTTTTCATAACCTGATAAATACAGTGCTAGTGTTTAGACACAATGTACATTATGTTCTCCTTTCTGTGTCCTGAGGTAATAGAGCAATAATCAGAATCCCATCGCTATCCTTAGATACTGAGAGAGAGATGAAAGAGAAGACATACTTGCAATCTGGTAGTTCCTAATAATGTCAAAGGTAAAGATATGTGCTGAAGAAAAATTAGGGGAGCGAATGGATAAAAAGAGATGCAAGAACAGTGTTTTAAAAAGATCATTTGTGCAGGGACTTTCAGAAAAAGGTGTTCATAAACAGTCCATAGATGTAAAAATATGACATAATAATGTGTGCCACCATGGCAAATCTGGTGTTCTGCTGAGCTACAGTTTCATAGCAAAAGTGAAAATTGTCTGGTGGCTGGTGACAGCATTACACTATTGATGCCAATATTCAGATGTTTTTGTAATTGGAAAAGGGTGTATGTAATCTGTTCAGGCCCTTATACTCACCATCCTCTTTTCTGACCCTTTTTGGCGTGCATATGTCAGATGAATGTACTTAGAAATAAAAGAATAGCAGTTGATCAGGGTCTACAGGGAAGATTTTTAATCAGCAGATTGCAACTTTATTATGTTTAATGGGAGAACTAACCCCCAAAAAAGCAGTTTTAGGGCCAGTCTGATGTTAAATCCTTTCAGTGTCAAATAACTAATATTCAGGATTGGCCTCCTGCAGCCTAACCTAAAAAATTCATCCTATCTCTGACTTCCCTCCTTCTCTCTGGTGCAAATGAGGGCTCCAACAGGGATCTCTGATTGCAAATATGGCTGTACTAATTCTCCTTACAGATAGAAGGCCTGCCATCCATATCCTGGGTCTCATTTACCTCTGGGAGCTGGTCCTCTCAGCTTTTTGTCTGAACTTGATGTATATCAAGTTGAAATTGCAAACTCTACTTATAAATGTACATCTTTTAAATCCTGTCCACTGTCCTTTTATCCATGGCTCCAGGTTATTGTGAGTAAGGCAACTGCACCCCTACTCCCACCCCCCGTGACACCTTTCGAATTTTGCCCTACAGGGACAATAGACCTGTGAAACCCCTTTTGAGACCAGGCAGGCACTGTCACGGCATAAACAAAACATCTATATATAAGCAAATCACACAGAAAAACATTAGTCTGGTACTTTAATGACTAAAAGATTTATTTGGCATGAGCTTTCGTGGGCAGAGACTGCCTTTGTCAGATGCATGGAGTGGATAAATAAATCCAGTCAGGCATAAATATACTAGCACAAGAAAGGAGTTATCAAGTGAAAAATCAGTACTAACTAGGCCAATTCATTCAGGGCGGATGTGGCCTGCTCCCAACAGCTGATGAGGAGATGTGAGTACCAAGTGAGAAAAAATTGGTTTCGTAGTGATCCAAGCATTCCGGGGTCTTATTCAAAGCCAGATTAATAGTGTCAAGTTTGCAAATGAATTGCAGTTCTGCAGCTTCTCTTCAAAGTTCATTTTTTAAGTTGTTTTGTAGAAGGATGGCCACATTGCAACCTCTGAGTGTCTTGGGAGATAGAAGTTTTCTCCTACTATTTTTTGTATGTTACCTTTTTTGATGTCTGATTTGTGTCCATTTTTTGTTGTTGTTGTTGAAACTGTCCAGTATGGCCAATGTACATGGCAGAGAGGCATATATAACATTAGTAGATATGCTGGTTAATGAGCTCCTGATGGTGTAATGTGGCTAGGTCCTATGACGGTGTTACTTGAGTAGATATGTGGGCAGAATTGGCACCAGGGTTTGTTGCAGGGATTGGTTCTTATGTTAATGTTTCTGTGAAGTGATGTGTAGTTTCTGGTGAATGTTTGCTTCAGTTTATGGGAGGATGGCTGTCTGTAAGCGAGGACTGGCACATGCCTCCCATTGTATGTGAGAATGAAAGTTTCTAGGATGAGTTGTATGTAGGTCATTAATTATTTTTTGGAGAGGTCTTAGCTGTGGGCTGTGGGTGATGGCCAATGGTGTTCTGTTATTTTCCTTGTTGGGCCTATCCTGCAACAAAACATTGTGATAATTGCACAAAACTCAAAGACATGCAGAATGAAAATATAATAATGTAATCTGAACTTCCAGGTGCTTCCATGAAACTGTCACCACAGCATCTGAGTAAATAGAAGGAATAATAAATTTTTCTCTTTTTTCCAATTGGAGTAATTTATAGAGACAATTTTGTCTTATATATAAGTGTGTGCGCCTGGGTTAAGAACTTAGGGTATGTCTACACTACCACCCTAGTTCGAACTAGGGTGGTTAATGTACACAACCGAAGTTGCAAATGAAGCCCGGGATATAAATATTAGAGAGCCTAATTCGAACTACCTACTCCGTGCCACGTGTAGCCGCGGGCACGGAGTCCGAACTACCGGGGCTTTAAAAATGGCGGTGCCTGGCAAGATGCAAATGAAGCCCAGGATATTTAAATCCCGGGCTTCATATGCAACCTTGCTTGCCTACATTAACCACAATAGTTCGAACTAGGGTAGTAGTGTAGACATACCCAAACTAAGGTAAACAAGGGTATGTCTACACTACAAAGTTAGTTCGAACTAACGGACGTTAGTTCGAACTAACTTTCATAGGCGCTACACTAGCACTCCGTTAGTTCGAATTTAATTTGAACTAGCGGAGCGCTTAGTTCAAACTAGGAAAACCTCATTGTACGAGGACTAAGCCTAGTTCGAACTAGCTAGTTCGAATTAAGGGGTGTGTAGCCCCTTAATTCGAACTAGTGGGAGGCTAGCCCTCCCCAGCTTTCCCTGGTGGCCACTCTGGCCAACACCAGGGAAACTCGTATGCCCCCCTCCCGGCCCCGGACCCCTTAAAGGGGCACGGGCTGGCTATGGTGCCCATGCCAGGTGCAAGCCTGCCAGCACCCAGCCAGCAGACCCTGCACCTGGCACGGATCGAGTCGCCCACCTGATGCCTCCCAGCCCTTCCCCTCTTCCCGGGACCAGGCTGGCGGCTCCCAGGAGCTTGCCCGGGACCGCAAGAGGCGGGCACCTGCCTGGGCTAGTGCGGACATCGTGGACCTCATCCACAATCTCCACACTAGGCACAGGAAAGTGGCCATCTAGGGCAGAGAGCTGCCAGCCTGGCCACCCAGGAGCAGGTGTGCATGAAAATCAAGGTCATCCACTAAGACCCCCGAACATGAGCCCTGAGCTTACAATGGCCGTACTGGGTCAGACCAAAGGTCCATCTAGCCCAGTAGCCTGTCTGCCGACAGCGGCCAACCCTAGGGACCCTGGAAGGGATGGACCGAAGACAGTGACCAAGCCATTTGTCTCGTGCCATCCCTCTCCAGCGTTCCACAAACCTTGGATAGGGACACCACTCCTATCCCCTGGCTAATACCGCTCCATGGACCCAACCTCCATTAATTGATCTCACTTCCCTTTAAACTCTGTTCTAGTTCTAGCCTTCACAGCATCCTGCAGCAAGGAGTTCCACAGGTTGACTCTTTGCTTTGTGAAGAACAACTTTCTCTTACTAGTTTCAAGCCTGCTACCCATTCCTTTCCTTTGGTGTCCTCTAGTCCTTCTTTATGGGAACTACTAAAGAACTTTTCTGTATGCACCCTCTCCACCCAACTCCTGCTTTTAGAGACCTCTATCCTGTCCCCCCTCCGTCTCCTCCTTTCTAAGCTGAAAAGTCCCAGTCTCTTTATCCTCTCTTCATACGGGACCTGTTCTCAACCCCTGATCATTTTAGTTGCCCTCTCCTCTCCAACCCTCTCTCTTCCCCTCTCCCACCTCCTTTTCCCAGTCTCCCCCAGTTTTGTTCAATAAAGACAGATTCCATTTTTGAACACAATTGTCCTTTATTTTGTACATCAAGAAGAGGGGCTAGGGAAGGGTAAGTGGAAGGAGGTGAGGGAGGAATGGGGTACGCGCCCCCGATGGGGAGGACTGGGGTGGCTCTGCGGGCTTCTGGGGGTGGAAGCTCTCCTGCAGCCCCCCAATTGCTCCCTCTCTCCAGATGGCAGCCTGCGACAAGTGCAGCCGGGCTGATGGCCGAGTGCTGTGATGTGCCCAGTGTGGGTACTCCGGGCAATCCAAGCCAGGACTGCTTTGCAAGCGGGGCACCCCTGAGAACTGTCTGTCCGGGGTGGGGGTCGGGACCCTTTAAGCACAGCCCTCGGCTAGCCTGAGACAGCATCTCCATGCTCTAAGTCCTCCTCTGATGCCCTGTCGGCAATGCTTCCGGCCATCCTTAAGCCTGGTTCAGGGTCCACTTAATGTGGACATGCTAGTTCGAATTAGCAAAACGCTAATTCAAACTAGTTTTTTAGTCTGGATCCGTTAGTTCGAATTAGCTTGGTTCGAATTAACTAATTTGAACTAAGTTAGTTCGAATTAACACTGTAGTGTAGACGTACCCAAAGTTAGCTTTGGATTTGCTTTTGAAGGTGGCAATGTTCAGGGCCATTCTTATGTCTTCTGATAATGGTCTCTGTAATCTCTAGGCGATCGACCGGTCGATCGGGAGGGCACAACCAGTCAATCATAAGGCATTTGAGCCCTCCCCATTTCCTCCCACCTCCCACTGTCTACCTCCAGCAAAAATGGAGCTAGCGCCGGCTTCCTGTGGGGTGGATGGAAGTCCCATAGCTTTGTGCCACTTCTGGGGTTTCAGGAAGAGTGCTGGCTGCTCCCCTTCCCCCAAACAGCTGACATGGTACCAGAACCCAGGTCTGTGGCATGCCAGGGACTTCCTGCGCAGGGGGGGTGGAGGGAAGAGTCAATGAAGGAGGCATGTGCGGACTTCCCTCCTGGGGGGGGGGGGTAGAAGTCCCCAGAGCAGGCGCATGAGCTTCCCCGGTGGGGGGGGGTAGCAGTCCTTGGAGGAGGCCAGTGCCAGGGACTCCCTGTTTCTTGCCCCCACCAACACCTTGTTCCCAGCTGCAGCACTCACTGGCAGATTGTTACCTGCCCCATCAGCCTGTCCTCTACCCTTAACAACACCCTATCCCCTGCTGCAGCACCCTGTCCCCTGCTTCAGCACCCACTGGCACTCTGTCCCCACTGGCATCCTGCCCCCACTGGCACCCCGTCCCCGTCCTGAGCACCCTTCCCCAGTACCATGTCCCCTGCTCCCACCAGCACAGTAGGGGATACACTAGTGACGCTTTGGGGAGATTGGAGGAGGGTTGGGTTTTTTTTGCATCTCACTTTTGTGGCCTCGACTTACTTTTCTGTGGGTCAGTGACCCCTGACTCAAAACAAGTTCCCCGCCCTACTCATAAATAAAGACAATGCTGAAACTTTGTGTTTGACATAATATTTTATTTAAAAATTAAGCCTGGCCAACAAATCCCCAATTGGGGCCAAGCTCCCATCTGGCTGCAGAATCATAACACTCCTGTACTGGTCCCCAACCCCACTGGAACTTCATGATCTGAGCCTCTCACATCCCCAAACTCCTGCAGCCCTACATCCTAGGTCTTCTACCACAACACTCCTTCACCATCCACACATTGCAAATCTGTGTCCTGAGCCCATCATACTCCCAACCTCCCTGCCCTGAGCATCTCACATACCCCATCCCAAAATTGTGCACCCTCATATCCACAAGCCTATGGCTTGCTCAGTACCCCAACCCTCTACCTGACCCCAACACTTCTCAACCTAGAGCCTCCTCTCCTGAGCCAGCATCCTCTTCTCCACCTCCTCCTGCATCCAAATTCCCTCCCAGAGCTTACACCTCTCACCCCTTCCCACACCCAAACCCCTCATTCCCACCTCTGAGCCCGTACCTCCTGTCTCAACCTAATGATGGTATGACTAGACTGCAGGAGTTTTTTCCGGGATTCCAGAGGTATCCCAGAAAACTCTTTTGCATCTAGGGATGTGTTTGTTCTTCCACTTTTTTTAGCAGAAAAGCACACATGCTCTTCGGCAACCCCTGTATTCCCTGTTCCATGAGGAATAAGGGGGCTTCTGAGAGAAGGGTATTTGTCTGACATTTGGCCCAGTTTAGATAGGCCAAATGTTGCAAAAACCTCTTCCTGCAGAAGAATTGGAAAAAAAGGAAGATTCCTTGGACTATTACAAGGAAGATTTTGAACTGGACCATAGTTAGGGGTGAACCAGTACAAATAGTAGAGCACTGCAATGATCTTTAATGGCAGCCTCTGTTTTGTCCCAGCTGGAACTTTGTCAGGTATATGGCTTCATTCTTAGCTATAATCAGCTGCAGTAGTAAAAACTTCTGGCTACAAATGCATAAATCATTATATTCAGGTCTGTATTCCATAAATTAGGGTAATCTTTTGGCCAGTTGCAAAGGGTGTGTGTGATTATTTTGACATCCAAAAGCAAACAACTTGTATCTCACCAAGGTAAAAAAAAGGCCTGCTTTACACTCTCTTGCACCTATTTTTAAACCAGTATAATTACATTGTCTACAGAGGGGCTAGTTTTTATTTATACTGGTTTAAACAGAAGGACCAAAATATCCAAATATTGAGCAACAGATATAATAATTTAATCATGTATTTAATTCAGATGAATAAAAAGGGTAATCTGAAAAGGTTTTACAAAGTTCAATTTATCCTCAAACATCAGTGCACTGATACAGTTGCATTAGAGGCTGTGATCAGTTGGGAAAGCCCCATGTTAACTTAAGGAAAATGTAATTAAATCAATAGGGTTCTCTCCCTGAGAGAGAGTATAAAATTCTAGATGTTCAGTTATTATTGCTTTAACCCATATGAGATATTTGACCATTAAAAATATGCTTCAGCTACAAATGTCCTTGCATTTTGCATTCAGTTCATAGAATCTGCATGTCTTGGTGCTTAACATATATAAAATATGTAGTATGAATGAAATATGTATATAGGAAAATAAACTCAAGTGATTGTTTGCTAATATACAATACAGTAGAATTAGATGGCAGACATATCTCTCATTAGATTGTAAAGTATGCTAATAACACACAATAGGACCATAACTTAAAGAGATGGACTTAAAATCAATAAGCCAACAATAAGGTTCTATGGAAAATCAAAGAAAAGCAAAACAGCATTAAATCATGTACTCAGTTCTCCACAGTCTAACAGTATGTTCAGAAATATTTAATCAGATTTAGAATTTAGCATTAATTGATTAATCTCACTGTATATTAATAATTTTCATAATATAGATTGTCTTGTATTGATGCTGTCACTATGGGTGATGGAAAAATTATTTGCAATATTTGATTGTCAATATTCGGTGGTAGAGAGTGAATCCTGATTGGACTCACATTTACCAGCTTCCAGTTCCCAAATATCAATGCCAATGTGAAAAAGAAAATTAATCTGATTTGTTCTTCTAGTATTTGTCATTATTTATTGTCTCATTAAGGTTCCCATCACAGCTTCAGAACTGCATTGTTACTTCTATTCTAAACCTGTTAAAGACTTCCATGTTCTTTAAATAAAAGTAATCGTTTTAAGAAATCTATGCCTTTAATAGGTGTTTAAGAGACTTACCTTGTTATACTAAATTGACTTGTTGGATGCACTGAAAATTTACTAACAAATCTAGTTTCATTTTTATGTGCATTGAGAGTTTATTGTCCACAGACTGGTCAAAGTGAATATCCATGAAAGAAAATAACTTGTGTTTCAGTTCATGGAAAAATCTATGTTTAACTGCTCTATTCTCTTTGTATATCTATTTGTATGGATTCTGTATTTTAGTTGGTAGAACTAGCTGAAAGAGTAATTGATCAGAAAGCTCTAGAGATTTTTGTTTGTTTTTAAGGTACCAGATCTCAGATTCTGCTTGTCCATTATACACAGACACAGAATAAACAAGGAACCTTATTTTGCCTCCACTTGATCTGTGTATGGCAAAACTATAGATCCTGCACTTACACAGATTGAATGCTCCCTCAGTAATCTCTCTCAAGCACCAAGGCTGTGAGATATGGCACATACTATGCAAAGGCTTTGTTTGGAGGAGCAGTACATAGAAAATAGTCCTGTTGAAGTCAGTGGGTCTATTCAGACTAAGTAGATATGGTGAAACGAGGCCCTCAGAAGACAGGGTATCACCTTCAACTTCCTGAAGGGAGGTTCCAAAGAGGATGGAGAGAGGCTGTTCTCAGTAGTGACAGATGGCAGAACAAGGAGCAATGGTCTCAAGTTGTGGTGGGAGAGGTCCAGGTTGGATATTAGGAAAAACTATTTCACTAGGAGGATGGTGAAGCACTGGAATGGGTTACCTAGGGAAGTAGTGAAGTCTTCATCCCTAGAGGTGTTTAAGTCTCGGCTCGACAAAGCCCTGGCCGGGTTGATTTAGTTGGAATTGGTCCTGCCTAGAGCAGGGGGCTGGACTTGATGACCTTCTGAGGTCTCTTCCAGTTCTATGATTCTATGATTCTATGACCAGCAACAGTGAATGTGTTCTGTCTTCAGGCCACACATCTTTAGCTCACTAGCATACTGAGAAGGGTAAAAGGTATCTTCTCCTGTATCCTGTGTCCTATTTTTTTACCACAGAAATGTCATAGCAGACTTTTAGAATTGTGAGTTTCTTTCAAAAGTCTTAGTGACAGGGTAGCTATTTCTGAATATTAAATGTTTTGATTGTTACCATGGAACTGAATGGATTATGAAGCTTTGAACAACAGAGAAATTACCCTTTATCTAAGACTGGATGAACATGTGAAGTCTGAATTTAGGAAAAGTAAAAACCACCGACTTCCTCATTTCACTTATGCTATAAAGCTCTGTTGGAGAAGACGATGCAGAGAAGATGTACCTTCCTCAGAAACTTTTCTATGTGAATTCAGCAGTTAGTTTCCTGGAACAAAGGTTATGAAGAGACTGATTTTTTTCCTAATAGCATAGGGCCAACTGAAAACTGTGGGATAAATTCAGTCATTGTGAGTGTATGTGAAATATTTACTTTGATGGAATTGGTCCTGTTTACGCTAAGGCCTGGTCTGCACTAGGACCTTAGTCTGAAATAACCCCCAAAGTTCGAATTTGTACAGAGTGCAACCACACTGCCAAGCCCATTGTTCCAAAAATAAGGGGCCATGGAATTCAACCTCTGTACTCCTGCTTTTTGTGAGGAATAACATTAATTCTGAACTTGTAAGTCTGAAATAACATTAGTGTGGACACTCCTGTGCTGCTAATTTGAACTAATTTGCCTCCTGGAGGCCTCCCACAGCTCCCCAGAGTGCTTCTTGAGGCTTCATATTAATGAAGACGTCCTCAGACTAATTTTGATGCTTCCCCGTAGTGATGACACAGATGTTTGAATTTGTTAAATTGGGAATCCATAATTCGAATTTAGTAAATTCAAAATAATTTCCTAGTATAGACATGGCCTAAATAATAATTTGGCCCTTTTGAGCTATATGGAGAATATCACTAAACTTTATAAAAAGTTTCATCCAATACCCATTGAAATCAGTGGCAAGACTTCCCTCAACGTTTACTGGCATTGGATCAGGCCTTGGATTGTGGGTGGAGGAAAGAGGGGAAGTCTTTGCAGTATCTTTTATCATGTATTTTACTCTGAGATTAGAAGTCTGCCTACTCTTTGTGTACCCATTTCTCAAACAGTATGTCTTGGCCATGAAAGAGAGAAAGTGAGAAAGCAGGAATTTGGTTTTTTTCAGAAGACATTTTGGCAAATATCCAGGGACGGTCCAGAGAAGAGCAACAAGAATGATTAAAGATCTAGAGAACATAACCTCTGAAGGAAGACTGAGTAGAGTAGAGAGGATATTTAAAAGGCTTCCGAAAAAAATAATTGGCCTGATATAAACCCACAATTAAAGGAATGCTGTAAGTCCTGTGATTTATGCCAGAAACAGAAAAAGACCACAGGTATCTGGAAAGCCCCACTGCAATCATTTCCTTAAATGGATTCCATATGGTTGCCATATACATTATTGGTTCATTCCTTAAAAAGTCCAAAAAGTAGGAAAATATATGCTAATACAGAGGCAGAAACTGTGGCTGCACTCCTTTACATATTTAGGAGTGTAAGTTTCCCCCCAAAAATATTGTCAATATTGGAGTCAAATTTCATGCTCACATGTTCTCTAAGTTGTGGAAAAGGTGTTGAATTAAACAAGTTAGCTGAATGATTTAATAGAGTTCTTAAATCCATGATAGCCATGTAGACATGAAGGTGAAAGACTGAGAGATGCTAATGTATTCCCTAATGCTTGATTTATGTGCAGTTATGCATGTATACAAATTGTGCACAGAATTTGTGCTGCAGTATTCAGCTCCAACCGCATAATGGTGTGTTGGCCTGGCAGGCAGGTAGAGTCAGCCTCCCCGGCCAAATGAAATTAGCTACAAGTACTTAGCATTGTACTAGACAGGAGACGTAAAAAGATGGGAAAACACTGACCAAATTAAGCTCTCTCCTTTTGTAGAAGAATTTCGTGCACTAATATGAAAGCCTAATGTAAGAAGGAAATTTTGTTAACCCAGGAACATGATGAGACCACTGCCTGCAGCTGGAATGCCAATTGTTATGCTTATTGCTGAAAGCAGCTAAAAGGCTGCCTTTCTGAAACCTTAGAACAAGTGATAGGCCAGAAGGAAAGTGGGGAAATGAGTGACCACAAAGAAAAGACATGACCCTGTACCCTCCTGACTTGAGTTTTTTGTTGAAGTGTGTTTTGCAATAGGGAAACTGTTAGTAGTATAATATTGCTTTATGAAATATTGCTGATTAATTGATGGGAAACTCCACAATGCAGGCTGGAAGGCTGGAAAACTCCATATTTAACTTAGTTTCGGCTCAGCAGTTAGATGTTTAGTTTTATTTTGCTGAACAAGCTATGTTGACTCTTTCCCTCTACAGGATATTTTTTTGATGTCTTAGGGCATGTCTTCATTCGTTGTACCAGAGATTAACTTTCTGGCATTTGATTTAGCAGGTTTAGTATAGAAGCATAAATCAAACACTGAGGGCAGATCCAGATGGCACCTGTACTCCTTGCCGTCATGAGAAGTAAGGGAAGCTGATGGGCGCATTTGCTTCTGTTGATCTCCTGCTGTGGGGACACTGCCAAGCTCATCTTAAGGTAAACTGATCCCAGCTATGTATTCTATGTAGCTGGATTTGCGTACCTTAAGTCGACTTTTCTAGGTGTAGTGCAGACCTGGCTTTAGTCTCTCTCTCTTTTCCTCTCTCTTTCTTCATGTATAAGTATGTGGCAGGTTCATGTCAGCCTATTTATACATAGCAGAGAATTCATACACATTGTATGAAGAATCTCTCTACTTTTCACGTGACCTCATTTTTGAAGTAGGTAATGATAATCACTTGGTGAAAAATGATGTGTTCTGATTAACACGAACTAAACAAAATTAACTATTATTAACATCTAAAATAATCTGATTTTATTAATATCTATAGTTGCATAATTTTCTGATTTAGAAAAGGCAGTAATATGCCCTCAGAAAATTCTCTGAGGTCAAAAAAGCCCTTAATCTTTCTATTTTTCTAAACAAAGCGATTTCTTTCTTTGACAAATTCATTAATGAAAAATGTCCTATGAATACAGTGAGCCAAATTATTAAGCACTAGAATCAGAATCTTGGCTTGCTACAAAATAATCAAGATGGCCACATACCCTGCATGCTCTGTTATTTATAATCTGCCAATTTGCAACAAGAAAAAGAAATTACATTTGAAAGTACTTTACAGGACATATATATGCATAGTTACTGTGCAGGATTTACTGCTTCACATGCCACTGGTTCTGTCAAAGGTTGCATGACAATGAAATACCCAGATTTCTAGGCAATGGACATGCCTTGTGGCCAATGACTAATTTGATTATACATACCTCTAAGGTTCAAGATACCTTTACATGTAGCTTATTTTTCTTCATCAATGAACAAAACACTGAAACAATGTAAGGCAAATATTAAGTTTTTTGCACAATGACCAAAATTCTTCAAGAATTTAAGCAGTGGTGCAAGTCACCAGGTTGGAACAAATTAGCTAATCAAGAATTGCAAAGAAGGAAAAAGCCAAGCTGAGCCACTGAAATCATTTAGAAGAGTGGAGAATGTGTTTTTTGAGTAAGGGGTCAACTTCAGGTCTAGTTTATGTATGGTTTGATTAAATTGAAATGAGTGCTCTTATGGTAGCTTACCCAGATAGAAATGCATTGCAAAGAAGCTAGCTGAAAAATGGAATTACTCCACAGCAATTTGTCATTTGTACCCCTTTTTAATATGTTGACATTTTAGATGCTTTCTTTATTGGGTGATCAATTTTAGACATTTTTCCTCTGATTTTCAAAGGTTCTCAGAATGAACAATTACCACTGAGATCAATGGGAGCAATGGGAATTCATTCTTCCTGAATATAATTCCTAAATTGTCACCAAATGGGCCATCAGAAAACAGAAGTTAGCAAGAATCAGATGCTACTTTTGACAATATTGAGCTCCATTTCTGGTAGAAATAGCTTAAAGGTGAAAAATCATGACTCAGATAATGGTGCTCATCAATTTAAAGTATCACCTTAAACTGCAAGCATAGTCACCTCCTGCCTAAATTAATTTATACACTGAGCCCTACATAGATCCTGCTGTATGTTAGGAAACTGTACTATAGAGATAATGTTCCAACAAGGAGCCTGACAACTTGAGCAATGCCCAGGAAGAAAGAACACTGCATGGTATGGTCAAAGAAGAATGCTATTCTGGAGGCAGCATTAGTGTCATGCAACCAGTGTTATGATCAGTGATGCAGAAACACAAACGTTAATGTGAGATAGGGGCAGGGTGCTTTGTCTTTGCATTGCACTAACTAAACTGAAATTAGAAAAGCGAAGTATGAAAAAAATATGTGAAGCACTTTATAAAAAGCTATAGTTTACTGGGAGAAACAAATTGGCATAATTTATATAAAATAAAATACTCCATCCATTATTTAAATCCAACCTTTATTGGCTTCCAACATCCCATGGTTTCCTTCTAATTTGCTTTCCAACAGGTCTGGAAAGCCTTAGTCATCCCTGAGTAAGTGTTTCACAGTTACTTTTTATACATTGGCCCCATTTCCTACATTCATTCAACCCTCTGTGGGATTCATGCCTGCATTTGCTTTGGCATGTATGTGTCACAGAGATGCCATCTTGGCTTGGGTGCCTCTCCATCACTGTCTCTGCTTTTGACATATGCTGTGATGGTGTCTGCCAGTGTTGTCCCTGTGGGCATCTGTGAGTTGCAACTTGACTATACCTTGGCTGTCAATCAAGTTAGTTTTACAATGCACTCACCACTATACCAGCATCCTTTACATCTCATTCCACAGACTCACACCACAGATTTACATATTTCTGTGTTCCTGCTTTACACATAAGGGAAATTTTGCTTTTGTTTTGCACTCAATTTAAAATTCTATAACAAGTCATTTTACCCTATAAGTTTGAGCAGTTTGATCCACTAGTCCCCATGGTTTAAAATCAAATCCTGGAGTGAAAGTGAAGAAGAACTGTGTATTGCTGAGGTATCTAATCAGAGAATAAAAACCAGATGGCAGCATATATAAAAGTATATATTCTATAGCTAGAGAAAGAATGTGCAATGATAAATTCTCATTGGAATCCAACGTAAGTGGTAGATCTTACAGGTTTTGTTGTTGTTGTTGTTTGGGGGGGACACATTTCCTATTAATTTTAGTGAGAATCTCACTAATGACATGATTACAGGCTCCAAAGCCATAAACAAGTCATTCCAAAACACCTTAAAAGACAATTTTCACTAAGCAATGATTCATGCTATCAAGAAATGTTATTCCGAAGAATACTCAGTTAATCCTACATTAAGTCTCTTATGAGACAGGGAACTAATTGCTCGTTAAAATGTCATGTCAAATGAAAATGAACAAAAAAAAAAGGAAATTTGAAGTTCTGGATTATGTCTGGTCTGCTTAAAGTGCATTAATGTATAAATTCCACTATTTGAGGCATATTGATTTCTAAAGGGAAGGAGGCTTTCCAAAGCTTATTTCTAAATTAGGGAAAGACATTTTGAAAGCTATAAGTAGATAGGAAATTCTGTTCTCAAGTTAAATAATAGCTCTTCGATACTAACAGCAATTCATCATTGGATAACACATATCTAGATATACTTAATGATAATGAGTTTATCACATATCATAACTTGCTAATTCACAACATGAAATTTATTCCAAATATTTTCCAATATTTATTCCAGGATTTTATACCAAAAATGTTTTCTAAGAAACTGTAAATCATCCTCGCCACAAGAGAAGATCACCAAAGGGCCAGGAAATGTAACTCATTGTCTTTAAAACCATTCTGAGAAAGGCATTGGGGCTGGCTTGACTCCTCGGGGTACATCAACACTGCATGATTATTTTAAAATAAGCTATACCAGAATAGTTTTTCTGAAATAGCTTATTTTGAAATAGCATGTCTAGACTGCAGGGACTCCTCAAAATTAGTCCAAGGCAGGCTTCCCTAATGTAGACATGCTATCTTGATTTAGAGCCCCAGGAGACACTGGGAAGAAATAACTTAGAATGTCCCTGGTAAGGGACTATTTTGAAATAGCAGCAGTGGAGCATCTACACATGCCTTATTTCAAAATAGCTATTTTAAAAGAGGCATAATTTCTTGTAGAATGAGTTTACAGATTTCAGAATAATCCATCCATTATTTCAAAATTATTTCAAAATAATGGAATGGCTGTGTAGACACTCGCATTATTATTTTGAAATAACGCTAGTTATCTAGTTAACACTCGTGTAGATACAATGTTGCAGAAGAAGCAGAGATCATGACCCTCCAAACCCATATAAAAGTCTAGATATGATTTCTAATGACTTATGCAGAAGGCTGTGGTTTTCATATGTAGGACCAATGACTGCCCTATTCCCTTTCTTCTGTGACATGAAGGAATGATAATTCCTTCATAAACACGGGCTACCATGGAATCCACATTGGTTTTTGTCTCTAGGTCATCCCCATATCAAGAGGATTTCAAGGCACTTGGCAACACTTGCATAACACAATATTGATAGTATTGTTATCTTACATGGAGAAATCTATGCAGTTTAGAGGGGGGAGGATGCTCCAGATAGAAGCATTCATGATGCTAAGACCATGTCCTGGCTCATAGATTCCAGACTATAGCCTCCTCCTTCCCAAATATGGCCACCTAGCTTTGATTTGAAACTTAAGAATAGGCACAAGGAATGTGATTAAAGCACATTATTAGGAGCAGTTGGGAGAAGCTGTTCTGAATAGCTATAGGTTCTTTTGAAAAGTTATATTTTTCATCTAAGAAAAACATAATTATCTGCTTATAAAGAAGGACACTAGGTGGTCAAAATCCTCAGTTAGTATAAATAGACATACCCCTTTGAATTCAGTGGCACTTCACTGATTTTTCACCAATAGAAGAGCTAGTCTATGATGTACAGCAGTGTTGTAAAATGTCAGTAGGAAATTCTGCATTCCACTGTAGTAATTACAGGGTATAATATGAATAGGATGCTTTAATTTTCTTTACTATCAGTGCATCTCCAGAAATGATGAATATGAGAGAGATTTAATAATATTTACTTTGCAATATTTTAAATACTTTTTTTTGAAGTCAGTATAAATAAGCTTATATGTTATTTGTGTAATAAGCAAAATAAATTAAACTTATATTTCCTTCCTTCCTTATATTTCCATTTGTGCTTCTCCCTGAGATTTCTCTGTTTCACAACGTGCAATTAACAGCATTTATTTTGTCAATTGCTCTAGAAATCAGACAAATTGTCTGCCTGCTCCTGTGTGCTCCAGTCATCTACCAATATTAGTTAAAAATAATAACCAATTGCCCTTTTGCCATTGTCTGATACAGAAGTTTGGCATCCACAGCTCTCCATCTGTCCCTTCCAGTGGTGTTGGTATTAATGAGGTTAAGATCACAAAAAATGAAGGGGTAATAGTGGATATTTCTCAACAATAATACCAATACTATGGAGAGAATCCTGTTTTGAAAACAAGCTCTGATTTGATTTAAGGGAGGGAAAGGCCAGGGAGAAGTGTCCATTTGTATTTGTGTTTAACAATTCCAACTATGGCAATTTACTTCTAATTTTGTTTGGTTTTAATGATTTATTTAGTTGGTTATTTGGATGGGGAGGGTACTTTTTATTTTCAGAGTTTGTTTGTTTGTATGTATATTTTTTGCTTGAAGGGCTAGATTTTTCAAACAATTTCCTCCATTATTTCATCTATCATTTGCAGAGCAGTTATGTGTCTGTAATTATTTGCAGCTGCAGTCAGGAATTTAGACATGAATTCCTGGCTGCACCCACAATCAAATAATTAATGTCAAAAATGGATGCCCGATTAAAGACAGGCTAGAAATTAAATTTCAGATGTTCAGATTTAGGACAACAAATTATTCTTCAGCCATCCCTTGCTGTCTTGCTTCAGATTCTGTTAACAAAATTAAAACCATTTTTACTTGTACATTATATACCACTTTATTTTTACTGCTTGGATTTCAGAAGGACAACCTCAGGTGGAAAATTCCACAGATACACAGAAAGAGGGAGAATGGTGTCTCTAACTTTTCCTTTGGAATGATGGAAGAATTAGGGCAGAGTCCTACACTTAGGATGAAAGAATCCTGTGCACTGCTACAGCCTGGGGACCAACTGACTAGGCAGCAGCTGTGCAGAAAAGCACCAGGGGACTAGAGTAAATGAGAAGCTGAATATGAGTCAATAGTTTGTTACCATTGCCAAGAAGGCTAATGGCATATTGAGCTGCATTAGTAGGAGCTTTGCAGCAGGACGATGGAAGTGATTATTCCCCTCTATTTGCCATTGGTGAGGCCACATCTGGAGTATTGCATCCAGTTTTGAGCCCCCTACCATAGAAGGGATGTGGACAAATTGGAGAGAATCCAGCAAAGGGCAACAGAAATGATTAGGGGGCTGGGGCATATGACTTATGAGATGCTCAAAGAACTGGGTTTCTTTAGTCAGCAGAAGAGAAGAATGAGGGGGGATTTGATAGCAGCCTTAAACAGCCTGAATGGAGATTCCAAAGAGGAAGAAGCTAGGCTATTCTCAATGGTGGCAGATGACAGAAAAAGAAGCAATGGTCTCAAGTGCAGTGAAAGAGATCTATGTTGGATATTAGGAACAACTATTTCACTAGGAAGGTGGTGACTCACTAGAATGGGTTGTTTAGGGAGGCGGTAGACTATTCATCCATAATGGTCTTTAAGGTCAGGCTTAAGAAAGACCTGGCTGGAATTATTTAGTTGAGATTGGTCCAACTAGGTGACCTCCTGAGGTCTCTTCCAGGTGCCTAGCTCTGCATACAGCAGTACAGAAGTAAGGGTGGCAATACCAAACTATGTCATCATTTCTCCTGTATTGCTGCTAGCAGCATCTGTGCCTTCAGAGATTGGCTCCCAGCCAGAAGCTGCTGCTGTTCAGCTGCCCAGCTCTGAAGGCAGCACCACAGCCAGCAGCTAAGTTCCCTGTAAGCTGGGCAGGTGTATGACTGTACAGCTATTTATTGAACTCTGTTCAGAGTGTCAGAGCTCCCACACAGGCAGGGAGCTCAGCTCACCAGCTGGGAGAGAGGCCATCTTAGCAGCTTCATACGAGGCTGCCTGCTTCAGAAGGAGCTTCAAGACCAGGCAGGGAGGGGAGATAAGGAAGAGGAAAGGAGGGAATAAGTGGCTGGGTGGAGAGTTGCAGAGTAGGGACATTTGGGAGACAAGGAGGGGGGGGGAATAATTGTCTGGGATGAGTTGGAGGGGAAGGGAGTTTGGATAGTTCAGTCTGCTCCAGGAGAGGAGGTAGAGGCAGAAACCCAACAATCTCCTCAAGCCTCCTGAGCTGGGAAGGGGAATGGAATGGAAGCTGACTGCATAGAGTAAGTGAGGAAAAGGAGGATGCATGAGTGCAGTAATTGGGGTGAGGTGGAGACAGGGGGAGTTTCTTTATGCGGCGTGTCCTGGGGTTAGTTAGGTGGTGGAGGGGTGGAAAGCTTGTTTGTTCTGTGTGTCCATTAGGTTATTGGGGGAGCAGATTGCACAGGGGTAGTGGGAAAAGGGACTGAGTGGGTGCTGATATCTATGCAGTGAGTTGGAGGTGGGGGGAGATTGTTTCGGGGAGGTCCTGACTAATATGTTTGGGTATGTCTACACTACAAAGTTAAATCGAACTAACAGCCGTTAGTTTGAATTAACTTTGATAGGCGCTACACATACAAACCGCTAGTTCGAACTTAATTCGAACTAGTGGAGTACTTAATTCAAACTAGGTAAACCTCATTCTACGAGGACTAACGCCTAGTTCGAATTAAGTAGTTCAAATTAAGGACTGTGTAGCCACTTAATTCGAACTAGTGGGAGGCTAGCCCTCCCCAGCTTGCCCTGGTGGCCACACTGGGCCAAACCAGGAAAACTCTTCTGCCCCCATCCCGGCCCTGGAGCCCTTAAAGGGGCACGGTCTGGCTACAGTGCTTGTGCCAGTTGCAAGCCTGCCAGCGCCCAGCCAGCAGACCCTTCACCTGGCACGGGGTGAGCCAGCCACCCGCTGCCACCCAGCCCTCCGCCTGTTCCTGGGACCAGGCTGGTGGCTCCCAGGAGCTTGCCCGGGGCCACAAGAGGCAGGTGCCTGCGTGGTCAAGTGCGGAGATCATGGACTTCATCGAGGTTTGGGGGGAGGCCTCCAATGTCCATGATCTCCGCACTAGCCACAGGAACGCAGCCATCTACAGCCGCATGGCTGCCAGCCTGGCCACCAGAGGCCACATGCGGACCCGGGAGCAGGTCCGCTGCAAAATAAAGGACCTGTGGCAGTCCTACTCCAGGGCCTCCCAACCAGGGGCCGACCCGGAGACCTGCCCCACTTTGAGGCACTGGACCGCTTTCTTGGGGCCTACGCCATCCATGCCCCCTGGGTGGTGATCGACCCCGGGGCAGAAAGACCTGTCCCTGATACGGAGGAGGAGGAGGAGGATGCCGAGAGCCAGGAGCCTGCAGGGAGCCTGCCCAGGACCCATGACTCCTGAGGCATCTCACAGAGCACATCGGCTGTGTCCGAGGCCGAGGAGAGCTCCGCATGTGGGTGCCATCATGCTCCCCTTATGTGTATGGGCGGGGTGCAGGGAGAAGTAGCCTAGGGACCATGCGCCTGGGCCTTGCCCATCATGGAGCAGCAGCTGGGTGTCATGCAGGGGACCTGGCCTTGCAAATGGGGGCTGGGTTTCACCCACCGTGTCCCCAGGGAGAACTGACCACTGCTCTTGTTTCACCTCAGCTGCAGCACCTGGGACTGCAGGGTGCACCACCCTGCCTGCAACAGCCACCCGCACCCGGGCCAGCAGGCACGCCAGGAACCAGGAGGAGTACCAGCAGCGGCACCTGTGGCTCCTGGAGCACCAGCTCCACACCCAGGACCACTGGGTCCGGGAGGACCTGTGGCTGCGGCAGCAGAGTTTGGAGGTGCTGGGTGAGCAGGGCCGTGCCTTCAGAGGCCACCTCCAGACCCTGTTGGACAGGTTCCTGCCTCCTCCTGCACCGACTCCTGCGGCCGTCCCAGCTATCGCTCCTCCTCTCACTCCTGCTCCCCCTCCCGCTTCCTCCGCACCTCCCATCCCTCCTGCCCCACCCTCCACACCCACTCCCCCCCCCCAACGCCCCCGCACCCACAGTGCTGTGAGATGGGAGAGCCAGCAGCACCCTCAAGCCTGAGCTTTCCCTTGCTCCCCTTCCACGGCTTTCCAGCTCCCTCCTCCCAGGTTTCCCCTCTCCTCTTCCACCCTCACTCCTCCCTCCCCCCACCCCAGTTATGTAAAATAAAAAGAGATTTTGGTTGTCAAAATAGGTGTCTTTATTTGACATTAGGAAGGGAGGGTTAGGGAGTGGAAAGGGGAAGGGGGAGAGGGTGGAAGAAGGCCCCAGTGGGGCATGCAGGGAGAGTTCAGTTCTCCTCCTCCACCTGGAAGCTCTCCCGCAGGGTTTCCTGGATCCGGATGGCCCCCCACTGAGCTTCCTGGATGGTGGCGATGTGGGGCTGAGCGTAGTGGCCAGCCATGCACTCAGCCTCAGCTATCCAGGCTGGCAGGAAAGCCTCCCCCTTTCGCTCACACAAATTGTGCAGCACGCAACATGCTGCCACCACAGGAGGGATATTGTGCTCGGTGAGGTCGAGGCGGGTGAGGAGGCACCTAAATCTGGCTTTCAGTCGGCTGAAGGACCCCTCAATCACGATGCGGGCCCTCGTCAGCCTGGCATTAAAGGCCTGGCGGGAGGGGTTGAGGTGCCCCGTGTACGGCTTCATGAGCCAGGGCTGTAGGAGGTAGGCTGCATCCCCCACTCGGCGCACAGGCATGTCCACGTCCCCGACCCTGATGTGGCGGTCAGGGAAGAAGGTTCCGGCTTGCAGCCTCTGGCACACGGAGCAGTTCCGGAACACCCATGTGTCGTGTGCCTTGCCGGACCATCCCACATTAATGTCCATGAACTGGCCCTGGTGGTCACACACGGCCTGCAGGAGCACGGAGAAGTACCCCTTCCGGTTGATGTACTGGGAGGACTGGTGTTCCAGGGCACAGATGGGGATGTGCATCCCGTCAATGGCCTCCCCACAATTGGGGAAGCCGAGGGCGTCGAACCCCTGGATGACGGTATCCGGGTCAGTGAGGTGAACCACCCTGCAGAGCAGCACCCGGTTGATGGCCTTGACCACCTGCAGAGAGACACAGCAAACTGCAAATCACTGGGGTGGCTGGGTGGCTGAGACTGTTCATTCCCTGACACTGCCCCGCACTCCACTCCCAGAAGCAACCCCCGCGGGCGGCGTGTAGTACATCCGGGACAGACCAAATCCTCCAGTGCAGGGCACTTTCTCCTCCTCCCCGCCGTTTTCCTTGGGGCAGCCCATCCCCTCCTTGCAGCCCCTCTCCTCCCCGGCCCAGTGGCTGGTGGGTGCCGTACCTGCATGAGCACTGCTCCGACGGTGGATCTCCCCACGCCAAACTGGTTCCCGATGGATCGGTAGCTGTCCAGCATGGAGAGCTTCCAGAGGGCGATGGCCACACGCTTCTGGAGGGGGATGGCGGGCCTCATGAGAATGTCCTGTCGCTGCAGAGCAGGGGCGAGCCACTTGCAGAGCTCCAGGAAGGTGTCCCTCTTCATCCTGAAGTTCTGGGTCCACTGTCTGTCTCCTCAGTGCTCCAGGATGATGCAGTCCCACCAGTCGCTGCTGGTGTCCAGACGCCAGATGCGGCGGGGTACGCTGGCATCTGGGTGGTGCTGCGGCTCCTCCATGGCCTCCAGGGAGGCCAGGTGGAGAGGTAGGGGGCTGATGTGCACTATGTGGTACCAGGCAGCCTCCAGCCATTGCTGGCAGGCTTGCAGCAGCAAGTCCAAAAACTGCACCAGAAAGCCTAGGGTGAGCTCTGGCTCCATGTTGCCAACTGCGGCGGCGTCCCCAAAGGGAACCACCGACACAGGCAGGCACAGAGAAAAACGCTTTGCTGTCCCTCGGTGAGGTAGTCAAGAAAGCGGAAAAGCTGAGAACCGACTGTCCAGGGGGGGTCCCTTTAAGCACGAGCCTCAGATAGCCTCAGACAGCAGCCACACAAAGCAACTACTGACCTGATGCCCTGCCGGAAAAGGTTTCAGCTGCCCTTAAATGCGCCCCAGCGTCCAATCAGTGTGGACGCGCTAGTTCGAATTAGCAAAATGCTAATTCGAACTAGGTTTTAAGTCTAGATGCGCTAATTCGAATTAACTAATTTGAACTAAGTTAGTTCGAATTAGTGCTGTATTGTAGACATACCCTTGCAGTCCTCTCTGGCTGGCTGGATTGTATGGACTGGGGGAAAGAAGGCTGCATGGGGAGCAGGTGTGCCAGGATATTTTAATGTTTACATTTCAAACAAAGTTTACATTGGTGTTAATGGTTTAAGGCAGGAAAGAAAAAGATTCTTTTAACAGATATTTTTGGAGTGCTGAAGATATCTAAAAGTCTGATCTTAATGCTTTTTTAAATAAAATCCCGTGTTACTGATTAGTACTTGGTAAAATGTATTGCATTAAGGCCAGAATTTTGCTATGTGATAGAGTGCTGGCTCTTATGCATCACAAGTAACAAGTACTAGGTGTAATGCTAGTTGTTTGTAGTATGAAACCTTATTTGCAAGCACTTTGAAAAATGCATTTATCTACAGACCCTGAAGGCTTGTGTTAATTTGCTCAGGGGTTTCTATTCTTTTAGTTGGAGACATAGACAAAGTGAAGGTTTCAAACCAGAGAACTTTTATTTGTTTTTATAGATCTCTGTTTCACTTGTTCTTGTATAACATGGATCCTAAACATTCCCCAGAGAAACTGAATAAGCCTTTTACTCTCCTTTCCAGTGTCAGTAAATATTATATTAGTATTTGCAAGAAGAGCATGACTATTTATAATTGATTCATAAATTTGTTTAGAATTTTAAAGCTGAACTATGTGTGGATAATATGCTTTTTGGTGTGTTTAGTAGCTTGAGTTGTTGGAAAGGATGATGATACATGTACTCCAAGGGTAGTGTTAATTTTCTTTTTATTAATTTCTTATTACATTTTGAAAGCATTGCTCCTTGTCAACCATCCCTTGTTTTAATATATTTTCTTCCATGCCTATGGATTGTTTATATCTATCTATCTATCTATCTATCTATCTATCTATCTATCTATCTATGGTTTTTGGTTTATATTGGTGGTACACATCTACACATTACCTCAATATTGGTATTGCACATAAGAAATTTCAACGTGCACAAAAGAAAATTCAATGTGCCCAAGGATAGAAAATTTTAGGAGAACACTGGCCAGCAGCAGCACAGAAGAAATGGTAATGATACCAAAGCTCCAACATAATAACCTTACAATCCCCAACCTCCACCAGACAACTCCTTTTTGAGACTGGACCCCTACAATTACAACACAGTGACATATTATATTTAAATACCAGAAATTTATGAGTCTTAAAATCCAATTGATCAAGATACAACATGATTTGGTGGGGCCCTACTGATGAGGAAACATTTCAGGACAGCTATAAGCAACTAGTCACAGGCAGAATGCTACTTGCCATGTACTTGGAGAAAGGGGACTGGGTTCCTTTTGGGAGTCCTCAATAAAGATGAGACTGGTCGAGGGGTATGTCTACACTACCACCCTAGTTCAAACTAGGGTGGTAATGTAGGCAATCAGAGTTGCAAATGAAGCCCGGGATTTGAATTTCCCGGGCTTCATTTGCATCTTGCCGGGCGCCACCATTTTTAAATGTCCGCTAGTGCAGACTCCGTGCCGCGCGGCTACACGCGGCATGGACTAGGTAGTTCAGACTAGGCTTCCTATTCCAAACTACCGTTACTCCTCGTGTAGCCGCGCAGCACGGAGTCCGCACTAGCGGACATTTAAAAATGGCGGTGCCCCGCAAGATGCAAATGAAGCCCGGGAAATTCAAATCCCGGGCTTCATTTGCAACTCCAGTTGCCTACATTACCACCCTAGTTCGAACTAGTGTGGTAGTGTAGACATACCCTATGAGTCTTCAAGCCTATGTAGAAGCTGTGGCATAAAGGTCCAAACCCTTAGTAATACCTTAGTCCTTTAAAGTACCATTGAAGAGAATGTGAATACCTTGGGAATAAGATTATCAGATACTGGCCATTGGTAGGCTTAGGGCCAAACTGAATTCCTGTTCTGCAAATGACATGACTGGATGATTCATAGGAAACTCTGATTTTGTATAATTTATCTGTACCTATATGTTTTCAGTTTTGTTTCTGATAATCTTTGCTTTTGTTTTGACATGAAACATGGAAAACAAACAAAAATATTTAAAGAAGAAAGGAAATGTGTGACCTTTTTTGATTTCCATAAGTATATTTATGCAACTTTCATCCTTAATACGATCACATCTAAAAATTGCCATGATAAATCCATAGTCTTAAATTATAATTAGTTTCAGCCCTTTATTTTTCTGACTAGTTGACATTTCAATCACACCTGAAAAAAACCACCTCTTCCATTTTGCTTGCTTAATTAAGCTTTTTCTAGTGACCCTGTATCTTTTCATTGCCTCTTTTTTTATACACATTATTTTGTCCTCACCCAGGAATATTTTTACAGACTTGTATAGTTTATTATGGTTATTTTTGCTTGATTTGTTTGTCTTTCTTTGCATAATTCTTTCCACCAATTTACTATTAATTACTATTATGACTAATACAGTTTGCTTTCCAGTGCCCCAAAATATGTCTTTTAAGGAATAAGTAGAAGGAGTGGCTCCTGCCTCAAAAAGTGAACAGACTAACTAAAGGCAAGATGTAATTACTTTCTTCAAGAAAATAAAAAGGTAATGAGGTAGATGTAAAGAGAGTAAAGGTTACAAAAACAAAACTGTGCTCAAAGAGAGATTAAATTGTTATTTATCTTGCTTGTTCATTTCTTGTATCTATAGTGTATGGTAATGACTGGGGTTTATATTAAAATAATTGCTTTTGTTGGGTTGAGTGTTTTGATTGAACATAGTCAATCAAAGTAGTGATTCATAATTGACTATAATGAAATATAGATAAAGGAAGTACAGGCCACAGTGATAGTCACTCCATTACTTATGAAAAGGGTGTATTTCTATATTCCAAAATTGCCCCCCCCCCATGAAATTAAATGTTACTGAGGACACTTGGACTTGGGTAGGTGAGGAATCTACTTGGCCAGAGGCTCATTTACACCATAGACTTTTTACACCGTTCAGGCAGTCGAAAATTGTCTTAGCGTAATTTAGGATAATTGTAACATTTATTCTGACTTTGAGATCCCCTTACATTATTAGGGTATGTCTATACTGCACAGTTATTTCAAGATAACTAGCATTATTCCAAAATAACAATGCCAGCATTTGCATAGCCATTACGTTATTTCAAAATTATTTTGAAATAACAGACAACTTAATCCAAAATCTGTAAACCTCATTCTACAAGGAATGCCTATTCCAAAATTGCTGTTTTGAAATTAGGCATGTGTAGATGCTCCACTGCTGCTATTTCAAAATAGCCCCTTACCAGGGCCATTCTAAGTTATTCCTCCCCAGTGCCTTCTGGGGCTCTAAATCAAGATTGCACGTCTACATTAGGAAAGCCTGCCTCAGACTAATTTTGTGTCTTCCTTGCAGTGTAGACATGTTATTTTGAAATAAGTTAATTCAGAATAACTATTCCAGAATAGCTTACTTCTGAATAAACATGTAGGCTGTGTCTACATTGGCACCCTTTTCTGGAAAAGGGATGCTAATGAGACAAGTCGGAATTGCAAATGCCGCGGGGGATTTAAATATCCCCCGCGACATTTGCATGAACATGGCTGCTGCTTTTTTCCGGCTCGGGGCTTTGCTGGAGAAAAGCGCCAGTCTAGACAGGATCTTTCGGAAAATAAAGCCTTTTCTGGAAGATCCCTTATTCCTCTTAAAATCAGGAATAAGGAATCTTCCGGAAAAGGCTTTATTTTCCGAAAGATCCTGTCTAGACTGGCGCTTTTCTCCGGCAAAGCCCTGAGCTGGAAAAAAGCAGCAGCCATGTTCATGCAAATGTCACGGGGGATATTAAATCCCCCGCAGCATTTGCAATTCCGACTTGTCTCATTAGCATCCCTTTTCCGGAAAAGGGTGCCAATGTAGACAGAGCCGTAATGTAGACATACCCTTAGAGTGTTGTAAAGATGTCACATAAATGATAATTAGAGAATTGAGATGTGCAGGATAAGGATAATCTATCTGTAGATTAAATAGTAGCCTGCTCTGGTTGTGCAGAGATTTTTCCTTATCCTTTTAAACAGACCTTTTAGTTTCAGAAAACTAGCACTACAACTGCACAAAATGCAGGAATAGGACATTTCACTTCGTTTTATTGCTTGCAAACGGCCAGAGCCATTTCAAAGCAGTTGCAATCATTGTTAAAGAGAATAGGACATATATATAGCTTCAGAAACAACCTTTCTACTCTTATCTTCCTATAGTACCATTACTTTCTCTGTGCTTTGACACCAGCTTATATATTTTAAAATGCAGAGGTGGGAAGAAGGGTAAAGCCACCAGGAATCTTTTAAACATGTATATCACCAGAACTATATGGATTATAAAAACTGAGCAAACCATGCAGTAAAACTTATTAAAGAGTCAATTTTATTGTGCAGCCACAGCAACTACTGCTCCGCATAGAAGTAAAATTTATTACCACATAAAAAAATAAAAAATCAACAATAGTTCAAAATACAGAAAAAGAGGTAGATGAGAAGCTATCTTGGAAATGCTTTTCTTTTCCATTTGACACTTCATGTGCTTAAATCCTAAATATATTGCTGAGGAGTGTTTGCAAAATACAAATATAATTAGTCTCCTTTTGCTTCATGAATAAGAGCTTTGCCTCCATTGGGATATTCAAGCATTCAATTATGAAGAGGGAATTCATTAATTTACATACGTGTGTAAGGTGTCTGTAAGCTCAGCATATCAATTAATCTTTTCAGTGGCTCTTTTCTGGAAGAAGGTTGTGCACAGAGTGACTTCTGTACCTCTTTGTTGGCCTATATTGGTTCATGGGGTGGCCCCATATAAACCAATGTAAACAGACTATGAAGCAGACAAGTTTAGGATGAACATATTAGCAGTTAGATGGTCTCTTTAACAATTAATGTACAGAATACAGTGGAAAAATGACTATTGTTGGGTTCTGTTTCAGCTTAGCAGTATGTCCAGAGGTAGTAAAGTGATTTTTATCCCACAGCTAATGTGAAGTTTACTATTTGGAATGACACAAGCTGTGTGTACATTATTAGGCATCTTGTGTTGACATGGACTGCTTTGCAAAGTTCTTTGTGATTTACTGCAAAATGTGCTATATAAAGATATTATTAGTATTATTTTATATACTGACTACAGTGTAATTGGTATGGCTTTTGCTGATGTAACACCAAGTGCAGAAAGCATAGAATTTGCAGTTCCCTTTCCACCAAGGTTACACTAGACTGCAAGCTTCTTTCAAAAGAAGTTTTTTTGAAAGAGATCTTCCAAAAAACTTCTTTCAAAAGAGAGCATTCACACTGCCAAACTGCATTGAAAAAGCGATCTGATTTTGCCAAAGAGAGTGTCCACGCTGAGTGGACACTATCTCGCATAAAAGGCCACCCGGAACCACTTCAGCCTGGGCTTCAGGTCACCAGTTGCTTCCGAGTGCTGGTGCCGGAGACTTGGAGAAACACGCTCTTGAAGGGCCCCCCTGGACAGTAAAGCTCTTCGAGGGATAGCAAAGCTTTTACAATGCATTCTGTGGTTACCCGGCTTTTTTGGATGCCTCAGCTTTTGTGTTTGTGCCATGGAGCCAGCTGCCTTTGTGCCAGCTGCCTTCTTGGTGCTGCACGAGCTCGACCACCTGTTTTTCCGACAAAACCCTGTAGTACAGACATACCCCAAGCCACCCAACTACTATAGCTATTACAGGATATTACTTCTTTTTAGTTGTTAAATTCATTTGTTTTTTTAATTGTGACTTATCTTTCAGTCTTCCTTTATGATCATGTGTAAGTTTAAGCTCATGGGCATATTCAAGTCAGTGAGGCAAATGTGTGCAAGATCGAGGTGCTTATTTTCTCTTGGCCTCAGTTTTTCATCGATAAAACAGAGAAAACAATGTGGGCGGTCAATTTAAAATATGATTCTGATTTTTTTCAAGAGAGCTCAACACAGATTGGCAGCTGCTGGGTACTTAGAATTTTGGAAAATCTGGTCATTACATTCATGGACCTGAATGAGAACAGAGGTTTTCTGGAAATAAAGCTGTGTGCTTATGCGTGCAAAGATGCTTTTTTTTTCTTTTTGCCTGGCAAGGATGTTTTCTTAATGCTTTGAATTTTCAAACCTTCAAATGCTAGAATGTAGAGAATTAGAAGAAATGTTCTTAATTTTCGACAAGTGGGTATGCTTTGTTAATAGCGGATTAACACTGATTTCAGCACAGCCCACGAAAGCTCATGATACCATTTATATCTTCTGTTAGTTTATAAAGAGCTATCGGACCATTTGTTGTTTTTTTAAGTTTATCCTGTACAGACTAACTCAGCTACCCCCTGAAGATACCTCCTAAAAAGAAGTAATATCCTGTAATAGCAATAGTAGTTGGGTGGCTTGGGGTACGTCTATACTACAGAGTTTTGTCAGAAAAACAGATGGTCGAGCTCGTGCAGGACCAAGAAGGCAGCTGAAGTATATTCAGTATACTGTTTAACAAAATTATTCCATATACTTTCAAGACCCATCAAAATTACAGAAGCATTTTCTTTTTATCTAGGTATGTTTAAAATGCCATATTCATTTCTGTTAAGACGATCATTTATCTGTTAATCTATTAGAAAAAAAAGTAGTGTCTATATCTTTTCTATCAATAATACTCTGTAAAATGCACCACAAATTTGTCTGAATTCAGGCATCCGTATCTCCTTGAGTTGTAATCCTGTCAGATTTAACACACTAAATAGGCTCAGGTTGAGTTAGTACCAGATTTGAAGACCTCCAAGGAATACTTCACTATTGCAGTAGGTACAGTAGTGCTAGAGACTCAGTAGGAGATGCTCTTCTCTTTGAATGAATATTGAACTAAAGCCCCAGCGACAAAATCCTAAAAGACACTACAATTAAGGTTCAATAGACTGGAGTTCCTTAGAAACTGTGGAATGGAATTAAAAGAGGATTGTACAGTGTAGCTGTATGGATCTCCTTAAAGATCTGAGGGGGGGCTGTCTAAGTGAAAATATACAAAAGGTGAAGGGCTAAATGGAAAAGATATAAGCAGCAAAAAGGTTTATTTGAATTGATACTGTAAAAAGCACTTAAGCAGGGTATACAGAAGATAAATATGTAAAGTGAAAAAATACTTAGGAGGAAGTGAAATGGGGAAAAATAATGTTTAAAGATGGTTGATCTAATTGCTTTTTTTTTTAAAAAAAAAAGTCTGCAATCAAAAAAAAACTAAAGTGGCTGAACACTTAAGGAAGAAAGACTGTCTTGCTACAAAAATAAATACATTAGTAAAAACAGATAAGTGAGTTATTTAAAAATATAATTAAAAAATTGGGTTCTGGATGATGTTCATCCTGTGGGTACACTGACAACTGTTTTTAATGGGCTATTGATGAAATGTCAAGAGTTGGGGGAAAGCAAATGAAATTCCTGATTTCAGGAGAAAAGATCCTAATCACTTCACCCATAGAAGAGTTCATGGGGGACGTTAAAGAGGAGATCTTCACCATGAGGTTCCTCTCAGTTAATATTCTCCCCATTTTATGAGGTAGGCATGGTTTTCCTTCCTGTGAACCATTCCTCAGGACATCTCACAAGCCCTGTGAATGGCATTAGTTCTGCAAGAGGCTAAGACCATCCACATAATCATACATGTCACCAGCACCTCTTCTCCTGTGACTGGATTACATTTCTGCAGTATGATACATGAAGCAACTTGTACCAGGACACCTGACAGCCTAGGTAGGCACCTGGACACGGTTGGGTGGCCCCAGATTCATGCTGTCTGAAGTAGCCAAGCTTCAGGAAGAAGGGGTGGAGCTGGTACAGTCAGCCCTCAGCAGCTCCCAGACTAGTCCATCCCCCCCCAGTCCTTTAATTCACTTGGTATGTACCAAACCACTTCACACTTTGGCAGCAATTTAAAAGGTCTGGGTCCCTTTTGAATCGCAGGGCCCTAAGACAATTGCTCCCTTTGCTCCCGCAGCCCCATTGGCAGACTTGATTGGTACTCACAAATTTGCAGGGGTTTATGTGCCATTGTAATATTCTGTGACACCTTTGCTGCCCCTCTAGGACTGCAAGGGTGTTTGTATAGCAATCTCCTACTTCTGAAGAGGAACTTGAAATATGGCCTTTTGGCAAGGAAAAGTGGCTTAGCAGGATGCTGTCCACTACAAGAGTTTTAGGTAGCATGGAAAAGTTGCACGGGACTGGGATGGAACTCAGGAACATCACTAAGCATCGAGTTTTCCCTAAAAAATGTAGCTAATCCTTAGATAAAACCAGTGGTTATTTAATTGAGTAGTTTTAATTGAATTATTTATGTAAAGAGAGTGACCAACATTTGTCCCAAAGTTGAAGTTATACACATATTTTAAATAAATATTAGTTCACGCTTTCTGGAACACACATGGATCCTGACAATAGTATGTAGTTAGATTTATTTAAATTGTTTTCTAACAACTTTAACAGGTCAGATGGTGGCTATTTCTTTGGCTACAAACCAGCAGTTATTCTTGAGTGAGTGCTGAAAATATCTGAAACCTATCTAGGCTATCATTTAAACCTGTGCAAGTACTAGTGCGATTTTACTACTTGTGGAGCAAAATAAAATTTTTCTTGTGTAGTTGAAGCCTCAAAATCATTAACAAAATATTAGCTCAATGTGGGGTAATATGCTTTTAAAGCAAATGTCTTAAAACTGTCTATGAGAAGAAAACAGCCTGCTGCTCCTAACTTCAGACAGTGAAGTTATTCTTTTTGGTCAAATGGCAAATATCTATGCTTTGGTAAGGTGCATCATAGGTTCAAACCAGATTAATGACTGTGGTAGAATTATAATAGTATTATTCTCTGCCTTGTGCCCACCCACCTGATTGCTTGTTCACTCACTCATTGCCCTGTCTTGGAGCTGCCCAGCCACATGGTGCAGCCAACTGCCTTGGGCCTTGGATACTCTTTGGCTAGGCCTGTACTACAGGTTGAACCTCTGTAGTCCAGCACCCGCAAAACCTGATGGATGCTGAAATAGAATTTGACAGGCCATGGGAGGTCAACATTGTCTGTCACCATTACCAACACTTCCACTGCTTACTGGACTCTTAGAGGACATTTAGGTGTAAATTACAATTAAATAACAGCACAGAACACTGGGATCCAGAACTGGTGGCTGTAAACAACCTTTGTGGGACTGCAGGAAACGTGGACACACCTATGATAAGAGGACATCCAGCTAACTAAAATCATGCTGGACCACAGATATTGCTGAACCAGAATGTCAGTTTAGAGAGATTCAACCTGTATATATTTGAGAGAATTTGTCTGTTTGTGTGTTTTTCTGTTTGTTCAAGAATTCCTCCAAATGGTAAGCGCCAAAACTACTTAATTTGGTATTTAGCTTCCTCTTATCACTACTTAAAGCAAGGTAAGAGTTTGGTTGGGCAGGAAAATGGAATGTGCCTTGAAATGGGATTGTTTCACATAAAACCATACTGAAAAGAGACAGAATCATCAAGGAGGTGAAAAGGAATAGCTGTCCCTACCCCCCAGTATGGGACTGCCCCAGCCCTGAGTCTCCCACCCCCTAGCTGCCCTTTAGGGTGGGGGAAGGGATGAAGTCCCCCACCATTCCTACAGAACCATTGTTGGCTATTCCTCTTCATCAGGGAGCAAGGGAAAAATGCATAGTTAACTGCATTTCTCACTCTGGCTGGGAAGTGCATGGGGCAGATGAAACTGGACCTGCCCCTCAGAGGTCACTCCTCCCCTATCTGTGCCTGCTAGAGCTGCAGCTGCCATGGAAAGGTGCTTCTCTTCTGGCTCCAAGCTGCTGCAATGAGAGAGGGCTATGATTGTTCTCTCTCCCTGGGAAAGCCTGCATACTGCTGTTCTTATCCCCAACCCCTCCCATGAGCAATGAATTAAATGAAGCATGGACATTTTCATTTTATTAAAAAACAAAAAACCAATTGAGTTAAGGACCTGAGCAATGACAGGTAAATCTTCTAGTTATTTCAAAAAATGAAATTAACTGCTTCTACTACTTTAAATGAAAGGCAGGCTACGAAAAGATATACAACCAGTTACCCTTAACAGAGTTATCTCATTGGCCCTGCTCCCTCTTCCCTTCCGTCTCTTGAAAGAGTGCACTCCTGGAGCTTCCACAAAGGGTGCCATCTCTTCACTGTAAGCACAATTTTCAAATTCTGTTTGGTGTACAGTTTGAGAACTTTTTTTTTTTTTTTTTTTTCAAAAAATGATTAATCCTTTTTAGATGAGTGGGGTAAATTGTGTCTTGGTAGGCAGAAAATTATTATTGGGGAAATCCATAAGCACAGATGCTTTCCAGGCCTAGAAAATTATCCTGGGTTATCAATTTGAAAAGGTTATTTTATCTTTACTGATTTCAAGGGTGGATGTTATGAAAATAAACCATATCCCTCCCCTCTTTTTCCCATCCCTGCATTATAGTGACAGGCAGTCACAAACCAGAAAGCATTGTTCAGGCAGGCAGGCACAGTGTTAAACACATTCTTTGTAATTGAGTTTGGCAGCTTGCCAGGAGATAAACTTCACAGCAGCATTGCCTATTCAAATGCATGGCTCTGCTTCTCTGTGGGGGAAAAAAACAAAAAAAAACCTTAATCCTTACAAAGCTAAAATGCTCCCTCTGGCACTCACCCTGTTTGTCTGTATGTTACTGAGATGGAGTTTGACTGACCTCATCTCTAATGCTAGGGATAATCAGAAAAGTTGTGGCATGAATTAAGGGCAGATGTGGGGCACCTGTGTGTGGCCCTGAACACTCAATCTTTTCTGGAACTTCTGGAAATGTCCATGCAAATTTCCCACCCAATTAGGGATGGGTAAAAACACCCAGGAGGACAATATTAGCATCTACTAATTTACATTTACATATGCTAATGATGCATGAGGGCTCAGTAGCATGTGCATCCAAAGAAGATTTTCAGCCTATATGTGAAACTGAACAGAGCAAGCAGAATGAGCATACATCTAGTTTCTGGGTCAGACTCTGTTACTATGGAACAGAGCTGAAATGTTGAGGGAAGTAAGAGCAGTCAAATGTATATAACAGTAATCAAGGAGCTTACACTCTTCAGCTGTGATGCCTCTGGGGCAGGCCCTAGAACTAAGCAAATAAGCTCAGCTGTGAGATCCAGGATGCCAGTTTGTAGTTACAGAAATTAATTTTATGGGAGGTTAAGGGATGACAGAGAAAATCATGCAGATAATTAAAATATAAGATAGTCAAGAACATTAGCACCTCTCCCCATTGATGGAATACAATATATTGTTCATCAAATTGTTCAATATATTGTTCATCAAAGACTGACAAGGAAGGAGTGCTGAAGAAAGAGATGTATGGGCCATTGTGGCCATAAGCAAACATGAGTTAACAGTGTGACACTGTTGCAATAAAAAGCAAACATCATTCTGAGCTGTATTAATGGGGGTGCTGTGAACAAGACACAAGAAGTAATTCTTCCCTTCTACTCTTTGCTAATTAGGCCTCAACTGAAATGCTGTGTCCATTTCTGAGCACCACATTTCACACAAGACAAGGACACATTGGAGAAGATTAAGAGAAGAGCAACAAAAATGATTAAAGATCTAGAAAACATAATCTATGAGGACCAATTGAAAGAATTGGGTTTGTTTAGTCTGGAAAAGAGACAACTGAAATAGGATACAATAACAGCTTTCAAGCACCTAAAAGGTTGTTACAAGGAGGAGGAAGAAAAATGATGCTAAATTATTATAAGGAGAATAATTTTCTCCCTAAACTCTGAAGACAGGACAAGAAGCAAATTGGCTTAAATTGCAACAAGTGAGGTTTGGGTGGACATTAGGAAAAACTCAAGTAAGTATAATGAAAGGATATGTATGGAAAATACCAAGTCATGTCCCCATAGATTCCTTCCTTATGATGGCACATCAGCAGCACACCAGGGTCCCTTGGAAGAAGCTTTGGTCATCTAGGAATTCTCGTGCACAGCTCATCCTGGAACCCACAGTATTTCCACAAAGGGGGCAGTTTCATTAAATGCCTTAGTGGAACCTCTCTGCTATTTTAACAATGCTCCCATGGATCAATGTACATGTTAGATGTGCTCCATGTAATGTGTTGATGGCATCAATACACCTCCAGTTATTGACATACCTACACATCATTTTGTGCTGAACATACTGGCTGGGAATTTTTCATCAAAACAATTTTTCATTTGAAAATTCTGATTAATTGAATTGAAAACAATTTTCACAAAAAAGTTTGGCTTCAATAAATTATCCATTTAAAAATGTGAAAACATGTTTTGTTTTGGAAATAAGTTATATATATCTTTAATGTTATATATTAAATTTCAAGTTTAAATAACATTTTGTACCCCTGAATTCAAGTTAATATATAATAACTAAATTATACAGTGTTTTTAAAAAGCCATTTTTGTATTGCAAAATGTTGGAAAGACAATCTTTAGAGTGACCTGATCCTGGTCCCTTCATACCCCCAATTTCTCAATTTATGTAGATTTTTGAGATTTTGACTTCATCCCATCATTTAGAACAGAAAATATTGTTGATATCTCAAAAATGATCATAGTATAGGAAAGCGATTTCTTTCCCCAGTGTACTCCTTACTGTATTCCATTATAAACTCCAACATTTGGATGTGCTCAATGTCTTCTAATAATTTGGGCTGTCAGCTTATCTTCAAAGTAGCTGGCAATGTTATGCAGCTATATGATCCTAAAAGCCCCTTTTGTGCTAAATAACAAATGTTCCAAATACAATGTTGTCAGACTATTGAGCCAAACATATGTGTTGCAAGGTACCATATGTGAACAGGTGAAATACTGGTCAAAAATATAATGATATGATATATGGTGGGTTGCGTGCTGGAAATATTAAACTATGTTTCAGAGGCAGGTGATAAACAAGCCTGCCCTAGATAAAAGAATTAGAATATATGTGTTTGCTTGATTTAAGCTAAAAGGCAGGGTATATTCTGAACAAAGAACAATGAAAGTTCATTTACATCTTAGGTAAACAAAGTGGTCAAGTCAATCAAGACACCAAATTGACCAGAGAATGAAGAGAGGACTGAGTGTCTTGTATAACAAAGAACAAGCATCAGGGTTGATTTTTTTGTGAAAGTTTACTTTACAGGGAATACATTTCAAAGGTTTTCTGGACTATAAAAGGGATGAAAAGGACTTACTTTGTTATCCATGGTTTAAGGTACAACAAGGATCATTCCCTCCCAGCTCCCTTGATTTTTGTGAACTGGAGACCTTTCTGCCTTGGGTTATAGATGCTGATAGCTTGATAGAGTGGAGGAAACTGCTTAGGTAAAGGTTGTCACTTGCTGAAATTACAAAGTGTTTTATTTGTGTTTTGTTTGTTACTAGATCTGTCTCTTTTTCTCTTGCTTAGTATCATTTAAACTAATGTTTGTCAAAATAAACATGCTCAATTTAAGCATTCAGTGCTGTAATATGGAACCAGTGTGAAACCATTGCTAAACAATCTGGTTTGTGCTTTGTCTCTTTGGAGGCAGTGGACTTGCACATTTGTTACCAAATTTGCCCAATACTCTGGGGTATGCTCATTTATCAGGGTTTCTCTTATGGGACTGGGGAAAGGTTAACCATTCTATCAGTTGTTTAATCTTCTGCTTCATGTTTTCTACAACTTTTAATTTTTTTGTTAATCTTTCTCCAAATTGTCAACATCTTTTCTGGACACAATACTCCAGCTGAGGCCTGATCACGGCAGAGTTCAGTAGAAGAATTGTTTATTGTGACTTGCTTACAATATTCTTACAAATACATCCCAGAATTATGTTTGCTTTTTGGCAACAGTGTTACATAGTTGACTTGTATTTAGCTTGTGAGCCATAAAGAGCCCCGATACCTTTCTGCAGTACTTCTTCCTAAGCAGTCATTCCCATTTTATAAGTGTGCAACTGATTGACTTCCTAAGAGGAGTACTTTGTGATTGTCTTTACTGAAGTTTATCCTATTTACTCCAGACCATTTCTCAAGTTCGTCCAGATCGTTTTGAATTTAATTATTTTCTCCAAAACATGTGTAACCCCTCCTAGCTTAGTATTGTCGTCAAACTTTGTGTTCTTTCTATGCCATTATCTAAATATTTGATGAAGATATTGATCAGAACCAGATCCAGAACTCATCCCAGTAGGAGCCCACTTGAGAGGCCCCTTTTCTTTTGATTGTGAGTTACTGATAATTTATGGTGGCTCTATCTACTTTATATTTCCCTAAATTGTTTATAAGAAGGTTATGCAAGACAATCAGGGCCACCTCAAGGGATCAAAAGGGACATATCCCCTAGGGTCCAATGATGTAAAAGGGCCCAGGGCTTTCAGCCACCCCTGCTATCATAGCAGTTGCAAGAACTAGAGCTCCACGTCCTTCAAATCACCACTAAAGACCCAAGTGGCATAGATCAGGCAATGCTGAAGTGATGGCAGTGGGAGGCTTATTCACATTCCCATCCCTTCTGCTTGGTCCATCCCACATCCTCATCTTGCCCAAGGGGTCAGCAATTCTGTCAGCAGCCATAGAGACATTATCTAAAACTTTTCTAAGCTCAAGATACACACATGTACTGCCCCACCCCCAGGCATGTTTCCTTGCCAAATAAATCTCATAGACTCATAGACTTTAAGGTCAGAAGGGACCATTATGATCAACTAGTTTGACCCCCTGCACAGCGCAGGCCACAGAATCTCATCCACCCCCTCCTAGAATAATCCTCTCACCTATATCTCAGATATTGAAGACTTCAAATAGTTTGAAGACCCCAAGATGCAGAGAATCCTCCAGCTGTGACTTGTATCCCATGCTACAGAGGAAGGCGAAAAACCTCCAGGGCCTCTGCCAATCTACCCTGGAGGAAAATTCCTTTCCGACCCCAAATATGGTGATCAGCTAAACCCTGAGCATGTGGGCAAGACTCATCAGCCAGACACCCAGAAAGTTCTCTATAGTAACTCCTATCATCCCTCTATTAACCTATTTCCCACTGATAATGAATGGTCAGTTAGTTACCAAGATCATGTTATCTCATCAAACCATCCCTTCATAAACCCATCTAGTTTAATCTTGAAACCAGATAGATCTTTTGCCCCCACTACTTCCCTTGGAAGGCTGTTCCAGAACCTCACTCCTCTAATGGTTAGAAACCTCCGTCTAATCTCAAGTCTAAACTTCCTACTAGCTAGCTTATATCCATTTGTTCTTGTGTCCACTTTGGTATTAAGCTTAAATAACTCCTCTCCCTCCCTGGTATTTATCCCTCTAATATATTTAAAGAGTGCAATCATGTCCCCCCTTAGCCTTCTTTTGGTTAAGGTAAACAAGCCAAGCTCCTTGAGTCTCCTTTCATAAGACAGGTTTTCGATTCCTCGGATCATCCTAGTGGCCCTTCTTTGTACCTGTTCCAGTTTGAACTCATTCATCTGTTATGTTGGTTTGACACAATCTGTTCTTGACAAATCCATGCTGATTTTACTTATCAACTTCTTATCTTCTATGTGTTTGCAAATCAATTAATTATTGGATCAATTATCTTTCTGGGTATTGAAATTAAGATGACTGGTCTGTAATTCCCCAGCTTGTTCTTCTTCCTATTTTTTTAAAAAAGATTGGCACTATATTTGTCCATTTACAGTCCTTGGGAATTTTTCCCTTCTTCCATGACTTTATGAAAAAATATGAACTTTAAAGGTCTGTATTGCAAAGGTTTCAAATTACCCTTCTGTTATATACTTGAAGATTTAGAAACCTCAAAAAGCATGGTAAGAGTAATTATAGAGAACAGAGAATATCTACATAAGGTGTGTGGTCTTATGAAGAAATCAGCAAAGGAAAAGGGAAAGAAGGTTATGATCAGTTATTTGACATATTTGCACAAAAAGCAAAGTGTATGCTCCTAATAGATCAGGATGACTATTTGAGATAAATCCTGGGTAACCGTACAGGAAGTAACAGATCTGACCTTTTTCTATGTGTAATCCAGTGAGCTCTAGCCACAAAGAGAAGGTCAGAAGCCCATCTTAATTTTGAGAGGAGGGTGTTTGGGAGCATAGGCACTCACTTCCTCAGATCTGACCCTTGTCAGTTATCATTGTCACAGATCTACTTCACATGATGAAGGGCCAAGGAAATGTTTCATGCACAACTCTACCAAACATGTGAGAAACAATTGCCCTAAGCAAACAGAATCTAACCCTCACCCTTACCCTGCCTGAATTAATGCAGCTGTTGTAAACACAGAAATTCCTGCAAGGCTCATGCTGAATTTTACATATGAAAATGATACAATGCCATGTATTTTTCCAGTGAATTTATTAAAGTTCACAAAATGAATGGGAAAGGATGTTTAGAGTGGAGGGACACTGATTCTCTAGTCAGATTTCTCTGGTCAAAAGGTAGTACTCTCTCAGAAGAAAATGTGTAATCCTAGTATTGTGAAAATATAATACCACTTGGGATAAAGTGCACTTGGAGTAAGAAGGTCTAGAAGGCATCTTAAAGATTGGATATTGTATTGCATTCCAGCAGGTCACTTGTAGGTAATGATGGTTTAATGATGTCCAAAGCTGTTAATATAGTGACCTTTCCAGTAAAAAAGAATGTGTTCCTTTTATCAAAGAGGGGACTGTGAAAACAGTAAAAACAGTTCATAGAATCATAGAACCACAGAGCTGGAAGAGACCTCAGAAGGCCACCAAGTCCAGCCCCCTGCCCAAGGCAGGACCAATCCCAATTAAATCAACCCAGCCATGGCTTTCTCAATCCAAGACTTAAACACCTCTAGGGATGGAGACCTAGAGTTGATGTGGGAGGAGGGGCATTTCCAGTCTTGGCTCAGCAAAGGAATGTAGGGTGTTTCCAAAAGCAAGAGGAAAAGAGTCACTTCCTGTCACTGAGTTGGCCATCTTAATGGAGAGCAGGCACAAATTTGCAGAAGTACAGAGAATAGATCAATTTCTAGAAAACCTCAGGGAAACCATCTCTTGGGGTTTACTATTTTGGGGAAATGGGGGAAGATTTTTTGAGGAGGACGAGAAGATTGTACAGAGATGCTTCTCTGTTAAAATAAAAAGTCCTCCCTACCAAGCACCAATGGTAATTAGTGCTAGTAACCCATTACTGTCCTTTTGTCGTTTACATGGGGTCAGGAAGGACACATGAGCAATGTTTCCTCTAATAATCTTTTCCATCCATGTGCAGATTTTTCCATTCATGGGTGGAATAAATGCATTTATGTACACTGAGGCATGTGCGAATCTAGCTGTGGGCACTCTGCTAATCAGCTGGAATCTCTTCTGAGTAGCCACACAAATGCGTAGCTTAAAGGGGACACTGTACATGAGCCATTAAACGAAAATGGTTTTGGTCAAACAGACAGATTACTGCAGTGTCCAGATCTCCAATGTTTTCCTTTATATCCCTTGCCTACAATAAAAGGGGCTTATTAACCTTGTTATCTCTAGCCTTATTCTGGTCTGCATATTTATACCTGCCTCTGGAAATTTCCACTACATGCATCTGACGAAGTGGGTCTTTGCCCACGAAAGCTTATGCTCCAATACATCTGTTAGTCTACAAGTTGCCACGGTACTTCTTTTTGTTGCTTATGGACAATTTTTTGTGCAATGCCTGAGCCTACCAAAAGAGAAATGAGAAATATTTTAGTAGTGGTGCACTCTACTCTAGGTACCCAGAAGCAGTCACACAGTGGGTAAAGCCCTGTGTTCTCTTTTCAGTCAAGTAGGTCAAATGTCATGTCCTGAATTTTGAGTGAATTGTATAATATGTAAATTATTTTGTCTTGAAATAACTACCAGGAGGTTTAAATAAAACCCCACTGAAGGCTTACAGAAAAGATGTATATTGATATTTAACCACAAATTCAGCTGGACCTGGTCACCTCACACTAGCCACAATTGCCACAAGTGGTGGTGGAGTGGAATTGAAGGAACATCCCTATAGCAGAAGGTAGTGGCCATGGAGCCAGGTAGGTTTCTGATGTGGTTGACAGAAAAGCAAGCCTAGCAGCAGCAATAAAATAGATGGTGCTATTGCTGCAACCTCACTCCCCCACCACAAGCCAAGTACCACACTAGAGACAAGAGACCAAAATAAGTCCAAAGTGTGATCCCCACGCTTTTGTAATCAAGATTTGCTGATTTGATGCCCAGATTTGTGGACTGTACAACTGACTCAATATCTTACCAGGGAAGCCCATGCTAACGCTACTGCACAGATATTTTGATTTCTTGTGCTACAGTTTTGGCTGTTTGTCTCTGATTCTCCAACTCAGTTGCATATGTTACTAGAACAATTTGTTGCAGAGAGATAGGGTAAGTTATCAGATCATATCTTCTACTGGACCAACTTCTGTTGGTGAGAGAAAATGTCAGTGTAGCTAGAAGGGATGTCTCTTTTGCCAGCTGAAGTTGGTCAGGTGACTTGCTCTTAAATCCAGCAGCTGAAAAGGATCAGCAGCTGTTCATCCCACACACTTGCACATTCTCTCTCTCTCTCTTTCTCTGCTTACCTCACTCCAAGCCCTGTTCCTACCTTGCTTCTACATGGCTAGATCCTTATCTATCTCCAGCCTAGATCATGCCCTGCACATAACCATGTCCCATATCTGTCTCAGACTTGTTTCTGCCTTCCTAGACTAATGGTAGACCAGTAGGTTCCAGGTTCTGACTGGCTTACATTTGTTCTGTTTTTACCTTGAAAAATGCATTTTGGCTATCCCTGTAATAATTTGCTTATCATACCCTTAATCTCTTCTTCTCAGGCTATGGGTTTCCAGGGTTGTAAAGGAAACACCAAAGGGCACTGATATAACCTTCCATTACTATTGACGCAGGCAGAATTCTTTCTAAAGGTAAGTATCTTTTTATTAAAGCAACTAATAATTCCTTCTACAATATAATTTTAAACCCTAAGTAAGACACAAAATCCCTTGCACCAATCTCTTTTAGAAAGTTTAAAGAGTGTTCAAACTACTGTAACATATAGTCCAACAGCAATTCTTTTACATTAATGAAAAAATACACAATTCAGGCATGCATACATTAAAGACTATGCTAAATGATAGTACACTAAACAGTTTAAAAAGGCCAAGCTGACTTTATAAATCTATTGGTACTTCTTTAAAATCACTGCCGCTGTTTTTTAAGCCCATTGGTATTTTTTTTTAATTTGCTGTTGCAGCTTCTCTCTCTCTCTCTCTCTCTCTCTCTTTAAGAAACAGCTTGTAGGCAGCTGCCATTTGATACTGTCTTATTGGGACATCATTATATAACCTTAAGCAATCACCCCATTCATAAATTCCCAGTACCAACTGTTACCTCAGAATTATTATTGACAGCTCTGTCCTTTAAAACAAGTTGTGTCAGGCATGACTGAACTATGACCAGCTAGCTGCTCTGACACCCTTACTATACATGCTCAGTAGCCACCAATGTTGAATATGTTCACAGCTGTCATTCACAATAAAGGTGTAATTCTGCCAATCTGCACATACCCACATACCTGGGTTTCAGTAAGCATGCTCAGGGTCCGCTGCATTCTTCTCAAAGTGGAGTGAATTTTGCTTACAATAAACTCAGAATAAAGGTTCCAAAAAAAAAAAGTGGAGACTTCAGAATTTCTCTAGTAATACTGCCATTGAGATTGTCTTCAGTTCCAATCTTCAGCTCCAATCTCTTGCCTTGATTCTGGGATCTGGCATTTGGACTCTGACTTCAGTTCTGATTCTTGCTCTAACCATGAGTCCAGATTACCTGTGACCCAATCTCTTCCAGAGACCTCCATCTGAACAAATATTATTCCTCCTTCCTTTTTATAATCCATATAAATATCTTTTTTCACAACAACCTCTAAATGCCATCGCACTCTCCATATAGCATAACTCTTCAACCTGTTTGATTTCTTTTTCATCCATATAGTTATTGTGCAGTTTCTGTCTTCATAATCTTGGTTTTCTCTGCACTTATTTCAATCCAACTTTTGCTGCTTTTTATTTTACCTCTGAATAGTGGATAGCATGAAATGGGTTAGCAGAGTCAAACTATACTCTTTTATTGTTATTTATTGAAAAGCATTCCTTTAAAAAACAAAAACATCAAAAACATAATAATAACAATGAGAAACAAGTTCTGAGATGGAATTCATACAAGATCATTGGCTAACTCTCATGTAGATTCTTGAAAGGACTAATTTAAATACTTTCAACTTTGACCCTATCCATTCTAATTCAAGCTAATGACAGCCACGAATCTGAAGGTAGGTCAGAAACTTTAAAGATGGAATGGATTTGAGAATACATTCACTAGTTTATTTTATCTGATGGAAAGCCCAGTAGATTCAATTTGTATTTTTCTATTTGTCTCTCTGGAAGACCAGTCAACAAGAAGTAGTAATTAAATAAGCAAATTACAGAAGTCTAATGCAAAATGTAACTAGTGGGAGCCAGTGGACATTTTTAAAGGTGTTTGTGCATAATATGGAGACAACACTTTTAAAAGCATCATAGTTGCCAACATGATCAGAATACACTGTGACATACTTCTGTGAAAAATTACAGTAGTCAAATTATTCCTGAGTTGTTAGTGCTTACTTTTCATCTGTGATAAACTCTGTGTAAAGAGTTCTGATAGTGAATAAGCTTACCACGTACTTTACTCAACAGAATAACACTTTCTCCATTTGTATTTGAATGGTGTGGAGATGGAGCTTGTACCATGAAAAGTAACCCTCATTCCCACATTCACTATTATTTTCAACAAGTTAACATTTCTGTATCTTAGTTTCTTTCAAAGTCTGAGGGAAGATGACCTTCAGTCTTTCAAGATGGTTCATCAACTTCTTTTATTTGTGGTTCTATATGCAGAAGGTATTTTCCATCATATGAAAATAAGAATCATCAGAGATAATAGGGAAGCCTTAAATAGAGGACTTTATTTATTGTCAGTGTTTGATTAGGAGTCTAAGTAACATGCCAATGCAAAGCTTTATTATATTTCACTAATCATTACCACAGAAATTCCAAGGTTGTTTTTGTTCCTAGCATTTATGCTTGACAGTTTTTTCCAAAAGAAAGATTAATCAAGATTGCCTCTGTTATTAGTGACCTCTACCTCCAAGATAAAAATGCAGTACTATGCTGTGCAGCCATTTAAAAAAAGTCTTCCTCTGAAGAAAAACTGTCAAAAAATTCTGCCAACAGTATTATGATAATACGTTGTTTTTATGGAAAAGTCAATAGATTTATCATGGATAGATTCCCAAGACATTATGAAGTCAACATGTTTATGTGTTTATCACTTACTTGCTTATGAAGATTCAATTGTATTTCATATTTATTCATACTTTGATGAGTCTCATCATATAGCTAGTTTATTAGAATTACAGGTGAGTGAAATCATAAATTTCAACATGGTTCCATTCTGAATAAGCTATAGAACAATAGATTGGAAGCATAAAATAAAGTGAGGAGAATCATGTCATGTTCTACTGGGAGACAAATTTTACTCTTCAGCAGCATATTAGAAATGCATGTTTCAGAAATTGAGGCAAGAAACACTGTACCTTCCTCCCATGAGAGATATTTCTCTGCCTAGAGCAGAATATTCCTCTTGGCAGTATGTTTCACAATTGGCAAGTTCAACAGTTTAATCTATTTAGTATTTGTATTACATTTTCCCTAATTCCAATAAATATTTCATAAATCAGTTAGAGATTTTTAAACATCATTTGAATGCACATTGACAAGATTTTCCATTTTATTCCAAAAGGTTTATGTAGGCTACTGTGGTATCTATATTTTGTAATGTGATTTGAACAATATATTCACATCATATTACATCTCACTTTCATAATTCACAGTCAAAATAAATTGAAAAAATGTTAAAAAGTTTAAAATCAACAAATATTTAAAAGTTGTACCATCTCCATATAGTGCACCCTCCCAATGCATGGTCTGAGATCTGCTTCTCCGCTGAGCACTTAAGGCTTCTCTCTTGAGGTTATTCCTAGCTAAATAAAAAATTGCTTTTGCTTACCAATCATGACCTCCTGTGACAGCAACTTTTCACTGCTGAGCAATAGGAGGAGACTCATGAGTGTAGGATCCAATTTTCACAGGGCCTGGATTTAGCATTTGTCTACTTTAGTATGTTGTAAGGGTATAAAGTGAGTTGTAAAACCAATACAGTTAAGTCAGCACACACTACTGTTTAGATATTTCTGTTTTGGTGTAAAAGTGGCTTACTTTGGTTCTGTTCCTAATCTATTCCTTACTGATTTAGCAAAACTGAAATCAATCACTCAAACAAAAAATAAGACTGTCCACACAGTGTTTTGCACTCATTTAACTATACTGTTTTTGTTATGTCACGGGGAGTTTCAGAGTATAGGAAGAAATCAGTGGAAAGGCAGAGAGCTGGAGTAGGTGCAAGTGTCCATTTTATTGCATAGCACAGAACTCACCAGAACAAGCCCAGACTAGCTGGGCTGACCCCAATGACCTACTCAGTTACCATAACAACAAGATCTATATCTACAACCCAATATACAACATATTCCTCCCCCTCTTAATAAAAACGTCCCTTTAAGAACACAAAAACTAACTATGAAATGAGGGTAGAACGCCTCAAGTTCCCAGCTAACCCTGGGGATTATTTTGCTCCATCTGTGAGTTAATCTCAACTAAAGGTCCAGCCGTTGAGGAGGCCTCCTTTCTCTAGGTGGATTACGGCGGACATCCGACGTTCTCGCACCCGAAGATGTTATGGGTGCAGGCCTGACACTGGGCTGGGAACTTGAAGTGTGAACAGGTGAGGCTGTTGGATCAGCCTGCTCAGGGAGGAGGTTATTGTTTGCCGCTGGTGGTGATGGAGGAGGAGAGTCAGGAGCAGGTGATTCTTGACACTGTAGCTCACCAGCAGTGGGAAGGACAGGCAACTCAACTGGAGATGTGCCTCGGGGGCAGGAATAACCTGTCAATAACTGATCTACATGCCGCCGCCAGATGAGATCTTTCACAGTCCGGACAGTATAGGAAACAGGTCCTGTTTGAGCAATAATAGTGGCAGGGACCCATTTAGCTCCAGAAACATAGTTCCGAGCCAAAACTGTCTGTCCAGGACTAAAGGTTCGGTCTTTTTCTTTGGATGCACGCCTGATGACTTGACCTTCCTGCTGACGTTGCACAATTTGTCGTGGTTCTGAAGGTTTCAGCAAATCAAAGCACGTGTGTAGCTGACGTCCCATCATTAGAAAAGCCGGGGACACTTTGGTTGTGGCGTGAGGAGTGTTTCTGTAGGATAGTAAGAAGGTGTCCAGACTCTTTTGTACGAGTGAATGTTCTCTAACCGATTTCAAAGCTTGTTTCATTGTCTGGACAAACCTTTCAGCCAATCCGTTTGTGGCCGGGTGATACGGTGCTGAAGTGATGTGATGGATCCCGTTTGCTTTCATAAAATTTCCAAACTCCTGAGACACAAACTGTGGACCGTTGTCACTCATGAGTTGTTCAGGAATACCCAAATGACAGAAGATTCCCCGTAATTTTTGGATAGTACTCTCAGCAGTAGTGGAAGGCATTATACAGACTTCTGGCCATTTGGAATGAGCATCTACCACCACCAAAAACATGTTACCTTCAAATGGGCCAGCAAAATCAACATGAATACGTTGCCATGGTTTTTCAGGCCAGTCCCATGGGTGCAGAGGTGCCAATTGAGGTGCATTCCTCACACCCTGGGAAGAAATACAAGTTCTTGCCTTCTTTTCAATGTCACTGTCCAAACCAAGCCACCAAAAATAGCTTTGTGCAATTTCTTTCATGTGCACCATTCCACAGTGACCTGAATGCAGTTGCTCTAATATCTGTTGTCTTAGTATTTTTGGAATAATGACACGCATTCCCCACAACAAGCACCCCGAATGGGTTGATAACTCCGTTCTCCTGGACATGTAAGGGACAAGGTCAGATGAGACCTGAGAGTTCCGTAGAGATGTTCCACGCATCACTATTTCTATTACTTGGGAGAGTACTGGGTCAACACGAGTTGCTCTCTTAACTTGTGCAGCAGTGATGGGCCTGTTCTCTACCTGCTCAAAGTAAAAGATTTCCTTCTGGCCACTATCTTGATGTTTGACTGGCAAAGGCAGCCTAGAGAGACCATCTGCATTGCCATGTAGAGTGGCTTTCTGATATCTGATCTCATATGTGTGTCCTGAAAGCCACAATGCCCATCGTTGCATACGACTAGCAGCCATTGGTGGAGTGTGGACCAAAAATTGCCGTCAGAGGTCGATGGTCAGTGAGAAGTGTAAACTTCCATCCAAACAGGTACTGGTGAAATTTCCGAATTCCAAAAACGATTCCCAATGCTTCACGTTCAATTTTTGCATAGTTAGTTTCAGCTGTGCTTAAGGTGCTTGAAGCAAAAGCAATTGGTTTCTCCTCTCCTGAGGGCATAACATGTGACAAGACCCCTCCCACTCCATATGGGGAGGCATCACAAGCCAACTGCAAAGGTAAAGATGGATCAAAATGTGTCAGGACCTCTGCATTTAGCAATGCACACTTAGCCTTGATAAATGCAACATCACAGGCGTCAGTCCACTTCCATACCTTGTTCTGGCCAAGGAGCTCATGAAATGGTTTTAATAGTGTGGCTAGCTGTGAAATAAACCTTCCATAATAGTTCAATAGTCCTAGAAATGAGCGAAGTTGACTAACATTTTGAGGGGGTGGAGCTTCCACAATAGCCTTAACTTTTGAAGGGGACTTATGAAGACCAGTAGCCTCAATGATGTGTCCCAAATATTCAACAGAGGGCTAAAAGAATGCACACTTATCTTTACGGACTCGTAGGCCATACTCTTCCAGTCTTTGTAGGGTGGCCTCTAAGTTCTTAAGGTGATCCTCCTCATTCCCGCCCGTGACCAGGATGTCGTCAAGATAGCACTGAACTCCTGGCAAGCCACACAAGATCTGGTCCATAGCTCTCTGGAACAAGGCTGGAGCATAAGTTATTCCAAAGGGTAAGTGACAGTAACGATAAAGCCCTTTATGAGTCACAATAGTCATCAGTTCTTGGGATTCCTCCTCAACTTGCATCTGTAAATATGCTTGACTCAGATCAATCTTGCTGAACCTTTGTCCCCCAGCCAGGCCCACAAAGATGTCATCGATGCGAGGAAGGGGGTATTGCTCTGCACATAAAACAGGGTTAACAGTGACCTTAAAATCCCCACAAATCTGAATAGAACCATCTTTCTTCAATATTGGAACTATTGGAGTTGCCCATGGACTATGGGTAACTGGTATTAGGACTCCATTTTTGACTAGGCGCTCCAGGTCTGCTTCAACTTTTGGTCTCATAGCATATGGCACAGTTCTGGCCTTCAGATATTTTGGTTAGCTACCAGGTTTAATGTTCAGTTTCATGGTGATTCCCCTCATACTTCCCAGATCCTCTCCAAAAACAGCAGCAGGTCTCTTTAATATATCAGTCAGACCTGCTTCTTCTTTAGTCATCCGGTGCACTTCTGCCCAGTCCAGTGGGATCTTCCTAAGCCATGATCTCCCCATTAAGGCTGGGTAATGGCCTTTCACCACAAACAGTGGTAATTCTGCAGTCCGTCCATTTAGTTCCACCTTAACATCAGTAGTGCCCAATAGGGGTACTGCTTCTCCCGTATATGTCTTCAGAATGATCTTTGTTGCCTTAAGTGGAAGATGCTTCAACTTTTCCTTATACACCAAGTCTGAGACCAATGAAACTGCTGCACCAGTGTCCACTTCCATGCATACCGGTTTGCCATCCAACAGTGGGGTTACCCAGTATTCATGGGAGCCCCCTCCCAAAGACAAAACATAGCATGGCACTTCTTCTTCAGACACGGTGTCACTTTGATCATCAGGCGTCTGCTCGATGGTATGCAGATTTTCCTTTTTGTTCCACCAGACCACAGGCCTCTTTTTCTTTTGTTTGCAGGCACGCTCAATGTGTCCTTTTTTTCCACACTGTCAACACACTAGGTTCTTACACCAGCATTCTGATGCATGGTGACCTGTCTTACCACAGCGGTAACATTCCTGGCTCCCCACTGTTTTGTGAGTATGTTCTTGGGACATTTTATGCATCCCAGGGGGTGCACTAAGGTATTGTGCCTCCTGTGTGGCCAGTTCCAGGGAGACCGCAATATCAATGGCCTTCTGTAAGGTGAGCTGAGCTTCTGTTAACAGACGCCTCCATACAGCTTCACTGTGCAGGCCACACACTAACCTGTCACGTATGGCATCATTTAACATCTCCTTAAATTCACAGTGTTCAGCAAGCTTTTTCAAATTTGGTCTCTGGCTTAACAGGGAGCAGCAAACTGCGTAGCAGAGAATAGGTCTTAGCCCCTACAACACTTAACAATATTGGCACCTTCTTCTCTTCTTTAATGTCATTTGCAATAACAAAAAGTTCAAAACGCTCAGTATATACCTGCCATTGCTCTACAGTCTCCTCAAAAGGTCCCAGTGGCCCTGTAAGTGTAGCCATGGCTGCTGCACTCCCCCCCCTTTTTTTTCTTTTCCAGTCTCTGGGCTCCTTGATCTTAGTTTCAGTTTGCACAGTGTAGCAGTCAGTTCTTACCCCCACCTTCCAGAGCAGCCAGAAAGAGTTTGTTTTCTTACATTGACTTCTACTTCTTTTGTTGCTGGAGGCAGCACAGGCATCCCATCCTCGTTGCCACTTGTTATGTCGTGGGGAGTTTCAGAGTATAGGAAGAAATCAGTGGAAAGGCAGAGAGCTGGAGTAGGTGCAAGTGCCCATTTTATTGCATAGCACAGAACTCACCAGAACAAGCCCAGACTAGCTGGGCTGACCCCAGTGACCTACTCAGTTACCATAACAACAAGATCTATATCTACAACCCAATATACAACAGTTTTAAATTTCCATTTTGTTATGCCAGTCAAGCATTTTTATGTAGCCATGCTTGGAATATAGAACTCATTCCCAGAAGATATGAGAACTAGCCTTGCACATCTTTATTTTTTGACTTTCCCTCAATAAGTTCTTCACACAAACCCATCACATGTACTTGTGCATACAAGCAATCAACTTGCTTCTTTCATACCTCTTCCAAAAACAACCATATGAAATAATTTGGTTATTTCTTCTACAGCCTGGGAAAAGAAGGATGAGAGAGAAAGGGAGACAGAGAGAAAGGAGGTTGTGAGACTGTGATTATTTCTGTTGGAAGCGTTCTGATACAGTTACAGGACCTATGAAAATATCTAGATTCCATCAATTATCATATTTTTTTTCAATAGGAATTCGTTTAATGCCCACTGAAATCAATGAGAATCTTTCAGTTGATTTTAGTATGTCAAGAGGTTAGTGAGACTTATTTCCACACATTTGCACCAAATTTGGCCCTTCTGATTTTGATCTAAACTCATATTACAATGGGAAAACCTACAGGAGGACACTCCACAGGGAATTCTTCCCAGTCATTGCATTCGGGTGGGTAAGGAGAGGCAGATTTTTTTCCACTCACCCTACTGAAAATGCCTGAGCCATTACATAAATTCTATGGTTCTAGGACTTTACAGTAGCTTTTTCTCCATTGGCGTCAGCTCCATTCTAAGGCAGCACAGCTACAATCAGTATTCCCTGAGAATCTCCATACAGAAGCTTTCCAGGACCATTTACTCATCTCTAACAATGATCATGCATGGGGAGAGGGGGCATTAATAGATAATAAAGTCTAGATTCATCTTATGAGTCTTGTTTGAGGCTCCAATTTATCCATACTTCCACCTTTTTTATTGGCCTGTTCAGTGCTTGTCCCCAAGGCCCACACAGATCCTGAACTATAAAACAAGCCTCATGCAGTATAAAGAAAGGGAAAATATTACTGTGGAGTTTTAGAAACTCCACCATTCTCATAGGAGATCTCATGAAAATGTCTCCTTTGTGGATTATCATGGATATATGATCAATGTCTTAGCTTTATTCAGATCAGCTTTCTTTTTCCATCAATATCTCATGGATAAAATGCTAGAGGTCAAATTCTGAGAATGTTTTTGAAGTAATCAAGAATTCAGAACAAAAGGCATTAACAATTAAAAAAATTATTAATTCACTGTTCACTTTTTCGAATTTTAATAAAAAATAAACAAAACAATATAGCCAGATAACATTCTAAGTGAATAACTGACCTGTAGGTAACATATTAAGATGTTTATTCTTTAGATGAACTCTAGAGAGTGAGCGATGTACAATAGACATAAGACAAAAACAAGTTCTGGAATATACAGGGAGAGTAAGACGTCTGCTCATAATACTTTTCCATTCATGGTTTATGTGATTAAAATTATTGTAAGTATGTATGTAGGTGGCTTTAATATTCACAATAAAATGTATAGAAACATTTGGTGAGCTCATGATCTGCTTGTATATATTCCAATCAATTTCTCTTGCATAGTTATTTATCCTAGTGAATGAGAAATGAATTTGACACATTTTGATTTGGTATTATTTTTTGCCCTTTTAGAACTCACCGTAGAATGGAATAAATAACCATTCGAAGTTTAGGGCAAAAAATATTGGACCATTTGTTTTTTTGGGGGGCAGGAGGCAGGCGGTTGCCATTGCTTCAGTGACTTTATCCTAAAGCCATTATGAATGTGACTAGCCCTCACCCACCTGAAATATGCCAACATCTTTATGGCTGATCTTGAACAACATCTCCTCAGCTTTTGCCCCTAGCACCCTTACTCTACTTACACTATATTGATGACCTTTTTATCATATGAACCCATGGGAAAGAGACCCTTGAAGAATTTCACAGGGATTTCAACAACTTCTGTCCCACCATTAACCTCAGCCTGGACCAGTTCACACAAGAGTTTCGCTTCCTCAACACTACAGTACAATTAAATGATGGACACATTTCCACCACCTTATACTGGAAACCTAACAACTGTTACACTTACCTTCATGCCTCTGACTTCCATCCAAGACACATTTCTCTTTTCGAGCTATTATTTACAGCCAAGCCCTAACATACAACCAGATTTGCTCCAATCACACAGGCAGAGGGTGTGTCTACACAGCACCCTAAACTCCAAATAAGATATGCAATTTGTGCTTTGTAAATTGCATAACTTATTTCAATCTATTTTGAAATAGCTTATTTTGAAATTTAGCATGTATACATATAAAGCGTCAGATTTTAAAAAAAAACACACCAAACAAACCTGGACAGTCTCTATGGGAAAGAATTAATGGACACAAATCAGAGATTCAGAAAGGTAACACATAGAAACTTGTTGGGGAACATTTTAACTTGCCCTGGCATTCAGTAATGGATCTCAAAGTCATCGTGCTGTATTAGGCCAATTCCATAAGCCAAATACACAGGGAAGCCTTGGAACTTAACTTTATTTACAGCTTTGATTCCTATCACAGAGGTCTGAATAAAGACATTGGCTGGATGGTCTGCTACATTCCACATTGTAATGAAATAAAAAACCAAACAATGGGTATTTAAGAACAATTTGCATCTTCTCTATCAGCTTCATGTACCATAACTGACTATTTTCACTATTTCTATCCCTTTTTTCCCCTCTGCTCCAACCCTTATTCATTTCAAAACTGGATCTTTAATAGCTCCATTCACCTGAAGTAGTGGGTTGTGCTCACAAAAGCTTATAATACCATCTACATGTTTTGTTAGCCTTTTAACAAAGGCTGCAAGATTATTTGTTGTTGTTTTCCAGTTACAGACTAACTTGGCTAACTTTCTGAACCACCTGAGAAGTGTCATTGATGCCAACCTTCTCACAAGTAAGAATGAAAAGATCAGACTCCAGATCTCTAAACCCTTTAGTATACCCTGATGAAAACCAATTTTATACCTTGGAAACTTATTTATTTTTTAAAATAAATTATTTGATGTATGAAAATAAATATGTTTATCACACAATTTAATATTTTTTTTTCTTTTAGTTAAAATAGCATTAATTCAAGGTATTTTACCAAACACGCCTGCATAATTTGAATTCATAATCTTTCCCTTGTTCACCTTGGTCTCACATTTAGGAATTAGATTGCCCTCTTTAAAGTCAATGGGAACTGTGCCATTAATTTAAATAAAAGCATGATGTAGCTCTCACTAATTATTTGTGAGGATTTGGCAAAGTCAAATGAAAAATTCAGAGTTTGGTTTATTAAAAAATAAAAGTAAGAGCTCTTTTATTTATGAGAGGTGATTAACCCCTGAATATAAATGCCACAATTATTATGTATGTTAATTATCAAATGACCCTGTACATCACCTGCTATATTCATAACATGGAATAACAATCACTTCTACAAACTATTGTGTACTGTATAGTCAGGGCATCAACTTGTGTTCTTGTTTCTCACTACCAGAAAATGAAAAGAAGTCTGATCATCAAATGTCTAACTGGATCAGAGAGAGCAATATAGCAACAGTGGTGTAAATTAAGTTAATCTAGTTTTTCTTACTGCTCTATGCTTTATTTTTAAACTGATTTCTCTAATCCTTTCTCAGAGTTTATGATCAGGCTCTTCTTTCCATTCTTCAGTGCTGAAATAAGAATAAAAATTTTATAAATGTCTGTAGATCTGAATGTCCAAGCCTGTAAATCTGAATGAAAAAAATAGACCTTTCCTCATATAAATCATCCTATTTATTCAGTCACACTATTCAGATGAGTGAGGACTATTGATAATATATGCCCATGAACTAAAATGCCGTGAACATCAAACGTAGGCCTGGTCTACACTAGACCAAGAAGGTCAATTTAAGGTATGCAACTCCAGCTACACAAAGGCTGTGTCTACACCGGCCACATAACCCGTAATAGCTATGGAAATGAGAGAAGTCAGAATAGGGAAATGCGTGGGGGATTTAAATATCCCCTGCGGGATTTAAATAAACATGGCCGCCGCTTTTTTCTGGCTTGGGGAAAAGCTGGAAAAGAGTGTCCAGACTGGCGCGATCCTCCGGAATAAAGCCCTATTCCGGAGGATCTCTTATTCCTACTTACAATAAGAGATCCTCTGGAATAGGGCTTTATTCCGGAGGATCGTGCCATTCTGGACGCTCTTTTCTGGCTTTTCCCCAAGCCGGAAAAAAGCGACGGCCATGTTTATTTAAATCCCGCGGGGGATATTTAAATCCCCCGCGCATTTCCCTATTCTGACTTCTCTCATTTCCATAGCTATTACGGGTTATGTGGCTGGTGTAGACACAGCCAAAATGTTTAGCTGGAATCAGCTTACCTTAAGCCTAGCCTTGGCAGTGTTCACACAGTGGAAGACTGACAGGAGCATTTGCTTTACTTACTCCTTGCAAAAGGAAGAGTCATAGAATCATAGAGCTGGAAGAGACCTCAAGAGGTCATCAAGTCCAGCCCCCTGCCCAAGGCAGGACCAACCCCAACTAAATCAACCCAGCCAGGGCTTTGTCAAGCTGAGACTTAAAAACCTCTAAGGATGGAGATTCCACCACTTCCCTAGGTAACCCATTCCAGTGCTTCACCACCCTCCTAGTGAAATAGTTTTTCCTAATATCCAACCTGAACCTTCCTTACTGGAACTTGAGACCATTGCTCCTTGTTCTGCCATCCTTCACTACTGTGAACAGCCTCTCTCCATCCTCTTTGGAACCTCCTTCAGGAAGTTGAAGGCTTCTATCAAATCCCAGACACTGGTGAGAGCTACCCTCAGCATTCGATTTAGGGGTTTATACTAGACCCCCTAAATCAAATGCCAGAAGATCGACCTCTGGAGTGTAGATGTTTCAGTGAATATAAATGTTCTCTTAGTGTGTACTCGGGAGTTACATAGTTCCATATCGTTAAAAAAATTCACTGGATGGTGCATTGGGAAGTGCAGGTGGTTATAACTGTTAGTTTTATGGATGTGCTCAGACTTGAGAAAATTCACCCAGGATTTAATTAGAAATTTAAAATGGTAACATGAGGCCAAGCACCCTTCTGTCATGGTGTTGTAATTTTAATAATAAAAAAAAACAAATAAGGAGCAACAGAGTAATTGAAATTTGTAGAGAAATCCCATGCCCTCGGTTTTTTCAAGCTTTAACTGTAATATAGGAAAAATTCAGTACTGTAACCACTGCTGTAGACAGAACAATTTTTCATCGTATAGAGAGGGAAAGGGAAATTACTTAATATGGATTTCTCAGATAAATAGAAAGGAGTTTTTTCAGAGAAAGTTTGGTCCTATTTAGACATTTTTTAATAACTATTTAGCCAAGTAGGTGGAATTTTTGGTGGTTTTTTAAACCTTTAAAAATGTTTGGAAACATATCTTTGAGGAGCATCATAACACCAATGGCTGCATACAGACAAGATCACAGCCTGAAACACATTTTTATTTTATTTTTGAGACTTTTTCTGTCTACAGTCATGTTCATATTTTTTCACTTTCTTGGTTTTTCTTTTTTATTATTTTTCCTTGTCAGATTAGCAATGCTATTCAAAACTTTCAGGCATTCTCAAATAGTGATCCAGATGAATGCTTTATTCAGAAACCACTGAGAGTCTCATGTGCTAGTGTTCTAAACAATAATTATTTAGATGTTCCAAGAGTTAAAGAGAGGCATTTGTCATTTGCATAAACACATATTGAACAAAAGCTTCAGGGGGGTAGCTGAGTTAAGTCTGTAACAGGAAAAACGTTAAAACAACAAATAGTTTAGTAGCACCTTAAAGACTAACAAAATATGTAGATGGTATCATGAGCTTTCATGGGCAAAACCCACTTCTTCAGATACTTTCACTGACCATGTATCCCCAGTTATCACCTACCACACTACTCTGGAATCCTTTCAGGGTATAATCGAATAACTACAACACATGTTCAATGGCCTGGGTACCCCTTCCTGAAAAAAAATTCCTGAGCCCCTTCTAACATTCAAACAATGGCTCATTTTTAGAACTAAGCTCCTCCCAAACATCAACTCACAGTGTTACCAGGCCCTGTCAGAACAACAGATACAAAATTGGAGACATATCTTCATGGCTACAATGATCAACACCCATACAGTACACTTTTTAAGGTCCATGGATTCTGCATGTGCCTATCACAACATTCGGTACACCTCATGGTACATGGAATACCTCTATAACAACTATTTGGATGAAACCAGAAAATTATGGCGCACTCAGATAAACTCACACAAGAAAATGATAAGACAAAAATATCAAGTCAGCTGTGGATGCACACTTTTTCAGAAAGCTATCACTACATTTGACCTATCAGTCCTCATCTACAAAGGAAACCTGAACAATACTTTTAAAAGATCAACCTCGGAGGTAAATTTGTGACTTTTCTAGACAATAATAATCATGAAGGGCTCGTCTACACTGGCCCCTTTTCCGGAAGGGGCATGGTAATTTTTGAGATCGTAATAGGGAAATCCGCGGGGGATTTAAATATCCCCCGCGGCATTTAAATAAAAATGTCCGCCGCTTTTTTCCGGCTTTTAGAATAGCCGGAAAAGAGCATCTACACTGGCCAGATCCGCCGGAAAAAAGCCCTTTTCCGGAGGATCTCTTATTCCTACTTTAACTCCAAGAAGATTCCTTTGAAGTAGGAATAAGAGATCCTCCGGAAAAGGGCTTTTTTCCGGAGGATCTGGCCAGTGTAGACGCTCTTTTCCAGCTTTTCTAAAAGCCGGAAAAAAGCGGCAGACATTTTTATTTAAATGCCGCGGGGGATATTTAAATCCCCCGCGGATTTCCCTATTACGATCTCAAAAATTACCATGCCCCTTCCGGAAAAGGGGCTAGTGTAGACGTAGCCGAAGTGAATAGCAACAGTGGTTTTATGGCATATTACAACTATAAGCCACTAACAGCTCTTCTTGCATCCTTCTTCCCCTTTCTTTTCCCCTGTCACTGGAGGAGAGTTAAAAGGCAACTATACCTTGAACTGTCCCTTGAAATATGTGTTAACTGCTTAAATTAAATATTCTGCTCCACCTTGTATTTAGCTATGACATTCTGAAAATGTTTACCAGACTGGAAGGAGAAGTCCGTGTAAAAGCTTTTCTTTTTCAACAACAGAATTTGGTCCACTGAAGGATATTACCTCACTTGTAACTGGTCAGACACGACTCCCTCCCCTCCTCTTCACTGGTGTCTAGCTGACCAGGTATATTCCTCTGCTTTTCCCTTCTTCCCTGACCTTGGCTTTCTTAGTTATAATTTGTTACATTTTTTTATCATGCCTTTGGTATGTTATCTGTAGTACATTGTCATGGGATAAGAGGATAGGTCCTCTCATGGACTAAGAATTTGTTAAAAGAAAGGAAACAAAGGATAGAAATAAATGGTAAACGGTCAGATTGGAGAGGGGTAACTAGTGGTATCCCCCAAGGGTCAGTCCTGGGACCAATCCTGTTCAACTTATTCATAAATGATCTGGAGAAAGGGGTAAGCAGTGACGTAGTAAAGTTTGCAGATGATACCAAACTGTTTAGGATAGTCAAGACAGAAGCAGACTGTGAGGGACTCCAAGAAGATCTCACCAAACTTAGTGACTGGGCAACAAAATGGCAAATGAAATTTAATGTGGATAAGTGTAAAGTAATGCACATTGAAAAAAATAATCCCAACTATACGTACAGTATGATGGGGGCTAATTTGGCTACAACAAATCAGGAAAGAGATCTTGGAGTTATCGTGGATAATTCTCTGAAAACTTCCACACATTGTGCAGCAGCAGTCAAAAAGGCAAATAGGATGCTAGGAATTATTAAGAAAGGAATAGAAAATAAGACACAGAATATCTTACTGCCCCTATATTAAACTATGTTATGCTCACATCTTGAATACTGCATACATATGTGGTGGTCTCACCTCAAAAAAAGATATTTTGGCCTTGGAAAGGGTTCAGAAAAGAGCAAGTAAAATGATTAGGGGTTTGGAATGGGTCCCATATGAAAAGAGGCTAAAGCGACTGGGACTTTTCAGTTTAGAAAAGAGGAGACTGAGGGGAGATATGATAGAGGTATATAAAATCATGAGTGGTGTGGAGAGGGCGGATAAAGAAAAGTTATTTGTTAGTTCCCATAATAGAAGAACTAGAGGACACAAAATGAAATTAATGGGTAGCAGGTTTAAAACTAATAAAACAAAGTTCTTCTTCACACAGCACGTAGTCAACCTGTGGAACTCCTAGCCAGAGGAGGCTGTGAAGGCTAGGACTATAACAGAGTTTAAAGAGAAGCTAGATAATTTCATGGAGGTTAGGTCCATAAAAGGCTATTAGCCATGGGATAGAAATGGTGTCCCCGGCCTCTGTTTGTCAGAAGCTGGAGATGGATGGCACAAGACAAATCACTTGATAGTTGTCTTCGGTCCATCCACTCTGGGGCACCTGGTGCTGGCCACTGTCGGCAGACAGGCTACTGGGCTAGATGGACCTTTGGTCTGACCCAGTACGGCCATTCTTATGTTCTTATAATGCAAGATATTGCATTCTTGTACCCAAGGCTATGAGGCCCCATTTTGCTTAGAAACCATACTGCTTATGAATATGTATGTAACTTGTGGAATGTGTGTGAGGTATGAATGAGAAATATCCAACCAAGAAGAAAACAACAAATAGTCTGGAAGCACTTTGTAGACTAACTAAACATGTAGAAGGCAGTTCTAGGATCCGTGACCTTTTAAGGCAGACCAAGACCCTGCAAGTAGATAAATTAGCTGACAAGTGGCCAGGAAGATCTTCTTCTTTTGGAAGGGATGTAACAGCATGTGAAACCTGGGACTGAATCACAGGTGATAGCTCTGAGATATAGCCATGAGCCTCGTGGTCAGTTTCAGGGAAGCTGACTCCTGGCCAGCTCAAGCTACCTGTGAAATCAGAAATTATCTATGCCACATCTGCAGCCTGCCTTCAACTGTCAGTATGAATGTGATGTACGTCTGTGAGTATCACCTTACCCTTAAGAATCTGTATTAATAAACTAGCTTTAGTGCTGCTTCAGCTCATCCTTTGTCTGGGTTATTTCCTTGGCTGGTCCAGGGACCGGCAACATCAACCATCTTGTTTCTATAAATAAAACACAGATTTTAAATTAAAGAAAGTGTTAAGATCTTAGTTTCAGAGTCTCTGCCTCTATAATACCTCTGTTTATGTTATTCAGTTGCCTCAGTCTCTACTTGGCCTCTTCTCTCTTCTTCAGCTGTTCATTGCCAGCCTTAGGCACAAGCAATGAAAACAACTCCTTAGAGACTCACACCTCAGACATAATGCATATTGCCTCTCTCTCTGTTTCATAATAATTGCTCACAGCCTTTCACGATGTTCTGGAAGCCTTTCATGATGTTCTGGTGAAATGACAGCTCCCAATCCTCTCTGAAAAGCAGCATGTGCTAACAGTTGGAAAACTCTGGATTCAAAAACACCACTACATTAGAAACTGCTTTATTTCTGCTTCAGAAGTCTCATTTGGCTATTTGAACAAGAGTTCAACTAATCCCTTATGTCAGCAGCATTTATACCAGTACAAAGTGAGTAAAAAGTAGTTGTAGCAATTTAAAAAGTAGATTTTTAAAAACAATTTTAAAAGTACAAAGTACTAAAAAGTAGTTGCAGCAATTTCTGCATTGAAGCAGGTTCTCATGGATTATTTGGGTTGAGTATTCAATGATGCTATCTATTTTGGTGAAGGTGTGTTAAGGTGTGTATTTTGGACTTTCTCGGGGCATAAACAATCCTTCATAACACTTTCAAAGGCTGAACATGGGACCATAAATTCTCTTTCACCAATAGAAGTTGTTCCAATAAAAGATATTATCTCACACACTTTTTTTTCTCCAAACCTGGGACTAGCACAACTGTAACAACACTGTATGTGACACGTTTGGTTTGCTATTTTACTTTTATTGACTGTCCAGATTTATTTAGATTGAGTTAGTTGAATATTCTGTTATTGATTAAATGTGCCTTGAGTTTGGACAAAGTCAGTTTCATTGGAGTCATGATTAAGTCTTTTAATTTATACATCAAAGGACTGGCCCATTTGCAGTGGAGTTACTGATATCTAGAGACACTTGACTGGATTATGTAAAGAGCTTAATACTTGATTCTTATAACATTTGATCCTTATTTTACTGAAATCTTTGGGAAAATGTCCATGGATTTGAAATGAAGCCCTTCTTAGTTCTGGCATTCGGGTCACTTAGAAAATGAAATTCTCTAGTCAGATAAGTAAGACCACATGTTGATATTTCAACTGAATTTACAAAAGACAAATCTATTTGAGAAAGTATATACCCAGTTTTCCACACCGAGGTTATTTGTTAGGAAATTTGAATACAGGCAGTCCCCGGGTTACATACAAGATAGGGACTATAGGTTTGTTCTTAAGTTGAATTTGTTTGTAAGTCGGAACTGGCTCCAGATTCAGCCACTGCTGAAACTGATCAGCGGCTGACTACAGGAAGCCCTAGGCAGAGTTGTTCTGCCCCCCGGCTTCCTGGAATCAGCCGCTGATCAGTTTCAACAGCGGCTGAATCTGGACTCCTGGGACAGAACAGCTGGGGCACTGCCAGGTAGGACCAACCCGGCAGCACCCCAGCTGCTCTACCCCAGGTGTCCCGCAACAAAAGCCTGGTCTGCTGGGGTGGGGGAGCACTAGCTGCGCCCCCCTGCCCCCCCAGCAGACCAGGGAGACCCGAGCAAAGCCGCGGAGGCGCAGAGGTCCCGGCGCCTCTGCGGCTTTGCTCCTGTCTCCCTGCTGTGCTGGGGGGGAGTCCCCCCCCCCAGCACAGCAGGGAGACCCGAGCAAAGCCGCACAGGCGGCGGGACCCTGCTGCCTGTGTGGCTTTGCTCCTTTGCACAGCAGGGAGACAGGAGCAAAGCTGCAGAGGCGGGGGACCCCGCCGCCTGTGCGGCTTAGCTCCGGGGCAAAGGAGCAAAGCCGTACGGGCAGCGGGTCCCGCCGCCTTTGCGGCTTTGCTCGGGTCTCCCTGCTGTACTGGGGAGTCCCCCCCAGCACACCAGAGAGACCCGTTCGTCAGTCGGATCCGTGAAAGTCAGGGACTGCCTGTAATGGTTCTAATAATACTTAAATAATACACAGGAATCTTGTGAGAATAGTGTTGTATCAGTTTCAATAATATTATGACTATGAGTCTTTAAGAGTAACAAGCACTACTATAGTGTATTATAGTGATGAATTAATAAAACTACAGCCTTTTAAGGCAATTTAGAATAGATGAGGTGTCATGAGTGAAAGCTGGCATGCTATCACAGTAAAACAAGGCACTATAATAAAAGAAGCTATAAAATAAAAACAAATTATAAAAAATAGGAAAATAAATGAAATAGGATAAGACCAAATACCAAATAACTGAGGGCACATCTACACAGCAGTGTTATTTCAAAATAACTAGGTGTGTGTCTATACAGCAAACCCATTATTTCAAAATAATGGATATCTTATTCTAGATTTTGTAACCTTTATTTTACAAGGAATAATGCTTATTTTTAAATAGCTATTTCAAAATAGAGCATGTGTAAACAGGATGTTTGTGGTTATTATGAAATGAGGGTATGTCTACACTACAGCACTAATTCGAACTAACTTAATTCGAATTAGTTATTTCGAAGTAAGCTAATTCGATCTAGTGCATCTAGACCTAAAAACTAGTTCGAATTAGCATTTTGCTAATTCGAACTAGCATGTCCACATTGAGTGGACCCAGAACCGAGGTTAAGGATGGCCGGAAGCAGGGTCCCCGCTCGCTTGTCTAACTCGATGGAGGACAGCAAAGCAGTCCTGGCTTGGAGTGCCCTGAGTGCCCACACTTGGCACATCACAGCACTCAGCCATCAGCCCGGCTGCACTTGCCACAGGCTGCCATCCAGGGGGGGTCAATCGGGGGGCTTCAGGAGAGCTTCCACCCCGAGGAGCCCGCAAAGCCACCCCAGTCCTCCCCATCGGGGGCTCGTACCCCATTCCTCCATCACCTCCTTCCACTTACCCCTCCCTAGCCCCCCTTCCTCATGTATAAAATAAAGGACACGTGTGTTCAAAAATAGAAACTCTCTTTATTGAACAAAACTCAGGGAGTCTGGGAAAAGGAGGTGGGAGAGGGGAAGGCAACTAAAATGATTAGGGGTTTGGAACAGGTCCGATATGAAGAGAGGCTAAAGAGACTGAGGACTTTTCAGCTTAGAAAAGAGGAGACTGAGGGGGGATATGATAGAGATCTATAAAAGCATGAATGTTGTGGAGAGGGTGCATAAAGAAAAGTTCTTCATTAGTTCCCATAATAGAAGGACACCAAATGAAATGAATGGGTAGCAGGCTTCAAACTAATAACAGAAAGTTCTTCTTCACAAAGCAAATAGTCAACCTGTGGAACTCCTTGCTGCAGGAGGCTGTGAAGGCTAGAACTATAAAGGAGTTTAAATAGAATTTAGATAAATTCATGGAGTCTGGGTCCATGGAGTGGTATTAGCCAGGGAGTAGAAATGGTGTACCCTGGTCTCTGTTTGTGGAAGGCTGGAGATGGATGGCACGAGACAAATGGCTTGGTCACTGTCGTCGGTCCATCCCCTCCAGGGTCCCTAGGGTTGGCCGCTGTCAGCAGACAGGCTACTGGGCTAGATGGACCTTTGGTCTGACCCAGTACAGCCATTGTAAGCTCAGGGCTCAGGGTCGGGGTCTCAGTGGAACACCTTGATTTTCATGCAAACCTGCTCCTGGGTGGCCAGGCTGGCAGCTCTCCTGCCCTAGATGGCCACTTTCCTATGCCTAGTGTGGAGGTCGTGGATGTAGTCCATGATGTCTGCACTAGACCAGGGAGGCACCCGCCTCTTGCGGACCTGGGCAGGCTCCCGGGAGCCGCCAGCCTGGTCTTGGGAAGAGGGGGAGGGCTGGGGGGCAGTGGGTGGCTGGCTCAAGCCGTGCCAGGTGCAGGGTCTGCTGGCTGGGTGCTGGCAGGCTTGCACCTGGCACAGGCACCGTAGCCAGCCCATGCCCCTTTAAGGGCTCCGTGGCCGGGAGGGGGGCAGAAGAGTTTTCCTGGTGGTGCCCAGAGTGGCCACCAGGGAAAGCTGGGGAGGACTAGCCTCCCACTAGTTCGAATTAAGTGGCTACACAGCCCTTAATTTGAACTAGTTAATTCGAACTAGGCGTTAGTTCTCATGGAATGAGGTTTACCTAGTTCGAATTAAGCGCTCTGCTAGTTCAAATTAAGTTCGAACTAGCGGTTCGCGTGTGTAGCGCCTATCAAAGTTAATTCGAACTAACGGCTGTTAATTCGAATTAACTTTGTAGTGTAGACATACCCTGAGTGACCACAGGTGCCCTGATGGCCATTTTGTTCACACTCATCAGGATTATATTGTTCCTCTTCTCCTACAGGGTTTAAACCTGCAACCACAAGGGAAATAGTGCATGGCACACAAGCAGGCCTAGCTCACACCGTGCCCTACAGAAGTACCCAGCTCTGCCTACACTGTTGCAATGGCAAACCACAATGCTCAATCTAAGCCCCCCATGGCTGCTAGCGCAGTTCCAACCAGCTCCCAAGCCCTGACCCAAGGGCAGAGGAGATGGGCCCTATCCTGGACTAGTGTGGAGATCCTGGATCTCATAGAGATCTGGAGAGATGAGGCAAACCTCCAGGATCTCCGCACAAGGGATAGGGATTCTGATGTCTATGGGTGTATGTCCGAGAACCTGAGCCAGAAGGAACAGCCCCATACCCAGAAGTAGGTGTGGATGAAGGAGAAGGAGCTCAGGCTGGCCTATTCCAAGGTCAGGGAGTGCAGCTCCCACTCAGGGCAACACTGCAGACCTGCCAGTACTACAACCAGCTCCACTGCATTCTGGTGTGGGGGGATGTCAGTCCCCTCTTTCCTTCCCACCTCCCTCCCGTTGTGGACTCTGGGCAGAAAATGCTTATTGTAATCCTCCTGGAGGGCATGCCTGCAGCAGAGGAGGGGGAAGAGGAGCAGGACCAGGCCACAGGATCCACAATTCCCACTAGCCAGGAGCCCACCCTGTCCTTGGAGCCTGTACCATCCTTCCAGGCTGTTGCCCAGGGATTGAACAATGCACGGGAAGCCCATCAAGTGAGTTCTATTACTTTCCCTATTCACAGACAGGGTGGGGGAGGCAGAGGGTAGTGAGGGGCTGCATGCTCCTTTCCCAGCCTTCTAAGTCTGGGCATCATGCAGTAGCTGTGCACATGGGTGCACATGGAGCACCAGTCCAGAGCACTCAGCCCCAATGAGGATGCCTCAGAGGACCCTTGTGCTCCTGCTCACAGGGTTTCTTGAGAGGCCTGCTTTCCTCCCAACTCTGTGGTGGGGCACTCTCCCACCACAAGCCACCACTAAGGAAGCTGGGCCCAGGACACACACACACACACAGCAGTGCCACACAAGGCATATAGTCAAGCCTGTGCTTTCGGAGCAGCATGTGCTCCGAAGGTGGAGGACGCAGAGCCCCTTCTAGGGGAGCCTGCTGGGAGGGAAAGGAAGTGGAGGGGAACCCGGTAACAAGTAACTTCTGTTACTCATACATACCTCCCTCACCACCCTCCCCCTTTTTCTCGAGCAGACAGGTATCCAAGTTTTGTCCCTGGAGGAAGCCATAACTGCCAGTCTCAGTGTGTGCATGGAACAGAGAGAGCCAAGCCCCTCCATCACTGCCATCCCGCCTGCAGGCTCCGGGCCTGTCCAGCACCTTCCCAAGCCTGCTTGTCCCTGGGATGTGGGAGTAGTGAGGCTGTACCTGGTGACATCTGAGTCCCTGCAAGAAGAGGCCTGCTGTGTAGACCAAGCACGCCACCTTCATCATCACCTTGCTCCAAGCACATCACCTTTGTTGGACCCGAGACTTCTCGGTGTCAGCTCAGAGATGACAGTTATGCTTCAGGCACCCTGTCTCTTGGGATGACTGCCCTTCTTCAGTGTTCTGGACCAGCTGCAAGAGAGGTGCCATGAACACCTTCCATACCAGCCTCCTGATCCTGTGGGAGCTGCCACCACAGACAAGCCCATGAGGAGCTGGAGTGGGAACACATCTCCTGCCTGTGTGGCTTCCAGCACTCTCTGAACCAGCAGGACCAGTGGTGGGAAGTGGACCAAGAGTTGCACCACAACACCTAGCAGGAGCTGGCTCAAGAGGCCCAAAGCACGTGTACGGCATACACAGTTGCCACGGACCACATGGTCCCTGCCATAGACTGGTCCAGTAGCCACACTCTTGCTGCTACTCCTCCTCCTCTGGCTTTCCCCCTAGACACCACCAAGGGCCCCTCATAAGAGGCAGTGGGTCTGCCCAAGGCTGGAGTCAATTCCATCCCCTTCCCTGAGCCTCTCCTCCCCCTTTCACCTCCCTCCACCGCCTCCCAGGTTCTTTCCCCAGTCCGTCCCCAATTATATTTACTCCAATTTAAAAAACAGTTTATTTTTCAAAACCAAAAAGTCTTGTTTATTGTGTCTGAAGAGGAGGGGAGTGGGAAGAAGGAGAGAAGGGAAGGAAGGGGAAGGGAGGGGTATGAAAGGAAAGGCACAGAGGGGCAATACAGAGGTCCCTTGTGGGAAGGCCCAGGGGAGAATGTCATAGATGTCCTTGTATGAAACTCTCTCTCAGGGACTCCTGGATGTACACATCCTCCTGAAGGGCTTGCCAAATGGCAGCCATATGTGGCTGTTCAAAGGCCCTTGCAAGCTACTTTGCTTCTGCCCTCTACCCTGGCAGGAACATCTCCCTCTTGTTTTCACACAGGTTGTAGAGGTCACAGCAGGCCGTCACCACTTAGGGGACATGCCGCTCACTCCGGTCCAGGCAGTTGAGGAGACAGCCGAAGGCACCCTCCACAACCATGTGGGCCCTGCTGAGCTGGGAGTGGAAACATTCCTTGCTTTAGTCAAGGTGTCCTGTGTAGGGATTCATCAGCCGGGGAGCAGAGGGTAGATTGAGTCCCCTATGATGCACATCGGCATGTCCACCTCCCCAACCCTGATAGTGTAGTCAGGGAAAAAAGTGCCAGCATGAATCTTCTGGTAGCTGCTGGAGTTTCAGAAGACACAGGTGTCCTTAACCTTCCCCAAACCCCTGACACTGATGTCAGCGAACCAGCCTCTGTGGTCCCTGAGGGCCTGCAGGACCATGGAAAGGTACCCCTTTTAGTTGATATAATCTGATATCCAGTAGTTGGAGACCTGGATGGGTATGTGTGAGGTGTCATACACCCCCCTGCCCGCAGTGGGGGAAGCCCACGGCAGCAAAGCTGCTGACGATTGGGTCCATGTCACCCAGGAAGAAGAGCTGGCGCAGCAGCATGGTGTTAATGGCCCTCACTACTTGGCAGAAGGAGACAAATGGGAAATCACTGGGCTGCCAGAGCCCTCGGGAGGTTCCCAAACCCAACCCCCCTTCTGCCACACACCACTCCCAACTCCAATTAACCCCATCTCCCGGCAAAGATTTGTGAAGCCAGAACAGGAAAACCAACAAGGGAGGGAGCTTCCCCCCCCACACACACCTTCCCTAGGGAACCACAATTCAGCAGTTCACCATCCTCCCAATAACACAGATAGGGTATGTCTACACTACAGCGCTAATTTGAACTAACTTAATTCGAATTAGTTAATTCGAACTACGCTAATTTGAATTAGCGCAGCTAGACCTAAAAACTAGTTCGAATTAGCGTTTTGCTAATTCGAACTAGCATGTCCACAGAGTGGACCCTGAACAAAGGTTAAGGATGGCTGGAAGCAGTGCCGGCAGGGCATCAGATGAGGACTTAGAGCGTGGAGCTGCTGTCTCAGGCTAGCCGAGGGCTGTGCTTAAAGGGACCTGACCCCCACCCCGGACAGACAGTTCTCAGGGTTCCCCGCTTGCAAAGCAGTCCTGGCTTGGAGTGCCCTGAGTGCCCACATTGGGCACATCACAGCACTCGGCCATCAGCCCGGCTGCACTTGCCACAGGCTGCCATCCGGGGGGAGGGGGCAATTGGGGGGCTGCAGGAGAGCTTTCACCCCGAGAAGCCCGCAGAGCCACCCCAGTCCTCCCCATCGGGGGCGCGTACCCCATTGCTCCCTCATCTCCTTCCACTTACCCTTCCCTAGCCCCCCTTCCTGATGTACAAAATAAAGAAAACGTGTGTTCAAAAATAGAATCTCTCTTTATTGAACAAAACAGGGGGAGACTGGGAAAAAGAGGTGGGAGAGGGGAAGAGAGAGGGTGGGAGAGGGGAGGGCAACTACAATGATCAGAGGTTTGGAACAGGTCCCATATGAAGAGAGGCTAAAGAGACTGGGACTTTTCAGCTTAGAAAAGAGGATACTGAGGGGGGATAGGATAGAGGCCTATAAAAGCATGAGTGGGGTGGAGAGGGTGCATACAGAAAAGTTCTTCATTAGTTCCCATAATAGAAGGACTAGAGGACACCAAAGGAAAGGAATGGGTAGCAGGCTTCAAACTAATAACAGAAAGTTCTTCTTCACAAAGCAAATAGTCAACCTGTGGAACTCCTTGATGCAGGAGGCTGTGAAGGCTAGAACTAGAACAGAGTTTAAAGAGAAGTGAGAACAATTCATGGAGGTTGGGTCCATGGAGTGGTATTAGCCAGGGGGTAGGAGTGGTGTACTCTGGCCAAAGTTTGTGGAAGGCTGGAGAGGGATGGCACGAGACAAATGGCTTGGTCACTGTCTTTGGTCCATCCCTTCTAGGGTCCCTAGGGTTGGCCACTGTCGGCAGACAGGCTACTGGGCTAGATGGACCTTTGGTCTGACCCAGGATGGCCATTCTAAGCTTAGGCCTCAGGGTCGGGGGTCTCAGTGGACCACCTTGATTTTCATGCAAACCTGCTCCTGGATGGCAAGGCTGGCAGCTCTCCTGCCCTAGACGGCCACTTTCCTGTGCCTAGTGCGGAGGTCATGGACGAGGTCCACGATGTCTGCACTAGACCAGGCGGGTGCCCGCCTCTTGCGGTCCTGGGCAAGCTCCCGGGAGCCGCCAGCCTGGTCCCGAGAAGAGGGGGAGGGCTGGGTGGCATCGGGTGGGTGGCTCTGTGCCGTGCCAGATGCAGGGTCTGCTGGCTGAGTGCTGGCAGGCTTGCACCTGGCACGGGCACTGTAGCAAGCCTGTGCCCCTTTAAGGGCTCCGGGGCCGGGAGGGGGGCAGAAGAGTTTCCCTGGTGTTGGCCAGAGTGGCCACCAGGGAAAGCTGGGGAGGGCTAGCCTCCCACTAGTTCGAATTAAGGGGCTACACACCCCTTAATTTGAACTAGTAAGTTCGAACTAGGCTTAGTCCTCATACAATGAGGTTTACCTATTTCGAACTAAGTGCTCCGCTAGTTCGAATGAAGTTCGAACTAGCGGAGCGCTAGTGTAGCGCCTTTCAAAGTTAATTCGAACTAACGTCTGTTAGTTCGAATTAACTTTGTAGTGTAGACATACCCTAAGAGATTCATACCTACATGACCATGACCACAATGGTCAATCTCCCCACACTGAACAGGTTTCCAGTGGAGCGGTAGGTGTCCAGCATTCTGAGCTTCCACAGTGAGATAGCAACCCACTTTTGGAGGAGGATGGTGAATCGCATGTGCATTTCCCATCACCTGATTGCAGGATCGAGCCACTCACACAGCTCCAGGAAGGTATCCTTCCACCTGCGGAAGTTCTGGAGCCACTGCTGGTCATCCCACCACTCCATGATGATCCCGTCCCACCAGTCAGAACTGGCATCCAGTCACTAGAAGCAGCAATTCACGGTGTGCAGGGAAGGGAAAGAGGGGCTGTGCTGAGTGAGCAGCATGTGGAAGGAGGTGAGGAAGTACCCCATAGGTAGCTGTGGGTTCAGATTCTGCAGTGCCATGAGAGAAACCTGCAAGAACTGCACCAGGAGTTTCATCATGAGATCCAGGAGCTGGCAGCTGCTTTCCAGGAGATCCAGCTCCATGGCTGGAGTGCTTTGGTGTCCGTAAGGACAACCAGAGCAGACAGTGGAATGGGTTTATTCTCCCTCAAGGTGGTAGGCAAAAGAGAGCAGCCTAAGACACGGGTACACAGGTGGGTCCTTTTAAATATAAATCTCAGATAGCCTTAAGAAGTAACTGCTGTCCTGATGCTCTGCCCAAAGTGCTTCAGGGGTGGGTCTTAAATGCAATTGAGGATCCAGTTCATGTGGACGCTATATTTCAAAATAGCTCAGCACTATTTCAGTGGGCATTTGCAGTATACACATGCTATTTTGAAATATGCTATTTTGAAGATTTTCATCTAAAATATCTTATTCTGCAGTACTCTAACAGCTCAGTAAACCAAAGAACAAGAAGAACAAAAATTCTGCCAGAACTAGGGGAATGTATTTAAGAAATTACTTGAAGTAGTAAAGTTGGGGAAAATATATTGAAACAATTAACTTCAAAAATAAAAAAGTAAACAAATATGAGAGTAGAAATTATAGATATTACAGATGGAAACAAGCTTCCATTTGTTTTCTCTAGACTTATGGGCGGGTTATTATTGATTTGTTTGAATGTATAAAATATAGTTATATTCTCCAGTCCTATAATCTACATCCATTCTATGTCTTAAAATATACATTAGTACAAAAAGCAGTCCATGAATACAACCCTATTACCTCCCTCCTCAATAGCCTGAGAAAAGAGACAGTCATTTGCAAAACTTTGCAGATATGATTTAAAAATAGAATAAAAAATTAAAAGTGAACTTTGAAACTGAGGCTTCAAGAAAAGTAGCATAGACTGAAATGAACAAACAGCATTTTAATTTTCAAAGTGCATGCCCTTGAGTTTAAGGTTCAGAATTTGAACGTTCACAGCTATGATATTGTTATTCCCAGCACTGACACAGATTCTCTGTGTGGCTTTGGATAAATCACATAGCTACCCAGTTTTCACATCTATAAAACAAGAATACAGGTTGAAACTCTATAATCCGGCACTTTCTGGTCCAGCAACTTCCATGATCTGGCATGCTTTTAATTAGCCAGATGTCCACTTACCATGGGTGTGACCAAGTTTCCTGCAGTCCCATGAAGTTTGTTTACAGCCACTGGCTCTCAGTGTTCTGTCATTTTAATGTTGTTTGCCCTGTTACTCCACCAGTGAAAGAATGATCCAAGTGTAAAGTATTTGAAAAACATCTGTCATTGCAACAGCAATTCCCACAGTGCTTCAAAATCAGTGCATCTCTTTTTGATTGTACAGTCTTTGGGCCAAAGGCCATTTCTTCTTATATATTTACATCACTTCTAGAACAAAAGGTACCAATTCTGAAAGGCATCCCCGGGCACTATTGTAATACAAATTACAAATATTAGTGGAAATTGGCCACTAATTTGCAAGATTTGAGCATAACATCAAAGAACCCAGGGCATAGCATATTATTTGTAGGCATAAGGTAGTCAGAGTGATTTTCTAATTCTGAACCCTTGATTCAGCAGCTCTCTTCTCTTCTGAGATTTTTCTTTTTTGGAGGCTAACAATAGAATTGCTTATTTGATGCACAGTCCATGCTCTGTTGACGCGGTGCTTCCAAAAGTTTCAATTTCCTGCTTGGTCGGTAGTGTGATTTTGAAGTGTTGGGGTATTTTAGACTTGTCCATCATAAGCTCCACTGGGAGATTTAAGCTTCTGATGAAGAGTGAGTTTCCAGCACAAATGGCTTTTAGATTGTGAGCTTTGGAAAGCTGGTTCATTGGTTTGCTCATGAACAAATACGGTATTGAAATCAATGGGATGGAAGTCAATGGGACAGTTCACAGTGTGTAAAGTTAATCACAGACATGGGTTAAACGAGTTATTAAAATGAGTTTCTTTTATTTGGGGAGTGCTTGGTATCTTCAGGAACTACCAAATAGCTTTAGCACATGGAGATAACCAACTTAACTAGTATAGCCTGGCCATGAATCCCTTAATTATGTAAGTATTTCTTTTATATGAAAATAATTCCATTGAAGTCAAGGGTCAGTGATGGTTACAGATCTGTCTTTTACTTATCAAAGACAGCATAGGGTCTCCTGGTCAATTTTAGGGCCTTGCCAGAGCACTGTAACTCTTACCTTCTATACAGGAAGGATGGGATCCACCTAAGCCAGAGTGGAACCAGACTGCTGGCACTAAACATTAAAAAGGCCGTAGAGCAGTTTTTAAACTAAGAGATGGGGGAAAGTCAATTGGTGCGGAGATGCACATAAATCAGAGGGAGACTTCTCTTAGAGGAGAATCCATTGATAGAGATTCTCTAAGCTGTAGTCAGAAAGAGAGGAGGGGAGAGGGCAAACCATGGGCCAGAGCAGACAAACAACTGCATACAAAGGAATCCAATGCGTCAGGGAAGGGCAGACAAATAAGCAGTGGCAAATTTTTAAAGTGCTTCTATACAAATGCTAGGAGTCTGACTAATAAGATGGGTGAACTGGAGTAGCTCGTATTAAATGAGGAGATTGACATAATAGGCATCACTGAAACCTGGTGGAATGAGGAAAACCTGTGGGACATAATCATACCAGGATATAATATATCGAAAGGATAGAGCAGGCCAGGTGGGTGGCGGAGTGGCACTGTATGTGAAAGATAATGTAGAATCAAATGAAATAAAAATATTAAGTGAATCAACATGTTCAATAGAATTGCTATGGATAGTAATTCCATGCTCCAATAATAAGAAATTAGCAGTAGGGATATATTACCGACCACCGGACCAGGACAGCGATACTGACATTGAAATGCTGAGGGAGATTAGAGAGGCTACCAAAATAAAGAACTCTATAATAATGGGGGATTTTAATTACCCCCATACTGACTGGATACACGTCACCTCAAGAAAAGAAGCGGAGATAAAATTTCTCAATGGCTTGAATGACTGCTTCTTGGAGCAGCTAGTGCAGGAACCCACAAGGGGAGAGGCAATTCTCGATTTAGTCCTGAGTGGAGCGCAGGATCAGGTCCAGGAAATAACCATTACAGGACCGCTTGGGTATAGTGACCATAATATAATAACATTCAACATTCCTGTGGTGGGAAGAACACCTCAGCAGTCCAGCACCCTGGCATTTAATTTCAAAAAGGGGAATTACACAAAAATGAGGAGGTTAGTTAAACAGAAATTAAAAGGCACAATGACTAGAGCCAAATCCCTGAAAGCTGCATGGAAACTTTTTAAAGACACCATAATAGAGGCCCAACTTAAATGTATACCCCAAATTAAAAAACATAGCAAGAGACCTAAAAAAGAGTCACCGTGGCTTAACCACCATGTAAAAGAAGCAGTGAGGGACAAAAAGTTATCTTTTAAGAAGTAGAAGTCCAATCCTAGTGAGATTAAAGAAAGGAACATAAACACTGTTAAATCAAGTGTAAAAATGTAATAAGAAAAGCAAAAAAAGATTTTGAGGAACAGCTAGCCAAAAACTCAAAAAGAAATAACAAAATGTTTTCTAAGTACATTAGAAGCAGGAAGCCTATTAAAAAACCTGTGAGTCCCCTAGATGATTGAGCTAAAAAAGGAGCAATCAAGGACGACAAAGCCATTGCGGAGAAACTAAATGATTTCTTTGCTTCAGTCTTCACGGCTGAGGACATTGGGGAGATTCCTAAATCTGCACTGTCCTTTGTGGGTGATGAATCTGAGGAACTGTCCCGGATTGAAGTGTCATTAGAGAAGGTTTTGGAACAAATAGAAAAACTTAATGTTAACAAATCTCTGGGACCGGATGGCATTCATCCAAGGGTTCTAAAAGAACTCAAATGGGAAATTGCTGAGCTATTATCTGTGGTTTGTAACCTATCCCTTAAATCGGCTTCCGTACCTAATGACTGGAAGGTAGCCAACGTGACACCAATATTTAAAAAGGGCTCTAGAGGCGATCCGGGCAATTACAGACTGGTAAGTCTAACTACAGTACCGGGCAAATTAGTCGAAACAATAGTAAAGAATAAAATTGTGAAGCATGTAGAAGAAAATAAATGGTTGGACAAAAGTCAACATGGTTTCTGTAAAGGGAAATCCTGTCTTACTAATCTATTAGGGTATGTCTACACTGCCACCCTAGTTCGAACTAGGGTGGCTAATGTAGGCATTCGAAGTTGCAAATGAAGCCCGGGATATTTAAATCCCGGGCTTCGTTTGCAACTTAGAATGCCTACATTAGCCACCCAAGTTCCAACTAGGGTGGCAGTGTATACATACCTCTAGGCTGTGTCTAGACTGGCCAGTTTTTCTGGAAAAGCTTGCCAGCTGTCTGCACTGGCCGCTTGAATTTCCGAAAAAGCATTGACGATCTCATGTAAGATTGTCAGTGTTCTTGCAGAAATATTATGCTGCTCCCGTTTGGGCAAAAGTCCTTTTGCGCAAAACTTTTGCACAAAAGGGCCAGTGTAGACAGCTCAGATTTGTTTTCCGCAAAAAAGCCCCAATCGCGAAAATGCCGATCGGGGCTTTTTTGAGGAAAAGTGCATCTAGATTGGCACGGACGTTTTTCCGCAAAAAGTGCTTTTGCAGAAAAGCATCTGTGCCAATCTAGTGATAGAAATGTAGCCGTGTTAGTCTGGGGTAGCTGAAGCAAAATGCAGGACAATGTAGCACTTTAAAGACTAACAAGATGGTTTATTAGATTATGAGCTTTCGTGGGCCAGATCCACTTCCTCAGATCAAATAGTGGAAGGAAGTAGTCACAACCATATATACCAAAGGATACAATTTAAAAAAATGAACAAATATGAAAAGGACAAATCACATTGCAGAACAGGAGGGGGATGCAGGGGGAGGGGGGAGGAAGGAAGGTAAGTGTCTGTGAATTGATATTAGAGGTAGGGAGAGTGGGATGTTTGTGAGTTAATGGTATGAGAGGTGATAATTGGGGAAACTATCTTGGTAATGGGTGAGATAGTTCAAATATTTGTTGAGTCCTTTTTGGAAAGTGTCAAATTTTAACAAGAATGATAGTTCAGAGGATTCCCTTTCAAGTGCAGATGTAAAAGGTCTTTGTAGCAGAATGCAGGTGCTTAAGTCATTGAGAGAGTGTCCTTTCTGGTTAAAATGGCAAGAAACTGTTTTCTCTTTGTGATCTTGTCTGATATCTGTTTTGTGGGCATTAATCCTTTGGCGAAGTGTCTGAGATGTTTGTCCAATGTACATAGCAGACGGACACTTTCGGCACATGATAGCATAGATTATATTTCTGGATGTGCAGGAATATGTGTGCCAATCTAGACGCGCTGTTCTGAAAATGCTTTTAACGGAAAACTTTTCCGTTAAAAACATTTCCGGAAAATCATGCCAGTCTAGGCATAGCCCTAGAGTTCTCTGAAGGGGTTAACAAACATGCGGACAAGGGGGATCCAGTAGATATAGTATACTTAGATTTTCAGAAAGCCCTTGACAAGGTCCCTCACCAAAGGCTCTTGTGTAAATTACATGGCCATGGAATAAGAGGGAAAGTCCTTTCTTGGATTGAGAACTGGTTAAAAGACTGGAAACAAATGTTAGGAATAAATGGTAAATTTTCAGAATGGAGAGGGGTAACTAGTGGTGTCCCCCAAGGGTCACTACTAGGACCAATCCTGTTCAACTTATTCATAAATGATCTGGAGAAAGGGGTAAGCACTGAGGTGGTAAAGTTTGCAGATGATACCAAACTGTTTAGGATAGTCAAGACAGAAGCAGACTGTGAGGGTATGTCTACACTACCTCCCTAGTTCGAACTAGGGTGGTAATGTAGTCAACTGGAGTTGCAAATGAAGCCCGGGATTTGAATTTCCCGGGCTTCATTTGCATGTTGCTGGGCGCCACCATTTTTAAATGTCCGCTAGTTCGGACTCCGTGCCCCGCGGCTACATGCGGCACAAACTAGGTAGTTCGGACTAGGCTTCCTATTCCGAACTACCATTACTCCTCGTGGAACGAGGGTGGTAGTGTAGACATACCCTTAGGGACTACAAGAAGATCTCACCAAACTGAGTGATTGGGCAATAAAATGGCAAATGAAATTTAATGTGGATAAGTGTAAAGTAATGCACATTGAAAAAAATAAGCCCAACTATATGTACAGTATGATGGGGGCTAATTTGGCTACGACAAATCAGGAAAGAGATCTTGGAGTTATCGTGGACAGTTCTCTGAAAACTTCCACACAGTGTGCAGCGGCGGTGAAAAAGGCAAATAGGATGCTAGGAATTATTAAGAAAGGGATAGAAAATAAGACCCAGAATATCTTACTGCCCCTGTATAAAACTATGGTACGCCCACATCTTGAATACTGTGTGTAGACGTGGTCTCCTCACCTCAAAGAAGATATTTTGGCTTTGGAAAGGGATCAGAAAAGGGCAACTGAAATGATTAGAGGTTTGGAATGGGTCCCATATGAGGAAAGGTTAAAGCGACTGGGACTTTTCAGTTTAGAAAAGAGGAGACTGAGGGGAGATATTATAGAGGCATATAAAATCATGAATGGTGTGGAGAGGGCCGATAAAGAAAAGTTATTTATTAGTTCCCATAATAGAAGAACTAGAAGACACCAAATGAAATTAATGGGTAGCAGGTTTAAAACTAATAAAAGAAAGTTCTTCTTCACACTGTGTGTAGTCAACCTGTGGAACTCCTTGCCAGAGGAGGCTGTGAAGGCTAGGACTATAATAGAGTTTAAAGAGAAGCTAGATAATTTCATGGAGGTTAGGTCCATAAAAGGCTATTAGCCAAGGGATAAAATGGTGTCCTTGGCCTCTGTTTGTGAGAGGCTGGAGAGGGATGGCAGGAGACAAATCGCTTGATCATTGTCTTCGGTCCACCCTCTCTGGGTCACCTGGTGCTGGTCACTGTCTGCAGACAGGATACTAGGCTAGATGGACCTTTGGTCTGATCCAATATGGCCATTCTTATGTTCTTATGTATCCCAGCCCTTGCTTCTCTTCTCCTCCCAACTGAGACCCTGCTGATTTGCTCCTCCTGTTCTCCCTGAAGCCTCATCCCTGGTCAGGCTGGAAGCAGTAGCCTAGCTCTGGTAGGTAGGGTGCCCAAATTTCCCTCTGCCTCCTTCAACCATGAGCTGCCCTGGGCACCTCTTCCACTCCCCACATGCAGAATCTTCCCCAAAACCTGTTACTTATCCCACCCCCACGGAGTCCTCCTGAGCCCTCCTTCGACCATCCCCACCATCAGAGTTTCCCCAGGGCTCAGATTCCTTCCTCCTTGGGCTCCTTTCCCAGATTCCCAAGTCCCCGAACTCACTACCAAGGTTTCCTGGAAACTGGTCTTCATGAACAATAACAGTCTGCTTCTCTGTAGCAGTGGTCAGACATGCCATTGCTTCTGGCATCTCATCTGGACCTATGCTGCTCATCTAGGGGATGAAGATGAGTATCATTAGGACTGGGAGGAGTCTTTGCAAGGGCTTTCCTGCCTGGGATGCACTATTAGGGCTGAAGCTCTCTCTGTATGCCAGAGACCTTGTGGCCTCCCCATCTAAGACAGGCAAATGGTAATTCGCTGTGCAGCTTTTGTCAAACCCACCTCCCAGGGCTCTGCACTAATTGTCTGAGTGGCATGAATGCCTCAAACTACCCAGGAGCTGAGACTCATGCAAAGATCCTCCCAGTCCTATAGCATCACCACCAAGAATGATTCCGCAGGACACATCTTGACTTTTTTGCAGTCTCCACCTCAACTATCACCTTCCGGTCACAAATTTAAGTGACTCACATGCAAACACATCCTCTTGCCTCTCTCTGTGTTTGGAAATCAATGGTCCTCCAACATCTCTGGGTATGTCTACACTACAGAGGTTTTTTTGGAAAAGCAGCCATTTTTCTGAAAAAACTTCACTGACGTCCACTGCAATTGCATTCTTTCGAAAGAAAATTGAAAGAACAGAGGTTTTTTTTCCAACATTGGTAAATCTCTTTCCACAAGGAAGAAGCCTTTTTCCGAAAGAGCTCTTTCGGAAAAAGGCGTGTGTGGACAGGGAAGATGGAGTTTTTACGAAGAAGAGGAAAGAGGAAAAATCACAGGTACCTGGGTGGCCCTTCCACTCATAGTAATCACAGCTTAAATGCGAGATAGCATCCATTCAATATGGATGCTATATTTTGAAAAAGCAGATCGCTTTTTTGATGCGGTTTGACAGTGTGGACACTCTCTTTGGGAAGAAGTTTTTTCGGAAGATCTCTTCCGGAAAACCTTCTTCCAAAAGAAGCCTGAAGTCTAGACATAGCCTCTACCTTCACATCAGAGGTGCAAAAACCGTGCAGTGTAGACAAAGCAAGAAGCTTTTTGCGAAAGAGTTCTTGAACAAAACTTCTTGCACAAAAGCACATCCAGACCTCAAAACGCATTGCAAAAACAATGTGCTTTTGTGCAAGAGAGCATCCACACTGCATAGACACTCTTGCCCAAGAAAACTGATGGCCATTCACAGAATGGCCATCAGAGCACCTGTGCTTTTTCCAATAGGGGTTTCTTGCTCAAAAACCCCTCCAGAACATCTGTATCTGCCTTTTTGCACAAGAGCTGTAGTGCAAAAAGGAGTTATTCCTTGTGGGGAGAGGAATAACTCTACCGGCAAAAGCTCTTTGTTCTGATGATTTTCTTGCGCAAAAACGTGCTTGCGGAGTGGATGCTCCACCAGATTTTGCGCAAAAACTTTGTGTAGAGAAAGCCAGACAGAGAGAAAGAGTATGGCAGGAGTTGCCACTGACTGCAGGAGTCTTAGTCTTGTCCTCATGAAACCCTATATCATTGCAGGCTTTCACTAACTTCGCCTTAATCTCATCCACTGTACAAGGATGCGTGTCTTCCTTACACTGAACTTGAATCGGTGGTGTTTGGTGGACAGAGTTTTGGTGGCAGGATAAAGTGAACACATTTATCACTTATCCTGTGGGCAGCAATGCACATGGAGATACGTTGGGGCTGTTAGAGAGGCTATGATTTTTTTATGAGATTTAATAGAAAAAGTTGCAATATTATTAATTTTTGAAAGCAGGAGATATTTAGAAAATTGTAATGAAGTACTAAGATGCCCCAAGTATCAGCCAATCAATTTTGCTTACATGATGTGTCATTTCCCACATCATTATTTCTTCTTGTTGTTGTGGTTGGGTTTTTTTTTCTTTCTTTTTTTTTTACAGCATCTGGCACATTTTGGACACTAATATGTGAATAAATAATATTGATGTGGGTATTTCTTGAGGTAGTCTTCAATGGGAGTTTTGCCTAAGGAAATAAATAAGTAAGAACTTCAGACTTGCTTAAATGATGTCTTTTCTGTTTATACACGGCCCTTTGAAATTCATACCAATATTGCATATGATTCAATGGTTGAATCAGATCCACATAAAAGTGCATTCTTTCAAGAGGATCAAAAATTTATTTTATACTTATGGGTTTTAAGCATCAGGAATCAAAGATTTTCAGCTATCTATATCTAAGCCTGCATTAGTTAGTTTCCAGATTGATAATGTATTTTTTAAAAAAGTCTCTTCTTCCCTCAGATTATTAAGAACTATTTCTTTTACATTTGCCCAAGGACTTTTTAATATGGTATGCTGACCTAATGACATTTGTCATCTATAACCTCGGATAGAAATCCCTTGTAATCCTATTATTAGTCTCTGCTTGATAAAATATTCAACCAAATGTATTGTTGAATGAAGTAATGATATTAGTGTAATCTCTGCCTTTAATTAAATGAACTACTAGACAACACTATTTATTACCTGAATTATAACACCAACATTCTTCTTCACTGAGAAGTCTGGAGGTGTGCCTAACCTAGTGAATACAAGCAGAGAGAGGGTAAGTTTAGAAGATAGGATACACAAAGAACAAGTTAAAAATCACTTAGGAAAGTTAGATGTCAGCAAGTCACCAGGTCCTGATGAAATGCATCCCAGGATACTCAAGGAGCTGATAGAGGAGGTATCTGAGTCTTTAGCTATGATCTTTGAAAAAATCATGGCAGACAGGGGAGAGTCCAGAAGACTGGAAAAGGGCAAATATTGTGCCCATCTATAAAAAGGGGAATAAGAACAACCCAGGAAACTACAGACCGGTCAGTTTAACGCAGTGGTCCCCAACCTTTTGAGGTTGTTGGGCTCCAGGGGGCGTGGCCGTTCACCCACCGGGCACCAGGGGGCGGAGACACTTGCGCACCCGGGGACGGCCCCCCCATAGCCGCATGCCTGGGGGCAGCCCCCCCCATAGCTGCATGCCCGGGGGGGCCCCCCATAGCCACGCACCCAGGGTCGGTGCCTCCTCCAACGGCTACGCGCCCGGGGCCGGCGCCCCCCCCGCCAAGCACCGCGCGCCCAGGGCCAGCGCTCCCCTGCCAAGGGCCGCGCGCCTGGGGCTGGCTCTCCCCCCGCCAAGCGCCGCGCCTGGAGCCGGCGCTCACTGTGCACCATGTGCCCAGGGCCAGGCCAGCCCCGAGCACCTGGCGAGCGCATGCAAATGCCATGGAGCCCACGGGCACCGTGTTGGGGATGATGGGTTTAACGTCTGTCCCAGGGAAGATAATGGAGCAGGTAATTAAGGAAATCATATGCAAACACTTGGAAGGTAAGAAAGTGATAGGGAATAGCCAGCATGGGTTTGTGAAGAACAAGTCATGCCAAACTAATCTGATAGCTTTCTTTGATAGGATAATGAGCCTTGTGGATAAGGGAGAAGCGGTGGATGTCATATACCTAGACTTTAGTAAGGCATTTGATACGGTCTTGCATGATATTCTTATTGATAAACTAGGCAAATATAACTTAGGTAGGGCCACGATAAGGTGGGTGCATAATTGGCTGGATAACCATAGTCAGAGAGTTGTTGTTAACGGTGCTAAATCCTGCTGGAAAGGGATAACAAGTGGAGTTCCGCAAGGGTCTGTTTTGGGACCCGTACTGTTCAATATCTTCATCAATGATGTAGATATTGGGATAGAGAGTACGCTTATTAAGTTTGCAGATGATACCAAACTGGGTGAGGTTGCAACTTCTTTGGAGGATAGGGACATAATTCAAAATGACCTTAGCAAGTTAGAGAAATGGTCAGAGGTAAACAGGATGAAGTTTAATAAAGAGAAATGCAAAGTGCTCCACTTAGGAAGGAACAATCAGTTCCATACATACAAGATGGGAAGCGACTGTCTAGGAAGGAGCATGGCGGAAAGGGATCTAGGGGTCATAATGGACCACAAGTTGAATATGAGTCAACAGTGTGATGCTGTTGAAAAAAAAAGCAAATATTATTCTAGGTTGTATCAACAGGTGTGTTGTAAGCAAAACTCGTGAAGTCATTCTGCCGCTCTACTCTGCACTAGTTAGGCCTCAGCTGGAGTACTGTATCCAGTTCTGGGTGCCACATTTCAAGAAAGATGTGGAGAAATTGGAAAGGGTACAGAGAAGAGCGACAAGAATGATTAAAGGTCTAGAGAACATGACCTATGAAGCCAGGCTTCATGAACTGGACTTGTTTAGTTTGGAAAAAAGGAAGATTAAGGGGGGACATGATAGCGGTTTTCAAATATCTAAAAGGGTGTCACAAGGAGGAAGGAGAAAATTTGTTCCTCTTGGTTTCTGAGGACAGGACAAGGAGTAATGGGCTTAAAGTGCAGCAAGGGAGGTTTAGATTGGACATTAGGAAAAAATTCCTAACTGTCAGGGTGGTCAAATATTGGAATGAATTGCCAAGGGAGGTGGTGGAATCTCCCTCTCTGGAGATATTTAAGAACAGGTTAGATAGACATCTGTCAGGGATGGTGTAGACGGAGCTTGGTCCTGCCTTGAGGGCGGGGGGCTAGACTCGATGACATCTCGAGTTCCCTTCCAGTCCTATGATTCTATGATTTTGTGTGGGTTAACATTTTTGAAGGACTGATCTTACTTAATGGGGGTATGTCTACACTACCCCGCTAGTTCAAACTAGCGGGGTAATGTAGGCATACCGCACTTGCAATTGAAGCCCGGGATTTGAATTTCTCGGGCTTCATTTGCATAAGCGGGGAGCCACCATTTTTAAATCCCCGCTGGTTCGAACCCTGTGCAGCGCGGCTACACAGGGCACGAACTAGGTAGTTCGAACTAGGCTTCCTAGTTCGAACTACTGTTACTCCTCATGGAATGAGGAGTAATGGTAGTTCGAACTAGGAAGCCCAGTTCGAACTACCTAGCTCGTACCCCATGTAGCCGCGCTGCACGGGGTTCGAACCAGCGGGGATTTAAAAATGGCGGCTCCCTGCTTATGCAAATGAAGCCCGGGAAATTCAAATCCCGGGCTTCATTTGCAAGTGCGGTATGCCTACATTACCCCGCTGGTTTCAACTAGCAGGGTAGTGTAGACATACCCTGGGTAAAAACTAAGTTATAAAGCACTATGTATTCAAGGTGTTTGTACTTCTTTCCAGGTTTCATGATAACACTCCCATGAAGAAAATTCAATGACAGATAAAGTAGTTGCAAGATGCATTGCCTTAGCTTTTTTATAATTAGTAATCTGAAATTACTACATGGAAAGCATGGGCCGAATCCATGAGATTAATGGAAGCATGTTGTATCTATAAGCATTGTAGAGAAAAGACCATGGCACAGAAATAATATTTAGCAGTAACAAGTATCATTCTAAAAAAGCGGCAAGGAGTCCTGTGGCACCTTATAGACTAACTGAAGTGTAGGAGCATAAGCTTTCGTGGGCAAAGACCCATTTTGTCAGATGCATGTGGTATGAATCTGACGAAGTGGGTCTTTACCCACGAAAGCTTATGCTCCTACACTTCAGTTAGTCTATAAGGTACCACAGGACTCCTCGCCGCTTTTGCAGATTCAGACTAACACGGCTACCCCTCTGATAAGTATCATTCTGTTCATCTGTCTGCCTACCCTCATGTATTGACCTTCCTCTGTCACTAGAGAAGTTACCATACAGGTTACTCTTCTCCCCTTGGAATTTTCTTCTTCTCTTACAGAACTTCTTAAAAACCTGTCTTCATTCCAACTATCAACACAGATCAACAGTTATATTTGATAATGACATTAATGTTTCTCTGGTTGTTTACATTGTCTCTATTAATTCCTAAAGATATTTTACAAAATATTAAATAATAAATATACAAATAATAAAGAATTAAAAGAAATAATAAATATATTGTATCTCCTTATTGAGGCTATATTTTGGTTAGGTATGTTGCAACTAAAGGCAGCTAGTAGTCCGGACAGCTATAAAGTTTAATTAGTAACTTTGAAATTTTGGTATGATCATCTAGTTTTCTCTCAAATTGTCACCTTCAGATTTGATACCCATAGTTTGTTTGGGATTTTTTTTGTAGTCCATCAAAAGGAGAGGGAAACTGTGAGACAAAAATGAGGTGTTGTTTCAAACTCTAAATTGCCAGTTTTCTGTTATTGTAAGCTTGTAGTTTAATTTAATTTAGCATATTAATCATCTAAATCAATTAAATCAGATTCTATACTTAGGTTACGTCTACACTGGTGCCTTCTCACGCAAAAACTCTTTTGCGGACGAGTTCTTGTGCAAAAACTCTTCCAGAAGAAAGCGTTTACACTGGCATGTGCTTTTGCACAAGAGATGTGCCTTTGCACAAGAGCATCCATGCCAGTGTAGATGCTCTCTTGCACAAGAAAGCTCTGATGGCCATTTTAACCATAGAGCTTTCTTGTGCAAGAAATTCATGTTGCCTGTCTACACTGGCCTCTTGAGCAAGAACAGTTGTGCAAGAGGGCTTATTCCTGAGTGGGAGCATCATAGTTCTTGCGCAAGAAGCCCTGATTTTAGATCGTCAGTTTACTTGCACAAGAACACACAGCCAGTGTAGACAGGCAGCAAGTTTTTGTGCAAGAGTGGGCATTTTGACGCAAGATCGCACCAGTGTAGACACAGCCTTATTGTTTACCAGATGTGTGTTTTAAAAATGAAAGGTATTTTGAATTCTATTCATTTTTATAGCAGAAAATATACACATTTCATAACTGAAAAAAATACAAATCTTTTGAAACAGAGATCTATTTTTATCCATGGTTTCACAATCCAAATATTTTACTGCTGCTTGCTCTAACCTTATTAAGAGATGTGCAAACATAGCCTTCTTTGAAATGCTGCTGAAGCGTCAGCTGGTGAATCTGCTTGCAGGATTTGGGCCTAGATTTGAATCCTGAAAACCTTTCCTTAAATGAAAGATCCAAACTAATGGGAAGGCACTAACAGGATACATCTACATAGCAACATTGTTTCAGAAGAACCACTGTTATTTGGAAATAACTTAGTCACCGTCTACACAGGAGGCAGTTATTTAAAAATAATGTTGAAATACTGTCAGGATAGAGAACTTCTTACTACGACTCCTGTAAACTTCATTGTACAAGGAGTAAGGGAAGTCGGAGGGAGAGTGCTCTATTTCAGAATAAGTGCAGTGTAGATGCTCCCAATACTTTGAAATTGAAATAAGCTATTTTCATCTCCCTGACTGTCATGAATTTTTATCTCACTGATTCTCATAAGTCATCTAACTGATTCTCATAAATTTCCTGGACAGATAGTTAAGACCTCAATTGTTCTTGTCCAATTATAATGAGTAGGTATTTTAATGGGAGTGGGATCAGACCCCAAATCTTGAGGTATGGAATATTGTTTTGGGAATTCTTTTCTAAAAGCGTCCCAGTAAAAACATAAAAGGTTTCATAAAACAAAGTGTTCCATACAACACTCGGATACTTCTTTCAATATACTGTCACTAAAATCCATACAGTTAATTCATATATATAAGATTTTTTCTCTTCCTTCAGGCATACAATTCCATGCTCTTAATCTCTCTGTCTGTTTTTACCTGTATTTCCCCTTTGCTTACATAACTGTTAGCAACATTACAAAAGCAGCGACGAGTCCTGTGGCACCTTATAGACTAACTGAAGTGTTGGAGCATAAGCTTTCGTGGGCAAAGACCCACTTCGTCAGATGCATGTAATGGAAATTTCCAGAGACAGGTATAAATATGCAGGCCAGAATCACCAGGTGGATCCCATCAGGGAGGATGAGGCCCACTTCTAGTAGCTGATCTGGAGGTGTGAATACCAAGAAAGGAGAAACTGCTTTTGTAGTTAGTAAGCCATTCACAGTCTTTGCTTAATCCTGAGTTGATTGTGTCAAACTTGAAGATGAACTGTAGCTCAGTAGGGGTATGTCTATACTACAGCGCTAATTCGAACTAACGTAGTTCGAATTAGTTAATTTGAACTAAGCTAATTCGAATTAGCGCAGCTGGACTTAAAAACTAGTTCGAATTAGCATTATGCTAATTCAAACTAGCGCGTCCACACTGATTGGACGCTGGGGCGCACTTAAGGGCAGCTGAAACCGGTTCCGTCAGGGCATCAGGTCAGTAGTTGCTTTGTGTGGCTGCTGTCTGAGGCTATCTGAGGCTCGTGCTTAAAGGGACCCCCCTGGACAGCCGGTTCTCAGCTTTTCCGCTTGCTTGCCTACCTCACCGAGGGACAGCAAAGCATTTTTGTCTGCGCCCGTCTGTGTCGGTGCTTCCCTTCAGGGATGCCGCCGCAGGTGGCAACATGGAGCCAGAGCTCACCGTGCACTTTCTGGTGCAGTTTCTGGACTTGCTGCTGCAAGCCTGCCAGCAATGGCTGGAGGCTGCCTGGCACCACCTGGTGCACGTCAGCCCCCTGCCTCTCCGCCTGGCCACCCTGGGGGCCATGGAGCAGCTGGGGCGGCTTCTGGGCACCGGCGTGCCCCGCTGCATCTGGCATCTGGACACCAGCAGTGACTGGTGGGACCATATTGTTCTGGAGCGCTGGGGAGACAGACAGTGGACCCAGAACTTCAGGATGAAGAGGGACACCTTCCTGGAGCTCTGCGAGTGGCTCGCCCCTGCTCTGCGCAGAAGGGACACTCGCATGAGGCCCGCCATCCCCCTCCAGAAGCGTGTGGCCATCGCCCTCTGGAAGCTCTCCACGCCGGACAGCTACCGATCCATCAGGAACCAGTTCGGCGTGGGGAGATCCACCGTCGGAGCAGTGCTCATGAAGGTACAGCATTCGCCGGCCACTGGGCCGGGGGCGAGGAGGGCTGCAAGGAGGGGATGGGCCGCCCCAGGGAAAATGAGGGGATGGCAGGGAGGAGACAAAAGTGCCCCGCACCGGAGGGGCCGTTCACTCCCGGCCGTACTACACGCCGCCCGTGGAGGTTGCTTCCGGGAGTGGGGCACGGGGCACTGCCAGGGCATGAACACTCCCAGCCACCCGGATGCCCCACTGATTCGCGCTTTGCTGTGTCTCTCCACAGGTGGTCAAGGCCATCAACCAGGTGCTGCTCCTCAGGGTGGTCCGCCTCACCGACCCGGACGCCGTCATCCGGGGGTTCGACGCCCTCGGCATCCCCAACTGCGGGGGGGCCATCGACGGGACGCACATCCCCATCCGTGCCCCGGAACACCAGGCCTCCCAGTATGTGAACCACAAGGGGTACTTCTCCATCCTCCTGCAGGCCGTGTGTGACCACCGGGGACAGTTCACGGATATTAATGTGGGCTGGTCCGGCAAGGCACATGACGCATGGGTGTACCGGAACTCCTCCGTGTGCCAGAGGCTGCACGCCGGGATTTTCTTCCCCTACCACCACATCAGGGTCGGGGACGTGGACATGCCCGCGTGCCTGGTGTGGGATGCGGCCTACCCCCTACAGCCCTGGCTGATGAAGCCGTAAACAGGGCACCTCAACCCCTCCCGCCAGGCCTTCAGTGCGAGGCTGACCAGGGCCCACATCATCATTGAGGGGGCCTTCGGGCGACTGAAAGCCCGATTTAGATGCCTCCTCACCCGTCTCGACCTCGCAGAGCACAACATCCCTCCCGTGGTGGCAGTATTCTGTGTGCTGCACAATTTGTGCGATTGAAACGGGGAGGCTTTCCTGCCAGCCTGGATGGCTGAGGCTGACCGGATGGCTGGCCACTATGCTCAGCCCCGCACCGCTGCCATCCGGGAAGCCCAGCGGGGGGCTGTCCGGATCCGGGAAGCCCTGCGGGAGAGCTTCCATGTGGAGGAGGAGGACTGAACTCTCCCTGTATGCCCCACTGGGGCCTTCTTCCACCCTCCCCCCCTTCCTCTTTCCCCTCCCTAACCCCCCTTTCTAATGTCAAATAAAGACACCTGTTTTGCCAAAAAAATCTATTTTGATTTTACATAACTGGGATGGGGGAGGGAGGATTGAGGATGGGAGAGGGGAGGGGGAAACCTGGGAGGAAGGAGCTGGAAGGGGGTATAAGGGGAGGAAGGGAAGGGAAACCTCAGGGTTGGGGGTCGGGCTGGCTCTCCTGTCTCTCAGCACTGTGGGTGCAGGGGCGTCAGGGGGGAATGAGTGTGGAGGGTGGGGCAGGAGGGACGGGAGGTGCGGTGGAAGTGGGAGGGGCAGCAGGGGGAGCAGGGGCAGCAGGGTTGGGAGGAGGAGTGAGAGCTGGGGCAGCCGCAGGAGCTGGAGCAGGAGGAGGCAGGAACCGGTTGACCAGGGTCTGGAGGTGGCCTCTGAGAACATGGCCCTGCTCCTCCAGCGCCTCCAAACTCTACTGGTGCAGCCGAAGGTCCTCCCGGACCCAATGCTCCTGATTGCGGAGAAGCTGCTCCAAGAACTGGAGGTGCCGTCGCTGGCAGTCCTCCTGGTTCCTGGCATGTCTGCTGGCCTGGGCGCGGGTGGCTGTTGCAGGCGGGGTGGTGCACCCTGCAGTCCCAGGTGCTGCGGCTGAGGTGAAACAAGAGAAGCGGTCAATTCTCCCTGGGGACAAGGTGGGTGAAACCCAGCCCCCCTCTGCAAGGCCAAGGCCCCTGCATGACACCAAGCTGCTGCTCCATGGTGGGCTAGACCCAGGCACACGGTCCCTGGGCTCCCTCTCCCCCCACCCCCTCATACACATAAGGGGAGCATGATGGTACTCACATGTGGAGCCGTCCCCAGCCACGGACGACACAGGTGATGTGGTCTGTGGGGTTCCTCGGGGGTCCTGGGTCCTGGGCAGGCTCCCGGCAGGCTCCTGGCTCTCGGTGTCCTCCGGCTCCTCCTCCTCGATATCAGGGACGAGTCCCTCTGCCCTGGTGTCAATCACCACCCGGGGTCATGGACGGCGTGAGCCCCCAGGATGCGGTCCAGGGCCTGAAAGTGGGGGCAGGCCTCGTGGAATGAGGAGTACAGCTAGTTCGGATTAGGAAGCCTAATCCGAACTAGCTGCTCCGTGCCGCGTGTAGCCGCGCGGCACGGGGTTCGAACTAGCCGGGATTTAAAAATGGCAGCGGCCGGCTTATGCAAATGAAGCCTGGGAAATTCAAATCCCGGGCTTCATTTCCAAGTGCGGTATGCCTACATTACCCCCCCAGTTCGAACTAGCGGGGTAGTGTACACATACCCTGAATGGCTAGCTAACTACAAAAGCAGCTTCACCTCTCTTGGTATTCACACCTCCAGATCAGCTATTAGAAGTGGGCCTCATTCTCCCTGATTGGATCCACCTCATCATCTCCAGCCTGATCCTGGCCTGCATATTTATACCTGCCTCTGGAAATTTCCACTACATGCATCTGACGAAGTGGGTCTTTGACCACGAAAGCTTATACTCCAACACTTTGGTTAGTCTATAAGGTGCCACAGCACTCCTCGCCGCTTTTGCAGATTCAGACTAACACGGCTACCCCTCTGATAAGCAACATTACAGTTAACTGAGTTTTTGCCTGCTAATATATACTGAATAATTATAGGTTTAAAGGTAGAAATAAATCAGATTAAATTGAAAATGGAAGAACTAATGCCAAACAAAAATGATCTGAACCAAAACCAAACCAGATTCGATTTATCTTTGCAGTGTGCAAGCTCCCTAAACTCCAGATAATTCTGGATTTTGAACTGCTCCATAACTTTAGCTAGAGAGAGAAAAATTAGGGCTCAGTATCCAAGTCTGTGTAATCTTGATCTTATATACGTGTTCAAAGTGAGTATAGAAAGCTGCTATTCAAATCTGGTAGCACTTTATACCCACTGTGAACTCACTGTGCACAGGTATGAATGTATAAAAAAGGGTAGTGGAGAAATAGCCTAGAAAGGTCAATAAGGGTATGTCTACACTACAAAGTTAATTTGAACTAACAGACGTTAGTTCGAATTAACTTTGATAGGCGCTACACTAGCGCTCCGCTAGTTCGAACTTAATTCAAACTAGCGGAGTGCTTAGTTTGAACAAGGCAAACCTCATTGTATGAGGACTAAGCCTAGTTCAAACTTACTAGTTCGAATTAAGGGGTGTGTAGCCCCTTAATTCGAACTAGTGGGAGGCTAGCCCTCCCCAGCTTTCCCTGGTGGCCACTCTGGCCAACACCAGGGAAACTCTATTGCCCCCCTCCCGGCCCCGGAGCCCTTAAAGGGGCATGGGCTGGCTACGGTGCCCGTGCCAGGTGCAAGCCTGCTAGCACCCAGCCAGCAGACCCTGCACCTGGCACGGCTCGGGCCAGCCACCCGATGCCACCCAGCCCTCCCCCTCTTCCCGGGACCAGGCTGGCGGCTCCCGGGAGCTTGCCCGGGACTGCAAGAGGCGGGCACCTGCCTGGTCTAGTGCGGACATTGTGGACCTTGTCCACGACCTCTGCACTAGGCACAGGAAAGTGGCCATCTAGGGCCGGAGAGCTGCCAGCCTGGCCACCCAGGAACAGGTGTGCATGAAAATCAAAGTGGTCCACTGAGACCCCCGACCCTGAGCCCTGAACTTATAGTGTCCGTACTGGGTCAGACCAAAGGTCCATCTAGCCCAGTAACCTGTCTGCCAACAGCGGCCAACCCTAGGGACCCTGGAGGGGATGTACCGAAGACAGTGACCAAGCCATTTGTCTCGTGCCATCCCTCTCCAGCCTTCCACAAACTTTGGGCAGGGACACCACTCCTACCCCCTGGCTAATACCACACCATGGACCCAACCTCCATCACTTTATCTCACTTCTCTTTAAACTCTGTTCTAGTTCTAGCCTTCACAGCCTCCTGCAGCAAGGAGTTCCACAGGTTGACTCTTTGCTTTTTGAAGAAGAACTTTCTGTTACTAGTTTGAAGCCTGCTACCCATTCCTTTCCTTTGGTGTCCTCTAGTCCTTCTGTTATGGGAACTAATGAAGAATTTTTCTTGATGCACCCTCTCCACCCCACTCATGCTTTTATAGACCTCTATCCTATCCCCCCTCCATCTCCTCTTTTCTAAACTGAAAAGTCCCAGTCTCATTAGCCTATATTCATATGGGACCTGTTCCAAATCTCTGATCATTTTACTTGCCCACCCCTCTCCCACCCTCTCTCTTCCCCTCTCCCACCTCCTTTTCCCAGTCTCCCCGAGTTTTGTTCAATAAAGAGAGATTCTATTTTTGACATAAGAACATTTTTGACAATAGCGATCATGTGGTTAGTCCTATATTGCCTTTGAAAATCTTAACGATTGGCTCTGTATCTCTGGTAGTACCTGGATAAAATTTAATCTTTGACATGACATATTTTAAGTGTATCTCTGGAAACTTTTGATTGCTATCTTCTAAAGTTAAGTGCAAACATTGATACAAGAGGACTCAGTGTACTCATCTTCAACTCTGGTCATCTGAAGAAGTGGGCTTTGCCCACGAAAGCTCATGATACCATCGACATGTTCTGTTAGTCCATTAAGTGCTTCCAGACCATTTGTTGTTTTTTTCTGTACAGACTAACTTGGCTGCCCCCGAAGCTTCATCTCCAACTGTTACTGAAGAAAAAAAACATAAAGAGGTCGACACACGAAAGTTTGATTTGTTTATTTTATTTATTTATCTGTCTATTTATTTATTTTTATAAATATTTATTTTCAGTGAGTCTAACGGATTGAAAGCAAAGGTTTGAGAATCAGAAAGAATCCCTCTGTGAGGGAAAGGTATATTAGTAATTTTTATTTTAATACTTTATGGATAGAGATAGTAAAATGGGCTACTAATACCTGTATTTGTAATTGAGCAGTATGCTTAGTGTTCTGGAAGACAGAGTTAGTTGAAGGAAGGGGTGGTGGTGTATTTCTGAGAAATGCTTCATATTTAAAGTGGACTTAAAAACAAATTTTCAATGTTTCAAAGAACTTAGCTGATTCCACACAGCTATTTAGGAACCTAAACCCACATTTAGACACCTATCTAATACTTTTAACTGTCCAGATCCCTGGCTTCAATCCACAAAACTCACACCTAATCCTTAGGAACCTAAACTCACACAACATCTAAGTTGACCAAAGTTTCCTGGAGTACCTATGTTCCTGTCCCCAGGCATGTGCATTGCAGCCTAATTATAAAGCATCTGGACACCTAGCTCTTTATGAACTCCAGAATGACTGACAAATCAAGAGAAGTAATAGCTGGCCTAACGTGGTGGATGCACTGGGACTTATGTCTACTGATTCAAAAGCTGGATAGAGGAGGTGGTGTTGCTGGAATCCACCTTATTACTTTTAGCCCAGTTATTAGAGTGCTCATCTGGGATATGGGAGACATGCTCAATTCTCCCTTCTCTTCCTAAGTGGAAAAAGAAGACCACACTTTCAATCCCACTTCTCAGGAAGGTGCTGCAATTGCCGGACTAGGCAATATTCCTATTTGAGCCTCCCTTATTCTTTACCCTTCTACTGTGGCTAAAGAAACAAAAAGTGATAGGACAGAGAAAGAGGGTGTGAGAATGAGTCCATAGACCAGTGTATGGGCACATAGATGGAAGGCAGAAGATCCTTGGTCAAGTCCCCTAGCTCCATATTCAGGTGAATACTCTTATGACTGAGATCAAAGTTAGAAAGTGGACACCTCTTCTTCCTTGTAGAGTGACACAAGAACCTAACTCATTCCCAAAAGAAACTATAAAAACATCTAAGCCAGGAAAGAAGCTAGGAACAGGTGACACTTGACCTGTTTTGTTAATTTCCTTTGGGGCATGTGGCTTTGGCTACTATCAGAAGACATGGTATTAGGTTAGATGGACCTTTGGTGTGACCCAGTATGGCCATTCTCATGTTTCTTATATTATTACATGTGCTTTGCTATCCGAGATAGATACTTCTTTGTTATCAGGACTTAGGTGTCTATCGCTGATAAAATGAGAAAGGCTTTACCACATTATCATCTCCCATTGGCTGGCTTAGATGGAGAGCTGCCTATCCTGCTATCATATGTGAGTCTAATTCTGTGGTGTTCATTCACTGTGTGAGAAACCTATGTAACTAAGACCTAAATCCCTTAATGCATTGCATGTTCAGGACTCTATGGCTGTTTCTAGACCTCTAGGGCTGTGTCTAGACTAGCAAGTTTTTCCGCAAAAGCAGCTGCTTTTGTGGAAAAACTTGCCAGCTGTCTACACTGGCCGCTTGAATTTCCGCAAGAACACTGACGATCTCATGTAAGATTGTCAGTGTTCTTGCGGAAATGCTATGCTGCTCCCGTTCAGGCAAAAGACATCTTTTGCGCAAGAGGGCCAGTGTAGACAACACGGTATTGTTTTGCACAAAAAAGCCCCAATGGCGAAAATGGCGATCGGGGATTTCTTGCGCAAAACCGCATCTAGATTGGCACGGACGCTTTTCCGCAAAAAGTGCTTTTGCAGAAAAGCGCCCGTGCCAATCTAGATGCTCTTTTCTGCAAATGCTTTTAACGGAAAAACATTTCCGTTAAAGCATTTGCAGAAAATCACGCCAGTCTAGACTCAGCCTAGATGTTTTATTGATACAGGTTGGACCTCTCTGGTCCAGCACCCTCGGGAGCTGACCGGTCCCAAATGAGAGAATTTGCCAGACCAGGAGAGATCCCTTTCCACCCCCTCTCCCTGCCCTCCTCCCTATTGCCAGCCCTAGCTGTGCCCCTCTCTCTCCCACCCAGCCGCCATGCTACCAGTCCCAGACCCGGCACTGTCAGCCCTTTTGCCACTGGGTACCCAGCCAGGACTCCCCAGTTCAGGCACATCCATGGTCAGGCCGGATGAGGGAGTCCTGGTTTTTGAAGGTCCAGCCTATAATGCTTTTTGTTGCTATTGTCTGCATCCCATGACAATTTAAAAAATGCATTTGTTTTTAACCCCTCTAGGGGGAGAATAGTTCTGAATCCACACAAACCAGTAACTGGCTCTGATCTCACTTTCCCATGCATGGATCACTGTTGTCTTCATTGAAACTACTCCTGATTTACACTTGTTTGAGGAGAATCAGGCTCAACATGTCTTGGGAGTCTCCATCATGTCACTAATAGACACATCTGTGAATGGTTTAATACAGCTGTCAAGCTGCAGTTTCTCCAGTTTGACAAATTTGATTATTGGTCAGTGATATAAAAAATGTTCATAACTACTTTTATTGTCTGTTCCAGCACAAACTTACTATACCTCTATAGTAATGAAATATTGTCCCGGAAATATAGAACATGCTTCCATGCATTACAAAATAATTAAATACAAAATATAAGGAGAAAGAAAGTGCTATTTTAGTATTCAAACAAACAATACACTCTGTTCCGTCCCTTTTTTAATGTTGAATTGATGCATATAAACCAGTGACATTTCCATTACAAGAGAAACATTGTCTAATTTTCTGTTAGATAAGCTGAGGTTATCTGTAAAGTCAGGCATATTCAATATAAAGGATTAATATTCACAAAGTTTCACGAACTTTCAGAATCTCATTTATTTATTTTAAGTCATTTAGGTTGCTGGAAATCTGAAGCTGTAATGTTAATAATATGAATCTCTGAAGTAAAAACAGATTAATAGGTTTTGCAAGTGCCTCTGTTTGTAAGAAAATCAGCCCTTTCCCACTGGCCAGCTCCAATGGGGGACCATGCATTTCTGCTTAAATCCCAGAATAATGAACCCAAACCTTGTTCAATTTCACTGTCATTTTGAAGGACTTCCCCACCCCCCAAGATCCTTATGGTGACTTCATATTGTTAACCCTTCCCTGTACATTTTTTTGATGCTTCTGCTTGAAGGAACTTCCAGAGTTTTTTTGAAAGGGAATAGAGTTTCCTAAAACAATATTTCTCAACCATAGGTATGCATACAATTGGAGATATGCAGAGGTCTTCCAGGGGGTACATCAGCTCATCTATGGCATGTCTATTCTAGGAAATTATTTTGTAGAAACTTTTTTCAAAATAAGAACTCCTAAAGTAACCATTTCAAAATAGTGTGTTCACATTACCGGGAAGCCACAAAATTAGTTCAAGGCAGCAGTATTATTTTGGGATAACTGACATTACTATGAAATAACAAAATGTGCATCTACACAGCAAGCCATTATTTCAAAATCATGTTTAGCTGGAGGATTGGCATAAAGATCTTGTGCAAAAGGGGGTTTTGCGCAAAAAGGAAGCGGCTACACTGCTTCTCTTTGAGCAAAAACCCCTTGCACAAAAAGAATCGGCAGAAAATATGCTAATTACATCACAACTCATGCTAATGAGTCCCTCAATAACATATTTTATGCCGCAAAAAGTTGCAGTGTAGACATAGCCTACATGTTTGTTTCTTAATCGATGGCCAAGAAATCTTTTTAATAAAGGTAGCTCAATTCATTGTGGGACAAAACATTTCATTTTTTGTTTTGTTTTTCTTTTCCTCTCCATATAGAGAGAATATTTGACTTCGTTTGCTTAGAGTTTGGGAAGTAATTAGGAGGGTACATGAAATCTAAATGTCTGTTCTGATGTTAAAGAACAAAAGACCACACATTTTCTTCACCGTAGTTTTGGTCACACATCTAAGTTATGCAATATATAGTACTCAGATGTCAAGTGGAAAATAGAAGATTCTATTAAATATAATTAGTGTTTAGCTAATTTTCCTTTAATTAACTCTGAGATGTCCCATTTCACAAATCTTGATGATTTAAAATCATGTTTAAAAAGTTTTGACAGAAGATGAAGTGTAATTGCTTCCATAAGAAAAATATTTATATTAATTCAAACACTTCCCTCTATTTTTCCTTTTGTGGAAAACATATTATATTGTCCCCATAACAAAAAAATATCCAGACCATTAAATGAGCAATTATTATTTATTTTGTTTATGCTGGATATCAAAGATGAATATTTTATCTGGCCTGGCCAACAACAGCATGGTCTTGTAGGAAACCAGAGTGTCTGATTCTGGTATCTCCTTTGCCAATACAAAACTCTGATCCTAAGAGTGGATTTTCCTCCACTCTATCCTACTCAACTGAAGTAAGTAGTATTTGTTTTAATTTTCATTACATATTCATATTTCATACTTATTTTCCCCTGCTGTCATCAGGTGAGCCAGAATCAATTAATATTTATTTTATGATCTGGATCAAGTAGTGGCATGCAAGAATGAGAAATTTGTAAACATTGTCAGTTAACTGTCCTCAGCTAGAAAGAAGAAAAGAAAGAGGAGACTTTTGTAGAGCCAATTGACAGTTTCCCTTAAAAACATAAGAATGGCCATACTGGGTCAGACCAAAGGTTCATCTTGCCCAGTAGCCTGTCTTCTGTCAGTGGTCAATGCCAGGTGCCCCAGAAAGAATGAACAGAATAGGCAATCATCAAGTGATGCATCCCCTCCCACCCAAAAGTTCAATCTTTTGGCATGAGCCAACTCTCTTAAAACACCACAACACACACTATTCCTTAGTAAATTTAGTTTTATATTCATAGCATTATGATTTATGAATACATAAATGGAAAGAAACTTCTACAATCATTACTTAAGACCCTAACCCAATGGGATTTCTAGTGTCACTGATTCCATATATAAAATAACTTGCTTTTATATTTCTGCATTTTTTTCTCAATTATATTTGCATGATATTTGTCAGAATAATATTTAAAAAAGTCACATATCTGAATATAGTTATAATACATAGATGTATCTGAGTGTGTCTATGATCTGCTTATTATCGGTGCTTATAGAAATGCTGATAAAACAGGTGCATACATATCACTCCTTTGAAAATCATGGAAATAAAGAGTTTTATCATTAAAATGGAACAATCCTTTTATCCCCTGCATGAAAGGAATGATTTGGATATTCTATGAAAGAAAATGAAAAGTGAAACATCTTTAAAGAAGCAATAAAACAACCAGTGATGATGATCTGTGAGTTTTGCATAGGTCAAGTTGTTTCCTAGGGCTGACAATAACGTGAATATATTAGATAGCTAGACTACAGAGCAAAATGCTACCAGAGAGAACTTCCATTCTAAAACCTTCACTCATGTATTTCTAACTTCTCTGTCAACAAAACAATAGAGATGCATATATCAGAGAGGACAGCAAGTAAGCAATGAGTGCTTTAATTAAAATGACTTCTTAGGTCACATTCATTTAGGTGTACAGGGAGTTAGGAATGGATAAATCACAACACCCATTAGAGAACATCAAAAGGGCAGAACCTTCAATAAGGTTATCATTAGATACTATGTAGTGAAACAGTACTGAACCTGTGAAAAAAACTGTCAGATGGTGCCTTCAGAAGCAATAGCTCTTGTTCATTCTGTTGCATATAAGCCTTTGCCCGAACTATTACTTGATTTTACACATGGATTTTCTGGAATACACTAAACTGTAAGGTCCTGCCAACACATGACTTAGGGTATGTCTACACTAGCTCCCTAGTTCGAACTAGGGAGGCTAATGTAGGCATTCGAACTTGCAAATGAAGCCTGGGATTTAAATACCCTGGGCTTTATTTGCATGTTCCCATCCGTCCACCATTTTTAAATGCCACTAGTCCGGACTAACTGCCCGCGGCTACACCCAGCAGTTAAACGATAATTCGAACTAAGTCCTTAGTTCAAATTACCTGTTACGCCTCATTCCAGGAGGAGTATTTAAAATCCCAGGCTTCATTTGCAAGTTCGAATGCCTACATTAGCCTCCCTAATTCGAACTAGGGGGCTAGTATAGATATACCCTTAAAGACTGACAAAAACCTCCTGCTGACTGCATTGCTGTGTGTGTGTTTGTGGGGGGGAGGGGAGGCAGTTGTCTTCTAAGTCACTTCATTAATGATGATTTGTAAATGATTCCCTGAAACTTTATAATTGTTTCAGCTGCATTGCCTTTTAAACTCTGCAGTTTATAATCGTAAACCTTACAACTCTGTAATCGTTGTAAAACCTTGCAATTTAGTAACTCTCAGCAATTTGCTTGATAAATTCAGAAACCCACAGTAAGCTTGGTGATTGAGCCTTACAACTTTGTAATCTGTGTAACTCTCAGCCATTTTGCTTGTAACTTGCTCTAAACTGCATTCTCCCCTGAAATACGAATGTGTGTGAGAGAGTGGAGACTATTGTGGAGACTATTATTTAGGATTAGAAACTGCAAGACTGAGCACATGGAATTATTACATAAGATCACAGCCACACTAGGCTAGGCCAATAGTCCATTTAGCCCAGCATTCTGTCTTTGACAGTGGCTAATGCCAGGTGCTTCAGAGAGAATGAACAGAACAAGCAATCATCAAGTGATCCATTCCCTGTTTCCCATTGCAGCTTCTGACGAACAAAGGGTAGCAACATCATCCCCAAACTTCTAGCAATTTTCCCTCAATTCCTTTAGGGTACGTCTACACTGCATCTGTAGTTTGGACTATGGATGCAAATGGAGACGACCGAAGAAGTTAATGAAGTGGGGATTTAAATGAGGAGTAATGTTAGTTCGGACTAAGGGCTTTAGTGTGAACTAACATGTCCTGGCGCGTTCTTCTTGGTTTGAATCAGCTGTTGAATCAGCGAGATCATGTTAATGAAGTGCGGGATATTTAAATCCCCGCTTCATTAACTACTTCGGTCGTCTCCATTTGCATCCCTAGTCCGAACTTTAGGAATGCAGTGTAGACGTACCCTTACAAATACAAAAATCTCACAAAGGCCCCTGATCTTCTAAGTATTTTAACAGTAGTTCTCTCCAGAATATTAGCATTTCCAGAGGATATCTAAAGAGAATCAAGATGTGACAAGCATCAAGGTCATTACTTAGCTCGATTTGTTTGTCCTTTTTCAGTCAAATGAATGTTACCCCAAAAATTCCCATTTTGGAGACCACCCACGGCTACACTAACATGGGTTTATTGATTGATGAATTAACACTCCACTATATGCACTGCAAGGTTAAACTAAAGAGGATAGAGATGCCACTAAGGCTACGTCTACACTACAAGGTTTTTGCACAAAAACCTGGGGAGCGTCCACACCTCAAATGAGCTCTTGTGCAATTAAATGGGCAGTTAAATGGCAGAACAGAGGGCTTTTTCTGTCATAGGTAAACCTCCTTTTCTGAGGCATAACTGCTTTTAGTGCTACAGCTGTTACACAAGAAGGCAAGTGTGGACGTACCAGCAGGGTTTCTTGCACAAGAAACCCCTGTGGAAAAAAGCACAGGTGCTCTGATGGCCATTCTGTGAATGGCCATCAGAGCTTTCTTGCACAAGAGCATCCATCAGTGTGGACGCTCTCTTGCACAAAAGCACATCGCTTTTGTAATGTGCTTGGAGGTCTGGACACGCTCTTGCACAGGAAGGCTGTGTCCAGACTCGAGGGTTTTTTTGAAAAAAGTAGCTTTTTTTCGAAAAAACTTCTCCTGCATCTAGACTACAGCCACGTTCTTTCTAAATTAAATCAAAAGAATGCGGCTTTTCTTTCAATGGCGGAAAACCTAATTTCATGAGGAAGAATGCCTTTTTTCAAAAGTGCTATTTTAAAAAAAGGCGTTCTTGAATGCAAACAGGGCTTTTTCGAAAGAGAGCGTCCAGACTGCCCGGGTGCTCTCTTTCAAAAAAGTGGATTGCTTTTTCGAAAGTATTGCTTGCAGTCTAGACACTCTTTTTCAAAAGAGGCTTTTTCGAAAAAGCCTCTTTCGAAAGAGGCTTGCAGTCTAGACGTAGCCGAAGTTTTTTTACACAAAAACTCTAGAGCAAAAGGCTTCTTGCACAAGAAGCCTATAGTGTAGATGTAGCCTAAAGGTTTAAACTAAAGGGGAACCTCTTCTATAGTAGCCTAAAGGTTTAAACTAAAGGGGAACCTTCTAGAGGTCAGGGTCACAGCTTACTGAGCTATTTGCAAAGTCAAAGGATTAGGGTGAAAGCCCTCCACTATCCTGACCTCCCTTTGCAGAAGCAGACTTTTTAGTGGTGTGGGGAAGGTTGTGGGGCTCCAGACCAAGTACCCTAAGTAGCAGCACCTGATAGGGCTTTTCCTCTATTCCCAATACAGCATACTTTTCCCTGGGCCACTTCCCCAAACACTCTCCTAGTACCTGAGTGAATCTTGCCTGCTTCAGCACAAACACTCTTTCCTTTTTGCAGTCCTCAACTCTCAGCAACACACTTTCTCCGCTCAGGCCTGGGCCTAAGCATTTGCTTTCACCCTTGCCCTTCCCTTACCCAGGGGAAAATCTTTTAAAGTAGCCCAGCAGGCCTTAATTGGCTACAGGTGCTTGATTAGCCTGCTGCTTCAGGCAAGCACTTAATTAGCCTCAGATGCCTGCCTGCTTTGATTACATAGCAATAGTCTCTGGCAGTTTATTCAGGAAACAGACAACCATTTTCCCAGCTCCTGGTATGTCTGCCTTCCACCAAACTATTGGAGCCAACTGCCCTGGGTCTGTCACAATATGCTTTTCTATTGAATACTAAAGCAAAGCCGGGACTATCTATGACTTAATTGAGGGTTCTTATTGGGTCTAATTTCATTTGAGTAAGAAGACAGGCTTAGTTCACTTTCAGATTCTGCTTTAAAATATAACAAAGTTCATTATGTGGAAAGCTCAGGGAGAGACAGAATTAGCAAAAGTTTTGTCTAGAGAAGGAATTCATAGAAGCAATTTTCCTAATAAGAGGATTTTTTCCCCTAGAGAGAATTCTGATCCCCTCAGGAGAGAGACTTATTTATGGCTTTAAATCTATTGACTTTTAAGGGATATTATACTTTTTCATGGTTTGTGACATTTCATATGAAATAAATGCTTCAGTAAAAACTCATAACCCTGGGGCTGTCTAATTCACACTGTAACAAGATGCAATTCATTTAAGTCAAGAGACTCCCACTGAATACAGTGGAGCTGGGTATTATATGTGCATAATTCAAATAATCATATATTATGCTAAATAGTTAATCAATTAAACTGCCATGTTTATAAGATATTTTCCTTTAAATGTGTATGACATTCTAATGTTGCAAATTGATTTGTGGGCCTTCAGGAAAATAAATTAACCCTGATTAGGATGCAATTGTAAATCACCTACACTCTAGAAGTTTGTTTGTTGTTGTTTTTTTAAAAAGTCCTATTTTCATTATCTTGTATGGTTATGGCTTGTAAACTCAATGATAGAAATGAGGTGGCTGCTAGTTTAATATTTCTTTTCTTGAACCAGTCCCTCTTAAAAATCTCTACAACATTACATCTTTTAGGAAAGCATCATTTTAACCTTCATGAATAAAACAAGGTAGTACTGACAACTAATTAATAAGCCTTCCTATCTATATATGCTTTATAGCAATGTTCTGAAATACTGCCACCTTCTGCTTCTTTAGATCTATAACTAGATCAGTCAAATTTAGCGGATTTGCTTCAGTTTGGTTCCCGCAAACACTTTATTTACAATTGACACACACTTGCAGCCCTCTAGCTATGTTTTAAAGTGTAGATCAAGCCAAAATTTCAAAGCATAACTCCTACTGACTTATTTTCTGTTTCATATAAAATCAGGCAAAAATGTGAAAAACAGATAATCTTAGCTCTAACTCATAAAGCTTTTGAGTGTGGTTTGAGCCTGGTTTGCTAGGAAGATGTGTGAACCTGAGTGAACTTTTTGCTGGTCTGACACTTAATAAAATGTGAAAACAATGTTTCAAAGTATTGCTTTTTCCCCTTCCTTACTGCAATCATTGGATACCAACCTAAGCATAACATGCCCCCTCCCTAAACAATAAAGATAACAATCCAGTATAAGCAGGGACAAATTAAAACAATGCATGTCCTAGACACACCCCAAAATAGAGTCCCCATGTAACTATCCCCTAACAGAGGACTGATAAATAGTGGTAGCCCCTCCCCCCAGAGCAGTGCAGCATGGAACCATAAGGCATAATCTGCTTTGGGAGTGGTTGTAAGGTCAAGTAGTTTTCTCCTAAAGTTTTAGTGGTAGCAGCTCTTTCTCTCTCTGCTGGAGAGTATGTGCATACACAGGCAGCCATTACTACATCAGTTTAAATGCTTCATTATTCATTTTAAGCTCTGCATCCCAATCATTAGGATGACAAGTAGTTTGAAAAGAAAAGTTTAGGTTCTAGTGTCTTTATATGATTTTAGGCTCAATATACCCATTTATTGTATTCATTTATTGTGGCTACGCTTTGGCCCAACTCAGCACATGAACAAAAATGTGTGAGAGAGGATATTAACTTTGTATCTTTATATTATAAATGAAAAAGACATGGTGTAAGAGGACCTATCCCTTCACCCTCTCATTTCCCTGGTTTTTCCATGTGACTAAAGAACAGCAATATTCTGGAGTCTGGAGATATAAACAATTCAATGTTTATTAGTGAATCCAGTTTTCTCTTTTTCCCTTGTTCCCTTTTTGCTTTGTTCCCAACTTACTTCCTATTTGCCTCCAATTTATATAGTAATATACCCAGCTATAATTTTACTGAAATTTAATTGATTAGTCATAATATAGTGTAATGTGAGTATCTAATAAATTATATACCAACACCTACTTTAGTTTGCAGAAAAACTGATTATACAGTAATAAGAAACAATCAAGGAAACAAAAGGATTTAAAAAAAATACGTAATGGGGACCATAAAGACAAAACAATTAAAAATGTAGTATTTCACAACCCCAACTGTTGATAAGTGGATCCCTGCCAGACAGAAAGCTATCAACATAATTTTTGTTAAATCATAATTAAGCATTAATGATTTCTGGCTGCTTCCCTTGTCTATGCAGTTAATTTTACCTGTCTAGACTACCTTACCCTTTTCAGGACTAGATTATGGTGAAGACCCACACAAAAGGGTTATGTACACCTCCAAATGTACTACAGCCAATACAAAATGCACATATCAAAAAAAGAAAGAGTATGGCATAATCAAGTAATAACAGGAAGTAAAAAAACCTTCAAAAATTCATAAATTGATAATATGTCCTTTGTGTCAAAAATACTTAAGTTTTACCCTTAAAATATAAACCAGGCAAACATCTAATCTGGATCAACTAAATGAACATGGACTAGAGCTCTTTCAGCTTTTCAGTTGCCATCATAGTATTTTTTCTTCCTGCAGTATGGTTAGAAATGTTACTTTCGTACAGGACATCATTATATCAACAATTTAAAATTATATTAAATAAATTAAAATGCAAGAAAATAACAAATTTGTTTCTGAAAATGTGAAAACATTAGTAGCAAAGCTGTAGGTTTTTTTGTTTTATTTTTGTTTTGTTTGTTTTTAACTGAGAAGATGGGCAATAGGGGATGGGTCATTTGTGGATGACCTGTGCTATTCATTCTCTCTGAAGCACCTGGTATTAGCTACTATTGAAATACAGTGTTCTGAACTATATGGACCTTTTGTTTGAGCCAGTATGGCCAATCTAACATTTCCCATGGGACATTCAGGCTATGATCCAAGAAAGCCTTTATAGCATGCATAGCAAGGAGCCAAGCTGTTGCTTTTCTTCACAAGAGTAAGAAAAGGCTACATAAGGCTACATAAGGTTAGAGTTAAAGTTTAAGTTTAGTCTCAGGAATGCAATCTTGACCCCATTGACATCAATGACATTGATTTCACTAGGGCCAGACTTTCACCTTAAATATGATCCTCTGCATTGAGCAGAAATAACATCGCACATGCCTACTCAAATCCTAAGGCAAAAGGGATCCATGGTGTGGCTACAAGTAATTTGAGGCCGTACAACTGCTCTCTTCTGAATACAGGGTAGAGCTGACTCCATTTCCTTCTCATCACTTTTAACCATGCTGTCATATATGCAACACTCCACTCCTGAATAATATAGCATTAAGCGTACAATGTGAAAAATACCACATTAAAATGATGGCTGTCACTCCAATCAGTGTGTCATACAAAAATCTTTAACTATCAGACAATCATAAAGCAAGAATATAAAACTTCAAGAAGCAGAAAAAATACTTTTACATATGTGCTTTAAAGAAGATGGCTAAAACTGTTTTTGCAGATTTTAGAGACTTTGCAGAGCTAGTGATGATGGAGTCTGTAGTAAGACAGGGTGGAAGTGCTATTCAGGAAGAATGCTAGCTGAATATAAGCCATTCCTTAGCTGGAGGAAATCAGCATAGCTCTGCTGAAAACAATGGGATGGCATAAATGTTCTGCAAAGGTTTTATCTGTGTGTTCCTGTTTATGAGGAATATTGTACAATGTGTTGCCATGACTATCGTGGCACTGATGAAATCATCAATGAACCCAGAAAATGAAGTCTGCACATAGATGCCCTGAGTTATGCCATACTAAGTTTTGGGGCTCTGCAGATTTGAGGTATTTTCTTAGTGCAACATGTTTATTATATATCATATACACAGGTCTTTGAACAGAGTAAAATATTTTTATCCAGTTTCAGGGTAAAATAATACAGCGGCTACATCTAGACTGGCATTATTTTCTGCAAATGCTTTTAATGGAAAAGTTTTTCCATTAAAAGCATTTGCGGAAAAGAGCGTCTAGATTGGCACGGATGCTTTTCTGCAAAAGCACTTTTTGCGGAAAAGCGTCCGTGCCAATCTAGACGCGGTTTTGCGCAAGAAAGCCCCGATCACCATTTTCACCATCGGGGCTTTTTTGTGCAAAACAATATCGTGTTGTCCTCACTGGCCCTCTTGCGCAAAAGCATTTGCACATGAGGGCTTTTGCCCGAACGGGAGCAGCATAGCATTTCCTCAAGAACACTGACAATCTTACAAGAGATCGTCAGTATTCTTGCAGAAATTCAAGTGGCCAGTGTTGACAGCTGGCAAGTTTTTCCACAAAAGCAGATGCTTTTGCGGAAAAACTTGCCAGTCTAGATGCAGCCCCTATGTATAAAGTACATCCAACTGGATGATCTTAAGGTTTCCTTCTTGCTTCAGAGTATATGAATATATAAGGGTATGTCTACACTACAAAATTAATTTGAAATTACAGCCGTTATTTCAAATTCACTTCAATAGCATCTATACATGCCTATTTTGAATTTGGTACACCTCATTCTACGAGGAGTAACACCAAATTCGAAATAGCTATTCTAAATTAAGTGCTGTGTAGACACTTAATTTGAAATAGGGGGCCTCCAGCCCTTCCCAGGAAGCCCTGGTAGCTACTCTGGGCACAACCAGGAAAACTCATCTGCTCCCCCCACAGTCCCAGAGCCCTTAAAGGGGCAGACTCTGGCCACAGTGCCTGTGCCAGTTGCAAGCCTGCCAGCACACAGCCAGCAGACCATGCACCTGGCACACCATGAGCCAACAACCCGCTGCCACCCAGCCCTCCACCATTGCCACGTGCCCCACTCCCAGGAGCAGCCTCCCATGGAAGCAGCCTCCCACTCCCAGGAGCAGCCCCACTCCCAGGAGCAGCCTCCTGCTCATAGCAGAGCTATAGAATTGATATTTTTGATGTAGAAAGCCAGATATCCCAGGGAATCAGACAAAACCAATCTTGCTAATGAAGTGACTATTATATATAACTCTATGGATAAAAGTATTAACCTTTATTTAATCATAAACTTTTATATGCATTTTTGTGAAATATATTTTTTTTGGATCTTTGTGACTCTGCTTTATGCCAATATGTTTCTATGTCAGTGCAAGGTCGATTCCCACTAATTTAAATAAACAAGATTTTAAGAAGTGGGTTGTACCCACAAAAGCTCATGATATGATCTAGATGTTTTGTTAGTCTTTAAGATGCTGCTAGACTATTCATTGTTTTTTTAAGTTTTTCCAATTACAGATTAACTCCGCTACCTCTCTGAAGATTTTATTTGTCAAGCACTGCTTGTTGGCTCTCATCATAGAAACTAAAAGAAGGCACTTAAGTCTCCTCATTGTTAGTCTGGTTTAATACTATGATTACTTACTTTGGCATTATGCAAGTTAGGAAAAACAGCAGATTAAGTGGCCTATATTTTCACTATGTAAAATATATTCAAAAATTATGTGGCATGGTGTGTTTAACATTCCCCAAACTAAGAGGTTTGACGTGCTATTATGCTCAAAATTTCAGATATTCTTTTATTAATGTGCTGTGGGTATCCCCAGTGCTGTTGGATTCCTGCCATATTAACAATGAGAAGCACAAAGAATGTTCCTGGTGATGGTGATAACTCATATTATTGTCTTCTAATCTTCAAACTTAATGTAAAAGGTATGCCATTTACTTACATGAATCCATTAGGATGTAAAATCAGTGTTTCAGCTGTTCTGGCCTTTATTTTACATCCTACAGACCACTGTAAGTAACTCTTGTTTATTTAGTTTAACATTTAAGAGAGAAATACTGGATATGAATAATTATTTTTTAGAGGCAGTGGAGGGAGGCAGTGAAGTGGAATATAGCAGTGGCACTCAAGTAATGTAGAGTGGCAAGATAACCAGGCTGCAGATTTCAGTGGTTGAGGTGAAAGATGACAAAGGTATGGACAAGGATCATATTGGAAGGGCTATCCAGACCCCAAAAAAAAATGTTTGTAAAGATAAAGTTAAGGAAGAATGTATTGAATGTGGCAAGAGGATGGATATGCAGAAGAAATTCGATAAATGTACAGAAGTTCCTCTTTTGTTCCTTCTGTGACAATCTGGTGATTCTAAGTACAATTTATGTATTCTGTTTGCTACTCTAGGGACTCTGTGAATTTTTTCAGATCCATTTTGAATGTGGGTTTTGTTTTGTTTTCTCTGCTGTCCTTTTAAATGCCCATTGAACTGAAACTCAGATGATGGTGACATAGGGCTAATAAGAAGTTATTAAATTTTGACAGTCTTCTGTTTACATGAAAGCACCGTTGAACAAAAGATAAGACAAATATACTAGTCTGCCCATGCAGGCCTTAACTAGACAACTGTGCACCTGATATTGGACTTTTAATCTTCTGAAGAGGCAGATCAAGAAGGTAAGCTACCATAAGATCAGGTTTTCCAAGACATGGCTCCTTTTTTGGTAACTTACTCTTCTTCTAGATAGATATTTTAAATAAGAGTCTAAGTGTAGGGTGTTTGCAGAGCAGATGTTGCAGCTCAGAAAGAGCATTAATTGGTCCAATTTCTGATTGGTCCCTGCTCTGCATATGTAGCTGATTGTTTCATTCTCCTGAAGCCCCAACTACCAACTCTGTGTAGAGGATCCCACAGGGAGGTAGTGAGTGAGAACTTGTGCTGGGTCCTGGACTTGCACAAGCCACCCTTTTACCATGACAGGTTGTAACACTGCCCCATCCTACCAGCATGGGAGCAGGTACTGCTGCTGATACCTCCCCCAGCATGCCACAGGTATCTGCTCCCAGTAAATATCCATTCCTCCAGCACCCACCAAATAATCTCTCCACCTTCCTATATTGTCCTCTTCTTGGGAACCTGAAATACAGTAACCCTACGGAGGTGTCACTAGCAAACTGGATTACAACTTTAAAAAAGGAATCTCTCACCAGTCATTGTAGGGTGAGAATGAATACAGGAGAGCAGAAAGCAATGGTGTGCAGCAGGAAAAGGGGAGATATTAGAATTTTTGACCTAAGCTCAAAGAAAATTTGAGAAGTAAAAAAAATTGATGGAGGGACAAAAAAGGTGGGCAGATGGATTTCCTATTGCTTCATCTGGATCAGCATCTCCTGCTTTCTAATGTAAGGAGTAATTGTTTTACAGATGCTTTTACAGACCATCTGTGTTATGTGCTTCAACTGCTACAAGTCCCTGGAGAGGTTAACTGTAAACCAGAGTTCCCATCAGGATGGAGATTGTGTAAGGGTTTGGGTTCAGACAGGCTCTATAGTCTTAGGGTAGCTAGACCTCAAGATCCCACATCCATGATGGGGTTGCGAAGAACTATTCCCAGAGAGTCCAAAGTAAGAGGCAGTGCTGCAGCCTACCCAGACAAAGAGAAGCTTAACATAACATGAGTCTAGTATATAGAACCCAAATACAATGGATGAGACAAGAAGGGAGAGGTTTACCAGGACTGTGATACCTTAGAATCAAGTTGGGCCATCTTTATTGTGAGCAGTATCTTATTCATATGAGCACCTGGGAATTTAGTATTAAAAGGTGGCAAAGTCAAAATTGGTACATGGAAATACTTTTTCACAATTAGACTGGAGCCATTTTCAATTAGACTGAGCTCAGCTTCCTGCTCAGTTGTTACACCTTTCTCCATGCACTCTTGTACGTGTCTTTTCATCTGGTATTAGTTTAAGAAGGGTCTGCATGAATGGTTCTATTGCAGCCCCCTGGACTGGGAGAGAAATACTGGGTGTGTCTATGTACATACAATTTGCCTTGCTTTGCATAGAAGTCTTAGATATTCAGCTGATGGAATAGTGTTTTTCTCATTGTAATCAACCTGACTGGTGTTGGGCCATAAATTGTGTTAACACTAATTGCAATGTCTGTAATTATTGTGGGAATACAAAAGAAAAAAAGTCTGTGCTTAACCTGACACAAAGGATAGAGACACTATCAGTGTAAATAAACTTGGATGGATAGAGGCTACACTTCAAGAGTGTTGTGAGATTAAGATGGGGAGGGCAGGACGCTGAGTCAGCAGGCTCCAGCATGAGCTGTAAGACTGGTTCAACCTGTTTCTCCTCACTGTTTCAATGATAGAGCTAAAGAAAGGCTCCATAGAGTCTCTTTTATTATTTAAATGTACTCCAGTGGATAATGGAATTTCTTGTGGTTGGACAGTGCTTTGGGCCAAGAGCTGAAATCACTAGGTTTGGCCCAGAGCCAAATCTATCACAAGCCAGCAGAAGATGCAATGAGAGGCCAGAAGAAGAGCAGTGGCAGCACAATGAGCAGCCAGCAGGGCAGCAATGGAGAAGTGAAATGAGTGGCCAGCTGTGTGACAGCAGTGAGATGAATAGACTACAGAGAAGCTCTGGAAAGCAGTGTGCAGGTGGAAGGTGAGTGACCAGTGGAGTGAATAAGATGCCTCCTTACCTCCCATAACTGAAGACTGGAGGGTGCAGAAGAGGGTTGGACATGTGAAGGGGACATTTACATTGCTAGACTTAAGAACCTGAGAGGAAAAGGACATTGCCCAACCTCCTTGGGGTGGGATTGTTACTCATGGTTTTGGTTATGAGCTCTGTGGTATTTTCCCAAGTTTTAATGTCACACTACTTCCTTTCCCTTTTATTAAAGGTTTCTTTTCTACACTTAGACTTTGTGTTTATGAGAGGGGAAGCATTACTTCCCAGAGGCACCCTGAGGTTTTGTGTGAATTTCTCAGGTTCCTGGGTGGGGGCTCAAGCCAGTTCCGTGTTGGATGGATCGAGAGGAACCTTTACATAGCGAACTTGGCCCTGGCTGCTGCTGGTGCTACCTGGCAGAAGGGTTATACTGGTCATAGGTGAGAGACAGGATACTGCATTAGATGGTTCTGAAATCTGATCCAGTCTGGAAATTCCAACTCTTCTATATATTAATATGTATGAGCAAGTGATGGAGTGCACGATCCTTACCTTTTGCCTAGCATTTATATTCTGGGCAGTGTGCACCTGTACCGTGCTAGAAGCAAGCCCAAGCTTTCACATGAATCATAACAATGCAGAAATAAACAAATAGATTTATAAGCCTGGTCTTACAACTAAATTAAATATCTTGAATAAGGGCAATTTTCTGACTTTGTCATCTCCTAACCTGTTTGTTTTATTTATTTATTCTGTAAGCTTCTATAACAGTGTTTCTCAATGTGATCTGCAAACTTGTAATATGGTTATAGAACAGTGTTTCTCAAAGTAGTCCACAAAACCACTTTGAGAAACCTACTACCTGGCCACTCTGGTGCGATAATTTACTGGCTCAGCAGCCACAGAGCCTTGCAGCTGCTATTGGCTCTGGTTCACCATCTGCAGACAAGAGGAGCCACAAGAAGCAGCAGTCCATCCCATGCCACTTTCCGCAGCTGTTGTTGGCTTCAAATGGTGAACTGGTGCCAATGGGAGCCATGAAACTCTGTGGCTGTGGAACTGGTAAATAAACACACTGGAGCAGCCAGTTAGCAGGTTTCTCAAAGTGGTTTCATGGATCACTTTGAGGCTATGTCTACACTAGAGAATTCTTGCACAAGAAGCGTTTTGCAGAAGAGACCTTCCGCAAAAACTATTTGCAAAAGAGAGTGTCCACACTGCAAGAGCCCATCAAAAAAGAGATGTGCTTTTTTGCAAGAGAGCGTCCACACTGAATGGATCCTCTCTCGAAAGAAAGTGCAGATATTTATCCACAGAATGGCCTCCAGGGCACCTGTGCTTTTTCCTCTTTCCTGTTTTTGCACAAAAAATCCCTGTTGCCCATCCACACACACCTTTTAGCGCAAGAATTCTTACGCAAAAAGGAGTCATTCCTTGTAAAAGGAGGAATATCTACACCAGAAAAGCCCCTATGTTCTTTTGTTTTACTTGTGCAAAAACACGTTTGAGGTGTGGATGCTCCGTGGGTTTTTGTGCAAAAACTCTAGTGTAGACCGAGCCTGAGACACACTGTTCTATAAACATGTTTTTGCCCCCCACTTTAAATAGAAATCATTATCACACAATTTAAACAAAACAAAAAAAAAAGTCAAGCAATTGTAGAAAGTTAATTTATGGTATCTGATCAACACATGAAAAGCTTAATGCTTCAAATACTGAGCGTGTCTTAGAAGGTAATAATCTCTTAGAAGATTACTAAATCATTTTTCTGTAACATCCCACATTTGCCTAAATATTCCAGCTACAGTATGGCCTATTATTACAAGACAATAGTGAAGTATTGTTTCCAACTCCAAAGTTCGCACATAGTTCTCACTCAAGCAAAACTCTCATCTTTGTAGTTTTTCCATTACAGTTATTTTTTCCCATTACAGTTAATATTCATTGTCTATATTATCTCATTATGTTGCCGAAACATTTTCAAAAGCTTGCCTGAGATGTTAGCAACATAATTCCAGTTGACTTTCATAGAAGTGTGTAATTAAAACTTCCAGAAAACTTTGGAAAATATAACAAAGCTCCTGTGTACCTTTTCTCATAAAAAATATATATAAAAAGCAACAACTTTAAAACTGATAAAAGGAAACAATTTTTGTACATAATGTATAGCTTGTGAACCTCATTGTACTGTGGCATAGATTTTTAGTACATTTTTTAAAAATCCATCTTTTATATGGATAGAGAGAATGCAACCAGTTACAATAGATAGGGTGCATTTTGAAAACTTCATTTTTCAGGGGATAAACTAACCATTAAATGATTGGGTTGTTATGTAAGAATTAATCTGGACATTACTGCAGGCAGTCATTTTGTGTGTCCAGCCAGGGGCGGCCCATGAGCATAGGCAGACTCAGCAGTTGCCTAGGGCGCCCGATGATGATGTCACAGGGTGCCCGGGGTGCCCAATGATGATGTTATACCATTGACGGCCGTGCAGGCGGGGGCGCCGATCACACGTTCTGCCTGGGGCACCAGCTGCCGCAGCCGGCCTCGAGCCACTCCTGTGTCCAGCCATTGCTAGCTGAAAATCAAATACCACATGGGTAGTGCTAATTGTGAGGTCCTGAGTGGCAAGACCAAGCAGATGTATTATTTTAGAATTTCATTATCATAATGAAAGGGTGAAATGGAGTGCTACTGTACCATAAGAATGGATGGAATGTTTAAACAGCTGACACTGTTTTGAAGTGCCCTTCCCCCTGACATATACATTTGATCACTGTTATGGCTGGAAATACTAAAAATGTGTTCCTGATAAAAGATATATGCAATTTGCTGAAGGCTATAAGAATTGGAAACCTTCTTGGGCCATAGTGTCCAACCAGTTCTGAAGCCACTATAGTGGCTACTGCTATAGCGAACTAGCCTTGCTTAACCATGCAGAAAGCCACATTGTTCAAGCCAACCAGCCACACTCAACTGGCCAAGTAGTCACATGTGGCTAGTGGCTAGGGTATTGGACACCATGGTTCTAGGGGTTATTATAGTGATCCAATAGGAGCCACTATGAGTTATGTCTTTTGCTTAAATTGCTTGTGAAGATTTAGCAAAAGAATACACTTTGGAGCTTTTCTTTGGGAAAGGACCTGACAACTAAAACTCCCCAACAGGTAGACAGAAGCATGGTCCTTTACAGCTCTGCTGTTGATCGATCAAAACCATCTCAGACTTTAGGAAACTGTAATATTTGGGGTGCTCTGATCCCATTATGATAGTATGTATGCATGCATCCTTGGAACCCACTAAAAGAGTAATTTTAGATAAAAACACAGGTTTGTATTAATCATTTATAAGACGGGGGAGCTATGTCCCCACTGATATATTCCTGACGTTGCCTGGAGAAAAAGAGTTAGGTTACCAAGGTTCAAAAAATCCTGAGTAATAGGATTAAAAAGAATTTTCTCCTGTGGGCCAATTCCTCCATAATGACCTATTGCAGAGTTTCTGATATCTTCCTATGAGTATCTAGTCACTCTTATCCAATTTTTGTCTATCTATATTGCTAATATCCAGGATATTTCCACAACCAAACAATATGCTTCTATTGGACAAATCTGCAGATTTAACAACATACTTAAGCATGTGCCTAACTTTCAGCACCTGAGTAAGCTCAGTGAAAATAAAATTAACTATGCAGGTGCTTAAATTGAAGCACCTTGCTGAATCAGGGCCAAGGTCAATATATTATTTAACTGGTTCTTTAAGAAAGACTGATAAGTCTTTAAGAAAAGCATAAATAAGTACATGTTACTATAGAGTTATAAAACTGGAGGCTGATCAATACATCCTAGACTGCTTACTGAGTGGCTCAAATCAGGGCTAGGAGATGAAGTTACTGAACAATAACTAATTAATCAGTAGTGCACCACTGGGGACTAAAATGCTAATTGAAGCAGAACTGAAACAAGCTTGAGATGAAATAACCCTGGAGTTAGACAGATCAACCACTGTGACAAAATCATTTTAAATAGAATCTGTCTCTCATCTACCTAGGAATGCTTCTTGTTAATTATTTATTGAACAATCCCTCCCCTCAGAACTTATGTGCCCAACCACCAAGGAGGCTAACATAACTTCTGTAGAACTAACATCTGCTCATTCAGAATTCAAAGCACTTCAGATACTTATACCAACAGCACCATGATAAAAAGAAACATTAGACGGCCTCCAAGGGAGCCTGAGAAATTTCATAAACAGAGAGCAACATAGGCAATGTTAATTTGCTGGTTTATACTGACACACATTAGTGGTACTGGTTTTGCTAACAATATACTAAAGCAAACACAACTCTAAATGTAACTGATTGACACTAATATTAGCATATAATTTTTTCCTGTATTTTTAATGCACCCACTTACCTCCAGTGAAGTGAAGTGAGGCTTTATTATGAAGACAATACTGTAAAAGTAGAGTATGGTATTATATGCACTAAAAGGAAAGATTGTTGGGTAATGAGACATTCCAGGAATCTCCTTTATGGGGTTAAAACACTTTGTTTAAGGTAGAAAAGAAGGGAGTGTAAAACAGTTTGATATTTACAAAGCACATATGGTAGGATAGAAGACAAAGAGAGAAGAAATAAGCAGGTTCTAGTCATATCTTCTGTAAGTAGCCTTTTACATTGTGCCGATCAACATAAGATGGGACAAGCTCAGGAGGATCAAGAAGATGATTTTTAATTATATCGACAAATAGACAAAAAAAATCCTAGAGAAGATTTCTGAGGATGGGGTAGAAGCACTTCTGTTTCCTGACATAAGTGAGATAGACAAGCTGAAATCCAAACATGAAACATACCACTAAAAACAACAATGAAAGAAGGAACTACAGTAGTCAAGACAAGTATCAGAGGGGTAGCCGTGTTAGTCTGAATCTGCAAAAGTGGCGAGGAGTCCTGTGGCACCTTATAGACTAACCGAAGTTTTGGAGCATAAGCTTTCGTGGGCAAAGACGAAAGCTTATGAAATTTCATGTTCAATATGGATATTTTGACAAAATTTAGGAATACAACGTGAATAAAATATCAGCTAAATATATATTATGTGAAGTACCACATTTCTTCACTCTGATATACCTCTTTGTGAGGTAAACTACACAAATGATTCCCAAACTTTCCTCAGTCATATATAAACCTGGTGATATCTCACTCTATGTGACTGTAAATTATTGAGAGAGGCATGAAATTAGGTGTCCATTGGAGTACATTGCAAAATTCTCATTACCTTCAAAGGAGTGAGGATTTCATCCTAGAAGCTGATTGAAGAAGCTAAGAAAAATCTCATAATATTTCTTAAATATCTCTGACAAAATGCGAAGTTCTGCATGACCTCTTATGCAATTACACAGTTGAGGCGAGTGCTAATGGCCATCTTTCCCTTGTGCACTCTATATGGGTATGTCTACACTGCATTCCTAGTTCGAACTAGGGATGCAAATGGAGACAACTGAAGTAGTTAATGAAGCGGGGATTAAAATATCCCGCGCTCCATTAACATGATCTCGCCGGCGCGCTAGTTCGAATCACAGCTGATTCGAACCAGGAAGTGCGCGCCGGGACGCGTTAGTTCGGACTAAAGCCCTTAGTCCGAACTAATATTACTCCTCAGAGCAGAGAACCAAATTGAAATTAACTGGCTAAATGACTTCCGTGAAGGACCCACATCTTAAAGACAAAACAACAGACATAAGGCTGGAGAAAAAAGAACAATATCCATTCTCTTTTGCAAAGTTCCAAATCCAATCTATATACAAGTTGGTCAAGTGAAAACATCAGAGGTGATTCAGGAAAACACATACATACATACATATATGCTTCACTCCCAATTTATTTAAAGTGACTTAAGCACTTCCTGAAAGTTAAGCCTCATATTATCTATATGATAAGTGCTTTGATGAAGAAGGATACTTGCTTATCATGAAAATACCCTTATTCACATGATTAAAAGCTCATCCACAAAAACTTTCTACTAGTTGCTCAGCTCAAAAAACTAATTAGAGGAATGACAAATTAATTGCTAATTGCTTAATTACTTTATTTATCATGGGTAAAAATGTTCCTGAAGTCTACACATTGTCTAGTAAAGGAATGTTAATTTTAATAAATAATTTTGGTTTACAATAATTATTTAAAAACCAGGGAAAAACAACTCTCTTCTGTTTTTCTCTTGCCAAATACTACAATTAAGTAATTAGTATTGAATTTTTAGCAGGGTAGACACATTTGTTATTTAAAACAAATACAACATTTATCACCCTTTGGGAGTGCAGTAGTGAAGAGATCTGAAAAGTGAGTAAGTGCTGGATCTGAGAGGCAAGTGGTGTATGTGTAGCAAATCTTACAAAATTTGCTTTTCCTTGTGGTGTTTTGCAATTTTTTTCTGATATCAAATGTTGTATTGTGCTTAACAAAAATAAAATTATAATAGCACAGTAAGGCTTAGTTGGAAGAAAATTAAAGTTCAAACACACTTTTTGCATTAATTTGGTGAGCATTTAAAACTTTATTCAGTAGGGGGGAAAGATTTTCAACCTTTACATACATGAGCCACTCTTACTCAAAAAATTTCCCCACTGACTTCAGTGTGAATGATTGTGTACACATTGATTACATGACTGGGGATACAGGAATGGGCCAATGATTTGCAAAGCTCAGAATCAGTCCACAGTGACCTTAAAATTAAGGAGAGTTCCCAGTAGTACGGGAAAGAAATTGCTGTTTCTCTAAGTGTGCCACAATTGTCTAGGGGTAAGATATGGCTGAATACTCAATGCTAGGATTTAGAAGGATGCTCCCTGGTGTGCACAGGGAGGAAGTATGCAGACCATCCACTGAAATGAACTGGCTAAAAGCTACCTGTGTGCATAAGGCAATCTCTGCAGGCTACTGTGGAGGGTGTAGGTGGAGTTATGAGTGACCTCACCCCTTTTTACGGATCTGGCAGGAAGCACAGACACTTCAATAAGCTGACCCTTATACAAATCATGCTTCAGAGAAAGGCAATGTCTATGTACACCTGAATCACAATTTGCCCTCAGACAGAAGCACAAATATGATCTAGAAACCAGGAGCGCCCCTAGACAAGCTGCTGGCAAGTGGTGCCCTAAGCGAAATGTGCGATTGGCATGCCATCGGCAACCCCGCCTCCAAAGCCCTTAACGGCTGTTTATCTTGGCGCCCTAACTGACTGCCTAGTTCACCTGTATTGATGGGCCACCACTGTTAGAAACTCATTTTGACTATTATACAGCTATGAAAACATTAAAGATTCATTCCTGAAATGGGAGTTCTGGCTTACTACAGAATGCAGGATGGAGACTTCACTTTGCTTACAATATTATGATTTATTATTTGTTTTCTATAGTGGCTAGAGGCCCTATCCCCACTGTGCCAGGCAATGTAAAAAACGGAAATCCACAAAGAGCCTTAAAAGTGACAAAAAGTATTTTGTACTTGATGTAGGGACAGGAGGATCCTGTGGTGGGATACAGAGAGGAAGGTGATGTGGTTAAAGAAGTAAGTCAGACCCCTGGCCTTGGCAACAGGATTCCGAATGGTTGAGAATGGGGCAAGATGGTATTTTTCAAAGACACAGATTGGATTTTTTTTTTTCATTTTAACTAATGGGCTAAAGCAACATCAATATATCTCCTTCCTGTGTTTACCCATGTGAGTGAAAACACATACGGTCATCTGAAAATAAATGACTGTCCATTTGAAATGCTACCTAATGCTGATTTCTTTCTTCAGTAGAATGTTTACTATATTCAGACAAAGTGCATGCATGCTCAAACATTTGTGATTCTGAATGTTACTAATCAAAAACAAATAAAGAGATTACAAGAAATATGTTGATAGGAATGAATAAGAGCTGTGCACAATGTTTCAGCTGTGCTCCTGCCTTTCATACAACAGCCAGCTAAAGTATAAAGCATATAACAACATATAATCAAGAGGGAAAAAACACCATGAAGGTAAAGTATATTTGTTATAAGCTGTCATTTGGAACTTGAAAGTATTTTCTAATTTGGTACTGAAATGTTATTTCAGTGTATAACTCTGTGGCTGTAAGGTACACATAAACCTTGATTTTCAGAGCAGTGCAGGTAATTATATATATGTATTGTTTTCATTTTTCGTGAAGCACTGATTATGTGCCTTGTGCAGTACAACATACAAAAGCACAAATAGTTCCTTCCTCTAACAGATGGCAATCTAATCAACAGATATAGAGAGAACAAGATGCATTGGGAAACCTAAATTTTATATTTTCATTAATAGAAAATAAATGTTTAGGGCATCATAGGAGAAGTGAGTCCTCAGGGGACATAGTAATGAGGAAAGATGGTAACAGGGGAGACTAGAATGTATAGAATGGCCAAGATTCCAAGATGCCAATGACGGCAACAACTTCTACAAAGTCTCTTTCACCATCTTGGTCACCATCACAGCCTGCCACTCCAATTTGTGAGCTGCTTATATTCATCCTTGAAGGGATCAAAAGCAGCATAAGATAAATGTGTTTAATCAAATCTACGAGACATTATTCAAATTTCAGAACTTGAATGCATGCAATAAATTACTACAAGGCAAGCTAAAGGTCATCAAGAACATGTTTTGTTAATTATTTCAGATAAAAAAAATCCACTTAATGACCCATCACCCAAATGATATCCAAATGACATCAAAAGTTAAGTGTTGGGCACTTACTGTCCATTCTATTAGTTTCATTTAGCACAGACTCTAATTAACAAAATTGTGGGTTTTTCCCTTCCTCTCTTCCCTCTTTTTCTGCTATTTATTTGTACCTCTGCACCCCTTGCTTCACTCATCTGAAGAAGCAGGTTGTTCCCACAAAAGCTCATGATATTACATTTTATTTTGTTAGTTTCTAAGGGTATGTCTAGACTGTGGCACTATTTCGGGATACCACATCTTTTGAACAAGCCTGTTACAGGCAGTCCCCGAGTTACGCGGATCTGACTTGCGTCAGATCCGCAGTTACGAATGGGGCTTTTCTCGCCCCGGAGGACTGGAGCGGCAGGACACCCAGATGCGCTGCAGTCCCACCGCCCCCATCCTCGGGGCGAGAAAAGCTGTTCCACGTCTCCCTGGTCTGCTGGGGGGGGAGCCCCCGCCAGCAGACCAGGGAGACACAGAGCAAAGCCGCGGAGCACGCCCGCAGTGGGACAGCCCGGGCGCGCCTGGGCTGTCCCACTGTGGGCGTGCTCCAAGGTTTTGCTCCCCGTCTCCCTGGTCAGCAGACCAGGGAGACGGAGCAAAGCCATGGAGGATGCGGGCAGTCCCGCCACCTGCGTCTCCCTGGTCTGCGGGGGGGGGTGCAGCTAGTGCCCCTCTCCCCCCCAGCAGACCAGGCTTTTCTTGCCTATGCCTGGGGTAGAGCAGCTGGGGCGCTGCCGGGTTGGTCCCACAGCGTCGCTCCTCGGCGCTACTGTACCAACCCGGCAGCACCCCAGCTGCTCTGCCCCAGGCGTCCCCAAGTCAGCCGCTGCTGAAACTGACCAGGGGCTGACTACAGGAAGCCCGAGGCAGAGTTGCTCTGCCCCGGGCTTCCTGGAATCAGCCGCTGATCAGTTTCAGCAGCAGCTGACTTGGGGACGCCTGGGTTTCTTAAGTTGAATCCGTATGTAAGTCAGAACTGGCATCCAGATTCAGCCGCTGTTGAAACTGATCAATTTCAGCAGCAGCTGACGCCAGTTCCGACTTACATACAGATTCAACTTAAGAACAAACCTACAGTCCCTATCTTGTACGTAACCCGGGGACTGCCTGCATTTCAAAATAGATTTTGAAATAAGGGGCTCGCTAATCCAATGTCCCTGTAACCCTCACTCCTGGTCTGATTTCAGGATACTACATACTTTTTATATTGAGAAATATGTAGTAGATACCCTAAGTAGGGCTTTGTTTCTTATTTGCACTTAGTGTAGGTTTAGTGCAGGTTAAACTACCCATTTTTAAACATAACTAGAAGTAATTTTTATTAAGTCTGAACATTTTTACTTTTCTGAATTTAATTGTCTCTAACTATCCCATTTGTAAATAAGGGGAAAAAAGTTATTTTAATTTCTCTTTGCACTTAGCTGCAAAAAGAATGAAAATATTTTAAACATATTTTCTTGGTTGCTTGCTATCTTGTTTCTGCCACTCTTGTGATTTCTTTGTTCAAGGCTCACATTCAACTGCTTCACTGATTCTTCTGCTGTGCTAAAAATATATTTTTGGGAAAGACTAGGTCACATTAATACAAACAAATATTTCTTCTTGACATTACGCCCTTTACCTCACCGGAGATGGATTTTCAAATTAACAATTTGAAATATTTTTAATTAACAAATATTAACAAATATTTACGTTAAATATTAAAGATGCTTGTCCTTCACTAAAAAGCCCTACAAACATTCAGTGCCCAAAATGTACTTGATAAAATTCTTGTCAGTTACACTCATGCAATTACAATGAAGCCAATCAAGCAGACTGAAATTAACTAAAAAGTTGGTGAAATCCTGTTGCTTTTGAATTCAATGGGAGTGCAACCAATAACTTCAATGGGACCAGGATTTCATGAAAGATTTTTTAGCCTACAGATCATTGCCAAGAAAATTTTTCTAAACCACTTTGCTGGGATAGTAAAGAAACTTCAAACTACCGATTTGGGAGGGAAGAAAAAGTTTTGAAAGCAATCCCTTCTTCCTGCCTCTTTTTATACTTCCCTCTTGGTTCTTCCCCCTTTTTCTAAAGGCTCACCAGATTCAGGTGGACAGTGGTCTGTTCAGTCATATGCAGTTTGTCTATTTCCCTGAACCCAGTCACTGCCCAGACGTCTTGACCTACTTGGTCTTGACCCATCTTCCTCCTCTTGGAGGACCTCCCAGGATGGGTGGGGAGGTAGGGGGACCCGGGCCCGTCCTCTCTCATGGGTCCCAGACCAGAGCCCTAAGGATCAGTACTGTCACGGTTTGGTCTGGCTGGTGGGGCTCCTGCCAAAACATACCAGACTGCTGGCAGTAAGCAGTGAGCTCTGCCCTGGGCTACTTCCTATCCCCCGCCGGACTTGCTCAGGCGTCCTTGGCTCTCTACTCCATATACCTCCTTTCTCCTTGCCCCCCTTTGCTACGCTCCTCTCCCTCTTTTATACTGTCCGCCACATCCCTCTCCCATGCTGCCTGCCCCTCCCCTTCTGACGTGCTTCCGCCCTTTCATCACCCTTAAGCCCCGCCCTCCACCTCTGACATGCCCATGCATCCTCCCCCCAAACATTGTGTTCTGATGCTCTCCCACCTCCCTGCTTCTCCGTGGTGCCACTGCTCAGCTGGCCTGCGGTGTGGGAGCATGCGGTGCACACGAAGGACCGTGCGCCAGGCTCCCCATGTAACACGGGGATCAGAGCCGCATGAGTGCGGAGTGAGCTTGCTCTGTCAGAGCGGGGCATAGCTGGCCCGTCACACTCTCCTGCCACAAAACATAAGAAAAGGAAGCTCCTTTCTGCACATACTATCATAATAATTACGTTGAGAAGCCAAAAGCCATTAATCAAGTTTTACCTCACTGGGGATTGCATTGTTGCAATGAGAAATGAGCATAGCCCTCCAGTTTTAAAGAAATTTTCCCCTTTTGGATGTATCCTATAGATCTCAGCTCAATTTTTCTGCTCTTCATCTCTGTGAAGATATCTCTAGAGGTTAAATTGTGGTGTGTCCTATATAGAACAGTTATTTAATCAAATTATAGGACAAGTGACTTTACTGATGTTAAAGAGTAATCCTGCTAGTGTGGAGAGTGAACAAAATGCTGAATCAGGATGACCCATCATGTATATTGGAAAGAAGAATTTTTCTCATTCTTTTAATTTTTTCTGATAATTTTATTTTCAAAAAATGCCTTAACAAGGAAATAATTTAAATGCCCAGAGGACAGAGAAGGACAATGTTAAGATGAGTCAATTAACCAAATTACCAATTTTTGTAGAAAAGGTTGATTCATCTTATAGGAAATTAATTAATGGTGGCTATTTGTTGTATTGGTGCGTTCCTCCTGAACTTTTCCAGGAGTGTATGTCTGATTTTTTTTCTGCATAATGACCCAAACAACGCATTGAAAGTCAAGTTAATGAATTGTAAGGGTTATTCCTGGACTTGATTTGAGAAGAAAAGTAAAGCTGTAAAAACTTCTTTGTGCGTCATTGTGCCACTAAAGGACGCTCACAGCATGTAGGTTTTTATCTGGGAATATAAATAGTTGGACTGCATGTCCAGCCATCTCTGCAGGCCTTTGCCCCTGGCCAACAGTACACTCCATCCCTTGTTGTGGTCCCAGTCTTGGCCTCCTTGGCCCTGCCTACATCAGCCCTCCTGGAGTCACAGCCCTGTTCCTGGCTCCAGTAGGGGTGCAGACGGCAAGGAGGGGCACAAGGTGAAAAATTAGGGGACCAGGAAACACTTCATTTAATTACACAAGACGTTTGTTTACTAATTTTAATGTAATATATTTCCCCATCTACACACTCATTCCTACCTAGCCATCAATACACATGTATGCATACGTGGAGGCAAAGATACAGGCAGTTACCTTAATTGGCTCATTCTCAGTGAAAGGTCATTGGTTTTGTTTCAGGTCTACATTTTGTATCCTCACTTTCAGGATCACTCACATCTCTGTCTTTCCCTATTTACTATTCTTGTATCACACTGCCTCCTGCTCTACTAATGATGCCGTCCTTGACTGTTTAATTACCTGTCTCCCACAATTCTCTCCATGCTTTCTTTTATGCTGTTTCTTATACATAAACTAGGCCATAAGGTTGCTGCCCTTTTCTCAAATCCCGTTTTATATTCGACTTCTACCTTGAAGCTGACAAGTACTTGCCAACTAAAAACAGCTAGATAGAGTGCCTAGAGGGATACTGGTATACATATTTATATTTAATTTGTATGGTTTTCCCCCCATCTTCCCCTGCTCTGTTGCTTGCCATGTTTTCTTTTTCTGTGAGAGCCTTGGGACAGGGAGTGAAACTTGTTATACATATTAAAAGTATCTACAACATCAAATTCTATCTACCATAATCTAAATCATGTATGTAAATAGTACTCTAAAATTCGAACTGCACTCCTAAATACATCAGGATCCACTGCAGAGTTCATCTATTCTCTCAGGATTTCCAAAAGGTGATATGCAGAATAGGAAGACAATTACTTTGGAGACAGTTTTAAAGATTTGATTAATATAGTTAAATAGCAATATACATATTTTAAGTCTTTGTAATTCTCATAGTACTCTTAATACAAATAAATGGAAAAACAACCCAACAGAAATAAATTAATGTATTGTGGCAGGGCGTTGCCCTGTACCTGTCCTTTAAGGGGCTGAGACCTGGAGTCAGGGGGAAGCCCAGCTGAGGCAATTAAGGAGGGCCCAGCTGGAGACTATAAGAGCAGCTCTGGGAGGAGGAGAGGGACCTGTCTATCTGCCTGCAATGAGAGAGGCTTCGGCCTAGCAAACCCAGGCTACCTGGCCTGAAGCCCAGGGATGCAAGGAGACAGTCATGGAGGGCGGGGCTTGCATGGAGGCAGCCCTAAAATGCTGGGCTGCAAGGAGGCAGCTGCAGTAGTCTGGAGGAGTTTGAGCCTGGGAATCCCCAGGCCATAAGTCTGCAAGGCACGGTTGCAGGAGGCAACCAGGCAGGCAGAGTGGGAGAACTGAGGATCCTAGGGAGTATGGAGGACCCTGGAGGAGAAGTGGAGAAAGAACAATGACTCCCCTCCCCCCCCCCGGAAGGGGGCATGGACTAAGACCGGAGTGATCACAGCCGGAGGGCAGTGCCCTGAAGAGTAACACCTCACCCAAAGGGGGCTCATCGGAGTCAGAGCATCCATTTACTTCCCCAAAGCCACCCTGAGGGAAGAGCTGTGCAGAAAGTGAGTCCAAACCATTACAGTATGAAAAACATATATTAACTAAATATTTGCCATTTCTAAATTTTGACTAATATTGAGGCCATATTTTGTATTTCTGAGATCTGGATTGTGAAATCAGAAATTCTTCTATTCTTCCCCTCTCAACAATATTTCTTAGTGATACAAGAGCTGTTCCCATTGAGTCTCACATTCCTGCATTCTTGCATTGTGATATTCAGAGACTATCATCAGCTTGAGAGTTCTGGATTTCTAATGAGAATACTAAAGATACATCTAGACGGTAATGTTAGTTTGGAATAATTCATATGATTTCAAAATAATATAGTCCATGTCTACACCTCGAACAGTTATTTCAACATACTGTCAAAATAATGTTGAGCTGGAGGACTTCTTATTCTGACTCCTGTAACACTCATTTTACGAGGCGTAAGGGAAGTCGGAGGAAGAGTGCTTTATCTCGGACTTCCTGCTGCATAGACAATGCCAAAAGATGAATAAGCTATTTTGACTTAAGCTGCAATTGGCATAGCTCAAGTTGCACAGCTTATTTTGTCTTTAGCCCTGCTGTGTAGACATGCCCTCAAAGTGTGGGATGCTATGAGAACTAAAGATATTTATTTGGCTCATTCATAGGTCTCATTCTCCTTTGAATGGGTTATTACCATATAGGAAGACATGATTCCTTGAATTTTTAATTTAGGGAGTTTCCTAATCTGTCTTCTGTCTGATGGGAATAGAGAGGAGGAGGAAAGTAGGAATGTAAGAAGCTAGTATTTCCATACATTTTAATAGTGAATCTCTCAAGAACCACACAATTCTTGAGTGATCTACAGGAAACAAATGTCATTGATGTATATTCTACTTGTCTCAGTCCTGTTCTCTGGCCCTACCTATTCCTGCTGGCTTTTGGACATCATATCTCTTACAGCTTGCTTCCAAGGCCTTCCCTACTACAGCAGTTTATAAACTACTCCTTTGGAAAAGCCAATGGAAAAGAAAGTAGTACAGCTGAATAAGTCTTAAACAGCCAGATGAAAACAGGGGAGATAAAAAGAAGGGCCTGCATAGTCTTCTAGTCTAATAAAAGCCATGGCAAGAAAAGAAGATTCCAGGAATCTATTTATTGCCCACATATGGCCCCAGCAACAGAATCCTTCTTAGCTCTCTTGGACAGTGCACAGTTTTCATAAGAAGCCTCTAGGAGCTGCCACTTTCATGATCTCTTCTCTGCCCCACTCACATCACTTCTTATGAATACTCAGGCATAACACCATCTTGTTATCTAGACATCAGAGGATCAGATAGCCCATAATGGATGCTGAAAGAGCCTCTCTCTTCCCATATTATCAGTTTCATCAGCCATCTTTCCTTGAGGATGACACCCCAGTTCTGAAGCTCTCTGTAACCTCTGATGCTCTTGGACTCAGGATAGCACCAATATTAACACTCGAGTTAGAATTTAATTTAACTCATGTATTTTCATTTGTACTAACTTATATCCTATCTACATTAAACATCATGATATTGCTACCTTTCCCTCTCATTCTAATATTTTTCCTGTCCTAAATCCTCCATTCGTCTTCATCCTTCATTAGCATACACTATCCACTTATACTGCCATTGCCCTTAGTTCTTTCAACTCAATTTCATACAATTGTTCCTAGCAGAAAAATGAAACAAATGAATTATAAGCAACCTTACTACAATTTAATAGGCATCATAGTTGAAACATTGAAGTGTGAAAGTAGCAGCCTTTAGAAATGTAATGCCAACTCGCAAATAAGGCAAAGCATGGAATATCTCTGTGCTTCATTTGCATAATAAATGAATGGCTGATTTTTGCACAAGAGACTTTTAAACAAAAAAACCCTCTTGCGCAAGAGCTGTTCTTCCTGAAAAAAATGTGGAAGAATGGCTCTTGTGCAAGAGGGGGGTTTTGCGCAAAAAGTGGCTGCTCAGGAATTATGCAAATGAAGTGCGGTGATATTCCATGCTTTGCCTCATTTGCATATTTCCTGCGCAAAACAGAGCAGTATAGACATAGCCTTACACTACAGACCTCTTTCAGATAGGAATCTCTGAGTACAAACCCACTTTATAAATTAAAAATACGTTTATATGTTTAATACCATTATAAATGCAGGAGGTGAAGGAGGGGTTGGGGCGGGAGGTTGACAGCTTGCAACCCTGTATATAGTAACCTCTTTGAGAATCATTGGAATAGACTGTAAGCTCCTTGTCTTTTACTTGTTTTGCAAAGCCTACTGTTTGGTACTAAGGAGGAAGTAATAAACATTAATGGAAATTTACTTGTGCTATCACCTTTGTTGCAGGGTAAGGGAGAATCTGGAAAAAGCCCAAACACCTGTTCTCTTTCAACAGATCATTTGCATCCCAGGGCAGCACTCCACTAATGCTGTGTGAGTACAAACCCTCAGACCTGCTGAATGGCTGTTTTTGGAGTGAGGAACATAAACATAGCTAGAGAATAGCTTCCTCCTCTAAATATGGGTTCAAATGAAAATATGGGCTTCTATTTTACAAAAGACTTTGAGTGCTTGTGGGGATCATGAGATGGATTCCCTCAATTTGCATATATTCAATACACTACTCTGTTGATAATTATTTTTTTTACATTAAGATTTTTTTTTATTTTCTTCCTTTCTCTCATTGTCATTTTTGGTTTTGGTATAACTTTCAGCTTTACTTCATAATACACTTAATCCCCTTTACATTTTGTGTTCCTATATACGTCATATCGCCTTTTCCTCATTGACAGCTTTTATTAATTTCTTAGATATCTTCTTGTGCTCCTTCATTTATCATTTCTACGTGGTCCTATGCATTCATTTCTTGAGCTTGCAGTTTTTCTTCAACTCGCTAGTCTTCAAAGTATCTCATGGAAGATACCATATTTACAGTCCTGGAGACTCAAGTCTTCATGACATATATACCATAAGTAGTAGTGTTGTAAGTAGAGCTGTTGGAATAACCAATGGCTACATCTAGACAGGCATGGTTTTCCGCAAATGCTTTTAACGGAAAAGTTTTTTGAAAGCACTTAAAAGCACTTTTGCACAAAAGCATCCATGGCCAATCTAGACGCGCTTTTGCGCAAAAAAGGCCCGATCGTCATCTTCACGATTGGGGCTTTTTTGCGCAAAACAGATCTGACCTGTATACACTGGCCCTCTTGCACAAAAGCTTTTGTGCAAATGGACTTTTGCCCGAACGGGAGCAGCATAGTATTTCTGCAAGAAGCACCGATTTCTTACATGAGATCGTCAGTGTTCTTGAGGAAATTCAGGCAGCCATTGTAGACATCTGGCAAGTTTTTCCGCAAAAGCCCTTGCTTTTGCGGAAAAACTTGCCAGTCTAGACACAGCCCGAGTGTTTGGTTTGCTGGCAATTACAACTAAAAATATAATTTTGGATTAACACAAACCCAACATTTAAAAAAATATTGTTCCATTATAGGTTGAATGAGGCATAAGATTTAATTTAGATTTGGGGCAACTATTAGCCATTTATATATTAAAAGCAAAGACAATGAAGGACTAGATTCACAATACGACGTGGGTGCCATTCAGAAACCTCACAGCTGCATCTAGACTGGCAAGATTTGCGTAAATATTTTTAATGGAAAAGTTTTTCCATTAAAAGTATTTCTGCAAGAGAGCATCTATACTGGCATGTGCTTTTGCGCAAAAAATTTGCTTTTGCGCAAAAGCATCCATGTTGGTGTAGACGCTCTCTTGAGCAAGAAAGCTCCGATGGCCATTTTAGCTATCGGGCTTTCTTGCGCAAGAAATTAACTTGGCTGTCTACACTGGCCCTCTTGTGCAAGAGTACTTGCACAAGAGGGCTTATCCCTGAGCGGGAGCATCAGAGTACTTGCTCAAGAACCACTGATTTTTGTACAGTACAAAGTCAGTGTTCTTGCGCAAATACTCGCAACCAGTGTAGACAGGTGGTAAGATTTTGTGCAAAAGTGGCCGCTTTTGCACACAATCTTGCCAATCTAGACGCAGCCTAAGTGAAGATGTCCCCCCTACATCCAATAGACCTTGTATTTGGGCACTCTCCTGAGACAGGGGAGACCCAGACTAAAATTACCTCTAGAGTCAGGACTTGAACACAGATCACCAATATTCCAGCTGAGAGCCCTAATCATCTGGCAGTTCAGAAATGTGTTTTGCTTAACCTCTGCTGTTGAAACTGTTCTGCTTTGTTTAAAAAATAATCAGAGTAGGGACAGCTATCCAGGTGTATCCCAAAATCAATGGCTTCACTGTCAAGCCCTAGTTGTACAATGCATAATACCTGTAAGAGAAGAGATTAAGTGTCCCTGCTGATTAAAGGCAGACAGCTTGGATACAGAAGATGTGAGTTCAGTCCATGCTTTTCCCTAGGGCTCAAATATCTCACCGAAGATCCCTAGCTGTTGGGCTATTGTTGCCGGTAAGAGTAATTCTCAGGTCCAACACTGGATTTTCTAAGGACAAAACACGCTGCACAAGTATCTGTCAAACACAAGCAGTTTATTAACAGTTTTCAGCTGTACCCCTTAACTAAAAGAAAAACATGGTAGAAAAAGTGATGTCTTACATCCCTTCTGCAAGCTGGGGACCCTGTTTCAGCTGCAGACAAGCAGGAGGTCATCTTGGCTTTTGAGGGACCGGTACCAGAGTCCATTGATGAAGTTCAAATTTCTATACTGTGGCAGTGTAGCAATACAGTGTCTCTACCTTGTTTTGCAGTTTGGAAATATCCAGGGGTTATGTATTACTTGCTAACGTATGGCTCAGCTGTTAACTATAGATCTGGTACTACTTGTCCTTTGACCTTGTTTACATCATCAGTACATCTGGGTAAACAAGATTGTTATATGTTCTTGTTCTTTCTCCTTCTCTTATCTTATAACTTGTTTTTGTTACAATGGCACCACCACTTATCTTAAATGGCTTGTGTTCCTGGAGGCCTGCTTCTGGCTCATTAGATGTAGGAGGAGGGGGGAAATACATGCCTCACCACCCCTATGCTTTTGCATGTACAAAGTTCTTCTTCAATTAATCCCTACAGCTATCAGGTATAAGACTGCTTTGTAAATAGCATCTAAGTCCCTCTGTCACTTTAGCCCAAAAGTTTTAAACATTTCATCTAAGAAATATGGAATTGAGTCATTCCCTAAATGTTCCAAATGAACATAACAACATAAGAATGACCATACTGGGTCAACCCAAAGGTCCATCTAGCCCAGTATCTTGTCTTTCAACAGTGGCCAATGCCAGATGCCCCAGAAGGAGTAAACACAACAGATAATGATCATATGATCCCTCTCCTATCATCTATTTCCAGCCTCTGACTAACAGAGGCTAGGGATACCATTCCTACCCATCTTGTCTAACAGCCAGTAATGGCCCTAACCTCCATGAATGTATCTATTTTTTTAAAAAACCAGTTAAAGTACTCATCTTCACAACATTCTCTGGCAAGGAATTCAGCAGGTTGACTATGCGCTGAAGAAAAACTTCCTTTTGGTTTTTAAACCTGCTACCTATTAATTTCATTTGATGACCCGCGTTTTTTAAGCTATGGGAACAAGTAAATAACGTTTCCTTATTCACTTTTTCCACACCAGTCATGATTTTATAGACCTCTATCATATCCCCCTTGGTTTCCTCTTTTCTAAACTGAAAAGTCCCAGTCTTTTTAATCTCTCTACGTGTGGCACCCATTCCAAAACCCTAATCATTTTTGTTGACCTTTTCTGAACCTTTTCCAATGCCAATATATTTTTTTGAGATGAGGCAACCACATCTGTATGCAGTATTCAAGATGCGGACATAATATGGGATTATATAGAGGCAATAAGATATTCTTATTCTCTATCCCCTTTTTAAGGATTCCTAACATTCTGTTTGCTTTTTAGACTGCTGCTGCACATAGAGTAGATATTTTCTGAGAACTATCCACAATGACTCCAAGATCTCTCTCTCAAGTGGTTATAACTAAATTAGTCCCATCATTTTATATATATAGTTGGGATTATGTTTTCCAATGTGCATTACTTTACATTTATCAACATTACATTTCATTTGCCATTTTGTTGCCCAATCACTTAGGTTTTTTGACATCCTTTTGAAGCTCTTCACGGTCTGCTTTGGTCTTAATTACCTTTATTTCCTGTCTTTAACTACCTATCAATCCATGAGAGAACCTTCCCTCCTATCCCATGACAACTTGCTTTACTTAAAGCCTTTAGTGAAGGGCCTTGTCAAAGGTCTTCTGGAAATTTAAGAATACTATATCCACTGGATCCCCTCATGTTGCCTTTTCCCAAATAAATTATGTTCATCTATCTTTCTGACAATTTAATTCTTTACTATAGTTTCAACTAATTTGCCCAGTATTGACATATAGAAATTATTGGTCTATAATTTCCAGGATCACTTCTAGAACCATTTTTTTATATATTGTTGTTATATCAGCTATCTTCTAGTCATTAGGTATGGAAGCTGATTTAAAGGATAGGTTACAAACCACAGATAATAATTCTGCAATTTTACATTTGAGTTCTTTCAGAACTCTTGGGTGAATGCCATTTGGTCCCGGTGACTTGTTACTGTCAAATTTATCCATTTGTTCCAAGACCTCCTCTAACGACACCTTAGTGTGGGACAATTCCTCAGATTTGTCACCTAAAAAGAATGGATCAGGTTTGGAAATCTCCCTAACATCTTTAATTGTGAAGTCTAAAGCAAAAAACTCATTTAGAAAACACTTCCTAATAATTTTTCTTTATCCAAAACTATTAACCAAAATTGATCTAACTTCAATAAATGTTTTAGTGGACGTACAGCTAATTTTCTGCCAGAAATACGGTTTCACACATGAATTATGCCTCAATATTGTTCACACAAGCACATGGGTCTAATTGTTGTAAAACTGGAATTCAATATTTTTAAACATAGAATCATAGAATCATACAACACTAGAACTGGAAGGGACCTCAAGAGGTCATCGAGTCCAGGCCCCTGCCCTCATCGTAGGACCCAGTATCATCTAGACCAGGGGTTCTTAACCTTTTTACCTTCACACCTCTCCTGAAAGTGAACTTCATGTTCACACCCCTCTGGGAGCCATTTTGTGCACAGCCTAGCCCCGCCTCCTCACCTGACAGGAAGCTAAGGGGCGTGGCTAGGAGTATAAGAACTCTGTGATTTGGAGAACTGACCTGAGCTGAAGGCCCGGCTCGAACCCTGGGGCCTGCCTGAACCATGGGAGAACCAGCTGGACGCTGGACTCAGCCATCAGAGCTAATTCCCAAGTCTGACGGCTGGTGGTACTGTGGGGTCAGTGAACCCTGTTACAATGCATAAATGAAAAATATGAGCTTTTTTTTTAACCTTTTCCTAACAAATTTACGTAATATTTAAAGATGAAAGTCGGCAATGCTCGCGTACTATTATTGTAGTGTTTCATCATGTAGGCCTGATTCATTCGCACTGCTATTGTAGTATACCAATCTCTGGCGGTATGTCTACACTACAGCGCTAATTCGAATTAACTTAGTTCGAATTAATTAATTCGAACTAAGATAATTCGAACTAGCGCATCTAGAACTAAAAACTAGTTCGAAGTAGCATTTTGCTAATTTGAACTAGCGCGTCCACACTGATTGGACACGGGCGCATTTAAGGGTGGCTGAAACTGTTTCCGGCAGGGCATCAGGTCAGTAGTTGCTTTGTGTGGCTGCTGTCTGAGGCTATCTGAGGCTCGTGCTTAAAGGAACCCGCCGGACAGCCGGTTCTCAGCTTTTCCGCTTGCTTGCCTACCTCGCCGAGGGATAGCAAAGCGTTTTTCTCTGCGCCCGTCTGTGTCGGTGCTTCCCTTCGGGGACGCCACCGCAGGTGGCAACATTGAGCCAGAGCTCGCCCTGCACTTTCTGGTGCATTTTCTGGACTTCCTGCTGCAAGCCTGCCAGCAATGGCTGGAGGCTGCCTGGCACCACCTGGTGCACGTCAGCCCCCTGCCTCTCTGCCTGGCCACTCTGGGGGCCATGGAGCAGCTGCGGCGGCGCCCGGGTGCCGGCGTGCCCCACCGCATCTGGCGTCTGGACACCAGCAGCGACTGGTGGGACCGCATCATCCTGGAGCACTGCAGAGACCAACAGTGGACCCAGAACTTCAGGATGAGGAGGGACACCTTCCTGGAGCTCTGCAAGTGGCTCACCCCTGCTCTGTGCAGAAGGGACACTCGCATGAGGCCCGCCATCCCCCTCCAGAAGCGTGTGGCCATCGCCCTCTGGAAGCTCTCCACGCCAGACAGCTACCGATCCATCAGGAACCAGTTCAGGGTGGGGAGATCCACCGTCGGAACGGTGCTCATGCAGGTATGACACTTACCGGCCACTGGGCCTGGGGCGAGGGGGGCTGCAAGGACGGGATGGGCCGCCCCAGGGAAAAGGGGAGGTCGGGGGAGGGGGAGGAGGCAGAAGTGCCCCGTACCGGAGGGGCTGGTCTCTCCCGGCCGTACTAAATGCCACCCGGGGGGGTTGCTCCCAGGAGTGGGGCACAGGGCACTGCCAGGGCACGAGCACTCCCAGCCACCAGGGCGCCCCACTGATTCGCGCTTTGCTGTGTCTCTCTCCTCAGGTAGTCAAGACCATCAACCGGGTGCTGCTCCTCAGGGTGGTCCGCCTCGCCGACCCAGACGCCGTCATCCGGGGGTTCGGCGCCCTCGGCTTCCCCAACTGCGGGGGGGCCATCGACGGGACGCACATCCCCATCCGTGCCCCGGAACACCAGGCCTCCCAGTACGTGAACTTCAAGGGGTACTTCATCCTCCTGTAGGCCGTGTGTGACCACCGGGGACAGTTCACGGACATTAACATGGGCTGCTCCTGCAAGGCACACGACGCCAGGGTGTATCGGAACTCCTCTGTGTGCCAGAGGCTGCACGCCGAGATCTTCTTCCCCAACCACCACATCAGGGTCGGGGACGTGGACATGCCCGTCTGCCTGGTGGGGGATGTGGCCTACCCCCTACAGCCCTTGCTCATGAAGCCCTACACTGGGCACCTCAACCCCTCCCACCAGGCCTTCAATGAGAGTCTGACCAGGGCCCACATCATCACTGAGGGGGCCTTTGGGTGACTGAAAGCCCGATTTAGGTGCTTCCTCACCCGCCTCGACCTCGCCGAGCACAACATCCCTCCCATGGTGGCAGCATGTTCTGTGCTGCACAATTTGTGTGAGAGGAAGGGGGACTCTTTCCTGCCAGCCTGGATGGCTGAGGCTGACCGCATGGCTGGCCAGTACACTCAGCCCCACACCACCGCCATCTGGGAAGCCCAGCGGGGGGGCCGTCCGGATCCGGGAAGCCCTGCGGGAGAGCTTCCAGGTGGAGGAGGAGGACTGAAATCTCCCTGTATGCCCCACTGAGGCCTTCTTCCACCCTCCCCCCCTTCTCCTTTGCCCTCCCTAACCTCTCTTACTAATGTCAAATAAAGACAACTGTTTTGGCAAAAAAACCTCTCTATTTTACATAACTGGGGTGGGGAGAGAGAGGAGTGAGGGTGGGAGAGGGGAGGGGGAAACCTGGGAGGAGGGAGCTGGAAAGGGGTGGAAGGGGAGGAAGGGAAGGGAAAGCTCAGGCTTGGCGGTCCGGCTGGCTCTCCCGTCTCGCCACACTGCGGGTGCGGGGACCTTGGGGGAGAGCGGGTGTGGAGGGTGGGGCAGGAGGGACGGGGGTGTGGAGGAAGCGGGAGAGGGAGCAGGAGCAGCAGAGGGAGCAGGGGCATCAGGGTGGGAGAAGGAGCGAGAGCTGCGGCAGCTGCAGGAGCCGGAGCAGGAGGAGGCAGGAACCAGTCCACGGCCCTGCTCCTCCAGCGCATCCACACTCCTCTGGTGCAGCCAAAGGTCCTCCCGGACCCAGTGCTCCTGGTTGCGGAGCAGCTGCTCCATGAACCGGAGTTGCCGCCGCAGGTAGTCCTCCTGGTTTCTGGCACGCCGGCTGGCCCAAGCGCGGGTGGCTGTTGCAGGTGGGGTGCAGTCCCAGGTGCTGCGGCTGTGGTGAAACAAGAGCAGTGGTCAGTTCTCCCTGGGGAGAAGGTGGGTGAAATCCAGCCCCTATCTGCAAGGCCAAGGCCCCTGCTTGACACCCAGCTGCTGCTCCATGGTGGGCAAGGCCCAGGCGCATGGTCCCTGGGCTCCCTCTCCCCTCCACCGCCCCGTATTCATAAGGGGAGCATGATGGTACTCATAGGTGGAGGCCTCCCCGGCCTTGGACGACACAGGAGATGTTGTCTGTGGGGTTCATCGGGGGTCCTGGGTCCTGGGCAGGCTCCTGGCAGGCTCCTGGCTCGTGGCATCCTCCGGCTCCTCCTCCTCGGTGTCCAGGACCGGTCCCTCTGCTCCGGGGTTGATGACCACCCAGGAGGCATGGACGGCGTGAGCCCCCAGGATGCGGTCCAGGGCCTGGAAGAGTAGGACTGCCGCAGGTCCTTTATTTTGCAGCGGACCTGCTCCCGGTTCAGCGGACCTGCTCCGGTTCATGCAAGATCTCCTGATTAAGACAAGGCAGTCTTTTGCCATATTTTCTATCTTTCTTTCACAGCAGAATAGCTTGCTTTTTGGCCCTTAATAATGTCCCTTTGAAAAACTGTTAACTCTCTTCAGTTATTTTTCCCCTTAATCTTTCTTCCCATGGGACCTTACCTACCAGCTCTCCAAGCTTACCAAAATCTGCCTTCCTAATACATTGTCTCTATTTTTCTGTACTCCCTTCTACCGTCCCTTAGAATCATGAACTATTATTTCATGATCACTTTCACCCAAGCTGCTTTCTACTTTCAAATTCTCAACCAGTTACTCACTATTTGTTAAAATCAAATCTAGAACAGCTTCCGCCCTAGTAGCTTTTTCAACCTTCTGAAATAAAAAGTTGTCTTCAGTGTAGTCCAAGAACTTATTGGTTCATTTGTGCCCCACTGTGTTTGTTTCTCACCATATGTCTGGATAGTTGAAGTCTCCCATCACCACCAAATCCTGAGCTTTGGGGAAAAAAAATGAATTGTTTAAAAAAAGCCTCATCCACCTCTTCTGCCTGGGTAGGTGGTCTGTAGTAGACCCCTAGCATATCATTACCCTTGTGTTTTAACCCTGTAAGCCTAACCCAGAGATTCTTAATTTGCCTGTCTCCTATGTCCATCTCCACCTCAGCCCAACTGTATATATTTTTAATATATATGGGTATGTCTACACTACCCTCCTAGTTCGAACTAGGAGGGTAATGTATGCATACCGCACTTGCTAATGAAGCCCGGGATTTGAATTTCCTGGGCTTCATTAGCATAAGCGGGGAGCCACCATTTTTAAATCCCCGCTGCTTCGAACCCCGTGTAGCGCGGCTACACGGGGCTCGAACTAGGTAGTTCGGACTAGGGTGCCTATTCCAAACTACCGGTACACCTCGTTTCACGAGGAGTAACAGTAGTTCGGAATAGGACCCTAGTCTGAACTACCTAGTTCGAGCCCCGTGTAGCCGTGCTACATGGGGTTCGAAGCAGCGGGGATTTAAAAATGGCGGCTCTCCGCTTATGCTAATGAAGCCCGGGAAATTCAAATCCCGGGCTTCATTAGCAAGTGCGGTATGCATACATTACCTCGCTAGTTCGAACTAGCGGGGTAGTGTAGACATACCCTATTTTACATAATATATATTTTACACCTCCGTTCCTCCCGGCCTATCCTTCCTGAGTAAGCTGTACCCTTCTTTATGAATATTCCAATCATGTGTATTATCACAGAAAGAGAGAAAGAGAGAAAGAACCTGATCAATTATGGAACCAATGAAGGATAGAATTCAATACCTACATCAACAAAGCCTGTGGCCTGAACCAATTACATAAAGAACTGAAGCAGAATAAAATAATCAGTTGATAATCAGTACATATCACAAAAAGTCATATGAAGTCATTAAACTGAATGAAAAAATAAAGAAGATAATTAATTAAGGAAGGTTGCAAAAGAAAGAGGACAGGTAGCATAAATTGCAGGAGAAGAGTTTGGCAAAAAAATGAATATCAATTTAGACACAACTTTAAAATATCTGAGTTATAGCTGATAACTACTATAGAATCTTATCACATAAATGAGGAAATGACAGGTTGGACCTCCCTGGTCCAGCACCCTGGGGACCTGACTGAACTGAAATGAGGGAGTTTGATGGATCAGAGATGGTCAATCCTGATACCTCTGCTTCCAGCTTCCAGACACTCCCATGGGGCTGCCAGCCTCCAAGCTGGTTTCTACTTATAGCCACCAACCCTGCTGCATGTCTTGGTCACTGGGCTTCCTGCCAGCCCTGAGTTCCATCTCTGCTCCCAGTCTTCCAGCCACAGGACTGGTTCAGCTCCTGGCCCCCCAGTCAGGCTTCAGCTCTGCTCCTGGATCCTCCACTGCTCCCGCTCTACCCCCGGATAGTCTCCTTTCCTCCAGCCCTTCCACTGCCCTACCCCCAGATGTTGGTGCTCTCTGTCCCAGGGGTTCTCTGGTCCTGCAACATCCATGGTCATGAAACAAAATTATCTGTTTCACATTTTTCTCCTCGGATGTAGGTAACTCCAACTGTTTAAGGTAGATTTCAGCTACCTTAACAATGAGACAATCTTTCTCTTCCTCCAATCCTCTGCCTAATTTTCACACACCTTTGTTGGCTGACCAATACAGACACTTCCTGCCTCAGTTTTCAAATTAATTAAGAAGAAAAAGTAATATTATACAGACAAGTCAGATTTTAGCTCTGCAGACCAGGAACTGTCTTCATATCTGTCTTATATAGTGTCAAAGATATACCACCAATACTCTTTAAACTTAAAATAACTATTAATATATTACTTCCTCATTCTAAGCACCTTCCCTTGACAATACCCTTGATTTTAGGTGATATGCTATCCAGAATTCAGCCTACAGTTAATAAATGCAGAAATAAAGGCATGAAGAATAAAGAGATTTCTGATCAGTCCTTTTCCCCTCTACCCAAATGCATAGATGCACAGACAGACTCTTGAGTGAAAAAGCATAATTTTTTGGCTACTTCAGTGAGGAGAAATAGGGTACTGCAGAGAGTTAAATGAAAGAAAACATTCACATTCAGCTGTTTGTCTTAAATATATAACTACAATATATTATACTAATATATATTGCTAAGCACTTTTCTACCTAACACTAAGATTAACTTGCTAACTTATTTGTTTACCAGGTCAGACTCCTGTCCCAGTTTTTTCATCAGCCTGTTCTCTTTCCTTCACAAACAAGCAGGCATCTTTTCAATGTTCCAACATCTAAAATAAACATTCTACATATCACATCTTACAGATCACACGTGAAGGTTTATTAAAGACAAGCAGTAGTGGAAATACCAGTTTATTCACACAAGTCCAAGAAAAAGGAGGGATGACAACAGGAGGATTGCTTGTAAAACCACTGTGATAGAAGATCATACTTCAGCAGATAACTGGAGAAAGGCACTCTTAATACTGTTATAAATGTGTGGCAACATGAAATGTCTGTGATCCTCATTTGATAATATGTCAGCAGTAACAAAAATAGAAGCAGAAAATTAGTGAGCTTTGAGAGAATATTACTCAGAGCAATAATTGGGGTGAAATGTTAGAACTTCAAAGAAATGATTTGTGAAGATAATATAATAGGCATCAGAATAAGAAAGGTGAGATTAACATGATTCAGAAATGTACAGCAGAGAAATGAACAGGAATAAACAATTTCCCCAATTGCATTACGAAGTGAAGAGTAGGCAAATAAATACAAATATTTAATAAGAAAACTAGGACAAAGTGAACTCTGGGGAATGAAAAGAAAAGGGAAGAAGTTAAAGTAAGCTAAAAGAATACTAAGTGACCCTAAATTATACCATTCTGGAGCATGTATATAAATAAAATGAAAAACAAAATTGTACTTGCTTGCAATGTTTGCAAAAAAAACCTGAGTGAAATTGATTTAATTCAGTAAAATGGTTCTACAGAGAATATGTTCATTTTGTCTGAGAGCCAGTAATATGCAGTTGCAGCAAGAGGGACTTTTTCCTTCTCACTCGGTTGTGTTTCTGTTCACCTGTAGTTCAAAGAGAGCAGATCAAGAAAATACCACTACTTCATGCAACTAGCTTTAGAAAGATTTTGAGGTTTTTTTGGAAAATTTTGGTTACCTTTCACCTTTATACTATACACAGAAACCATTCTGATAGTAATTTTTGTCCAGCTCTAAAAACAATCATAATTTGACGTACGTAAATTTAAAAAAAATCCAAACTATTCAAAATTGATTTAGATTTTGTACAGCTTTTCACTTTTCCTCTTATGCATACTTGCTTATGGACATTTGGGAAATGCATTTCTGTTACATTATTGTTTCTGAAATAGATTATTAAACTTTAAGATAAGAGGAGACAACTAGGATTATTTAGTCTGGCATCCTACAAACACAGGACATAGAATTTTTCCATATGGCACCTCCATAAAGACCATATATTGATGCTGAGCTATAACATATTTTAGAAAGACATAATTAATGGAGCAGTCATCACAACCATAGGTAAGCTGTTCCAATAATTAGACATTCATTGTAAACAAGTTATGCCTTATTTTCATTCTGAATTTGTTTAGTTTCAACTCCTAGCCATTTGACTTCTTTGTCTACTAGATTACAGAGTCCTCTACTCTGAGATATCTTCTCCCCACGCATAACAGGGGATTCCAGAAGACTGGAAAAGGGCAAATATTGTGCCCATCTATAAAAAGGGGAATAAGAACAACCCAGGAAACTACAGACCGGTCAGTTTAACGTCTGTCCCAGGGAAGATAATGGAGCAGGTAATTAAGGAAATCATATGCAAACACTTGGAAGGTAATAAAGTGATAGGGAATAGCCAGCATGTGAAAAACAAGTCATGCCAAACTAATCTGATAGCTTTCTTTGATAGGATAACGTGCCTTGTGGATAAGGGAGAAGCGGTGGATGTCATATACCTAGACTTTAGTAAGGCATTTGATACGGTCTCGCATGATATTCTTATTGATAAACTAGGCAAATATAACTTAGATAGGGCCACGATAAGGTGGGTGCATAATTGGCTGGATAACCGTAGTCAGAGAGTTGTTGTTAACGGTGCTAAATCCTGCTGGAAAGGGATAACAAGTGGAGTTCCGCAAGGGTTTGTTTTGGGACCCGTACTGTTCAATATCTTCATCAATGATGTAGATATTGGGATAGAGAGTACGCTTATTAAGTTTGCAGATGATACCAAACTAGGTGGGGTTGCAACTTCTTTGGATGATAGGGACATAATTCAAAATGACCTTAGCAAGTTAGAGAAATGGTCAGAGGTAAACAGGATGAAGTTTAATAAAGAGAAATGCAAAGTGCTCCACTTAGGAAGGAACAATCAGTTCCATACATACAAGATGGGAAGCGACTGTCTAGGAAGGAGCATGGCGGAAAGGGATCTAGGGGTCATAGTGGACCACAAGTTGAATATGAGTCAACAGTGTGATGCTGTTGCAAAAAAAGCAAATATGATTCTAGGTTGTATCAACAGGTGTGTTGTAAGCAAAACTCGTGAAGTCATTCTGCCGCTCTACTCTGCACTAGTTAGGCCTCAGCTGGAGTGCTGTGTCCAGTTCTGGGCGCCACATTTCAAGAAAGATGTGGAAAAATTGGAAAGGGTACAGAGAAGAGTGACAAGAATGATTAAAGGTCTAGAGAACATGACCTATGAAGCCAGGCTTCATGAACTGGGCTTGTTTAGTTTGGAAAAAAGAAGATTAAGGGGGGACATGATAGCGGTTTTCAAATATCTAAAAGGGTGTCACAAGGAGGAAGGCGAAAATTTGTTCCTCTTGGTTTCTGAGGACAGGACAAGGAGTAATGGGCTTAAAGTGCAGCAAGGGAGGTTTAGATTGGACATTAGGAAAAAATTCCTAACTGTCAGGGTGGTCAAATATTGGAATAAATTGCCAAGGGAGGTGGTGGAATCTCCCTCTCTGGAGATATTTAAGAACAGGTTAGATAGACATCTGTCAGGGATGGTGTAGACCGAGCTTGGTCCTGCCTTGATGGTGGGGGGCTGGACTTGATGACCTCTCGAGGTCCCTTCCAGTCCTATTGTTCTATGATTCTATGATAAGGCAGAAGACATATGTATGATTACAATGACCACCTCTGTCTTTATAACCTATGATTCAGTAATTTCTTTAGCTTAACATTGCCAGACAGATTTTACAGACTTTGATTCATTCTTGTACAGATTTTCTGAACCTGTTTCAATTAGTCATCAGCCTTTTTAAAACTGTGGACAACAGAACTAGACACAGTATTTCAATATTTGGCTCCACATAAATATCTGTTCTTTGTTTGAATGCTCATGTTTCCATGCCAAACAAGGGAATTCACTATTTGTAATAGTCTTCTGAAATTGTTTCAGTGACTCGCCCAGAGAACAGGAATCACAGTGTGTGACTTTGGTAATGAATTATACACCAGAAATAGTAAACAAAGAGCAAAAACCCACAGGTGAAAATGTGTTGTAAAAACTGTTCATTGAGAGTATGTCTAGACTACATGCCTCTGGCGACAGAGGCATATAGATTAGGCTACCTGGCATAGGGAAATGAAGCCTCGTGGGATGAGGTTTACCGGGGAGGTCGACAAATGCCTTTGATGTTGACCGCGGAGCGTCCAGACTAGCGCGCTAAGTCAACAAACAGCTGATCAGCACAGCGCGGCAGCCATTTAAATTTAAATGAAGCGGCGATTATTTAAATCGCCACTTCATTTCCCTATGCCCAGTAAACAAATCTACATGGCTTCATCGATGGAGCCATGTAGTCTAGACATACCCTGAATGTGTATGAATAAAGAGACAATATACTTGCAAATAAGTAGAAAAGTCTCAGATCCTTTGTTCTGTATTCTTACCAGTTCATATTCACTTTCCCATTAAATGACTTATTTTCTTGACTCCTTTTTCTATTATTTTATATTAAACTATTTCTGTATGAATAAGTTCACTTTTCACTATGGGTATGTCTACACATCAAAGTTAATTCAAAATAACAGTCGTTATTTCGAATTAACTTTAATAGCATCTATACAGGCAAACTGCTATTTCAAAATAAATTCAAAATAGCAGAGCACTTATTTCTAATATGGTAAACCTCATTCTATGAGGAATAATGCCAAATTCGAAATAGCTTAATCGAAATAAGCGCTGTACAGATGCTTATTTTGAAAGAGAGGGCCTCCAACCTTTCCCAGGGTGCCCTGGTAGCCACTCTGGGCCAAACCAGGAAAATTCTTCTGCTCTCCCCACAGCCCCGGAGCCCTTAAAGGAATAGAGTCCGTTTGGCCACTCGGACTGTGCCAGCTCCAGGTCTGCCAGCCCAGAGCCCGCAGGCACTGCCCCTGACCCAGTTGCCAGCATAAGCAAGCCAGTCAGTGCCAGCCAGCCCTCCACCGCTCCCCAGGAGCAGGCTGGCAACTCTCAGGAGCCTGTCAGGGGCTGGAAAAGTTGTGTGCCTTCCTGGTCCAGTGCAGAGATCATGGACCTCATTCAGGTTTGGGGGGAATCCTCTAATGTCCATGATCTCCGCACTAGATGCAGGAACATGGCCATCTACAGATGAATGGCTGACAGCCTGGCCACCAAAGGTGCGCATGAAGATAAAAGAGCTGAGGCAGGCCTATGCCAGGGCCACACCCCATTCCTTAGTTTGAGGCCCTGGACTGCGTCTTGGGGGGGGGGCAGACGGTCTGTGCCCCCCAGGTGGTTATTAACTCTGGGGCAGAGGGTCCTGACCAGGGCAGGGAGCAGGAGGAGGAGGAGGAGTACGATGGCCAGGAATCACAGGAGCCTGGAGTGAGCATGGCACTCATCCCGGACCCCCGAGGCATACCAGCAACAATTTCACCGCTGTCTTCCAAGGCCGGGAAGGTCTTGACATGCGAGTGCCATCACTGTCCCTTTATGCGGGGCGGAGGGAGTGTGGGAGAGGGAGCCCAGGGACCACACATGTGGGCCTTGCTAACCACAAATCATGCAGAAACCTGTGCATGTGCCTTGCCAGCCAGGGCATGTGGCCCCAGCTGGCTGCCACACAGGGACCCTGGCCCATTACCCACACGCATGTATGTATGAAGGCACATGACATACTCTATACCCCGGGGAGGGACACTGCACAATGCCCTCCCTCCACAAGCCTCTTCTATGCAGAGGCAGGCCACATCCCTACCACATACACTATATACAGAACAGAGGCATGGGTACAGTCCCAGGCCAGTTCACACTGCTGGGGATAGCAGGACATGATGGTGAGGAGACCTGCTGTCCTCACCTTGAAGAGGGGGCTGTTCTTCACCCACTGTGTCCCCAGGGAGAACTGATCACCTCTCTGGTTTCTCCACAGCTGCAACAGCAATGAGTGCAGGGCACACCACCCCGCCCAGGACATCCACCCGCACCTGGGCCAGCAAGCACACCCGGAACCAGGAGGGATACCAGCGGCAGCACCTGGGGCTACTGCATAGGAAGGTCCAAAGCCAGGGACACTGGGTGCAGGAAGACCTCCAGCTGTGGAGGGAGAGCGTGCAGGAGCTGCATGACCAGGGCCATGCTATCCGCGACCACCTGCAGACGATGGTGCTGATTGCTGCCTGCTGCCACTCCAGCTATCTCTCCTTCTCCAACTCCTGCTACCCCTTCCGCTTCTTTCTCCCATCCTGCCCCCCCCTCCATACTTGCTCCCCCCCAGGGATGCCGAGGCTCCTGCACCCATAGTGCTGGGAGACAGGTGAACCGGCAAGACCTCCAACCCTGAGTTTCTCCTCCCCCTTTCCTCCCCTTGCCTCCCCCTTCCAGCTCCCTGCTCCCAGGTTTCCTCCTTGCCTCTCCCACCCTCATCTCCTCCCCCCCAGTTATGGTCAATAAATAGAGGGTTTTTTGGCAACATGTGTTTTTATTTGACATCAGGAAGGGGGGTTAGGGAGGGGAAAGTGGAAGGATGTGAGGGTGGAATAAGGCACAAGGCCCCAGTGGGGCATGCCAGGGAGACTTCAATCCTCCTCTGTCTGGAAGTTCTCCCGCAGGGCCTCCCGGATACCGGTAGCCCCCGATGGGACTCCTGGCTGGCAGCCGTGCAGGGCTGCATGTACAGACCAGCCAAGTGCAGCCTCTGCCATCCAGCCTGGCAAGAAAGCCTCCTTCTTCCACTTACACAAATTGTGCAGCACATAGCATGCAGCCACCATGTGTGGAATATTCCTCTCGGAGAGGTTGAGGCAGGTAAGGAGGTATCGAAATCGGGCCTTCAGCCGGCTGAAAGCCCCCTCCACCAAAATGCGGGCCCTACTGAGCCTGGCATTAAAGGCCTGCCAGGAGGGGTTGAGGTGTCCTGTGTAGGGCTTCATGAGCCAGGGTTGTAGTGGGTAGGCCGCATCCCCCACCAGGCACACAGACATGTCCACATCCCTGACCCAGATATGGTGGTCATGGAAGAAGTTCTAGGTGTGCAGCCTCTGGCACATGGAGGAGCTGCGGTACACACGCACGTCGTGTGCTTTGCCGGACCAGCCCATGTTGATGTCCAGGAAGTGGCCCCGATGGTCAGACACAGACTGCAGGATGACCAAGAAGTACTCCTTCCGGTTAATGTAGAGGGAGGCCTGGTGTTCCGGGGCACGGATGGGGTTGTGTGTCCTGTCAATTTCCCCTCCACAGTTGGGGAAGCCAAGGGCGCCAAACCTCTCGATCACTACAACCACATTGGCAAGACAGATGACTCTGTGGAGCAGTACTATGTTGATGGCCTTGACTTCCTGCAGAGGGACACACAAAACCACCAAGAGCCACTGGGGTACTAGGGTGGCTGAGAGTGCTCCTTCCCTGCCACTACCCCATGCCTCCTCCCCTGGAGTAACCCTCCTACAATCCTGTCCACTGCGGGCAGTCTGTAGTGTGGCTGGGACAGACCAAACCCTCCTGGGGAGAGGACTTGCACTCCATCCCCCCTTTTCCCTAGGGCAGCCCATCCCTTCCTCTCACCCTCCCCCCCCCCCCCCCCGCCCACCACAGTGGCTGGAGACTGCCGTACCTGCATGAGCACTGCTCTGACGGTGGATCTCCCCATGCCAAACTGGTTCCCCATGGATCGGTAGCTATCCAGCATGGAGGGCTTCCACAGGGTGATGACCATATGCTTGTGGAGGGGGAATGGCGGACCTCATGCGTGTGTGTTCTGTCACCGCAGAGCAGGGGCGAGCCACTAACAGAGCTCAAGGAAGGTGTCCTCCTTCATCCTGAAGTTCTGGGTCCACTGTTGGTCTCCCCAGCACCCCAGGATGATGTGGTCCCACCAGTTGCTGCTGGTGTCCAGATGTCAGATGTTGCGGGCCATGCTGGTGTCCGGCCGTTGTTCCTCAACAGCCCCCAGAGGGGTCCAGGAGAGGATCTGGGTGTTGGGCAGCCACAGAAGCTGTCAGGCAGTCTCCAGCGCTTGCTGCCAGGCTTGCAGCAAGATATCCAAAATGAGCACCAGAGTTCCCAGAGGCAGCTCTGGCTCCATAGTGCCAAGTGCTGTGGTGTCCCGAGTCAGGGCAACCAAAGCAATCGGAGAAAAGAAATGCTTTGCTGTTCCTCAGCGAGGTAGGCAAGCAATCAGGAAAACCTGAGAATCGGCTGTCCAGGGGGGTCCCTTTAAGCACTAGCCTCAGGCAGCAGCCACACAAAGCAAATACTGACCTGATGCCCTGCTGGAATCGGTTTCAGCTGGCCTTAAATGCGATTCAGCATCCAATCAGTGTAGACGCACTATTTCAAAATAGCAAACCGCTATTTTGAAATGCATTTTATGTGTAGATGCGTTATTTTGAAATAACTTATTTCGAATTAACTATTTTTAAATAAGATATTTCAAAAAATGCTGTAGTGTAGAAATACCCTATGGCTGTGTCTAGACTGGCCAGTTTTTCCAGAAAATCAGCCGCTTTTCTGGAAAAACTGGCCAGCTGTCTACACTGGCCGCTTGAATTTCCGCAAAAGCTCTGACGATCTCATGTAAGATTTTCAGTGTTCTTGCGGAAATACTATGCTGCTCCCGTTCAGGCAAAAGTCCTTTTGCGCAAAACTTTTGCGCAAAAGGGCCAGTGTAGACAGCCCAGATTTGTTTTCCGCAAAAAAGCCCCAATCGCGCTTTTTTGTGGAAAAGCGCATCTAGATTGGCACTGACACTTTTCCGCAAAAAGTGCTTTTGCGGAAAAGCGTCCGTGCCAATCTAGACGTGCTTTTCCAAAAATGTTTTTAATGGAAAACTTTTCCGTTAAAAGCATTTCCGGAAAATCATGCCAGTCTAGACGTAGCCTATATGTTGTTGCAATGGGCTGTACAAACCTCAAACTTTCTCAGCAGCTAATGGATCAATAGAGCACCTGACTGCCTACTCAAGTGGAGATGATTGGTGGCCTCACAACTGCTGTGTTTTTAAAAGATCTGTAGAAAAGAAGTGTGGGGTAGATGTCTGAGTAGCTGAGGAGTTACTGGGAGCAAAAACCTTTAGCTACATGAGATGCTTCCCAGAAATCAGTAATTTTCACAGAAAAAGAGCTGGTAATTCAGGAATGATGTACCTCTATGTTGGGTTCATTGCCTTTACCATTAATCTTTTAGTCTTTTCTTTGTAATTTTTTCTAAAGATTTGCATAATAATGAGATCAATAGCAGGTCTGTAATTGCCTGGATCACTTCTCACACTAACATTAGCTATCTTCCAGTCAGATGATACTAGCCCCAAATAGACTTACTAAAAATCCTTCTGCCAGACTAGCATTCTGTATATTAGTTCTTCCATTGTTCTGGGATGGAAATTATTTGATCCTCCTGATTTGAGTCATTACACTTTTTCTTTCACCTCTAAGATAACTCCCATTTCTTGACACTCACTTCCATCACATAGCTCTGTCACAATGGGAGCTGAACATCAAAAGCAACCACCAACAGTCATTAAGTAAAGCTCTTTTCCAACCATTCTTGGCAAAGAATAGAGACAAAATATAATTCAGGTGACTGGTCAAGCAGACCTAGAGCCTGGAAAAGTTTCCAAACTCAGATCAAATTGAATTCCTCCAGAAACAGATGTACAGACTCTGAGACACAATTGGACCCCTTGTCTTCTCAAAGTGATATGAAATCTGTGCTGGTCTCCTACTTGACAAAATTTTCTCCCTTCTCTTTACTATCAGTTAAGTTAGCAATGTGTTGAAAGGGCAGTCAAAGACCCATCTACTCCATATTTCTGCCATTCTTGTGTGTGGGTAGGGGAAATAGCCTTGGAGAGGCAATGCTTCCCTTATGCTATGAGCTCCAAGTGTTGTGTATTATAAGGTAGCCATATGTGAATACTATTACTTGGGTTCATTGTCACACTTTGCTGTTTTGCATAAAATAATGTTGTTAAATATTCATTCATGTATTCAACCATCTGTTATTAGGTTTCTAAACACATCCTACACTAACGATCTCATTTCTAAATGTTTCTCTCAGAAACTCCAGCTAACTCCTCCCTGACATGCTTGTGAGATATAGTCAATCCTCATTCTGCACACTGAATTCCCACTGAAGTCAATGAGAATTTTGCACAAAGTTTTCAAGGTATAATGTGACTAAGGACACATTATTTTAAGAAATAATACATTATGAGCATAGATTAACAAACTGAGTAAGGTTTTTAAGAGCATAAGTCTTGGTGTAGGATTCAGTAGGACATAATCAATATCTTTGACAGACTATGTTTTTTAAAAATATATATTGTGGACTGATAATATTGTTTTCTGGATTTTGTATCTGGACTGAAAGCAAAAATAAATTTCCATATTGGTCATTTTCTTGTCATTTCATCAGTAGCTCAAGTCCCTAGATTATCATCACCTAATGGTAAATCATCTTGAATTCTGCTTGCATTGTGAAACATTTAACCAGAGCAATAAATCTGATTCATATAAGAGGAAGCCAGGACAAGCTGGAGAATAAAAATTCAAAGGTAGGTTGGAAGATGTGTGTGATTAAAATGGAAATATGTTTGTAATAGCTGCAGTGTTGAAGAAGCTACAGGATAGAGCTAGTAATTGTCATTTTCTAATTTATGGTAAAAAGCTTGTGTACCAGATGGAGGAGTAATCACAGTCCATAGTGATAACTGATGTAATAATCAAAATCAGAGAAATGGATTGACGTATTATTAGCAAACATATAATTAAGCTGACACAATCCCAAAGATACTTCCTTTCATTCAGGAAGGGCCCATACTGCAAGCTGCTGAGTAGTGCCCGGCAAGATAAAGCTTTAGGATCTATGCCTGCTTCCACTAAAGTCAAGAGGAAACCTTCCTAAGGATTAGCTCACCCTTTTAAGGAACAGCTCTGCATTGATGGGTGGTATGAAACACTTAACCAAATTATCTAGTGTTCCAGGAGATTGCATGGACTGCACCATGTTTTACATTCATTTTCTAGTCTGATCGCTATAGCAAGATATAAAAAGACCAGGCCCAGAAAGAATATATCAAACACACTAATTGTTATCTGCCAAAAATAAGATGCTAGCACAGAATGCAGAATGAAATGTATTCTTGGTATTTCCATAATACATACATTATATATTTGTATTTATCAAGTCAGAGTACATTTACTAAGCATAAATAATCCCAAATACCTACTATTTATCTCCATTACTAATTTATTTTTCCATATGTAATAGGATCAAAGACATTGCCACATTGTTATACTTTATAATCTTAATGTGGGCTCAAAGTTAATGGGAAGAAAGACTGCGCAAAATATTAAGGGCCAAACAGTTGAGATGTAAACATTTCATGCTCTCATAAACTCACTGAGCCAAATGATCTTGATGCTTGAACAAGGAGTCAAGAAGGGGATTGTCATGCACTCCAAAGAAATGATAGTGATAGAGATGCAGCCATGTTAGTCTGGTCTAGCTGAAACAAAAGACAGCACTATACAGCATTTTAAAGACTAACAAAATGGTTAATATGTGGAAGAAAATTGGCACAACCATATATACTAAAGTGATACAATAAAAAAAAAGTGAACACATATAAAAATGATGAATCAGGTTTAAGAACAGAGGAGAGGTGACGGAGGAAGGTTAGTGTCTGTGAGGTAATGACATTAGGGGTGATAATTGGGGAAGCTATCTTTGTAATGGGTGAGATAATTAGCATCTTTGTTAAGACCCATACGCAATATATTTGTTAACTCCATAAAAAATTCCACACATATATAATATTCTTATCACAATAATTAATATTATTTTTGCACAAATAATCCAAAACCATTTTCCTGATATCAACATGGATAAAAACTTCCAAACACTTGCTCCCCATCCTATTGCACTTTCTATACCCTTATTAATTGTTCCATCCAAATCATTTAATATGTCCACAATTGTTATGGGTGATTCATCCACATTCCTTATAGTTTGATTCTTAATTGCTAGCTCAATAAATTTTTTAACAAAATGTTCCAATTTCGTTTTTCCACGTCCAGATTTATAACCTCTATTTTTTGTAAGTCCAGTTTTTGTATTGTGAAATGCTCCACTTGTAATATTACTTGGGCGTCTTGGAAAGTTTGTTTTTTTATGGCTTTCTCTTCTCCTGTTAAAATCGGATCCACAACACCATATTTTGTTCAATAGTCTTATTGCCTTTTCCAGTGCAGTTGTATCCCATTTGTGTTAAGTTCTATAGTCCGTTTACATTACAAAAAGTTACGGTGACATTCATTTTAACTGGTAAACATAACATTTATTATGCATTATCTTTTTGCTTAACAATTGCCAAACTGAGTCACTACAGTGACAAACAATTAAATGGGTCTGGTTAGAGCCTATGTATTCTTTACATTTTTTTGGTAACCAATTAATTTTACCCATTAATGTGGACACAACTTTCTGTCTATTAAACAATGCTGGTTTACACATTCTGACCTTTTCTGAACTATTACATCAACGCTCAGGTGTAGTAACCATTCCTCTTCCCCATACTTCACTTGTTTCTTTATATACTACTTGTTGGTACACCATTGTTTCCCATCCTATTTTAAATCTATGGGATGTTATTTCATGACTTATTTGTGCTGTATTTGGTATTTTTACCAATGGTGCCCTTCCACTTATCCCTCTCTCATCTTCCTCAATTTTTTGCAATAATTTTTTCCTAAAACTACTACTACTATACAAACTTATACAATTTAGATTATTTAAATACATAGATATATTTTTACTCTATTCTTGTGTTTTATCGGCATTTGTATTAGATACGTTTACAGCTGTATTTACTCAATGTAATAATTTTGCTGTTTCAGCTTTCATGGTGACTATTATTTTTCTACTTAATGAATCAATTGCTAACAAATCTGGTTTTACATCCTCCTCCCATTGCCTTAATAATTTTTTTGGTTGCCCATATATCCCATGCTCCTCTTTTCTTTCTTCGTGACCCCCATGTTGTGCAATTTATACTATATTTTATCTTCCTTCCTTCATTTTCATATGCTGGTTGCAATCTTATTATTACTCCTCCTGTTTCTGTTGGTTGTAAATTTGAGGGGGGTATTACAACTGTTAATGTAGGAAGGGTTGTATTACTATCTGGTGTAGCTAAGGCTGTGGTTCCAGATAGTGGAATTGTTACAAATGTGGGTCACATGTTTCTGTTGCGTTGCTAATATTAAGCCATACACCATATAATGGTGTTAAGCTAAAGCCAAATACACCCAGGCTTGGGGCCTGTATGCCTATCATTGTATATGGGGGGGGTATCATATGATTTGTTTACCCAATTGTTCATGTTAGCTTCAATACTATACAAGTGGGACATTTGGTATCATTTTCCTGAACAATAACTAGAGTTTGATTACCTCTTCTTTCTAGTGGGTGGTATAGTTTATTTTACACACTTGCCACTGGGCTGGTTTGTTAGCTAATTTAGTTTGGGTGTTGTTATTATTTTTGACCCAGGTCCAGTTTTGTTGTAATGGCTCATACTTACCATCTAAACTGGTCCATCCTGCACCATTAAAGTGATTTTCAGTGATGATGAACAACCTGTAACAAATAATCTTGCGTAACTCTTAATTTCATTCTCTACTACTTAGCCAATTATGGTGCGCTAATCATTTTCTTGTTTTTGTTGTGATTACATAGGTAAATGGTAACTTTCCAGCTTCCATTATTGTTCCTTCCAATCCCACTCTTTTCTCCTTATCCTCCATTGGCCATACAATCCATATTTTTTCTCCTTGCTTATAGGAGGGCTCCCAGTTTAGTTGCTGCTTGGGTTTTATATCTGGCCATCGGCTTGTATGTTCATTCACATTTAATAAAACTGCATCCAATACTAGGTGCCAGCCTTTAAAGGTGCCATCCTTAGCTGCCATTTTTAAATGTTGTTTTAAGATATCGGTTTTCTTTTCTACTGCTCCGCTGGATTGAGGATGGTATGGGAGATTTAAATGCCATGTTATGCCCTTTTCCATGGACCATTGTTCCAATTTTTTACTTCTAAATGGTGGGCCTCCATCTGACTGTATTATTTGTGGGCGTCACCAAGCTGCCATTATTTTTTCTAAGGGTATGTGTTCTGCTTTTGTTTTTTTCAAAGGAATTACCATAGTACTCTGACTTCCCAAATCTACTACAACTACTCCCTTTGGGTATTGTTTAGCACTTGGTAATGGTCCTATTAAATCTATTTGCCAATGGTTTCCTGGTTTATAATATTCTGGGTTATATGCTCCATAGGCATATTTTAGCTGATTCATGCGTTTAGTATTGTGACAAATTTTACAGGCTTTATGTATTTTTCATGTTCTTTTACTCCAATTATTGATTCTCCTTCTGTATATTGTCTTATCCATTCTCTTTCCTTTTGTATCCCAAAGTGGCCTATGCATTCATGTAACCATTTTATGAATGGATCCACTTCTTTGGTTTTTTCTACTAACACTTCAAATAATTGCAATTCTTTATCTAGTTGTTTGTGGTCCGGATTGTATCCTTCTTTATGGCTAGGGATATGTTTCACTGATGTACCACTTACGTGATTTCTAATTATGGTCCACATTTCTCTCCACCCTGCATGTGTTTCAATGTGTGTATTCCCTTTTAACAGTGTCTTTGTACAATACATACTATCTATGCCTAAATTCCCATGGTTCATTAGGATGACTCTCTTGTGCATGTTGTAATCCTATTCTAACTCTTTCTACTTCTGCTTCTTAGGCATTCACTTTTTCCCCTAGCACAATAAAGAACTGTATCTAATTCCTAACATAAAACCAAATATGGCTTTTTCTTCCTTGCTTGGGTCTTTCCCCTTCTTTGGGGTTTGGAAACTTTTGCACGTTTTACGCGCGTCTCTTGCGGGTTCATATGTTGGTGCTGGGGTATGTTTGCATACTACCTCCAAATCATTTATAGTTTCCAATATTCCCCAAAAACTACTCCCTGTTAGGGCTGTTAGCCACAATTTTAGGCTTTGGTTTAGGCTTTCTACTCCTTGCCATACCATTTGTGCTGTTACTCTGACCATTGTTATCAGACCTGGATCCCCTATATATTTAAATTGGCGAGGATCAGCTCTCTGTGCTGCTGTTAACTGTTCTTGGGCTGCTGTTGTGGGTTGGTAAAATAGGAAGGAAATTCCAACAGCTGCAGCTTTAACATCTTCCTTCGTCTTTATGCACCCTCTGGTACAGTTCCTCCCTGCTCTGTAGCTGCTATTGATAAGGCTATTGCGGCTGGTAGAGTTAACGGCCAGTCTTCTTTCCCTATAGCTGAATTCATTTTTATCAGCCCTCCTGAATATCCGGGATTTCCTGTTAATATAGTTAGCTCCAATTGTGAAATTAATTCATTCATATTTTCCATTACTAGCCTTCCTACCTACACTACTGGGTTCTCTCCCTGTCTCCTTCAGGTTTGACTTATTAAGTCATTCATTTCTATTCGGGATCTTTCCCTTGATTCCAAAGTGGCTACAGGTGGAAGTCCTCCCCTCTGTTTATATATTATTTGTGTTATTGGATGAGCTTTGACCAAATCATCTCCAGCCTCAATCTTTTCTCTTGTCTCCTTCTCGCATTTACATTCCCCTATGCATATTCCTTCCGTTAGCATATCCCATGGGTATACATCTCCTTTTTCTCCTTTTTTCCTTTCTTCCTTTTGATTTTCCTCTATGACTGATTCAGAATAAGGAGGGGGTGGGGCTGTTGGTTTTGTTATATCTTTTTTCCCATTATTTCTCTTTTTCTCTCTCTCCTGAGTTTCTTTTTTTAATAAGGCTTGTAGGGTATTTACTGTGCCTTCTAATTTAGTTATTGTATTTCCAGCTTTTTTTAACCAGTGCCAAAGTACATGGACCCCTTTATTTGGATCCCATTTGTCGGCAGTTAATTTTTTCTTTTCTCTAGCATATCTTATAAGGTCCTCTAGTACCTCTCCCATCAACTTGTCAGTTGTTTGACTTGGCAATTTTAATATTTCTGGGGTACCCCCATTTTGATACAGATCTGTCATATCGTCTGTTCTTTCTAATATGTTTTGCAGTTTTTTATAATCTGTTTCTTTAGATGGGGTTTTTTGTGTTACATCTGGTAATGGTACTTTGCAATCTTTTAAATCCCATTTCACTAGATCATTATTAGCCATTAAACATCTCAACCCTGAACATGTTACATGTGGGGTATATGTATGATTTTCTTCCCCTATTGCTAGAACTGCTCCTATTTTTAGCATGTTTTCTTCACTCTCATCCTTATTATGATATAACCAATGGTTGAGAGGTCCTATACATTCTGTTTTGTTTAACCCATCAAAGGGGCACCCTCTGCTCTCGTCAAATCCTGTTCGTGACACCATTTCGGTAACCGGGTTTGGTTCTTTAAAGGATTTGAAACCACAGACAGAGGAATACTTCTTTTAGGGTCAAACAAAGTTTTTTTTATTTTTTCTATTTACTTATAATTAATTTTTCATTTAAATCAACGCACTATTTTTGATTCTTTTAAGACAATAAAATATACAAAGAAAAAGTAGAAAAATAGTACAGTTAAAAAAAACAAGAAATAATAACTTCTCCTACAGATATACCCTCCTGATTTACCTTTAAACAATTTATGGAGTTAACAAATATATAGTACTCACATTAAGAAAGATAGAATCATTGCTTAGATTCAGGAGATATTCTTTTCTTTATGTTTTTCCTTTTTTCTTGGATTTTTCGTTGCAACTTACGACCGGTGTTGTTTCCCTTTCGGAGCTTATTTGTTCCCCTTTCGGAGCTTATGTGTGGTAGTGAGATTCAGCGCTGGGGAGGGAGCTCTGGTTGATCAGACCTAGCTTTTTGGATTCACAACCCGTCCGCTCTTGGTCTGTTCCATCCAACTTTATATACCCTGTTTCGGTATTTTGGTACTCCTCCACTTGCCTTACAATTGCTCATGTTAGATTTTTGTTGTCTCATTCTGCCCTTGCAAAAACTTTTGTCTGCTCCATTTGGGGTAATCAGTACTTTGTTGCATACTGCTGTCTGAGTTACTTACTTCCCTAAAAGTGGGGTTATTGTTGGTCATACAATCAAATTTTGTTTTTATTTTTATCTCCTGTATCTCACAATGCTGCCTTTCCTTTACACTTACAATTAAACTGGTGCTCATTTGACATATTCTGACATATACCTTCCTTTCACACCTGAAACCATCCTATGTAATTTCTCATTGTTCTCCCTATGAAAGTTATTGCTGGATTAGAAAATAAATAGTTCTTGCACTGTTGCTTTGGGAGAAAGAGTATTATGTATATAAGTATTTTAGTGTGGGAAGGTAAGGAAGAAGTGCATAATGATATTGTGCTGTTGAAGTAGGGTATACATTTCTCTTCGGTTTTGCTACTTTAAGATATTTGATTCTGTTAATCCATGCAGAAATGAAGCAGGGAACCTAAAGAAAGAAACGAAGATATAAAACCTTGTGCAATCATCAGCTATCTTCTATACCTACATGTGTTATATTGCAGCCCAGTGTACTAACTGCATAGGAGGAAATTTGAATTTTAGGGGCCATTGAACATAGAATTTTCCCCAGTGCATCTCAATTATAGAAACACATGTGCTAATAACTTTGTGTGCTGAGCCACTGTGAAAACAGAAAATGTTCAATAGTCCTCAAAATTTCTATTTGTTACCTGCAGTGTGTGAACTAATGGTTCTATACTGGGTGTGAGTATAAAGATCTAAAGCATGTAAAGACATTTATTTGAGGTCTCTCAACAGTTTCCTTGTGCTGCATATATATATATGCTCCTCAACTTTCAATTTGTTTCCTTATTTCAGGATTTAATTTATATTAAACTGCAAGATTTCCCTGGTGTTGCTTGGATCCTTCACTCAATTAATTCGGTTTTGTTTTGTTATGATTTAATAAAATGAAAATATATGTGCTTCATTTAAATCGTTGCTCTGGGGTGGGGCTGTGGATGAGGCTGCAGTATGCAGGCTACTCACAGGAGAGAGGACTATCCTAGCCCTCTCTCACTACAGAGGCTTGGGGCCAGGTAAGAAGTGCCTCTCTACTGCTGCTGAAGCTCTAGTGGGCACAGCTGGGGGAGAGGTAAAGGCCCAGAATGGAGCAAATGCATCCCCTCCCCCAGACCCAGCACAGAGCTGCTATTGCCAGGGGGAGGGGTGAGCCTCCCCCTCAGTCCCAGTACAGAACTTTGATTCTGTGATTCCATGAATAGCCACAGCTAGTGGGGTGGGGCGGGGCACATAGCAGCAACTCTGTGCTGGAGCCAGGGTGCAAAGGTGCCAATCTGCATGTCTGCCTTGAGCCCCTGCCCTCCCTGAGCCTGCCCTGAACCCTCTGTCAACATTTGTTCAGTTATGTCAATTTTGAGGACTGTACTTGTGTTGGTGATTGTCTCTTTTTTTTGTATGGTTTTATAAGAAGCAATCCCATTTCAGGTCCATCCTGTTTTTTCAGCACAATCAAAATTGTTGCTTTAATTTATGGAAAGAGAAAGCTATATACCAAATTTTGATAATCATAGCTCTTACTATTTAGGAGGAGTTCTTGAACAAACTGACAGACAAATAAATTCAATCAAATATATAGTAGATGGAGAGTAAATAGCTTTAAAAGATGCTGGTTAATACCTACATCATATAAAAATAGTACAAATCTTGTTTGCTTCAGTGATAAAAATGAATATTTTTTTCTCTTTCCAATGAACAAAAAAGGATGTAATGATTTAATGTTGTATTCATATTATCTCATTCACACTTCTCTTCTTTACCCCCTCCAAACCAAAGATAGGGGAAATAAACCCTGTTCTTCCTTGCTCTCTGGGATCTACATTTGTTACTGTATGACATATCATTTTAAAAAGAAACCTAGAACAACATAAAATTAGCATAGCACACATAAAATGTATTATAAAATGTCAAGCTGATCATTTTCAATGTAATTATAAATGGGGAATCATCATTGAGTGTGTGTGTTTCCAGTGGGTTCCTGCATGATCTGGCTCTTGGCTATAGCTATGCAACAATCTCATCAATTATCTGGAAAAAAAACCCCTTAGAATAACTAATACAATTTGCAAGAGCCCCCAAAATTGGGAAGAGGTAAATAATAAAGAGAAAAGGTCACTGATATAGTGATCTGGATTGCTTAGTAAACTGGGTACAAGCAAAGACGGCTAAATGTAGATGTATACATCTAGTAACAAAGCATATAGGACACATTTCAGAATAAGGGATTCTATTCTGGGAAGCAGTGTCTCTAAAAAGGTTTGTGGTGCATAATCAGCTGAAAATGAGTTTGTAGTGTTATCCATCCTGGAATACTGATTCCAGTTCTGGTGTCCAAAAATCAAGAAACACGTGGCTAAAATAAAAAGGATTCAGAGAAGAGCCACAAAAATGATTAATCATCAAAATGCACACTTAACCTCCATCCTACATCAATTCAAAAGTTTCAGAGGGTTAGCCGTGTTAGTCTGTGACTGGAAAAACTTAAAAAACAACAAATAGTCTTGCAGCACCTATGGGTATGTCTACACTACAGCGTTGTTTCAAAATAAGCTATTTCAAAATAGTTAATTTGAAAAAGTTTATTTCAAAATAACGCATCAACACACAAAATGCTATTTTGAAATAGCGCATCCACACTGAGTGGATGCTGAATCACATTTAAGGATGGCCAAAACCAGGTCTGGCACAGCATTAGGTCAGGATTTACTTTGTGTAGCTGCTGCCTGAGGCTATCTGAGGCCAGTGCTTAAAGGGACCCTCCCTGGACAGCCAGTTCTCAGGTTTCCCTGCTTGCTTGCCTACCTCAATGAGGAACAGCAAGACTGCCGTTTTTTTTTTTTTTCAAAAGAGCTCTATTTTGAAAAAAAGTGGTGGCCATGTTTATGCTAATGAAGTGCAGGATATTTAAATCCCTGCCTCATTAGCAATTTCAATGTGCCTAATCTACATCTCTCTGTCAACAGAGAGGTGTAGTCTAGATGTACCCAGTGTGATGAATCCCTGGCTTACTGCAAGGGCAATGCCATCAAACCTGAACCACCAGGGATTCTGGCTGGCCTCCAAGATCACATGTGAGGATGGGGTAGGAACATCCACAGAAAAGATGATGCAATCTAATATTGATTCAGCACATACAGAAACACCAAAATGAACTGCTCCTGCATGGCCCATCTCCCTGATATCAAACCTACCACACCAGAAGGGGAAGGGGGAGGAGTGTGTGTGCTAAATTTTACTGACTATCCATAAGCTTCTGAAATTCTTTGCTGATTGTAACTTGTTCTCTTATTTTCCATGTACATCATAAGTCTGGAGCATGTAAGATGACCAACGATACTTTAATAAGAATAATATGACTCAATAAATTTTAAAAAACAATGGTATAATTTTTATGTTGCTATTTTCATTTATTCTGGACAAATACACCATAGACCGTGAGCTTCCTGGACTTTTTACTTTGAGAATAGCTTATTTATTTTTCACCTATATTTGTACTGCTTTCCCCCCTTCATATACTGCCATAATTTTTATCCTTGCTAAGAATCAGGGCTTATAAAGCATCTTACTCTTCCATTTGGAAACTATTTTCCCCTCAGTCCTGTATTAAGCTCTTATCATGAAGGGAAGCTGCCCTTTGAAGAAGCATTAAAGGTAGCATTTGTCAGAGAAGCACCTGAGTCTGTTCCTCACAGCCTGGAAGCTAAAATAGAAAATCTGTGGTGGGATACCCCTTCATTTTAGATTTTGAATTAGGGAGGAATGTCAATGGGAGGAAAAGCAAATCACTTTCATAACATAAAAACAAACACACACAAAATGGGTAAAAACTCATCTATGTTCACTCCCTGCAAAAAAATTTTCCAGCAACATGTTCACAAGCAAATAGATATGAATAGTTACAAAGCTTATTGTTTTAAAATGTTTATAATGTACTATCCATAAGTAAAATAAGGACATAGAATAATTAAAAGAACCTCAAGGCCCTGAAAAGACCATAAAGTCCATGAATTTGGTTTTAGAAATGTAACATAGTTCTCAGTTTAAGCTCTCCAGCTTTAGCTTGTGTTGCCTTCTGATTCTCTACTTAACTAAAAATCTCTCAGACGATAAACTACCTGTGCAGACTTTATAGCTATAGCTATGAGGTACTACAGTAAAAAATCTCTTCTGAAAACCAGGACAATTATGTTCCCTACTGCACCTTTTTTATATGAGTTCAGTCAAGTACTCAAAGAGCTTGTGCCTTTGGTGCAGCATGATTCTCTTTTTGTGCATTCAGACTGAGTCTCCTTTACAATATTACCTACACCTAAATGTTGTGTAATATCACTGTCTTCATTGTCTTCCCACAGCTGGAATGAGACTCCCTGGTCTGTAGTTTAATACATATTACTTTGATCATTACTTAAATGCAGGAAATATATTAGCTATCTTCAGGTCCTCTAGTACTTCTCTATCTATAGTGAACTATCAAAACTTTTTTCAACTACGGACTTTCCTGTTTCCTTTATTACTTTCCCACAATGCTTAGTTGTAATTGATCTGCTCCTGGTGTCATAATTCTTTGAATATCACTAATTTCCGACATAAAGTAAGGCCATAATATTTAAAGGATTTTCCATTTTCTTTTCCCTTTGAAAAATGTAACTCTCTCTGTTTGATTTTAGACTTTCATGAATTCTGAGGCAAACATTTCAATCAGACTCTCAGTGACATCAATTCCTTTTCCTGCTAATTATACCCACTCATGTCCCTCTGTGCCATGGCTTCTTTTTATGTGTAGCAGAATTTCATACAATGTATGTTTATTTCCTTCGATAATATATGGCTTTGGCTTTCTTTCTCAATTTTTAAATTCTTTTAAGGGTATATTTTGATCTTCCTCCCTTTTCTCCATTCACTTATCCTGTTTAGTGTAATTTATTTATGTATGTGCATACTCTGAGCTACTCATTTATCTTTGGACTTTTAAAGGGCATCTGCCAGCGCCCATTGAAATCAGAGACACTACTTAACACACTCAAGCCAAGATGCTCAAAATATTTAGGCACCAAATGGGACCCAAATTACCCTTGAGTGCCTGCACTTGTAATAAAAATAATAATCTTGATATAAATATCTAGTACATATGATTATTTTTTTCTCATTTTTTTTCTTTTTGGCAGCAACATAGCTTTTTTCCCGAGTTGCTATGAAAATGATAACTTCCTCTCCCCACTCACCAACACAAACCAAATCTAAAACTTCCATCTCACAACTGAAATAGTTAGTATTAAAGTCTTTGATGAAAATCTGAAGAAAAACATTATTCACCCAAAATTTCCGTTTTGTGAGAGAGAATTTTTTAACTGGAAATATTTCAATTAAATATTTGAAATTTGCTGTTATAGAGGAACATATAGGTAGTTGTATTAGATAGTATGAAATACATGATTATGTACTAAATGGAAGAGAAGAATTTGACCTGCAATGATCACATTGCTGGAGTGGGAATTAAAGATTGAAATTAAAAAGGATTTGAGCTTTGGAAAAGGTGACGTTGATTGAATGAGTAGGATCCATAATTAAAATTGACATACTGAGTTGTGTTCCAGAGTCACAGCCCACTGACGTTAATGGAAAGGTCTGATAGGATGTAGAAAGCTCAGCTACCCCTGATGATAGGATGTAGAAAGCTCAGCTACCACTGATGATTCAGTGACCACTATGGCATAGATATGGGTTTCACATTTGCCTAATAATGATTTCTTCTAGAAAATTGTTTTGTTGGCAAATATCAGCTACAGATAGAAGTCAGTCATTGAGCCTACAGGTTTCAATCCTCTTGTCAACATGGCTATTTGCACCATAGCATTCAAAGGGAGAGGTGTTCTCTGAGAGGGTACGTCTACACTAGCCCCCTAGTTTGAACTAGAGAGGCTAATGAGGGCAACCGAAATTGCAAATGAAACATGGGATTTACATATCCCATGCTTTTAGCATGTTCCCGCCATTTTGGAAATTGACTAGCCCGGAGTAACTGCCCGCATCTACACGTGGCAGTGAAACGGGACTTTGAAGTAACCCCTTAACTCAAATTAGCTGTTACTCCTCCTGGAATGAGGTTTAACAGCTAATTCGAGTTAAGGGGTTACTTCAAACTCCCATTTCACTGCTGTGTGTAGACGCAGGCAGTTACTCCGGGCTAGTCAATTTCCAAAATGGTGACCACCCAGGAATATGCTAATGAAGCATGGAATATTTAAATCCCGCGCTTCATTTGCAATTTCGGTTGCCCTCATTAGCCTCCCTAGTTCAAACTAGGGGGCTAGTGTAGACGTACCCTCTCAGAGAACACCTCTCCCTTTGAATGCTATGGACTAGGGGGCTAGTGTAGAAGTACCCAGAGAGTCATGTTTTCCCTTGTCATCACTATCTACAGATGTTAGATGCATATTTGAACTTGATTATTTACTGTAAATCTTTCATAAAGCAAGCTGTGATATTTCTGTTTGGAGAAGGGTACTACAAATATTTTTATTGCTTCATACAAACATAATAAGCAATGTCTTTCATTGTTTTGCTCTCTGGAATCAGTAATAAACTCCCACCCTCAAGACTTGGTCTTTTGATGGAAGATTTTCAAATCACCATCAAAGTGTACTTCAGTAGCGAGCAAAATGTAAAGTAATTTAATAAGAAAATGGTCCTTGTCCACTTACTCAAGACTAGTGAAGCAACATTTCTTCATCTATGAACTATTCACACAAAGGCTGCAATACTAATTATACTGCTAACGTTATTTGTTAGTTATCCCTCTTTGGAAGTTTTTTGTTAAAAAAAAATGGACATTTTGTCAGCTATAGATTATGACAGGAAGACACACATACCTCTCTGACCCTCCAGAACTATATATGTCCATACCATACAGTAGTCTAAGAAAAGATGCCCACCTTGTGAATTATTCAAACATAAATGTATTTATGCCTAAGTCTCTGACAAACAGTAGGGTACTACACATTCAGCAAATTTTACTGTATTTAGATACAAACTTGACAAAATGATTACAAAGTGTTACGTGTGAGTTTATTATAAGTAGACATAAAATTGTGTCATTTACAGGTACATTCTAGATTTTAATAACTTTAAGCTTTAAAGAGAAGGCAAGTACTAACTGCATTTATGTATGTATAGGTATTTTGCTTTAAATTATATGGAATTTCCCAAAAATGTTTCCAGTGTGATTTCTTGTCTATTGTATTGTACCATCAGCAAGGAGAGAAAAAAGCCAAGCAATGTTGGCAAGCACTTCTGTAAACTCTCACAAAAAAGGAGGAACCACTCACACAAGCCAGGCTTGAGATATCTAATTTTAACAATCGATTATAATTTGCATTAATTAAGAGCACAGGTGCAAAATATTCCATTCCATACTGCCCTTACGGGGTTATGCCAAACTGCAAATACAATGATGTCAAGTACCAAAATTACTCTGAACAACAAATATAAATTATCATGTCTGTGTAAATTAACATTTCAGCATAACAACCCATATTCACCAGGTGCAGTCAATGTAAAGAAAACAAATTTTTCTAAAATTCAGGCTGTACATAGGTTCATTCCTGTCACATAAAATATTATGTCCAATTGGTGGAAAAGTGGGAATAATTTGCTCCTTAACCCCCAAGAATAACAAACCTAACTAATAGCATATCGGCCATTGTATTTGTCACACAGAGAGATTTTTTAAACAAGATTCTTTAATGTAAGCCCTCACAAATAAATTATCCTAAATCTAAACAGTCCAGATTTTGTGGTGCACTGAAGAAAAGTAGGGTGAGCAGGGAGCTAGTTACCGTTGTCTGATTCTTCTCACAGATGCAGCAATTTGGGGATTGCTTTAATCTGTATCAGTTAAGGGAATAGCCAGAGAGAAATGAGGCTGCTCTTCCTAATGCCCCATTCTATCTGATAACTAGGCTGCAGGAAAGGAGGCATAGATACTGGTTTTGCTCTACACTCATTAAGGACTCACCTATGTAGGGACAGAGATGGGTTGTGGACCATATCTGCTTCCTTTCTGCTACTCAGGAAATTCAGGTAGTGTGGAGAACATCTGAGCCACAGGGCCTAGGGTGGCATCTTTTGTTGAAAACAGAGTTCTGCAGGACAAGGACAGTTAGTGGTCAGGGTTCTTTGAACTTGGGTAAGAGCCAAAGGAAAGACCAATCAGAGAAAATAGGCAAATGAAAAAGGGAAATGGCCCATAGCCCCTCATTTATTTCTTTTTCCTGCTCCCTTTTCATAATTGTCATTTATCTGTAAATTTTTGAGCTCTTCTTTCTTCCACACATTCAGTTATCTCCCAAATTCTCCATAAAATCAGCACCACAAAAAGAAAATGTGCCTCCATTGAATTCAATGGGTGTTTTTTCAATTGATTTCATTGGAGCCAGGTTTGTACCCATTGCTACTGAACCCAGAATACTTGAGAACATGTACCATGATCAGCAGCATCTCCAGCAGAAGCAGCTGATTAGTTATCACTATCTGTGGTGATCCTACGGGCTTCACTATTCCATCCAAGAATGCCTCCATCCACTAATAAAGCAACTGGAGACACATAATACATATTCCCCAAAATAGAAATAGTATGATCCAAAACACTTGCTGTTGCCTATGCCTCCCTGACTGTAGAGGAGCACTAGCTAAGGTAGGCCTTGATCCTAAGGTTAGAGTTTCTGATTCGAAGTCTGAAAGCCCTGAATTCTGTTCCTGGCTCCTTTTTGCCTCAGTTTACTTGTCTATAAATATTCACTTCCGCATCTGAAGAAGAGGTCTAGGTAAGCTTGAAAGCTTATCTCTCTCTCACCAATCAAACCCAGTCCAATAATAGATATTACCTCACCTACTTTGTCACTCTGATATCCTCGGACTAACAACACTGCTTACCTCTTTATGTAGCTGAGGGTATGTCTACACTACAGCGCTAATTCGAACTAACTTAGTTCGAATTAGTTAATTCGAACTAAGCTAATTCGAACTAACGTGTCTAGAACTAAAAACTAGTTCGAATTAGCGTTTTGCTAATTCGAACTAGCATGTCCACATTAAGTGGACCCTGAACAGGGCTTAAGGATGGCCAGAAGCAGTGCCGGCAGGGCATCAGAGGAGGACTTAGAGCGTGGAGATGCTGTCTCAGGCTAGCCGAGGGCTGTGCTTAAAGGGTCCCGACCCCCACCCCGGACAGACAGTTCTAAGGAGTGCCCCGCTTGCAAAGCAGTCCTGGCCTGGAGTGCCCTGAGTGCCCACACTGGGCACATCAGACCACTCGGCCATCAGACCGGCTGCACTTGCCGCAGGCTGCCATCTGGGGAGAGGGGGCAATTGGGGGGCTGCAGGAGAGCTTCCACCCCCAGAAGCCCACAGAGCCAGCCCAGTCCTCCCCATTGGGGGCTCGTGCCCCATTCCTCCCTCACCTCCTTCCACTTACCCTTCCCTAGCCCCTTTTCTTGATGTACAAAATAAAGGACAATTGTGTTCAAAAATGGAATCTGTCTTTATTGAACAAAACTGGGGGAGACTGGGAAAAGGAGGTGGGAGAGAGAGGGAGAAGGGAGAGCAACTAAAATGATCAGGTTGGGAACAGGTCCCATATGAAGAGAGGCTAAAGAGACTGGGACTTCTCAGCTTAGAAAAGAGGAGACAGAGGGGGGACCGGATAGAGGTCTCTAAAAGCAGGAGTTGGGTGGAGAGGGTGCATCAAGAAAAGTTCTTCATTAGTTCCCATAAAGAAGGACTAGAGGACACCAAAGGAAAGGAATGGGTAGCTGGCTTCAAACTAGTAACAGAAAGTTGTTCTTCACAAAGCAAAGAGTCAACCTGTGGAACTCCTTGCTGCAGGAGGCTGTGAAGGCTAGAACTAGAACAGAGTTTAAAGGGAAGTGAGATCAAGTCATGGAGGTTGGGTCCATGGAGTGGTATTAGCCAGGGGGTAGGAGTGGTGTCCCTGCCCAAAGTTTGTGGAAGGCTGGAGAGGGATGGCATGAGACAAATGGCTTGGTCACTGTCTCCGGTCCATCCCCTCCAGGGTCCGTAGGGCTGGCTGCTGTCGGCAGACAGGCTACTGGGCTAGATGGACCTTTGGTCTGACCCAGGACGGCCATTGTAAGCTCAGGGCTCAGGGTCGGGGGTCTCAGTGGACCCCCTTGATTTTCATGCACACCTACTCCTGGGTGGCCAGGCAGGCAGCTCTCCTGCCCTAGATGGCCACCTTCCTGTGCCTAGTGCGGAGATCGTGGATGAGGTCCACGATGTCCGCACTAGTCCAGGCGGGTGCCCGCTTCTTGCGGTCCCGGGCAAGCTCCCGGGAGCTGCCAGCCTGGTCCCGGGAAGAGGGGGAGGGCTGGGGGGCATCAGGTGGCTGGCTCGATCCGTGCCAGGTGCAGGGTCTGCTGGCTGGGTGCTGGCAGGCTTGCACCTGGCACGGGCACTGTAGCCAGCCCGTGCCTCTTTAAGGGGTCCGGGGCCAGGAGGGGGGCATAGAGTTTCCCTGGTGTTGGCTAGAGTGGCCACCAGGGAAACCTGGCTAAGCCTTAGCCTCCCACTAGTTCGAATTAAGGGTCTACACAGCCCTTAATTCGAACTAGTAAGTTCGAACTAGGCTTAATCCTCGTAAAATGAGGTTTACCTAGTTAGAACTAAGCGCTCCGCTGACAGAATTATGTCTCAAGCATCACTTTGTTCAAATGAGGCCAGATTTTTCATTCACTCATCAGCCACATTCAGCACTAGGTTTTCTGAAAAGCTGAGTTCCCATTTAGATACTGATATATGGCAAAGTATTCACAAGTCCCAAGCACACAGCGGGTTCTATTCTGACACTTCTGGCCACTTTTTCAAAAGGCCTCTGCAATTAACATGATGATCACTTCTAAAAATCGGGCTTTGGTTGTATGTGTTGCGCTCTTTTGAGAATTCTGACCTTTACAAATTATATGGGTGTTAAAAAATGAAGCAATAACAAGAGACAGTGAATGGATAAATTAATTCTTATAGATTCTGCCTGATTATTTGTGGATTGGCAAATGTTGAGATGGCAGATAAGGTAGGAGCCAAGAAAAAGATGTTACTGCAGATTTCCAGGGATAATATTTCTGGTTGCAGAAGAGGCGGTAGAGGAAGAGACAACAATGATATCTTGAGCCCGGAGGTAGAGAGTTCTTATAGCTCTCATGAAGTATCAGTAAAGCATCACGAGGCAGCAGCAATGGAAGACATATTTTAAGTAAGAGCTTGTGTGGGGAGCTTCTGGCAAGGAATAAATTAAACTGTTCCCAAGGCTATAACTATTCTGTGATTAAATGTTTGTTTCCTTTTTTAAAGTCATAACTCCTAACAAAATAGAATATCCCTTTAAACTCACCACAATTATTATTGCTTTAAAAATTCTTTAGCAAGAAAAAATACCTCTCTAGATAGACACTTACACAAGAAATTATTTTTCTTGGATAGTCCCAAGACAAATTCTTCTTGACAAATCCCCAAATAGGTGGATCTCTCTGTGAGCTTTTAAAGTGAGACTTTTATAAACTGTAAGACCCACACAGCCCAGAGATCTACTATAACCCCCGTTACACCAACTCAATTATACAAAATAATACCCCATATAAAGCAAGATTCAGTTGCTTTCTCAGGGTGCATCTACACAGCAAGGCTTAACCCCAAATAACCTATGCAAATTGAGCTACATCAATTGCTTATTTCGAAATTGGGAGAATCTGCACAGCATTTATTTCAAAATAGAGCACTCTTCCTCTTAGGATGTGTCTAAACTACAGGGTTTTTTCGAAAAAAAGTGGCCTTTTTTCAAAAAAACTTCACCTGCATCTAGACGGCCACTGCATTCTTTTGAAATTAAATTGAAAGAACGTGGCAGTTTTTTGACCATGGAAAACCTCATTTTACAAGGAATAACGCCTTTTTTTGAAAGTACTCTTTCAAAAAAAGGCGTTATTGAACACTAACAGGGTTTTTTTCGGAAGAGAGCATACAGACTGCCTGGGTGCTCTTTTTTGAAAAAGCTTTTTGCTTTTTCTAAAGAAGTGGTTGCAGTCTAGACACTCTATTTCGAAAGAGGCTTTTTCGAAAGATTCGTTCGAAAAAGTCTCCTTCAAAAGAGGCTTGTAGTCAAGATGTACCCTTACTTCCCTTACTCCTCGTACAATGAGGGTTACAGGAGTCAGAGTAAAAAGTCGTTCAGCTTGACAGTATTCTGCTGACTATGTGTGTGTGTATTCTGTGGACCGCCATTCAATTTGCTATGTCTACACTACAAAGTTATTTCAAAATAAATTATTTTGAAATATTAATTCCCAAAATAACTCTTTCAAAATAATGCATCCACACTACAAATCCCCATCATAATAGCACAGAGTTATATCAGATTAGCACATCGACACTCATTGGAGCCTTACTAGCATTTAAGGCACCCTGAAAGTGTAACCACCCCCAGGCAGATTTGAGCCTGAGATTTATGGGGTTTAGTGTAGGAACTTCTACAGCTTCAGCTAGAAAGTCAGCTGCCTCTCAGCTTAGACTGTAGAGCTCCCTCATTCTTATCTTTCACTGTAAGAAATCTAAGTGCTACTACATGGGAGAGTTAACCCATGTGGACATGTGGGTTACAGAAGCACTCCAGGGAGGGCATCAGGACAGAAGTCATTTCCTGTAGCTGCTGCCTGAAGCTATCTAAAACGTGCCACAGAGAGGGACTCCTCTCTACAGCCATGTGTGTCTAGACTACTTGCCTCTGTCATCAGAGGCATGTATATTAGACACATAGGCAAAGGCAAATGAAGCCGTGATTTAAATGATCGCGGCTTCATTTACATTTACATGGCTGCCGCGCTGAGCCGACAAACAGCTGATCAGCTGTTTGTCCGCTCAGCGCGCTAGTCTGGACGCTCCCCTGCTGACATCAAAGCCCTTTGTCGGCAGCCCCGGTAAACCTCATCCCACGAGGAATAACAGGGCTGCCGACAAAGGGCTTTGATGTCGGAAGGGGAGCGTCCAGACTAGCGCGCTGAGCCGACAAACAGCTGATCAGCTGTTTGTCGGCTCAGTGCGGCAGCCATGTAAATGTAAATGAAGCCACAATCATTTAAATCGCGGCTTCATTTGCCTTTGCCTATGTGTCTAATTTACATGCCTCTGACGACAGAGGCATGTAGTCTAGACACACCCTCAGACTCTTCACTTTTGCCTACCTCCTTGAGAGATAGCAATGCCACATCATGAGCTCTAATTGCAATTGTTGATGCCACAGCACTTCTAGCATGGAGCCAAACCTGATGCAAAGTAGTTACCGGCTCTTAGATCTGCTGCTGCAACTCCTGGAACAATTTATGCAGGCTGACCTTGTGGCACTGTTTGAGGACGATGATCAGCCTGGAATAGGTGACCCCCTTCATGCAGACATGGGTGCTTCTTATGCACCATATTCCCATCCATCTTCCCCTGCACACCTCACACAATCTCTTCTTTTCTTTCAGGCAAACTAAAGTGAGTATTCAGCTGATGCTGAACTATTGCTGTCTGAGATAATTGTAGAAAATAGAAATTTGGCTACAGCTGAGTCACAGTAATAGGACTGTACCTCTCTGTGTGTGCTGTGATGCATTATAAGCAGTGAAAGGTGAGTAAATAAAGATATTTCTGCTGTCTACATTTTGTAACTACAGTACTTACATGGCCCCTATTACCTGAATACCTTATAATTGTTAATGTAGTTTTATCCTACAAACCATGGTGAGGTAGGACAGTGCTATTATCCTCATTTTACAGATGGAAAATTGAGGCATAGAAATACAAATTGATATGCCCAAAGGTCATACAGGAAGTCAATGGCAGTATAGGAAACTGAACTTACATTTTCATATTCAAAGTTAATAGCCTAATCTCCGGCTAAGCAGTTCACTCTGAGGGCAACTCCACATTTAAAACACTACAGAAGCATAGATACAGCTGTGCACTAAGACCTTCAGTCTAAACATTGCATACACAGATGGGAATGGCTTTCCCACAAGTGTAGGTCATCTATTTTTTGAAAGGGGATAAGCTGTTTGACAGAACTGTCCTTTTTCTGCCTCCTGCTACAAGACAGGCCCAAAAAAGAAAATAATAGAACACCACTGGCCATCACTTGGGCTATGTCTAGACTGCAAGCCTCTTTCGAAAGAGGCTCTTTCGAAAAATACTTTCGAAAGAGCCTCTTTCGAAAGAGAGCATCTAGACTGCACGTTTAACTTTCGAAAAAGCGGCTTGCTTTTTCGAAAGAAAGCATCCAGTGAGTCTGGATGCTCTCTTTCGAAGAAGCCCTATTTACATTGAAGAACGCCTTCTTTCGAAAGAGGAACTTTCGAAAGAAGGCGTTCTTCCTCGTGAAATGAGGTTTACCGCCATCGAAAGAAAAGCCGCGTTCTTTCGATTTAATTTCGAAAGAATGCGGCTTGAGTCTGGACGCAGGGGAAGTTTTTTCGGAAAAAGGCTACTTTTCCCGAAAAAACCCCTGAGTCTGGACACAGCCTTACAGTCCCTAGCTAAAACCTCTCCAACGCATCATCAGTGATCTACAATACATCCTGGACAATGACCCCTCATTCTCACAGACCAGTCATCACCTACAGACAGCTTGTCAACCTGAAGCAAATTCTCTCCAGCAACTCTAACTCTAACTGAGGAACCAATCCCTGCAGCAAACCTCAGTGCCAACTCTGCCCACATGTCTATACCAGTGATACCATCACAGGACCTAACCACCTCAGCCACACCATCACAGGTTCATTCACCTGCACATCTACCAATGTAATATATGCCATCATGTGCCAGCAATGCCCCTCTGCCATATACATTGGTTAAACTGGACAGTCCCTATGTAAAAGAGTAAATGGACACAAATCAGATCTCAGGAATGGTAACATACGAAAACCTGTAGGAGAAGACTTTTTTATTCTCCCTGGACACACAGTAGCAGATTTAAAAGTAGCCATCCTGCAACAAAAAAACTTTCAAAACAGACTTCGAAGAGAAACTGCAGAGCTTCAATTAATTTGCAAATTTGACATTATCAATTTAGGATTAAACAAAGACTGTGAATGGCTAGCCAACTACAAAATCAGTTTCTCTTCTCTTGGGCTATGCCTAGACTACATACCTCTGTGGGCAAATGAAGCTGTAATTTAAATATCTCGCACTTCATTTGCATAATCACATAATGGCGCTCTTTCGAAAAAGCACTATTTCAAAATTGAAACCACAGTCTAGACATGGTTCTTTCGAAAACGGGGCACTTTTTCAAAAGATCCTGTAAACCTCAAAAAATGAGATTTGTTTTTTCTTCCTCATATGCGGGTGGGGTGGAATGAGGGGGGGGGGGGGTGGAAAGGCTTTTTGTGACTTTAAAGCTTGTACCTTCCACCAGCAGAAATTGGTCAATATCACCTCCATCTAGTTTGCTTTCTCAGATTTGCTCTGGAACTCAATAAAACAATAAACAGAAAAGTCCATGTTATCTCTTTACCTCTCAGTTTTACCATCTTATTTTTTTGTTTTTTGTTTTCTTATCACTCCAACCCTCGACCCACTTATTGAAACTTCAAATGCAAACACAGGAACAACACACACAGCTTCCATCTATGCTCTTAAGCAGGAGTGGATACTTTTCCATGTTCCTAATGTTCTTCCAAATATGATCCTCATGTGTTTGGTAATAACTTGAAATCATGCTAATCTCTGACACAGCAGGTTTTTGATAGCTCTGTAAAAATCTGAACCTCATTGCCTCAGGCAAGGTGACAGGGATAATCACCTGCTATAATTCATGTTTAATACCTGAATGCCAGAGAGGAATCATACTATGTCCTTGATTCAAAAATCTCAACTGTTTTATATCATCCTCTTTCTAAAATATGTTTGAAAATTGCTAGATTTAGTCCAGCTCGCAGCATTTTTGTCAGCATAAAAAGCCATATTCCAAATGCATGAACTGGTAATGCAAATACATATTTTACAGTTTCTTTAAATCTTGTAAACCCTCTTCTGAAGCCTAAAGGTTTGAGGGAGATTTCTTTATCACTTTGCTTGTCAAGACAATTGGCGTCAGATGGGGAAGCATTTGGCTTTTGATATGGTATGAAGTATCTTCATGCTTTACTTTTATAATCTGTTTTACTCTTCTGGAGGATTTGTACACACTGCAGTTTATAACACTTAGTTTTAAAGGAAGCTCTTTAAACTAGGAGTAATGATGAAAGGACAGACATCCCTTAAAAGGTTACAAAAATAGTATGTTCACATACACACACACACACACACACACACACACACACACACACACACACACACACACACTATATATATAATCAATCTTTGGGAGATGCTTCTTTTACAATATTCTAGAAGACCCAAAATGTTATAAGGTTGATCTTTCTTTTGGCTTCATTTTGAATGTATTGAATTGAATTGAACTTCCCAAAACACACATAGCTCCACACCTCATTCTTTTGAAACAAAAACATATTCTTATTACCTGTAAAACATTGACAGTTGCAACTGCTTATTATTGGTGAGGATGTTTCTTTTTCTAATGCTGTCCTCTTAATTTTTCCCACACATGAAAGCATTTAACTCCTCATACTGGCATTTTACCAGACAAAATATAGAATAGGACTGGGAAAATGACTTTGAGCATATGTAGGACAGACCATGAGCTCATGTCTATGTGACTCCGATATAATGGTGTTTACCAACCCACAGCTGCACATCACCACCTTGAGTTCAAATATTGCAGCGCCACCAATTTGCACATGGATACATAACAGAAAGCTGATTGCATAAGGAAGGACCCAGCAGCAATTCGATATCCTTTTATTCAGTTTGTCGATACCCACAGTACAGGAGAAGTAGAACACCGAATACTTTTCTATGTGGTAATGCCCTTATGGATGTTTCTCCTATTTTCTATGCAACTCTGTAATGCCCATATGGATGTTTCTCCTATTTTCTATGCAACATCATCATATGTACATCAGAATCTCAACAATGCATCATTATTTTCAGAATTTTTGGATCTATGGAATTAAACCATAATCTCAAATGTAAAACAAAGATTGTAGGAGTCCATCTTCTTGTAAACTGCAATTAACGGGCTCCTTCATTTAATAACTGAGTATTCCTTCATTTTCATGTACTTAAATGAGAAAATTGGCTCAATTTTTTTCTTGCTTGAAATTATATATTTTCAAGATCAATTTGACATACACACAAAATGCCCAGTTGAATCAGAGAGGGGGGACTTTTTTTAAGGGAAAAATCATTGTATGGAAACACATAAGCTTGTACCAAACTTTTTCAGGTCTAGGATTGAATCTGTGGAGAAAATGACAGAAACAAACCACCCAAAATTATCCAAGATTCCAGGATTTAGAAAATTCACCCAAGAGTTCCAAATTAAAGATTCTGGTTTGAATTAGGCAGCTTGCAGACTTAAAACTGGAGCTAACACAATCACATCTGCAATTGTACTTTACGCACACTTATATATAGCATCTTCACCATCATGTACCTGAAAGCCATGTTTTCCATAAAAATGAAACATGTAACCTACTTTTAGGCACCCCTGGAAAACTAGTGACCCTAGACATATGTCTGTGGTACCTAATTAAATATCCTGCACAGCAGACAACCCAAATGCTGCAACCACTGAATTTTTATGATGGCATGTAGTTTCCCTCTATTTTTTTTTTTTTTTGTGTGTGTGAAAAATTTCAGGGCTTCGATTTTGTTCCAGTGCAAAATGAAATCAGATGCTGAAACCTTTTTTTGTGAAACTTAATTATTTTTTCCCAGACCAGGTCTAATTTGTGCCTACATCTGAGAATCAATTTGGGCCTCTTGGACTCACTGGGTACATCTACGCTACACCCAGAGCTCGAAATAAGCTATGCAATTTGAGCTACACACATTGAGTAGCTTATTTCGAGTTAATTTTGAAATAGCTTATTTTGAAATTTGGCACCGTCTACACAGCACTTATTTTGAAACAAATTGGTTTTCTGAAACATCCCTTACTCTTTGTGGAATGAGGTTTACAGGGAAGTCAGAATAGCGAGCCATTTATATTTTGAAATGGTGGGTGCACGCAAAAGACATGGGCGCTGCAGTGTAGACATAGCCATTCTGTAGTAGCTAGCTCGTGTTGTACCTCAGTGTTTTCATACCTCGGTACCTTCGGTGTTCTGGACTGTCAGTGTCAGCGTCGTTGTTAAACTTACGGCTGCGTGCGTAACAATCGGTACTCCCTTTATCTAGAGTGTTAGACCCTGTGCACTTGGGTCAATACAAGAGATCTCTGAGAGGACCCGGAAATGACAGATGCTGGCAAGGCTTGAAATCAGTCGAGCAGGTTTATTGTCAAATGCAAAGCTCTACCAGTTGGTAACAGAGATCAGTACAATGTTACACCACTGGGTACTATGGCCCGCGTTGAAAAGGTACCAACACTGGGCAGGCCTATTGCCATATATCAGATATTAACAGCACTTAGTCAAAGTTAAGCTACTGTGCATTCTGAAAGTTTAGGCAAAGACACCTGCCGTTCAGGCGCTTAGTGAGCCCCCCTCCCCCCAGGTCGGCTGGAGAGCATCCTTTTCGGTGTCCTTTTATAGACAGGTAGAAACAACTTACATCATTTCTTTATGTACCAGGTTACCACCCTCTGTTGCCTAGTTACCACCCTTCACCTTATGGAAGGGGGGCTTACTTACTATCCTTCATGCTGTCAATTCCGACCTGGTCCTGAACCTAGGTCAGTATGTGCATTAGTTTTTAGGGAGTTTTTATACCAAGACATTTCTTATTAAGATGTTCCATTACTCCCCTTTGGCTTACAGTCTGTACCCAGTGCCTCCCTGTGTCCTTCCATGCTCGACCTAACTTACACAATCACACAGTTATCAATAGGGCTTCTTTCTTGGCTCCTGAGTGACTGAACCAAAGTCTTGCTTACTAGATTGCAGGCCTGTTGCTGTTTCCATGTTGCAGGCCTTAGGCCTGCTGACTCCATATTACTGACCCTCAACTTACTACAGCTCGGGAAGCTGAAGAAGGAAGTTCAGGGATTCTTCCCAAAGGATATATTTTTTTGTTTTCAAGGTATTTGCTGTTGGGTAAAAAATTAATTTCCCAAAGAAATGTCTGATATCTTTCCACAGTAAAAGCATTTCAAACATATTTTATGAAACTGAAATTTTGTAAAGTGTTGAAACTTCCTTTTGTTTTCATGGAAAAAGTTAAGGAACCAGTGAGCACTGGACAAGACCATTCATGATTTTTTCCTTAATTACCAATTGTGAGGATTCTGCGTTTACAAAGGATTAATGCATAATCTTTTCCCAGAATAGCTATTTTTCTATGAACAGTACAGTTTTCCCCTCTCCAAAACTGAAATTTTTGACATGATATCTACAAGTAAAGATGCTTGTGATTATGCGCAAAGGCTGCTCAGAACTCAAACCATCTGGATTATGTAATGCAAACACCATTAATATAATCTATAATAATCGATATAATTACAATTTCTATCTCAAAAACAAAGTTATTTGTCAAAATTAAGAGCAGAAGGGAGATTAATAATTCCTATCTGTGACAAACATATTTTGCATTCCCTTACTTAGTGGATCTAAAATGGCTGCTTTTTTCAAAGGGGACCAAAAGGATAAACACTAACTATGACTGCAAATGGCATTGATTACATACAATTACAAACCACGTTGATTCTAAAAATAATGAAAGGACTCAGTTAAAGGATTAAGGTTCCAACTGATTGCCTTATCCTTCTGTTTCCACTGTCTTCTTTACATTGAGTGAAAATCATCCATGCTTATACTGATAAGAAAAGTATCAAGCAACATTTAAAATCCGCATAAGCCATGTTTTTGAAGACTTAAGTGGCATTTAAGTTGTTCATAGTTTTTGTATTGGTTTTTTTCACATGGGCTGAATTTTACCCAATCTGATCTTCTCCAGACCAACTAATAATATTAAGCTTATAAGGATCAGAGAAATTTCCGATCTTTGACTTTTGTCCTTATAACCTTAAATAAAAACTCATCTATGTATTCTGGTGTTAAATTAGGTAACAAAGATCCTGTTGATATCTCTAAACAATAAGATAGCTTCCTTTTCTAATTAACCTTAACATTTCTATCCCTATTTATTTGGATTCCTCCATGTCTTCCTTATTGTACAGAAGTAAATTGGTGTACACTGTAGTAAGGACATTGCTATACATCCATGCCTTGTCACGGTCTCTTTCTCACTGAGCTGTGTATGTGCATGTATGTTCAGATGTCTTTATAAATGTCTGCAACAACAGTTCCTTTTCATATACCAAGTCTAAAGATAGAATAAAGAGCCCTTAAGAAAATAGATTCATGATTTGTTCAATTACCTTTATCTCATCAAGTTTTTATGACTGTTTACTGAAATGAATCATTGTATTTTGCATACCAGGGATCTCCTGATTAACGTCAAGTGGAAAATGTATGTAGTAATGATGGAAGCTTTTATTTAATGGACTCTGACCATTCATCATGAATATACTGTATGCTAACAGCTTGGTTAGGTTTGGGACTAGAATTACTTATTTACTGAGGAAGAATATAAAAATTTACATCCTTGTTTATAACTTCCTTCCAATGAAACGAAGTGGTACTCCTACTCATACATAAAATGAATGATGAATTTATAATTAAAAGACAGTAAGATAAAAATATATAAGACCACCTTTGTAATTAAACCTTCCATATCTTAAAGCAGCTATCATTGTGTAATTAGATACAGTTGTCTAAAAGCTTGGCAGGACATTTTTATGGGCCAAAATTGGCATTTTGATATTTAGATGTACCCCCATTTAGTGACACACTATTACGCACCATTATGTTCATTACATAGTGAACGAAGATGTTAGCTTCTAAATACTCAGTGACTGAATACATCACCGAGCTTGGCATTATATGTCCCCCCCCCAAAAAGTAGGAGGTCATGCAACTTAAACCCTCATTTTTTGAGGAGTAACATTAGTTCGGACTAAGGGCTTTAGTCCGAACTAACGTGTCCCGGCGCGCACTTCCTGGTTCGAATCAGCTGTGATTCGAATTAGCGCGCCGGCGAGATCATGTTAATGGAGATATTTAAATCCCCGCTTCATTAACTACTTCGGTTGTCTCCCTTTGCATCCCTAGTTCAAACTAGGGATGCAGTGTAGACATACCCAGAGGAAGCAGTATCTATTTATTAGGTATAACAGAAATGCCTTCACCAGGTGTGCAAGTAAACATTGTTAATATTACTGAGAATACTATATAGTTCATGCTGTGACACTACTGCTGAAAAATATGTTTGTAACTGATAAGATTGAAATATGTAAATGTCATCTAAAGTCGATCATATCTTTGAACAACAAAAGTTCATGCACATAAAAAAGTGGAGAGTCTTGCAATGGGCAAGAAAGTTTTGAAAATAAGGCTCAGTCTGAACTATGGCAACAAAGAATGACAGCCCTTCATCTAGTTTGAGAAAGGACTCTGTAAGCTATAGCATTTCCACTGGGATACGCTGTATCTCAGGTAACCAAGTCTAGCTCATTTATAAAAAAGAAACAGAACATTGAAATGCATCCAGAATGGGACTGGTAGCTGTTGTAGAATACTGGTATGTAATGTACACTCATCAGTGCACCCTCCAACAAGGAATTCTTGATCTATTCGCACCCTAGATCAATGTGTCTATTCCTGCATCTGTGGATAAAGATAGAGGTTCCTGTCCAACAAAGAATGAAAGAATGTATTTCTGACCATTTTTACTAACACTGTGTGGATTCCAATTACTTTGATCACATGTGAAGACATGCCTTCCTGCAAGGATACATTGTCATAATTAAAATAAGTTGGAAAATGGAGAGTGAAAGGAAGAAAGGGGAAGGAGAAAGGAAAGGAAAGGAAAGGAAAGGAAAGGAAAGGAAAGGAAAGGAAAGGAAAGGAAAGGAAAGGAAAGGAAAGGAAAGGAAGATTCTAAAATGAAAACATTTTAATTCAGAAATGTTATTGCCATTTAATGTTGTAGTCCAGGTACCTCATCCTCTCGCTCTTCTCTGCAGGTTAGACTACATCTCCAATGATGGATCATACTCTCTCCTCTTGGTGAGAAATTAAGGTGATGCTGATGTATTAATTTAAATGACTCATAAAGGCTAAAGAGTTTCATGGGTAGCCATGTTAATCTGTAACTTTTAAAGCAATGAGTGGTCCTATGGCACCTTAGAGATTGCCAAAACCTTAACCTTAGGGACTAAATTTAGCATATTTAGCATCATGAGCTTTCATGGGCAAAACACACTTCTTCAGATGAGCTGGAGTGGAAATAACAGGAACGTAGAATTTATAACAGTAAAAGAATGGAAGAAACAAAAAAGGTAACTTTCAATTGTAGTATAGGTTGTACTTCCCTTAACCAGGATTCTGGTCCAGCAACATATGTGGTCCAGCAGGGCCATGGATGTTCCTGGACCACAGAGACAAGGTATAGGGAGGTGTGGCCATGGAGCAGGAGTGCAGCAGGGGGAGCCCCATGTTGGGGGTGGGGCAAGGAGCAGGCAGTGCAGCAAGGAGTTCTGTCCCCAAGGCTGGGAAGTAGCAGGGGATGGTAGTGGCTGTGGAGTCCAGCCCCAGCCGCAGAGCTGTGGTCCTGGCACTAGCCATGGAGCTCCAGCCCAGGGAGCCACAGCCAGGCAGGCAGCAGCGGGGCTGAGCTGGAGCCATAGCTGGAGGCAGTATTTCAGCATAGGCCTGAGGGGAAGGACCTCCTCTGGTCTGGCAAATCCTCTTGCTCAAGACAGGTCAGGTCCTGAGGGTGCCGTACCAGTGAGGTCCAAAGTGTACTGGTGCTAATGAGGCTAATTGAGTGGGCTTGTAGTGTCCCATACTTAGCTTTTGATGTAAATGAGGTATTAAATACAAAGAAGGCTATAGAGTTAACATAACTCAGTGTCCAACATTATTCAGGTTTTTTTTAATTGGGATTTAGCACACAAAAACCTTAGACTGCTTAGTGCAACAGCACACATATCATTAAAATACTATTTAACTATATGTTAAAAATACAGACAAGAACAGGAGGAAGAGCTGTACAGGGTAAAGTTTAACACATTTTTCTTTCTCTTTATTTGGAAAAAGTCTTTAGAAGCAAAAAAAAAAAAAACAATAACAACAAAATAACCTTTTCTGACAGTCTTTTAGATGGCATCAAAGATTATAATAACTGTCCTTTCAAGGGAAAAGTGAAGAATTTAGTTGAAATGTGCTGAAACTGTTGTTGCTGCTGTTGTTAAAATCTAATCCCATTTCTGAAAAAAGCTAAAATAAAATCAAAGGTAGAAAATGCAGCTTCTGTCTCTTGCATTGACTTTCGATTGCAACCTCACTGTAAAACATGGGCAAAGCATTCAGTCTTATTATCCATTCTGAGAACTAGCAAGCTTGTAAATTGGAATACTTAAGGCTCTGCTTTTAGTTGTCTCTTTCTGGCCTTACAGATTCTTACATATTTGTCTTACTCTTATTGTCTCCACAGATATTAGGATTTGAATCAAGATGTCTGCACCCCAAATAACATTTCACTCTACTTAAATATAATTATTATGCACCACCAAATGCTTTGGACATTGTTATCATTTTCTCTATATGCATAACACCATTTTATATGGAGGTTCTCTTTAATTTACTTGGAAATGAATATATATTTCTACACCTTTTGTTTGACTATCCCATTTCTCCAGTTACAGTTGTGAAACCTGAATTCCACTTGAATGAATGAATGAATGAATGAATGAATGAATGAATGAATGAATGAATGAATGAATGATAATAAAAAAGCCTAACAAAGTTGCTGAAAACCCAGGGTTTTCATTTTATGAGGAGTAACGTTAGTTCGAACCAAGGGATTTGATTCGAACTAACACGGCCCAGAGTGCGCTTCCTGGTTCAAATCAGCTGGCGATCAGAACAGCATGTGGGTGAGATTGTGCTAATGAAGCGCGGGATATTTGAATTCCTGCTTCATTAGCAATTTCGATCAGCTACATTTGCAGCCCTATCTCGAGATACCCCCAGTAAAAATTTGACAAAAAAGCAGCAGATCTGAGGGAGGAAAGGTAGAAAAAAACCTCTGGTCTTATTTAATCCAAATGATCAGTTTGAGTTTCATTGGGTTTAGAGTTTGTGCAACTGTGCATGCGTGTTTAAACATCTCCCCCCCTCCCCCCCCACCTCTCTCCATACAAGACTGGGAAGGATTGTTTGCTGAAGTTGGAATTTTACCCAAACAGTTTAGTGCAGCTGGATTTTCAGAATTGCTATCTATTGAATGGAGAAGAACTGCATGTGAACATTTGACATTCTGCACATTTCCACACAGCCTTTAATATTGTTGCTTAGAAAGTTTAAGAACTCCTGGATAAAACTGGTTGAAATATATATCAACTTATACCTGTCTGTTTCCTCTGGAGACTGTCAGTTGCAAAAATGATGTGGATGTAATGTCCTTTATTGATATTGTTCCTGTTAAATCAATTGTGGTTGACATGTCTCACTCTTAAAGTGCTTCTGGCATTGGTATTCTATGTGAAGAAAAATGACAATAATTATTGTTTGTAATAGGACCATTGCTTTCCAGTGGAACATAACTAACAGCTTTAGGCTGGATTTATTTCCTCCTAAAATATTCTCTAAAATGCTCTTTGGTATAGTCATATAGTAGAGCAGTTGCATTAGTATCTACTATTATTTGTCCCTTAAAGCTATTGTATTTTCTTAGGCTAAGATTTAAAAAGTTAAATGGTCTCAACCACAGGAAATGAAAACCTTTTTCTATATAATTTAATTTGTCTATTGGCATATGCTATCATTTTAAAGGACCTGAAATCAGCGGTGGAAGTGGGCTGGTACGAGATGGTACAGCATACTGGTAAGAAAGTGGCCACTGGTATGGGCTGTATCCAGCTAACATCAAAGTGCTGCTATGGCTGCGTTACCATGGCAGTGCTTTAAGGACCTTTCTGGCAGGGCTATCAATAGGGAGAGGGCCAAGGCAAAATGGGCAGCTGCCCAGGGCCTGGCAATTTAAAAGTGTCCAGGGCCCCCTATACTACCATGGTAGTGGCCAGATACCTGGGCATAGACACCTACTGCTCAGCTGATCCAGTGTGGAGAGTCAAAAGGAAAAAAATAGTGAATGCAGTGCATCTATCAGTCTAGAACTTCCCCCGTGTGCCATCTCCCTCAGTGCCTCTCATGTGCTAGAAGCCCCTCCTTGCCTGCTCCTCCTCCTCCTTCTTGTCAGCACTACTGAAGTGCCATGAACAGATGATTCAGAGTGTTCACGCTCTGGGAGGGTGAGGGACGAGTGAGATTGGGCACACTCTGGTCTGGGAAAGAGACAGGGTAGAGGTTTGGTTGAGAATGAGAGTGGGGTCCAGAGTAGAGGGGAGGTTGAACACCCAAATCTAAATGATTTGGAATTTATGGCTCTGGGCCTTTTATATCATTGTGGGTGGCACTGGCTAGGAAGCAATGAAGAGCTGGCTGGGAGAGGCTGGCCAGAAACCCAATCCTTTGTTCTCAAAGCTCGCCCACTCCAGAACTGGGCACCTGTACCGGTTAGATTTTTTAAGTTACTTTCACCTCTGCCTGAGAGTAGAATCAGGTTGGCTACGTCTACACTGGCCCCTTTTCCGGAAGGGGCATGTTAATTTCACCTATCGTAGTAGGGAAATCCGCGGGGGATTTAAATATCCCCCGCGGCATTTAAATAAAAATGTCCGCCTCTTTGAAGTAGGAATAAGAGCCTCCGGAAAAGGGCGCTTTTTCCGGAGGATCGGGGCCAGTGTAGACGCTCTTTTCCGGCTTTTTTAAAAGCCAGAAAAAAGCAGCGGACATTTTTATTTAAATGCCGCGGGGGATATTTAAATCCCCCGCGGATTTCCCTACTACGATAGGTGAAATTAACATGCCCCTTCCAGAAAAGGGGCCAGTGTAGACGAGCCCGTTATGTCTATATGTCTTAACTAGAAAGAAACCTATAGCTGGCCCTTTTGTAGGAACAGAAGGCAGGAGACAGGTTACAAAGCATGTACATAGGTTCCCACACAGTGGTATATGTAGCACTAGAAGCACATGATCTAGATGTACCACTAATCCACATGACAACACTTCGTTTAAGAAAATGGTATATGAACCAATAAAGTTTGGGACACCATCACAATTGCACCTCTTCTGCTCTCAGAACTGCTTCCTTAGGATACTTTGTATTGCAAAAAAATATAGGAAAAGGCTGCACAGTCTTGCAGGATGGGGAAGCCTTCATGTTTGTTCCTCTACTGGGCTTCTAATGGCTTCAATACAGCAATCACAGGTGTGATTAGAGCTCATGTTGACATCCACGTTAACATTAAACTGTCTCATGTGCTGATAGCACTGAAGACTACAGTACAGACTAGCCATTGTAGTTCATATCCAGTGCTCTGGATGCAGTGAAGCCTATGCTGCCACGTCTCCACTGCTATTGTCACACTTGTAAGGTAAATGCAAGCTCACTCATGCATTTATATGTCTACATGTGCGGCAGTCACACACCCCAATGGAAGGGTGCCTAATCTATGCTAGGAAAAAAGAAAATTCCAACATTGTATAGGAAATATATTCAGCAACACACAGGATATCTCCACCACAAAGTGTCTTGCAGTTAAATATATATAAGAGATTCTGTTTGAAATTTAGGAAGTTCTCCAAATCAGAGGAGAAGCTATGATCTAGCCAAGTATCATCCCCATTACACAGGTAAGGAAAATGAGACACACACACATGTACACACATCACCTAGGGCCCAGGTTTTTAAAGGCATTCAGGTTTGCTCCAGTCAGGATTTCAAGGTGTAAGTCTCATTTTCTAAGGCCATATCTACACTATTAATTTGGTTGGTGAAAGTTACCTCAGCAAACAGCTGCCACATTTTGTGTATTGCCTGGATTCATGCAGAGCAACCAGTGTGGTGCTACATCACCTTCTGCTGTGATGTCTTTTGGCATATTTTTGCAATTTACTGTGGTCTAGTAACAGTTTATCCATGGATCTCTTGAGCTACAGCTCAAGTTCCCAGTGGACAACTTTTTCCATCCCAGAATGCCATTCATATCTCATAATTTTAAATCTCTTTTTAAATCTCATGCAGCACTTCTCAGTGTCTGTCATCTCTGTCAGAAGTAAGGCGCCCACTGAACTCTGTCTTTTTTCATGAATATTGTAAATACAGGATGCATATTTATCCTGTATGTACAGGCCCACAGGAAGTACTGGAGATAGGAGGATGTCTCTGAGAACAGTTTTCTGAGAGATACCATGAAAAACAAATCAAGGTTGTTGGTGGCATTCATGGAACAGGCACAGATGGTGAAGTGCCACTTCTGGGCAGAGGAGATGAACACTGATTATGGGATTGCGTAGTAATGCAGATTTGTGCATTATGTGACAATGAGGAGTGTCTAAGAACTTTTGTACGTGCAAGACCACATTTCAGAATCTCTGTGCCAAGCATGCCCCAGCCCTCCAGTGCAGGGACACAAGAGATTTTCATTGACAGTGCAGGAGTAAAAGGCCATCTGAAAGGTTTGCTGGTCTCTAAGCAGTCCTCAATCTAAAGTCATCACCTTGCTGCTCATTGGTACCAGAAAGGAGTGTGGGCTACTGAACTGATAAGGACTATCCAACTGTTAGAGTTGAAACAGCTATAGTTTTTTTTTTCTGAGTAAAGAATCAGCCTGAAGGATTCACAGTGGGTCTTATCTGTCATCTTTACTTATGATCCTATTCATGTCAGCCAAATCACTGTGTCATAGCAGTATTTTCTAGTATTTTTAACAATTTATAACAATTTCTCCTATGACCCCTGCTGCTGCTATTTGTTATCCTGTCTCATGCCAAGTTTCTGAAGCGGGCAAAGTCCTTTTCCTTTTATTGATGATCACTCACAATGTCTGTGAGTTTAGGATGTATAGGTCACGCTGGCAAAATGTATTTGAAACATGGCATGTTCCATAGATCTGGGCAAGTGAAAATCTGATTAAGAGAGATGTGTGTATGATCTCAGTAATCTTTCAGATAATATTCCTAGCTGGGAGACCTTGTATTAGTAAATATGGTGCTTTTAAATATCAAGCAACTAGGGAGAAGGGTTGAGCACTGACAGAAGACACTGTTGTACAGGAATAATCATTGTGCTTTGCACCCATCTGCCACTAAAGGTGTAGGAAAGGGAACACCAGGATTAAGAAGATTTGTGCTCTCTTACTACCTACCTCGGAGAAGAGATCACTGTGAAGATCTACAGCTGGGACCTTCTCTTCGTCTCCGACTGTGGGATCTGAACGAGTGGCAATACCCTCCAGCCACTCCCAAAAGCTAGAAGGACTGATCTTGTTTGTCCTAATAATACTACCGCTCAGATGAAGAGATTGATTAAATGAATATACAGTTATAAGAATTCCTGGTTATTTTTAAATAGAAAACTGAAAATATTCAGTTTATTGCATACCACCTATGTTAGTGGCATTTGACAAATATATTGGATTTATCCATCCCTGAAGAATGCCACTGTATGCCCAATGAAATTTCATAAAAATGAAGGATTTAATCTCTTGCTGGTAATCTAAATGTACTGTCATGTTCACTTGATTCTGTATGGGGCAGGAAAGTTTAGTTACCACTGTATTATTAGTGTAGGATACAGCAAAGGACCTTTATTTCTTCCCAGGAAAGACAACAAAGTGGGTTGAGCATGATTCTGCATTTTCAGAAATTGAGATAACATAGGACAGTTGAGCACATGCAAAAATAAACCTCCTGCACTTTTGAAGGTCTAGCCCATTCTGACTTCTCAGCCTCAATGAAATGCAAAATGTTCATCTGAAAAGATTAAATTAACTTAAGCAAATAGTATTTCCTTTTTGTCAGATGTATTGTTGGATAAAGAATTCTGCAATGTCCAAGAGTATTATGTAGAACAAAATAACAAGCATTAAAGGGCAAAAATAAGACTAAGGAGTGATCAGAAACTCATCAGGTTGGAAAACAGAAGTAGGATGAGTTTCTGAATTGTAAATACAAACATAATAAGGTTTACCGAGTCAATTTGGGGAAAAAAAGACTGAATAATTGAGCAAAACAAACAATTCAGGTGAAGTCAGTGGGAAGGTTTTAGAGAAAACTTTAGAAATGTTCAAAGGTAAATTACAAAAAGCAGTAAAGACAAAACGCCTTATAGTTTAGCATGACGGAAGAACAATAGGTTGGAGAGAGAAATTGCAGGTTCATTGAGAGATGGTGGGTGAAATTTGATGCTGGAAATATTGCTTGGGAATTCAACCACTTATTTGCCTCAGTCTTAACTGGGAACTGTAAGAAAAATAAATAAAAGAAGTAAAGATTTTTTCCTCGGGTCAGAACACAAAATATTGCTGAAAGTGAGTCACAGTAAATAAGATAAAAAGAAAACAACAGAACCTAGAAAGTCAGAATAATCTAAGACAAGGTGACTCATTTACTAGCATGATAGGCATCCAAGACATAGTGAGTGGATCGCATGAGTGGTCCCTCTTCGTTTCAGTGGGCCACATGATCAGTGGTGTGAAATCTGTGGCCCACAGCCCACTGGGGTTCCACCTGCATCCCATGCGCTCCCTTTGTCCCCCCTCCTCCCACACCCCTTTGACATCTTGGGGCACTGGCACTCTGCACTTATCTACTCTTCCCCCTCCCTCCCAGCATTTTTGGAGCACCATATGAATCCACTGATTCGCACTTCATCCCCACTCTTTCCCCTCTCTCCAAGAACAGTCATGAACAACTGATTCACAGCATTCCAAAAGTGCTGAGAAGGAGGGAGAGGAGAAGGAAGTACCAGCCTCTAGTGCCCCAGTGCATGAGAGGCATGTGGGAAAGGGGGGCAAACTGAGGGGTGAGGGCTGTAGGTGAAACTCATGTGGGCTGCATGCAGTCTATGGGCTGCGGATGTCCCACCACTGTACTATACTTTTTTATAGTATGACACAAGAAAAAAACATTAAAAAAATGACCAAAAAACCCCAAACCATCTTCCCACCAGAAAACAACCGTTTCTTCCCCAAACAAACAATTAAAAGAAAAACATAAGAATGGCTGTACTGGGTCAGAACAAAGTTCCATCTAACACAGTATCCTGTCTGCCAACAGTGGCCAATACCATATTCCCCAGAGGGCGGGAAAACAACAGGTAATCTTCATGTGATCCCTCTCCTGTCATCCATTTCCAGACAAACAGAGGCTAGGGACACCATTCCTACCCATTCTGGCTAATAGCCATTGAAGCAAATATAGTACCAGTAAATGAGTACTCATATAAAATCATTCTAGGCAAGTATTTGATTTAGCAGGGAAAATACCTGTACACCTAACATCTGAATAGGAAAAGATTCTAGCTGAAGGATCAAAAAATAATGCACTTGGATAGGTACATAGTGCTCAACTTATAGCACAGTTTTGTAAGGGGTAGACTACATTTAATGACATTAATTAATCTTTTTGAAAAGTTCAAAATGAGATTAAGTAGGAAAATTAGCAGAACTCTTGTCTGTATCAGGGAGAGGGAGAAAAAATATAGATTTAATGAGGCAATTATGGTACTAGAGAGGGAACAGTAAGGCTACATCCCTAACATAGTATGTCTACATGACAACTGAACATGTGACTTCAGCACATGTATACATGCCCAAACTAGCTTTAATCTACTGTTTACCTAGTATGAGTACCGACAGCAGGGAAGCCATGGACTTCAGTAGAGGCTAGTTAGTTCAGGTATTTTTACACAGCCACAATTATAGCTCTGATTTCACTATAAAAATATCAGTAGAAGGAATAATTTTTGGCTCAGTAAAATAAGAATTCAGAAGAATTACAAAAGGTACACAGGACAAATACAAATATAAATTAAAGCTATATTGCTGTTAGGATAATTTAGGCAAATAGGTTGCTTTTAATTTGAAAAGGAGAGAGTAAGGTCCAATGCCATTCACTTAATGCATGCATTGATCTTAATGGAAGTTTTTCTAGAGTAAATATAAGATTGTGCCCTAAAAGAAGGGGTGCCCTAAAAGAAGTTAAATATACATACAAGTACATTTTTAAAAAAGATACAGGTACAATGTAGGGCAGTCAAAAATGAAACAAACCAAGGATTAGGCAGTAGGAGCTGAGACATATATAAGAAGCAATTGTGGAGTATATACTATGAAAGGCAGAAATAGAAGACAAGGCCACAAAAATATTGGTAGAACTAGATTTTTGTAATTCTCGTTACAAAATTACAAATATTGCTGTGTCTTTTACCTCCTTGATTATCAAAGTTAATGTGCTTTTCAAAGGAGTCACATACTGCAGTCTCTGGTTACAGAAATACACACATCAATATTACTAAAAAGAGACCTAACTAAGCTAATAACTTTTTTCTGTCCACAGATGTTTGGGTTATTACAAATTGTACAAGAGGCTTGGATAGGATTTTTCATACTTGTATCAATAGGACAGTAATAACTCAACCTCACTCTTCAAGTGAACTTATTTTAATGTGAAAAAACTGTTTGTGAAAGCAAACTTTAAAATGTGAGACCATGACTCATGAGGGTTTTGGCTTATAAATAAGTCAAGAAAATTATAAATTGATTTAAAGAGCTCTTTACTCGTAGTCATTCAATTTATTTTATCAACTAAAAATAGTAGGTAGCGTCATGGCAACAAAACACATTACAGTTAATCTTCACCAGACACTCTTGGCAATTAGGCAGGATAACCTTTCGTGTGAATTGTTTTAAATTAACATTTTGACAATGGACAGCTTAATGTTGTTCTGGGAGACAAGCTTAGCTTGCTTTGCCTTTCTAAAAGTGTGAAATTAAAACAACTCTATGTTTCCCTTAGGATTGTAAATTATTTCAGTAAAACTGTAAAGAATTAGTTCAAGTATCATGAAGCCATACTACTAATATGGAATTATTTTCTGGGCAAGAATCTGTCTACTAAGAAAATGTTTGCCCTACTCTGCCATATGATAATTGAAATCTGCTGGGACTTTTTGTTCATCTGTCTGGATTGGATAGTTGGGATCACAATATGAATATGTTGGCTGCTGAGTACATACTCTGGAATTTGGTATTGCTTACATATTGTGTATTGAAAGAACATTGCCTGTTATGATAACATGGCAGTGAGGGTCAAGTCTTGGAATCAATCACTAAATCTACCCACAACTCAACTCCTGAATTTCTACAAAGTTGCCCCTTTTTGCTACTTTATTTTCCCCATCACTAAAATAAAACTAATAAACTTCACTTGCCTCACAAGTTACCAATGCTTATTTAATGTTTGAAAAGGGTTTGGAGATCTTTGGAGAAGGGCACCACGAAAATTAGAGTATTTTGATGTTCTTTTTACTTTGATTACTAACTAGCTCATTATTTGTATATCTTACTACATTTATAGTCAGTGTAATCTGAGTGAGTTAATGTACTAAGACAACCTGTACATTTCCCATTATTTTGTTTCTAAAAGCCAAATCCATTCTTAGAAGTCTCAGTCCTGGTTGGTGTGTATCAGAATTCAGTGGCAGTTGAAGACCATGAGCCTTTTGAAAGAAGACTTGGTAACTTGAAGGATCAAACCCAATGTGACCCAGAGATCGACTTCTGTTTATAATTGATTATAGTCCCTGATTCTACAAGATGTTCCACATGGACTCTCCTTTACCTATACAGAATAAATTTGCCAACCAGTTGCAATCAAGGCCTTGGTATTGCAATTACATAATTGGTTTACAATGTAGATTGTATCAGGTCACTTCCTGTTCCCATTTACCTTAGTTTAAAAATCTTGAGTAAATGTGCTCCATTCTGTAGAATTTTTGTGGATTTGAATTTAGAAACTATCATGTACATTTGTGAACTATCATGAAGGGGTGTGTCTACCCAGCAACATTATTCTGAAATAACAATGTGAGAATCTACACAGAAATTCTGTTATTTTGAAATAAATTTGAAATAATGGATGGCTTATTCTGACTTCCGTAAATTTCTTTTCACATGGAATAACACCTATTTTGAAATAGCTATTTTGGAATAGTAGTAATGTGGATGTTCCACTGTTGCTATTTCAAAATAGCTCCTCCCCGGGGCCATTTTCCTGGGGGGTCTAAATCGAGGAAGCACATCCACAGGAGAGGAGCTTGCCTCAGACAAGTTTTGTGGTTTCCCTGTAGTGATGAAGTGCTATCTCAAAATAAGCTATTTTGGAGTATTTCTTCAGTAACAGCTTATTTTGAAATAAGTGTGCAGTATAGATGTACCCAAGGAGTTTAAGAATGAAGATATGGAGGGTCTGTCACTGATGGAAATGTCTTGGACTTCCAGCGAGAGCTCATCTTAATCAATCTTCATAGTAACTGCTCACTCAGCACCTTTTTACTTTGGAAATAAAGCTCAAAAATGCCTTTTTCTTAACCGACAGATGGAAATATTATATTACAGAGAAAAAACATATTTTCTCTCAGAGAAGTATGGACACACAGCACGTTTTATACAATTCACTAGGGATACCAACTGTATCCTATCAACAACCGCAGAAATGGCACAGAAGCACAAACATTAATCTAAATACAGAAGACTTCCGATAATCCATTACCTTTGAGACCTAGGTGGTGCCGGATTATCGGATATGCTGGAGTACCGGGAGGTACCATAAGGGGGCATACTCCCAACCCAATCGCCCTTCCTTCCTCTTCCCTCCCCTTCGCCAGAGCCAAACATATTCCATCCTTGCTGTAATCCAGTCCCCCTTCTCACCCAACCTTATGTTTGGGTTCCAAGGCAGCTGCCTGTGCTCAGCAGCTGGCTGCTAGCAGGTACAAGCTGGATGATGTGTGCACTGTGGACCGTGAACAGAATGGCTTGGGCCGGGAGCGCACATGCGGCTCACAGCACACAGCTGTGAGAGAAGCTGACCGGACCACTTCTGGGTTCCAGTTGCTGCTGGACTATTGGGAGTGCCAAACAACTGGATGCTGGACAATGGATGCTGGAGTTTTATTGTAATTGATTTCCAGCTGTGTGATGCAAGATATTTAGAAGGCTACAATTTTTTTAACAATATAGGTCTTCAGGGTATGTCTACATTACAAAGTTAATTCGAACTAACAGATGTTAGTTCAAATTAACTTTGATAGGTGCTACACTAGCGCTCCGCTAGTTCGAACTTAATTCGAACTAGTGGAGCGCTTAGTTCGAACTAGGTAAACCTCATTCTACGAGGACTAAGCCTAGTTCGAACTTACTAGTTTGAATTATGGGGTGTGTAGCCCCTTAATTCGAACTTGTGGGAGGCTAGCCCTCCCCAGCTTTCCCTGGTGGCCACTCTGGCCAACACCAGGGAAACTCTATTGCCCCCCTCCCGGCCCAGGACCCCTTAAAGGGGCATGGGCTGGCTACGGTGCCCGTGCCAGGTGCAAGCCTGCCAGCACCCAGCTAGCAGACCCTGCACTTGGCATGGCTCAAGCCAGCCACCTGATGCCCCCCAGCCCTCCCACTCTTCCCAGGACCAGGCTGGCGGCTCCTGGGAGCTTGCCCGGGACCGCAAGAGGCGGGCACCCGCCTGGTCTAGTGTGGACATCGTGGACCTCGTCCACGACCTCCGCACTAGGCACAGGAAAGTGGCCGCTAAGGGCAGGATAGCTGACAGCCTGGCCACCCAGGAGCAGGTGTGCATGATAATCAAAGTGGTCCAGTAAGACCCCCGACCATGAGCCCTGAGCTTACAATGGCCGTACTGGGTCAGACCAAAGGTCCATCTAGCCCAGTAGCCTGTCTGCCGACAGCGGCCAGCCCTACGGACCCTGGAGGGGATGTACCAAAGACAGTGACCAAGCCATTTGTCTCGTGCCATCCGTCTCCAGCCTTCCACAAACTTTGGGCAGGGACACCACTCCTACCCCCTGGCTAATACCACTCCATGGACCCAACCTCCATCACTTTATCTCACTTCTCTTTAAACTCTGTTCTAGTTCTAGCCTTCACAGCCTCCTGCAGCAAGGAGTTCCACAGGTTGACTCTTTGCTTTGTGAAGAACAACTTTCTCTTACTAGTTTGAAGCCTGCTACCCATTCCTTTGCTTTGGTGTCCTCTAGTCCTTCTATTATGGGAACTAATGAAGAACTTTTCTTGATGCACCCTCTCCACCCCACTCATGCTTTTATAGACCTCTATCCTATCCCCCCTCAGTCTCCTCTTTTCTAAACTGAAAAGTCCCAGTCTCTTTAGCCTCTCTTCATATGGGACCTCTTCCAAACCTCTGATCATTGTAGTTGCCCTCCCCTCTCCCACCCTCTCTTCCCCACTCCCACCTCCTTTTCCCAGTCTCCCCGAGTTTTGTTCAATAAAGAGAGATTCTATTTTTGACCACACATTTTCTTTATTTTGTACATCAGGAAGGGGGGTTAGGGAAGGGTAAGTGGAAGAAGGTAAGGGAGGAATGGGGTACGAGCCCCCGATGGGGAGGACTGGGCTGGCTTTGCGGGCTTCTGGGGGTGGAAGCTCTCCTGCAGCCCCCCAATTGTCCCCTCTCCCCAGATGGCAGTCTGCGGCAAGTGCAGCCGGGCTGATGGCCGAGTGGTGTGATGTGCCGAGTGTGGGCACTCAGGGCACTCCAAGCCAGGACTGCTTTGCAAGCGGGGCACCCCTGAGAACTGTCTGTCCAGGGTGGGGGTCGGGACCCTTTAAGCACAGCCCTCGGCTAGCCTGAGTCAGCAGCTCCATGCTCTAAGTCCTCATCTGATGCCCTGCCAGCACTGCTTCTGGCCATCCTTAACCCCGGTTCAGGGTCCACTTAATGTGGACATGCTAGTTTGAATTAGCAAAACGCTAATTCGAACTAGTTTTTTAGTCTGGATCCACTAGTTCGAATTAGCGCTGTAGTGTAGACACAACTTGTGTGAATCTCAAATTGATTTAGAAACTTGCAGTAACTGTGATGAAGGAATTAACATGTTCTATCACTTGATTTAAATAGTAGCTTGGGAATAGATTTCCCCCCATGATTTCACTATCACTACTGACAGATTTCTGAAGGACAAATCTATGAATAGGTTAAATCATTTGGCCATTATGAATATTCTGGTATTTCTAAGATTTGAGAAGTCTGATTTCCATGGTGGGCAAAAAGAGTCATGGTAACATGCTAAAAATAGGAGTAGGGACATGGCAGTTGACAGGATAGCATGGACTCAGATAGGATTCAGTCAGCTAGCCTTTGCCCCTACCAGTGCAGCAACAACCACACTGCTAATTAAGAACATTAGTTTGAGCTAAATAAGCACAAGTCTACCTGTATAGGGTTCATATGCTCCTAGCTTCAGTGTAGATACCCCCTGTTGGGCCAGCCTTCATCCCTTCATAACATCTCAGATGTAAATGCAGTATGTAACAAGAAGAAACTTTCTCTTCAAATGAGCAGGGCATTCTACTAAGGGTTAAAATATCTGGATTTTAATCCTTGCTCTGTCATTGTCCTCTTGTGTGACTGTGGGCAAGTAATGTTGCCTGTCTGTGCATCAATTTCCACCCCTGTAAATGTAAATGACAGTACTTACTCATATCTGTAAAGTAGCTTTAGTTCTATGGGTACATAGAACTACCTAAGATGAATTGATGCAACCCAAAACGAAACTAAAATGTGATACTTTGGTGTGCTGATCATAGTATGTTGTCATTTCAATATTATGATTAGTGTCCCAACAAAATCAAGTTAATCATAAACACATCCCAGATCATGCAAGTTAGTCTCCCCCATGAAATTTGTCTTTCGTGTGCTTTTACTCTGTACTATACAGATTTCATAGGAGAAACCAGTGTTTCTCAATCTGAGAGGTTTCAATGTTACTTTAGGGAGGTTGTGGTATTATCATCCTTACTTCTGCACTGCCTGCAGGATAGGTAGTTGGAGAGTGGTGGCTGTTGACTGGGCACCCACCAGAAGCAGCACAGAAGAAATGAAGGCCATACCATGCCATACTTACTTCTGTGCTGTTGCTGGCAGTGTCTCTGTCTTCAAAGCTGGGCTCCCAGCCAGCAGCTGCTGCTTTCCAGCTGCCCAGCTCTGAAAGCAGTGCAGCCACCAGCAGCAGTAGAGAAATAAGGTTTGCAGTATCCCAGCCTCAGCACAGTAACCATGCAACTTCATTTTGTGTCAGGAGCTCTATAATTACACCACCATGAAATTTTAGATTTAAACCTGAAATCATGAAAAAATTTTAAAATCCTATTTGACTGTGAAATATATCAAAATGAACTATGAATTTCATCGACTCCTAATTATGATAAAAAAATAAGTAATTTTGAACAGTTTATCTTCACATTGGAAAACTGCATGTTTATATAACTATTTCCTGGTGTCAAACCATAAATGGTAAGCTTGGTGAAAGAGAACTTTAATTTGACATAAATTATTCCTCACAAACAATTTTGTTTACAAATTTGCACTAAATCAAATTGTTATGACCTTATAATAAGCAAACTATGACCATGAAGTAATTAGATGAAATACTTAAGAAGACTTGTTAAATATATTAGTAAAATTTGAAATGAATCAGCTGTACTGGATTCTGAATATAGCTCTGTTCCTTTTTTCCCTGTTGAAGAACAGTATTAATTTTGCAGCTAATTATGTAGTATCTTAACTCTGAAGTCTTGCATCAAATTGTATATTCCTTTACTAATTTTAATTAAGCAAGCAACTCAGAACAGTTCTGCATGCTATGCAAAAGAACTTCAAAAATGGCTAGGACTATATTTTCCCAGAAAATGCTTTACAAGGAAATCACAAAACATCAGCAAAATGCCAATGGCAAATCAAGACTCTTCTAATTGAAATTGGACATTAATGGGGTAAAATGTATTTAAAAACCATATATTCAATGATGACAGGGCACAAATTACCAAATGTATTATTTGCTAATATTACATAATGAGTGTTCTTAGGATTAATAATGGACATAATATCTTCTCAGAGCATGCAGATGGTCTCCTTTGCAAAGTTAGGGACATATTCATAATGAATACTATGTTAGGAAATATCACTACATACTACACACAGGATTGGCTCATGACCGTGAGTGACGTTAAAACAGGGCAGACATCCCAAACTGTTGCTGTGTTCTCTAATTAGACTTTACCAAACCAATACCAAATGTGAACTTTACTACTATTCCAGTCTTACTTGGAGTCACAGACAATCCCCTTGGACACTTCAGTCTATCTTACAAGCCATACAAACTAGAGTCAGTGATAAATTGTCACTTATAGCAAAGATCACATGACATTTGTGTTGATTTCAACACCTAGGCTATGTAAAGGTATACCACAGTAGTGAGTTGAACACTGGTTGTCTGTGTCTACATTGGCACCCCTTTCCGGAAAAGGGATGCTAACGTAGACTTTGGAATAGGCAAATCCGCGGGGGATTTAAATATCCCCCGCGGAATTTGCATTAATATGGCTGCCGCTTTTTTCCAGCTTGGGGAAAAGCCGGAGAAAAGCGCCAGTCTAGACGTTATTCTCCGGAAAATAAAGCCTTTTCCGGAGGATTTCTTATTCTTGAAAGTAGGAATAAGAAATCCTCCGGAAAAGGCTTTATTTTCCTGAGAATAATATTTAGACTGGCGCTTTTCTCCGGCTTTTCCCCAAGCCAGAAAAAAGCGGCAGCCATGTTAATGCAAATGCCGCAGGGGATATTTAAATCCCCTGCGGATTTGCCTATTCCAACGTGCTACATTAGCATCCCTTTTCCGGAAGGGATGCCAGTGTAGACGTAGCCGCTATGTCTACACTACAGAGTTTTTTCAGAAAAATGGCCGTTTTTCAAATAAACCTTCATTTACATCCACAGTGCAATCTCGTTCTTTCGGGAAAAAAAATGGAAAAAACGGGGATTTTTCCGATATTGATAAAACTTTTTTCTACAGGGAAGAAACTCTTTTGGAAAAAGGTGTGAAAAGAGGGAGTTCTTTTGAAAGAAGAGGGAAGAGGAAAAAGCACAGGAGCCCTGGTGGCCACTCCATCCATAGTAATCACAGCTTAAATGCAAGATAGCATCCATTAAGAGTGGATGCTATCTTTTGAAAAAACCCATCACTTTTTCTATGTGCTCTCAAAAGCTTCCAGAAGAAGCCTGCAGTCTAGATGTAGCCCTAGATACCAGTCACTAACTCTAGATCAATGGGTACTCTACAAACCACATCAAAACAACATTGGCAGCCAATTCTATAGCAAATTAATTAAAGGTTTGTTAGCTAACAAAAAGAAGTAAGAGTTATTGAGAGGTAAAATATATTTTTAGGTGAGTCACGGACTATAATTCAAAACGATCACAGATATGTAGTGATCTGTCATTACTCAAGTTTGTCAGTGCTACCCAGAATAACTGTCTTCTCATTCAGTTATTCTGCACTGTTAGAATGCAAATGGTTCCGAGATGAAGGATATCTGGGTTATTTAGTTATAAGGATATACATACATGTAAATATTTGCTATTACATTATAACAGTATACAGAGAAATAACTCATTGCATGTAAGATCCATTCATTTTCATGAAGTTTAAACATCGAATACACTACAACTTGAACCTCTCTATTCCAGCACACTCTCAGCACCTGATCAATGCTGAATCAGAGAATTTGCTGAACCATGGGAGGTCAATATTGTCTAGCAGCATTACAAACACTTCCCTTGCTTACTAGGCTCTTAAAAGACATTTAGGGGTAAATTAGAGCTCAATAGCAACACAGAAAAGTGAGCACCAGGACTGGAGGTTGTTAAACTTTATGGCATTGCAAGAAACTTGGCTACACCCATAATAAGTATGTAGGGATAACATATTAATGTATTGAAAATGATTCCCCCAAATGGAAGTGACTCCCCATAATTTGTTCCCCACAACTGAAAGTGTTTAGATTTATTATTAATTATTCTTTTTATTATTATTATTTGTTAAGATTGTTAAATGTTTAGATTTATTATTATTATTGCCCCTTTAGAATTTAATGTATTAGGTCATGTAACTTAGAACTGTTAAGAATATAATCCTATGTAGCCAGAAACAGCCCCCCCTCTGTGTCACAGGGCATGCTCAAGCTTGTGCAAGGGGGCTGCTTGAAATTAACATTGCAGAGATACATTGTAACAATGCATTGTCAAGCCACTAACTCTGCTATGGGAGCCAAGCCCTGTAATTGACTAAGGGCATTGTTACATAATTGACGCCTGCTCTCTTTAAAACATTGTAACTTTACTTAGCACTCAGAGAATGTTTTAAGCAATACCACCCAGAAACTTTTGTAACTACAACTTTTATTATTATACAAAATACTGTATGGGAAACATTAATTAGGGAATGTATGTAAGAGAGAGAGAGTGCTTGGAAGATGAATGAATGGTTCTAAGAGGTGCCAGCCTGAGAATACAGCAACAAAGGGCTGAAGAAGGCGTCAGGTGTCAGTGCAACCAAAAGGTGTCAAGTGGAGAAAACCAAGTACTGGAGGTACACCCGATGAGATCACTGATGAGCACCTGGCAGCCACCCTGGAGACATCAGCATGATGCAGCAATTTCCATAGACTGGCATAGGAAGAAATTCCTATAAGAACTGGACTAAAAAACTATGGAATCAGAGTCCAAGGTTCTGCTGTCAGCCTACCAGGAGCTTCAGACGCGCATCTGATCAGGACTTCGCTCCCCACTACCATCACTTGTGTACAGAATACCTGGCCAGTATTCTGTCACAAGCAACTTCCAGGCTGGTAACTATAACAAATACACAGAACCTGAATGAATGGATGAATGTTTATATGTATAAGGGTTAAGTAGTTAAACAACATTGTTTGCTTCTATCTTTTCTTTATTCTTTATTATTTTTATCTTTACAATAAATGTGGCTTTTTGCCTTATCCCCGTCATAAGATCCTGCTTGCTTTTATTGGTACAATAAGTAGACATCCTGCTAATTAAAATCATGCAGGACTTTGGATTTTGTCAGTCTAGAGAGTGTCAGATTAGAGAGATTCAACCTGTATTATACATTTTTAAAGTACCTGGATCTATACACAACTGCATTGACCTGGGGCTTCAAAATGAGCTGACACCTGTTCTGCTAGTGCCACAGAAGTAATATTTTTTTTTATAAACACTGTGTTCTGACAGAATTTTTGCTAATCTTGAAATGGCTGGCAGGAAACTGAGGGGTGTGGAGAGCAACTCCCTATGTGCCTCTCTATCACACTCACAAAACAGTTGAGATTAAATTGAAGAATTAGAATGTGAGAATTGAAGTATGACATATAAAATATATACCTATAAAAAGAATATTAAGGGCAATATGTTCAATTACTTTATTTGAGTCATATGAACATTCATACTGGACCAGACCAAAGGTCTATCTAGCCCAGTGTTCTGCCTTCCAACAGTAGCCAATGCCAAGTGTTTCAGAGGGAATTATAGAAATCAGCAAGTGATCCAGCCCTTGTTTCTCAATCCCAACTTCTGTCATTTTCCAGACATACACCAGGAATTTTATTTTACCCGAAGAATCTTTTAAATTTTGTTTTCAAAATATGTATTAGCTCAGAGCCCACTGTAGGTAAAGGTTTGTTAGAATGTATATAAATATAACAAAAAAAATTGTAATGCAATAATTCAGAATGTCTATCTCCATCTCTAATTTAAAAGGTTGCATTATGCATCCAAAAGATCAGTGGCTACTGTCCCTCGTCTTACACTTGCATGATGATGTAATCCTACCAATCAGTGCTGGATTCCCAAGCCCAGAAGTGGAGGTCTGCTCTGTACAGATGCTCTGTGAGTGCCAAATGCAATGACAAGTTACTGCTGTCCATCTCATGCAGAATGTTGGCCAGCTGGGAGTCTCCTTCATCTGTCAGTTGTCAGTAACTTTGCTGAAATGCATGATAGCCTCATTATAGTTAACAGAACATAGGAGAGAAGTTAAATCTTAGTTAAAGTTCAATTAGTTAAATCTATTAACTAAAAATGATTTTTTATTGGAGATATTAAAGTGCATAGTAAAGAATGGCAGTTGGAAAAATGGCAGGAAATGAAGCCAAAATTCCCCCAAAAGTATGGGAAACAAATCGGTGCCTGACAGGGCAATTTGTATGATCCCAAAGTGCACTGAACTCTGTTCTGCATTCCCACAAAGCATAGCAGCACAGAGTGTTGCCAGGCACCGAGGGATACACACCCATAGTCTATTGCTTACACTGTAGACATCGTAGCAAAAATGTGGACACAATCTGTCCACAGAGGGAGCAAGTGAGAACACATTTTGACAACTTTTCTTTCAGCAACATCTTCATGTCAACATTGATTGCAGGGACAAAACTTCACTACATAACAGTTAGCAATTGTCACATAACCAAAAAATCTTACATGATTTACAGATTTATACAATGTGTTAGATTAAGTTTAATTTCATAATAGTGATCCATTAAAAATATAACACATTGAAATAATGCTCTTTTCTACAAATTTTGTGTATATGACAATTATGTTGCCCTCTAAGTAGCAGAGAGCATGTAGATAATATAATTTAGTGCTCTTAAGTAGGAATATTAAAAAAAAAACCATAGAAACATACATTTCGGCTACCATAACCAAGATTTCAGAGAAATAAAAGTCACTTTTAGTTACTGTGGAATAAAGAATACATTAATTGATATCTGGTGTCTATTTATAGACTACCAACTGTAAGTAAGGACATTTAGAAAGAAACATTGGGATAATACAATTTTATTTATTTTTAAGTGCTATGAAGTATATACCTTCCCTTGTCTAACACCCAAAATGAGGAAAAATGTTATTCCTGTATATTGGATATCATCTCAACAATGAAAATATGCGTTTCATATGCCTTACAACACTACATTCTATAAATATGCATTTATGCATGCTTTTGTGTACAAATATATGCAAGACCCACCCACTATATATTCTACCAACCACGTTAAGCCTTTAAGTTCAACCTTTTTTTACATGAAAAACAGCATCATATGAGCACCTGAGAATTAGACAGCTGCTGCGAACCTTTGTACTGTTGGAAGAGACTCCCACTGATTTGAAAAAGCTTTCAATCTGACCACACTCACATCAAATAGGGCATTGGAAATTATACCATCATTTTACTTCTCTATTTAAAATTCTTTGCAATCTAAAATAATCTAGCTCCTGCAGGAGTGGATATCTTAAAGATTCTCTGTTTAGTATCTTTTGTTCATCTTGATGATGTACAAAGAAATCCTGAGAGATTTGTGAGAATTTGGTAGCTATTTGTTTAACTGCCAAAGCTGTCATTAGTGTACAGGAGGAAAGTGGTAATTCTTAGGGTCAAAGTCTCTACAGAGGTGTATGAATTGTGCTTAAAATGAGCATGTGCATGGAAGTTATTAACTTAGTGTAGGTAATCATAGCTGCCTACAAAGGATGAGAGTCTGAAACTTATATCTAACATAGGTTTTTTTTCTTTTTAGCCCAAGAGGCAGTGGCTTATGAATTTAGTGCTGAAGTTCTAGGTGTGATTCCACTGATAACTATGCTGTGTATACGTGACTACAATCCACATGCACATGCATAATCTGCTGATGTACTCAGTTGCATAGTTTTGGCATCCAGTAGCAAGTGCAGATAAATGTGAGTTCATTGGTTGTAGCTGTAAGCCAGCCTTCCCCTTTTGGAAATATTGCCCTTGTGGTGAGAAACCACTTACCCTATTTCATTTAGACATGGCATTGGCACAAGCCTAGCAGAAAATTGCTGTTGACTGATGACTCATTAAATGTGGATAGTCCATCTTATCAGTATTCTTCATGCCTCATTCACTCATGCAGTCTGTGGGTAAAAGTAATTCAGTGAAGTAGAACTGTGATGGGTTTCACATACGGCATTAATTAATTGGATGTCTAAAAATTAAAGAAGCTTCTGATGTGTGAAATCTCAGGGTTTGTTTCTACTCATATCAATTTGATTATTCATTATGAATAGCACCTTCTCAGGTTTATTTATTTACTTACTTCTTATTTATTTATTTATTGAAAGGCACTATTCTGCATTGTGTTTGGAAGATAGGAAAGAAAAGACAGCTGGGTTAACAGGAGTGGTATATAGTACACCCTCAGGACCTGGCTGGTCCCAAATGAGGGTGTATGCCAGACCAAGGGAGGTCAATTCCAGCCCCTTTGCCTGGCTCCACTCCTGACCCCAACTGCCATGCCCATTCACTTGCTGACTCCCAACTATCTGCTGGCAGTCCCATCCAGGCTCCTGGACACTAGCCCTGCTTGGGCTGCTGACCTTAGCTGGGCTCCTCCCAGCCTCCCTGGCCCATGGCTGCCACCAGCCCCACCGCTTCCCTGCAGCTACTTCAGGACCTGACTGGGCTGCCACTCACTCCACAGTTACGCTGTGACTTCTGATGGGTCTGTCTAGGCTGCTGCTGAATCTGCAGCTGCTCTGTAGATGCCTCCAGATACAGCCAGACTGCCACTGGTCCTGCAGCTGCCCCTGGTCCTACAACTCACACTGGCCCCAGCTAGGTTGCCTTTAGCCCTGTGGCTTCCCTGCATCCACTTTTGCACCTGTTTTGATTTAAGGGTGCTCTACCAACATTTTTATGGATACTAAAACAAGGACAATTTTTCTGTGTAACTCCGTGAACATTCCTTGACATTACTGCAACTTATTGAGTGGTAAGACCTTTAGAAATGTGAAATGAAATGTTAGAAGCCTTATTTCACAATGGCTAATTCCAAGAATCTTGCTGCTATTTTTATATTCTTCCAAAGATACATTCTTCGAAATCAATTATATTGATAAAAAGGCTCTGGGATTGAGCTAAGGTCAGGTGGGCAATAATTTTTAATGGAGGGCCACTCAAAAATTTTGGTAAATATTCAAGGGCCACATTTTTCTATGGAGGGGATGTGGCATCTAGAAGAGTGGTTGGGTACAGAAAGGAGCTCAGGGTAGCAGATTAGATGCAGGACAGTGTGTGTGATTTGAGGTGTTTAGGTGAAGGAGAGGGTTTGACCTGAGGCAGGGATAGGGATGCAAAGTCAGGGATGGGGTATGGGTTCATGAGAAGATTCTAGCCTGGGAGAAGGAAAGGGTGCAGGGTATCGAAGGGAGTTGGGTGCAGGAAGAGGTGGAGGTGCAGGCTCTCTCCAGTGTGGCACTTACCTAAGTAGGTCCCAGCCAGCAGCACTCTCAGGCTATGTCTACACTACAGGGAATGTGACTGCTCTTCCGCTATTTTTTGCAGAAGAGCAGAGATGCTGTTTAGGAAGCCCTGTCTTCCTCCTCCTACAAAGAAGAAGGGCTCGTCCAAAAGAGGAGGATTTTCTGAAATTTGACGTAGTGTAGATTGGATGAATTTCAGAAAAGTCTCTTCTGAAAAAACTATCAGAAAAAAGGTACGCAAATGGGGGAGTGAAATTTGCGTACCTTTTTCAGATAAATCACTGTAGTGTAGACATAGCCCCAGAAACGTTTCCCTGCCTGCTAGCATCTACAGACCACTCACGGCAGCTCGCTGTTCCATGTGGTTCTCTGCACTATGTGGAGGCTTTGTGTTCTGCCTGTGCCCCCAGCAAAATCTCTGAGTTCCCATTGGCTAGTTTCTGGCCAATAGGAGGTGAGAGATTTTGCTGTGGGCAGGCGCAGCACATGAAGCCTCCTCCCTCTGTAGAGTGCACAGAGCCACAGTGAGCAGCCAACCACTTTGAGTGGTACTTCTCTGTGCTACTGGGATGGATTGTGTGGTGTGCTGGATTAAAAGGCTTGATGGGCTCAATCTAGCTCATGGGCCATATTTTGCCCAACACTGAGCTAATGCCTTTGATCCACTCAGCTCTGACTGCTTTAATGCCATGATTTTTCTGGACAGTTTCTGTTGTAATTCTATGCTGAGCAGCCACTGTGTTTGTCTGTCTCTTCACCTGTTCCAAAGGTTCTTCCAAATAGTTCATATCCTCTGGTCTTGTTTATATATTTGTTTGCAGATTTGGTTTTCGGTTACTTTACGACTTATATCTCTTAACTTTGTACACTAGGATGCAAAAGGTTTCCACTTTCACTAAGTATTATTACTATGTCTTATGAGGTTCCCTTTAAATGTCAGCATTTCTTATTAAACGGTGTTTATGAGATATTTAAAACTGGAAGTGACTGTATAGTACTAAGAGTATGTCTAGACTACATGCCTCTGCCGGCATAAGGGATTGGTCAGCAAAGGCTTTACTTGCCAACCAATCCACGTCTTGACTATCGCGTTGTGCCAATGATCAGCTGAGCCGGCACAAAGCGGTGGCCATTTTTATTTTAATGAAGCGGGGGATATTTACACCCCTGCTTCATTGACTATGGGTATGTCTACACTACCCCCCTAGTTCGAACTGGGGGGGGGGGGTAATTTAGTCATACGGAGTTGCAAATGAAGCCCGGGATTTGAATTTCCCGGGCTTCATTTGCATAAAGCTGGCCAGCGCCATTTTTAAATGCCGGCTAGGTCGGACCCCGTGCCGCGCGGCTACATGTGGCACGGACTAGCTAGTTCAGATTAGGCTTCCTAAATGGCGCCGGCCGGCTTTATGCAAATGAAGCCTGGGAAATTGAAATCCCAGGCTTCATTTGCAACTCTGTATGACTACATTACCCCCCTAGTTCGAACTAGGGGGGTAGTGTAGACATACCCTATGTCTGTATGTCTAATTGATATGCCTCTGCCGGCAGAGGCATGTAGTCTAGACCTACCCTAACTGGCAAATTTATATTTCTTAATAACTAGCCAATTAGCCCATCATAAGACGGGATTTTCAGGTCTATCCTCCCCGTTGGTCTTCTTTTCTGAGCCTCTCATCTCTCGCTCCATCTCTCTCTCTCTCCTTCTCCTATTGCCTCCCCTTCTCTCTCTCAGATCTCTTCCGCCTCCTGCCTCTCTCTCAGTCTCTCTCTTTCTCTTCTCCTCCCCCTTCTGCCTCTCACGCAGGGGACCACGGAGCCCAAATGGCCGTCTGGGCTCCACACTCCTCATACTGCATGGAAGGCGCAGAGCCCAAACGGTCGCTTGTGCCAGTAGTTCCCATGCGGCAGCCTGGCTGAGCAGTGCACAAGTCAGCCAAGCGCCACGGCAGGAGGTGAAGGGGGCGGGATGGTGACATTCTCGGACAGGGGCAGGGCCTGGAGCCACTGTCACACCACACGTCACTGCCCCGCCCCCCCCTTTGCCTTCCGCTGTGGCACTCGGCTGACTTCTGCGCCACTCAGCCGGGCCGCCACAGGGGAGCAAGCGTCCATTTGGCCCCGCCCCCTGGCCATGTACATCATTGCCCTGCCCCTCTTCCCCTCCTGCTGTGGTGCTCGGCTGACTTCTGCACCGCTCAGCCGGGCTGCCGCGGGGGAGCAAGTGGCACAAGCGGCCGTTTGGGCCCCGCACTCCCCAGGCAGCACGGGCCGCCCAGAGGGAACAGCCAGCATTTCAGCGTTACAGACTCTCAGACATTGGGCTACTATATACATGATAGTAGAAGTATTATTATAGTGGCACAAAAAAGCACCAATTGGAAATAAGGGTGCATTGTTATATGATACATATAGGAATGCATAACTCCTGAACCTTGGGGAGTCACATATACCAGTGAAAAGTAAATGCACTACCTAATCAGTGTGGTATATTCTATCACTCTATGTACCCTGTGAGAGGTGTAATTGATGCCATGGAGTGCAGGACATTGAAGAAATAGAACACTAGTTCTTGCCCTGAAAAGTGTAACATGTCAATCCTAGGAGTCACTGCATATTTATGTAAATTTCTGCCTTCATATTTTTACCCTCATATTTCTACCATCATCAATGAGATTATGCTTGGCAGTGGCAAAGTACCTGTACACTGTAAATTGTAGTATCAGGGCCTTAAAATACGCTAAACTGACCAAGGCAGGGAGTAACAGTAGTTCGGAATAGGAAGCCTAGTCCGAAAAACCTAGTTCGTGCCTCGTGTAGCCACGGGGCACGGAATCCGAACTAGCAGACATTTAAAAATGGCGGCGCCAGGCAACATGCAAATGAAGCCCGGGAAATTCAAATCCCGGCTTCGAACTAGGGTGGTAGTGTAGACATACCCTAAGTTAAGCTGGTATAAATTGTCATAGCTCATTAAAGGCAGTGGAATAACAACTTGCATCATTTACCTTCTTGGTACTTTGGTGTGGTGCTAGTAGATCAGGTGCAGATCTTTAAACATCAGCTGAACTTGCAACAATGTGTTTAGATTTCATGAAATGATTGTAAATTCCCTCATGAATCCATCTCGCTTGTATCTATATCACATTCTAAAAGGTAATGTTTGCAGTTTTGCTTTATAATAGAAAAAAATGTTTACCCTGAAACTATGAACCCAAGCACTGGGAATCATCTTATATTACTATCAAAAGTAAATAGAACATTGTGTGACATCACAAAACAAAAACTTTATTACTTGCTCCCTCACATTATGAAAGGGCTCATCCCCTCAGTTTAAATTCTGTATGAAGGAAATGAAAGTTTCTTCAGAACATTTTCCCTTTCTTTTCCTGATTGGACTGTCACAGTGCAGGAGTGACAAAAATAAAAGCAGAGATCTGCAGGGTCAAATGGGATAATACTTTAAAAAAATATCGGAGCTAACAGATTACTGCAGCTCTATTGCCTTTTAAAACCATGAACTATAACTCCTTTGTATGCTACTGTTTGCCAGTTTTCACCTGGTAATAATTCTCATTTCTTTTTTTTTATTTAATAAAACTTTAGTTAGTTTATTACAGGGTTGCCTGTAAGTATTGTCTTTGGTATCGGATCTAAGGTAAAAATTGACCTTGAATAAGTGACTGATCTCTTGGGACTAGAAGCAACCTGAATATTTTGTGATTTTTGGCATGTCATTTTCCTGGGTGACAAGATGGACTGGCGTGCTCCACAGAGCTCTCTGTGACTCCATTACTACATTGTTGCAGTGCTTTAGGAGTTCACATTTTTACTGGGTTGGTGAAATCTAACTATAGACACATAACCTGTTGGGAGTTTCTGCCCTGCTTTTTGACAGCCTACCCTAATGATGAAAACCACTGTGAACCATTCCAGTGTGACATTATCACAACTGGAAAAGCCATTTATTTGGCAGGGTTTCAGGTGAAGGCTGAGGATATAGTCCAGGGGGAAAGGGGTCCGTTTTGTTGCTTTGATTTATAGCCTGGGAGTATTAATTCATTATTTGTAAACAATTACTTTTTGCTGACAGCTAATTATCTTTTGGAAATGAAGAAATCATTGTTAAAATCATTAGGGAACTTGGAACTTTTCAAAGGAATGGAATTATTCTTGTTATTTACACCTAAAATGAATAGATAAATAAATAAATATGTTTTAATATTTCTTTCTCCTTTATTATATTTTTCTTGCTAAAGTGCTACACAGTGTATTAAGAATTTTGTCTAATCATGCACCATAAAGAATAAGAGCATGAAAAAGAAAACAACAAAACATAGCTTTTGTACATTTTTCCCCAACAGGCATTCTAATGGCTTTTATTAGACACTAATTAACAGGGAACTCCTTCTGCTGCACCAAATATGTGATTGTAACTTCCATGTCCTTAATGTAATAGATGACTATGTTCCTCTCTAAACCTCCTTCAGATGACATTTAAAGCAGAGGCAATTTTCATTTATGTCAATTACAATTGACAACCATGTGGGAATAAATTAGTGATACCATTTTTATTAGGCAGAGTGAGTATGTTGCTATTAATGCTTGTGATCCATGATCATAAGACTAATAGTCTCTCATATGTGGATGCAGAAAGTGATTTCTTATTAAAATTCAGCATGTACTTCTGAAAGAAGATGATACAAGTAGGGCTGGGTAAAATTTGGTGAGTTTTCTTTCCAAATTAAAATGTGGCTGTGCAAACAGAAATATTTTATAAATGTATGTCAGTTTGGCAAAGTTGTTGTTGTAAAAAAAGTTCACCTTGATATATTTTCAAAATTAAACTTTTTGTTCCAAAATTTCCTGTCATAAATTCCAAACTGTGAAAAGATTATAATGCTCAAAATCAAAATTAAATGTTTCATTGAATTGATGTTTTTGTTGGTTTCTTTGTTGGTTTAGGTTTTGATTTATTTAATATTTTTATTTTAAATTCAATTTGAACTTTTTTCTTTTTCTAAATTGCTAGTGCACACACACAGAGACACACACACAAAACTCATTGATTAGAAAACCAGAAGGAACCATTTTATTCACCCAGACTGACTTGGATAGCACAGACTGTAGAACTTGCCCCAAATAATTATTCAAACGTATCTTTAAAAAAAATCCAATCTTTGTTTAAAAAATATCCAGTAGTGGAGTATCCACCACAACCCTTGGTAAATTTTTCCAAAGGTTAATTAAACTCTCCATTACAAATTTACATCTTTTTCATGCTTGAATTTGTCTATCTTCAGCTTCTAGCTATTCAATCATGTTATACCTTTCTTTGCTGAATTGAAGAGTGTAATTAAATATGCATTCCCACTTGTATACTTCCCTTTGGGTATGTCTAGACTACAGAGTTTTGTCGAAAAAATGGCCATTTTTCCATCAAAAGTTGAGTTATGTGCACACTACAAGTGCATTCTTTTGCAAGTAAATTGAAAGAACAGAGGGCTTTTTCTGCAATTGGTAATCCTCATTCTATGAGGAAGTACACTTTTTGTGAAAGAGCTCTTTTGCAAAAAGGTATGTGTAGATGGGGAGTATGGTTTTTTTTTTTTTTTTTTTTTTTTTTTTGCAGAAGAAGAGTCCTCCAGGAAAAAGCTCACTTGCCCTGGTGGCCACTCCATACAAACTAATCACAACTCTATAGTTCCTGTCTCATGGCCCCTCTCAAAGCTGCAGGCACCCTGGACAAGCCTTGTGGCAGGAAGTCGGATAGGAAGCAGCACCCTAAGCACATGGCTCTCCCTGCCATAGCCATTGCCAGCCATGTCCACTCTTGAAACCCCCTGTGGCCCTCCTAGCCCTCGTTGGGAGCAGCTCCAGGAACCTGAGGACCAACCCAGGAGGACCAAGAGGTGTGCCCCATCCTAGTCTGGCCCAGAGATCCAGTCTCTCCTCAAACTGTGGGGCAAGGAGGAGACACTGCAGGATCCCCAGACCAAGCAGTGGAAGGCCAACATTTATGGCTGGATGGACACGTTCCTGGCGGAGCACAGACACCCACTCCAGACCAAGGAACAGGTCCAGAGTAAAGTAAAAGAGCTCCTGGCCACCAAGTGCAGCTCTTGCTCAGAGGCTGGATCCCACACCTGCCACTATGACAAGGAGCTGCACCAGATTCTGAGGGGTGGGGAAACATCTTTCCAATCCATCCTGGTGAACCCTGGGGTCAAGACCCCATCATCATCCATCCAGAGGTTGCCCCGGAGGGGGAGCTGGAGGGCCAGGGCCAGCCAGCCATACTGGAGGAGGAAGCGGAGGAGGAGGAGACAGGCACTATGACGCTCTCCCTTGAGTCTGTTCCTGTGAGCCAGGACATTTCCCAGGCTTCCTTGGATGTCTGGGAGTGTTCTTCAGACAAGGCGGGAGAGGCAGGTGCACAGGGGACAAGGGGCAAGTGTCATGCAGGATGCTCAGGCTACATATCATGCTGTGGTCCATGCACATGCAAACATGTGCTGCATTGCTGTACTGCACGTGTATGCAGCAGGCAACCCCTGAGCATGCCTGGGATCCTGCTCCCAGGCTCTGGGGAGGCCACAAATGTCCGGCCCTGGTGGCGGGGGGCTCTCGGGTGGAAGCAGGCTAGCCACAAGGGCACAGACATGACCCCACACAGACCAAGTACAATTACGCACAGCAGGCATGCCTGTATGTGCGAGGCAGCACCCACTCCTGCAGACAGTGCTGCAACCCGCACCTTTGTGGGCGGACAGTAGGGAGTGCCATGCTGCTCCTGACTCCTCTGCTGTCCATGAGGCGATCCCACTGTGGTCAGACACTTCCTTTGGCTGCCTGTGTCAGGGGGCGGGGGGAGAGGTGGGAAGTGGGTAGCATGGTCCTCTGGGCACGTTGGGACCCCTGAGAGATAGGGCTTGCTTTGAAGGCCCCACATGGCCTTGCACCTGGGGCATCCTCTCCTCTGGTCCACGGACTATTGCCCACAGAGGAGGGCACTATCTCAGGGACAGTGTCTGCAGGGATGACTGACCTCCTCTCCCTCTGTGTATTCTCTACAGCTGGACTAGCTGAGACAGGGGGCCATATTATCACAGACACCTGCCAGAGACCAGGGGACTCAAAGGCGTTCCAGGGTGCACAAAGATCTGATGCAGCAGCACATCAGTGTCCTCTATGACATCCACCAGATCCTGGTGCACAAGGTCTGTGCCAGCCTGGAGTAGTGGGAGCATGCTTGGGACCAACTGATGCACTGATGTGATAACATATGCGCCATTATGTCCCACCCTACTGCAGCCCCTCCTCCTGCACACCCCTTTGTGGTCCCTGGACCCACACAACCCTGATGAGGTCCCTGCACCTGAGGTGACACATTGAGCCACCCCCTTCCAGTTCTGAGCCCCCTCTCCCTGCCCACCTTTTCTGAATCTTTCATTAATACAGACTGTAATTTTTTAAAAAACAAACAGGTGTGTTTATTGGGAAGTCAGGGAAGAGGTAAAGGGAGGAGTTGTGGTGGGGAAGGGATAGAGCAGCAAGCCAGAGGCCCCTATTGGGAAGACCCTGGGGAGAATTAGTGGGATGCTTGAGAAAACCCCTTCCTCGGGGCCTCCTGGATGTGCCCCCCAACTGATGGGCCTGGTGGATGGCAGCTGTCCGGGGATGCTTGAATGCTTGGCCCTCACGGCTGGCATCTGCCCCCCACCCTGGGAGGAAGACCTCCCTCTCCCACTCCACAATATTGTGGAGGACACAACATGCTGCCACCAGCTCAGGGATGTTGTGCTCCCCTACATCCAGGTAGGTGAGAAGGCACCGGAATCATGCCTTGAGGTGGCTGAAGGCACACTCCACCTGGATCCTGGTGGATTGCATTAAACAGATCTCTGCTGGGATCCAGGTGGCTGATGTATGGCTTCATGAACCATGGCATGAGGGGGTAAGCCACATCCCCCACTAGGCACAGAGGCACGTGCACGTTCCCAACCGCAAAGTCCCAGCAGGGGAAAAATGTGCCTTCCTCCAGCTTACAGTTCAAGCTTGAGTTTCTGAACATGCAGGCATCATGTGCTCTGGCCAACCACCCAACAAAAATGTCCATAAATTGTCCCTGATGGTCAACCAGGGCCTGCAGGACAATGGAAAAGTAGCCCTTCCGATTTATGTACTGGGCTGCTCGATGGTCTGGTGCATGGATGGGGATGTGGGTCCCATTGATCACTCCCCCACAGTTTGGGAACCCCAGGGCAACAAATCCAGCCACGGTTATGTCCAGGTCTCCCAGATGGATGACCCTCCTGAGCAGGAGGCAGTTGATGGCCCTCACCACCTGCAGAAGGAGACAAAGAAACACACAAAACAGAGAATGAGAGGGGATGCCTAAACCCTTGAGAGGTGGCCTCCTTGCTCCCCCCACCACTTCCCCCCAAACACCCCAGGAGCCACCTACTATGAGGCTGCTCCCCTCCTCCCCCCACAGCAGGGCTGTGTGAGAGCAGGATGGCACAAGCCCCAGAGGACAGGGCTTCCCCCCCTCTCTACTCCTCGCATTGCCTAGCCGCCTTCTCCCAAGGGTTCCAAAACTCTACCCCTCTACTCCCCTCTGTGAAGGGACTGCAGCCCCACAGTGTCTTATCTCCATGAGGAAGGCCTCGACAGTGGAGTTTCCCACTCCAAAATGGTTGCCCATCAACTGGTAGCTGTAGGAGGTGGCCAGCTTCCAGAAGGCAATTGCTACCCACTTCTCCACAGGGATGGTGGGTCGCAGGTGGATGTTGCATCTCTGAACAGTGGGGGTGAGCCAGGCACAGAGTTTTAGTAATGTGGCCTTCCGCATGCGGAAGTTGTTAAGCCAGTGCTGGTCATCCCACTACTCCATGACCAGCTGGTCCCACCAGTCCGAACTGATCTCCAGCCTCCAGAATCTTTTCTCAACAATGGGGTGCAGTATCCATAGTGGAGCAGCTGCATCTATGGAGAAGGTCCTCAGAATGAGCTCAGGGTCCAGGCCCTGCAGGACCAGGAAGGAAGCTGGCACTAAGTGCTGCAGAAACTGCAACATGGCTGTGGGAGGCCATCACATGCCCAGGGGCAGCTCTGGCTCCATGGCACAAAAGAACAAAGTTGTGGTGTCCAAAAAAGAACAGGGCAACCACAGCAGTCAGTGCAAGAGCTTTGCTGTCCAGGGGGGTCACCTTTAGCGCATGTTTCTGAAAGGACTCCGGCACCAGCACTCAGAAGCAATTGGAGATCTAAAGCACAGCCTGAACTGGTTCCGGTAGCCTTTTATGCAAGAGACTTTCCAATGAGGCTGGATGCTTTATTTCGCAAAGGCTCATCACTTTTTCAATGCACATTTGTGTGCAGATGTGCTCTTGCGCAAGAAGATTTTTCAGATGATCTCTTCTGAAAAAAGGTTATTGCTCAAGAAGCCTGTAGTCTAGATATAGCCTTTGTCAGGTCAAATAGAGTAAGTTCCTTAAGTCTTTCACTATAAGATATGTTTTCTAATTCTTTTTCCATTCTTGTGTCTCATTTCTGAATCATCTCTAATTTTGAAGCATCCTTCTTGAATTGTGCACACCACAATTCTAGTGACAAATACAGAGTTAAAAAAAATGTCTGTTCCTATCTGCGTTCCCCTGTGTATGCACGCCTGCATCATATTATCCTTTTTGGCCACGGCATTGCAAATGGAACTCATGTTGGGCTGATTATCCACAGCAACCCCGAAATCTTTTCCAAAGTCAGAGCTTCCCAGGGAAGTTCTCCCATTCTGTAAGTGTGATCTGCAGTTTTATTCCTAGATATATACTTTTATATTTAGCTTTACTAATACAAATAGGCTATGTCTACACTCGGGGCTTCTTGTGCGAGAAATGTGCAAATGAGGCTAAGCATGGAATATCTCCAAGTCTCATTTGCATTCCTGATGAGCCACCATTTTTGCAGAAGAGGCTCTTGCGCCAGAAGAAGCTGTCTATGCTGCCCCTTCTTGCGCAAGAAAAACCCTCTTGCACAATGCTTCTACGCTGATTATTTTCAGGAATAACGGCATTGCCCAAGAGGGTTTTTCTTGTGCAAGAAGGGGCAGCATAAACAGCTTCTGGCACAAGAGCCTCTTCTGCAAAATGGCGGCTCATTAGGTATGCAAATGAGGCTTGGTGATATTCCATGTTTAGCCTCATTTGCATATTTCTTGCGCAAGAAACTGTGAGTGTAGACATAGCCATACTGTTTGCATGTGCCCAGTTGACCAAGTAATTCAGTTATTCATCAGTCTTCCATTAGGAGTGTTAGTTGTACTAGGTTGTAATTGCTAAAGGACGTGTGACAATGTTGTATGGATGAATAAATGGTCAGGAAAAAAAGCTGAAGGGGAAGTTAAATAATTATTTATAGATATTAGACATGCAGATGAATACAACTGATTATATCTAAATGGTAGTCAGGAAAACGTTCTTTTCATGTGTTTGCTTTACTTTGTTCAGTCCACAATCATTTTTCAGGCAAATATTTGTGATTTCAAGGGAGCTTAAGGAAACATCTATGCTAGTGACTATACATATGATCATGTTCATGTGCATAGTTGTGCCATAGCTCCCCCTCTCATGTCACCATCCAAACCAGAAGCACACGTCTGAATGTGAGTCCAGGATAAGTAAACTAGCGTGCCCATACTATGACCATGTACCCTAATAATGTTCCACCCCATTCACAGAATGAACTGAACCCTTTTCTTCCTGACCCTTTCCCACTCTATAAAGGTCTCTGACTCCCCATTTTTACCAATTTCAGTGAGCTGCACTGAACACATTAGAAGAGCTCTCCTCTTCACTCTTTACAGATCAATATGAGTGGCTATGAATCCAGCCGTTCGGCCATCTGACCATAGTCAGGTGCTGATCAGTATGTGCCATCTCCAATGACTTCTCCTGGAGCAGTATTAGCATACTCTGGTAACATAGATGTTTCCTTAGGCTCCCTTGAAACCAATTTCACTAAAGGTGGAACAGGTGAGCACATTCCAGATCAGAAATGGGAACCCATCAAGGACTTGATGATCTTGTGCCAGCAGACAAATGATTCCTGAAAGCATATTTCAGCAAATTTCCTGTGTAGCTGGGTCTTGAAGTTAAATGACAGTGGAAAACTGAATAGTCCACCTTCCTAGCTCCTATTCCTTCCATCTCCCAAACATCAGCAATATGTAGAGGGTGACCATTAGAAAAAGCACCTCCGATTTTCATTCTGGTACCTCACTACATATACCAGATGTAAAGTGGAATGTATATTATCCTTGACACCTTCCTCTGAAGAATGTGGTAATGGCCACTATCAGAGAAAATATGGTAGTCAAGGGACAACTGGTCTGATGCAGAATGACATTTCCTGTAATTCCCTTTTTCATCTTTGCCTGTAAAAGTTTCATTTTTTGCATCCCCCCCATAAGAGAACATCCCTCAGTGCAACAAGGAAAAAGAGTATACTGAGCCATTTCCATAAAACCACTGTTGCATTGCCTTCAGTACCTGGACATTCTGGGCACTCGGGCATAAACTGGATTAATAAGACTTGACAAAAGGCATTTATTCTTCACTGATTTTTTTATTCACTACTGAAAAGCCATTATGTAACTTCTTACATCAGCAATTCTCAATGAATCATATCAGATTTATTTAGCCTCTTATGACAAGAGTAAGTACAGGGAAGAAGAATATTTTTCTACTTTCTCCATGGTATGTAGAAACCATGTCCTGATCTGGAAGCCCTTATTTATGGGAGTACTGCTATTGAAATCAGTAAGCAAGAGGATCTTGAGATATGGGCACCACAAGTTGCCCTGAACTTTGATGTACTACTCTCCATATATAGTGTGTTAATCACTTCAAATAACTGGGCCTCTATCAGGAAAATTTGAACAAAAAACACAGTCTTAATACACATCAAACAATTCTGCATTTTTGAACAGGAGATTTAAAATATGTATATATTACCTATGTGCACTAATCTGGTTTCCTACAAATAAGCAGGGTATTGAATGATAAATAATTTTTGAAAAAAAGTTTCAAAAACTTCTGCTTTTTAAAAGTGTGCACACTAACTGACTTGGAACAATCTGGACTTCAAGCAAGAAATGCAAAATTATAGGTTTATTTCAATGAAAGCAAATTATTATCTGCTAATTTTAGAGTCTTCCTTTATGAAATTTGTTCAGTTAATTATGGGAGAAATGTACCTATTACAATCTCAAAAAGCAGTTTTCTTTAATGTCTTGAATGAGTCACTTCCAAGATAAAGGAATTACATTAATTCTAAATTGAAAATGAAGGTAAAACTGTTCTTGACAGCCTTCATAGATTGTAAAATTGGATAAAAGATCATTGAAACTCATCTAATCAGATGTTCAGTTGCAAATTTCTCTACAATACATTCTAAAACAGATTTTGTTTATATGTGTTATATATAGTTCTATATAATGGCATTTGAATGTGCTCTTTAAGTGAACATCCCAGTATTAAATTGTCCTAAATGAATGATAATAATTCATTGCTATAAGCTGAACTATGATAGTTGTAAGAATATTGCAAATAATAATGGAGAATGACAAAGCACAGTTTTAAAATAAATACCTACTGTTGCTCCTTCTGACCTGGGTGGCTAGCCAAAAGCCTAGGGCGGGGATGAAGAACCTAATGTCCAGGGGTCACATGTGGCCCCTCTCTTGCCTGGATCTGGCAGTCAAGCCCGCCCCCCCCCCCCAGCATTCCCCACAGGGCTGGGTCCCCCTAGACTCTGGTGTATGAGGAGAATGCAGGGAGTTGGGAGCCATATCACTTTGGGGTTTTTTGATTTTTTATTTTTTTTTTGCTTTTCACTTGTGTGCATCCTCTGATTGACTTTTCTGGACTTCCCCACACTTGGCCTAGGGAATTGTAGGTTGTCATTACCCCTCTTGGGAGGAAAAATTGATGACGGATTCAGATATTTCTTTGATGCAATCCTATTTATTTACAAAGTCCTGTTTCATCCTGTTTTCAGGGAAACAAACAACAGGAGATAGACTATGGGTTGTAAGGAAAGAAACTTTTTTATCCAGCACTGTGCATGTCTTGCTCAGGCTTTTTGTAGCCGCCTGCTCTATCTTCTTCTTTTACTCCTCCTTTCCCTGATTCTACTGCAGGTGGGGGGCACCAACATTTTTTTTCTCCCTCACCAGAAAAATAACTAGAGCTTTTCATCAGACTCACACTAACTTCAGTGAGATTTCAGTCAGTCTGTTATTCAGTATGTCTCTGCTAGATGTTTCTTTTTCCTTAAACTGAGGTTTTTCAAACATGATGGCTGTTTATTAATGAGATCCCACCAAATGGTGCACCATTGTCATACACTCACTAAGATGAATGAGCATTGGACAGCTTCTCTAAGTTGAAATGAAGTAAAGAGCTGTTTAATGAAGTTTTGTTTTGTAGAAACTGTTACTGAAGCCTCCAAATAAATTGCAAAACTGGGTGTTTATCAACCACTTTTCAGTTATGTGTCCCTGCTCTGAACTTAGTGAATCTCCAGTGGACCACTGGGACTGCATGGAGTAAGAATAATTAATATACTGTCAGAATGATTCATATTTGCTTGTAGGGAATGTATGAGTTCACCTCATTTCATAGACATTTAGAACATATGAAGTAGTTTAGGTGCAAATTATTCACTTTTCTTAAAACTGATATAATTTGATGGCAAATATGTGCTTGAATTTAGTAACAATTCAAAGACTGTCAAATAACAGGCTCAAGTGAAATTGTTTAATCATAGATTAGTAATAAAAAACAGCACAGAACTATGCAGAATGCAGAAGGAATTGAGACATTACCACTCTAGTGTAATATAAAAGAAAAGGTATCTCACCTGCAGTTTGCACACCCCACATAATTCTGAAATCCTGTTGTTGGTTTTATTAATGTGATGTAAAAAAAGAAACCCATTTTGGAGGGGAGAAAAAAAAATTCCCACAACTATTTTCATCCATCATGTATGCTGTTTTGATGCTTTTAAAATTTAATTACTTATGGAATTTCTTGTTGGTATCTTTAGTTTAAATAACTGATATGATAAGTAGAATTGTACTCTGGTCACTTTTACTGTTTCATCCCCAGCAGACTGTAACTGTACTAACAATGATCTTTTATCAATCACCCAGTCCATTACAGAAAAAAAAATCCGCCATCACAAGTATTTCTTATCCATCACACAATTTTGTTTATATTTCTGCAGACACTTTTTGTAGTTTGGGGAGATATTTAACTTGGACACCTGGTGTATATTATTAAATACAGGGTTTAAATCAGGGATAAAATTATATACACATTCCATTATTGAGTTAATTTCCCCTCTACATATTAGGTTCAACTGAAGGTTAGAAAGGGCATGTCTTCACAGCAGGGCAAAAGTCAAATTTAAGATACGCAACTTCAGCAATATCAATTGTGTAGCTGATGTCAAAATAGTTTAATTTGGCTTTTGGTGCTGTCTACACAGCAGAAAATCAAAGGAAGAACACTCTTCCTTTGACTTCCCTTATTCATTGTGAAATTAGGGTTACAGGAGTCAGAGTATGAAGACCTCCATATCAAAATTATTTCAAAATAATGGCTTGCTTAGTAGACATGCATTTTGTTATTCAGTTATTCTGAAATAATGCTGCTGTATAAATGTACCAAAATGTATTAGTTTAAATATAAGTAGGACAATGAATACATTGATGAATTAACAATCCCTGTATAAGTCGCTCTAATTTGTGTAACATAAAAAATCATACAAGTTAATATTTACTAAGAGGAATGTTTCCAAATGACTCCACAATTATATAACCAAGACTAAAGATGAAAAAAGAAGTAACCGTTGCTTTTTTTTTTCAAAACCTACAGGGGATATGAGTATGTTTCTGTTTGCATCAAGAGAAAATCACACATTTTTGTGGTTAATCATGGCATAAATAGCAAATTTTGTTGACGTGTTTCATATCCATTAGAATTTGCTTTTGAACAACCCGTAAAGTATCGTGATTTTTCTGCAGCAGTTCTGGAACTGGGGTGGGGGAGTGCAAATCCAAAGTGAGTTGCAAACCTACTGGGGGTTGCTGCTGCTGCTGCGCTGGAGCTGCCTTAAGAGCTGGGGGTACGTCTACACTACAGCGCTAGTTCGAACTAACTTAGTTCGAATTAGTTAATTCGAACTAAGCTAGTTCGAACTAACGCATCTAGAACTAAAAACTAGTTCGAACTAGCGTTTTGCTAGTTCGAACTAGTAAGTCCACATTGAGTGGACTCTGAACAGGGCTTAATGATGGCCGGAAGCAGTGCCGGCAGGGCATAAAAGGAGGACTTAGAGCATGGAGATACTGTCTCAGGCTAGCCGAGGGCTGCGCTTAAAGGGTCCCGACCCCCACCCCGGACACACAGTTCTAAGGGGTGCCCCGCTTGCAAAGAAGTTCTGGCTTGGAGTGCCCTGAGTGCCCACACTGGGCACATCACAGCACTCGGCCATCAGCCCGGCTGCACTTGCCGCAGGCTGCCATCTGGGGAGAGGGAGTAATTGGGGGGCTGCAGGAGAGCTTTCACCCCCAGAAGCCCGCAGAGCCAGCCCAGTCCTCCCCATCGGGGGCTCGTACCCCATTCCTCCCTCACCTCCTTCCACTTGCCCTTCCCTAGCCCCCCTTCTTATTGATGTACAAAATAAAGATAACGTTTCTTCCAACATTGACTCTGTCTTTATTGAAAAAAACTGGGGGAGACTGGGAAAAGGAGGTGGGAGAGGGGAAGAGAAAGGCTGGGAGAGGGGAGGGCAACTAACATGATCAGGGGTTGGGAACAGGTCCCAGATGAAGAGAGGCTACAGAGACTGGGACTGTTCAGCTTAGAAAAGAGGAGACGGAGGGGGGACAGGATAGAGGTCTCTAAAAGCAGGGGTTGGGTGGAGAGGGTGCATTCAGAAAAGTTCTTCCTGAGTTCCCATAAAGAAGGACTAGAGGACACCAAAGGAAAGGAATGGGTAGCAGGCTTGAAACTAGTAAGAGAAAGTTGTTCTTGACAAAGCAAATAGTTAACCTGTGGAACTCCTTGCTGCAGGAGGCTGTGAAGGCTAGAACTAGAACAGAGTTTAAAGAGAAGTGAGATAAAGTGATGGAGGTTGGGTCCATGGAGTCCTATTAGCCAGAGGGTAGGAGTGGTGTCCCTGCCCAAAGTTTGTGGAAGGCTGGAGAGGGATGGCACGAGACAAATGGCTTGGTCATTGTCTTCGGTCCATCCCCTCCAGGGTCCCTAGGGTTGGCCTCTGTCGGCAGACAGGCTACTGGGCTAGATGGACCTTTGGTCTGACCCAGTACGGCCATTGTAAGCTCAGGGCTCAGTGTCGGGGGTCTCAGTGGACCCCCTTGATTTTCATGCACACCTGGTCCTGGGTGGCCAGGCTGGCAGCTCTCCTGCCCTAGACGGCCACTTTCCTGTGCCTAGTGCGGAGATCGTGGACGAGGTCCACGATGTCCGCACTAGCCCAGGAAGGTGCCCGCCTCTTGCGGTCCAGGGCAAGCTCCCGGGAGCCGCCAGCCTGGTCCCGGCAAGAGGGGGTGGACTGGGGGGCATCGGGTGGGTGGCTCTGTGCCGTGCCAGGTGCAGGGTCTGCTGGCTGGGTGCTGGCAGGCTTGCACCTGGCACGGGCACCGTAGCCAGCCCGTGCCCCTTTAAGGGGTCCGGGGCCGGGAGGGGGGCATAGAGTTTCCCTGGTGTTGGCCAGAGTGGCCACCAGGGAAACCTGGGGAGGGCTAGCCTCCCACTAGTTCGAACTAAAGGGCTACACAGCCCTTAGTTCGAACTAGCTAGTTCGAACTAGGCGTTAGTCCTCGTAAAATGAGGTTTACCTAGTTCGAACTAAGCGCTCCGCTAGTTCGATTCAAATTCGAACTAGCGGAGCGCTAGTGTAGCGCATAGGAAAGTTAGTTCGAACTAACGTCCGTTAGTTCGAACTAACTTTCTAGTGTAGACATACCCTGAGTGCTTGGGAAGCAACCACTACTCTACACTCTGCCTCTAAAGCTGGGTGGCCTGAGATTCGTTTTCATGGGGAAAATCTGATTTTATGCTCCATGTCATGATTTATATGACTGCAAATGTGGCAGATCCATAATTACGAGGAGCGGTGGGTAAAAAATGTTTCCCCATCCTCTCAACATTAAAGATTTTTAAAAGAAACCTTTTTTTCAGTTTCAATTGACATTTTTAAAATTTTTCTGTTAAAAAATAATTTTTTTAAATGTAATTTTTTCCATCATCTCTCTTCAGAATTTTTTGGGTTTAAACTATTAATCTGGAATTGATGTAACATTAGCAGTACTATGAACACAAACATTTTCCTGTGAATTATGACTTTTAAATAGTATACAAAATCACTATCACCTGTGATCCAGGTGCTGGGACAATTCAAGTTGTAGGGGTCATTGAAACAAACTGTAAACCCTATGTATGCAGAAAACTACTTCAAGAAGGTGTACGACACTACCTACAGCATCCTTAGTTCCAGCTCCGATAGAGTGAGCACAATTAGAAAGAACAATCAAAGCATAAAAGCAGTGATAAATATAAAATGTAGTGATGTGTTTTTCAAAAGCCTACCTGGATGGGTGGACTGATTTCTGGTCTCATTTATTTTATTTCTTTGTGAATAAAATAAGAGATGGATGAGGCTTTTTAAAAAATAGCTCACAAAATTATTCAAAGCAGAGGACTTTGTGGTGATGCAGGAATTCAACTATCCAGACATCCATTCAACTATCCAGACATCCATCCAATGACATACTGATGAGCCAATATGTTTTTGGAATGTATTGGAGACATTTTTTAATTTCAAAAGTTAGAGAAAGTGACTATAGAGGAGGCTGTTTTAGAATTGATTTTAAGAACTTTTGTAATTCTATGTAAAACTGGTTGAGAACTTGAAAGTGGAAGGCAGCTTTGGAGAAGATGATCATGGAATGATAGGAGTTCATGACTAACAAATGGTAAAAGGGAGAATAGCAAAAGAAAAACAATGGATTACAAGAAGGCAAACTGAGCAAACTCAGGGAGGTAGAAAGTAAGTTCCCATGGGGATCAAGATTAAGAGGAAAAACTATTGAAGACAGTCATCCATTTTCAAAGAAACAGATGCTGGCTGGGAGATGAGTGAACCAAAAGGAGTTGGCTGCCAGGCATGCTAGCTCCCATCTTCACCGTCTTCTGGGACCTTGTGATCTAAGGTAATTGGTGTCTTCATTGCCCTGACCAAAGCAGGCCTGAAAGAAAGCCCCAGATGACATGTAGGGCATGTCCACACTCAAAGTCCAGTCAGCTGTCCTGCTCTCAGTGAAAGCCTGGAGACAGCAGAGCTCCTCATGGAATGGGAATTCTCCATACCAGCTTGGAGCGTGGACCTGGCAGAAGCCTGACTATCGAGACATGAGTTCTTGTCAGCCCAGATGGAGCCATGAAATTGACAAAAATACCCAACAGCTGATGTAAGGAATTCAGTGTTAACACACATAATGGCTGCGTCTAGACTGGCAAGTTTTTCCACAAAAGCAGCTGCTTTTGCAGAAAAACTTGCCAGCTGTCTACACTGGCCGCTTGAATTTCCGCAAGAACACTGACGATCTCATGTAAGATTGTCAGTGTTCTTGCGGAAATGCTATGCTGCTCCCGTTCGGGCAAAAGCCCTTTTGCGCAAGAGGGCCAGTGTAGACAGCTGAAAGCTGTTTTGTGCAAAAAAGCCCCGATTGCGAAAATGGCAATCGGGGCTTTTTTTGCACAAAACCGCGTCTAGATTGGCACGGACGCTTTTCCGCAAATGCTTTTAACAGAAAAACTTTTCCGTTAAAAGCATTTGCGGAAAATCATGCCAGTCTAGACGTAGCCATATTGTGTTACCCTAACTACACTAACATTAGCTCCATGCCTCTTGTGGGGGTAACATTGTTAAGTCTGGGTAACAGAGCATTTACATCGAGGGGAGCAAGTCTTTAGTGTAGACACTGGCAAAATTATGTCAATATAAGGTGCTTTATGTCTACCTAACTTTGCCATGTAGACCAAGCCTTAGCTTTAGATTAATCCAAAACATGATCTCAGATGTGAGAATGTGGGTCCTGCAGTCATCTCTCCTTCATGTGTGTCCTTTCAGTTCCCTACCTAAGTTCTTCCCTTTGCTGTCTCTCTCCTTTTGACTTCTCTTTAATAAGAGAATAAGAGTCTTACTTAGCAGCCAAGACTGTATATTTTGTAATTCTGAGACCAAAGAGGCAGCTAAAAACAATACCTCAAATAGACCTGATACTGGTAGGAGATTGCCAGGTCTCAGAGGCTAATTGAACTATGTTCTACACCTGTGTTTTTCTAGCAGTGAGGCTGCAATTGAGAGTCAATACCACAGTGAAAAGCTGCATTTTTTATGCCTACTGTTCTTTTCTCTCCCCTCTTGTTTGTGTTTCCCTTGTCTTTCATGAAATGGGATCAGACTCTAACAACAAATGGACTCCAGCCCATCTCCAGTGACATTACTTTTCCTCAAAAAGGACAAGTACTATCATCTTTAAAGCCATCTAAAAGATTATCAAATGGAGGCAGCTTCATTATAAAACACTGTTTCTAGCTACCTAGAAAGAGAATAAAGGTTTATTGCTAAAATGAAAATCTAATTTAACACTTTATATTTCAGATGCCTTAAAAGCATCTTTAATACAAATGATTAAGGACATCATTAATAGTATGATGTAATAGATTCCTTGGTAGGTTAGGTTTCTAGTGGTTAGTGTACCTAGTGCCCTACCCTCTTTAGTGAGTGAACCTTACAGTCCTCGTCCTACTTTGTTCACAGGTGCACTGAGGAGGCCCAGTAGTTTAAGTCCTTCCTGTAGTGCAGGCAATGGCAGAACGGCCCAGCCCATCCACTCTACCAATACAGAGCCGTTGGAGGGTCAACAGTGTTTGACACCCAAAGGTGCTCTCTAAGTTCCCTACCCATACTCACTTCCTACTGTGGCTTTTCTCTCCCAGCTTTCAGTGCTCCATGAGAAGAAAAGAAAAAGAAAAGGTAACTAACCATCAGCTTTAATCAATGTCACCATAGAGTCTCACTGGTCTCAGGCAGGGTTCCCCTCCACCGTTGTCAGAAGCATTGATGATAAGTCTGTCCTCTGCCTCAGCCTTCCTCTTCTGAGCTGTGTTGCTTACTTTTCATCCCCTTTCTCCAGTTGCAAGGCTGGAGAAGCAAGGCTACTTAGGTACAGTACTTTCTTTTAAGCCCTTCTGCCCTAGTGGGATTTGTATACCTCATCACTTGTGGCTGCCTTGGCACTGAATAGGCTGAGGTCTCTATATATCAAACCAAATACTTGTTTGAAATCTTTAGTGTTGGACAGTGAGGGTGTGTCTACACAGCACCACAGCTTGAAATAAGATACACAATTTAAGCTACGCAAATTGCATACCTTATTTCAATCTTATTTCCAAATAATTTATTTTGTAATTTGGTGCTGTGTAAATAACCTGCTATTCGAAAACATCCCTTACTCCTTGTGGAATGAAGTTTCAGGGACATTGGAATTACGAGCACCTTATATTTCAAAATAACGGGCTTGCTGTGAAGATGCAGAACAGCTTTTTCGGGATACCCTTTGTATCCTGAAATAGTGTTGCAGTGTAGATGTGGTCTGACAGGGTTATGTTGAGACCATTGACACATAGGCTGTGTCTAAACTACAGTAGACTTCCGATAATCCGGAACCTATGGGACCTAAATGGTGCTGGATTATCAAATATGTCGGAATATCAGGAGGTACTATAAGATGGTTATGTATATACTGTATACAGTATATATATAAAGTGTTCTTAACCCTTTTTTTTGTACATACTGTATATAGTATACTGTAATGTTTTAGTTTTTTTAACCCTTTTTACCCTTTTCGCTCAGTTCAGCTGCTGCCGCTGTTACCTTATGACTCATTTTTTGCTGAAGCTCACTCTCTAGGCTCTTGCCATTTTGATGCTGGACTATCAGGAGTGCCGGACTATTGGATGCCAGACTATTGGAGTTTTACTATACATCCTTTTTTCCCCCAAAAAAAGGGATGTAAATTAGACACTTCGATATTGCAGATGAAGCCAGGATTTAAATTTAAAATAAAACCCTTTTTATTTTTGACCTAGCCCTGTCTAAACAGCTGTTTTTCTTTTGAAAAGCCCCGTCTTTTGAAATCTAAATCCCGTCTTCATTTGCAATATCGAAATGTCTAATTTACATCCCTTTTTCGAGAAAAGGGATGTAGTTTTGACACAGCCATAGAGACCTTTTTATTCCATTGAAATTAACACTTTAAGACTTACATCTTTATGGAATCCCAGTAGCTTTTCATTCCGATTAAGAACATTGATAAAATACATGACTAAGAGAACACACACAAGTACAGAAACAGGAAATTTTGTACCAGTTTGCTTCGCTAAACCTAGATCTCACAATTCTACCAATTCATTGAACTCCTCCAACTATATTTCTTTCTATAAATAAATTATAAGAGCTATCACTTATGGGAAACCTGTGCAAAGCATAGTGCAGCCTGCAGGAGAAAATCTTCTTGTAAAATCCTGGTTCCAGAGATGTTTCTAAATTAGACTATATTTAAAAATTTACTATGCCAATTACTGAGAAAAATTTCAAGAGTTTTCCTTTGCAATTAGCCTGACTTCTTTCTTTATGTCATGTAGAAAACCATCTGTATTAAAAAGCTAATGAAATCTGTTATTAGGGGAAAAGTTCAAACTAAACTTGACATTGAATTTATTATATGTAAAATTCAGGGAAATGACCTTGTATGAGCACAGTGAAACAGAACATTTGGATACATAGCTTAAGGTAATTTAATCACCATTTGGGGCAATTTATATGTATTCAAATCAGATCAAATTTAATTAATAAAATATATTATTTAGAAAGTTGTATTTCATATTGCAGTACTAAATATTTTAGTATTTCACCTTTCAAAAGTCAAAGATAGTTCAGCACTTACAACTTTTATTAGATTAACATGCCTGGTTTTTAAATGGTAATCATAAAAATACAGTTAATATCTGTTCCATGTAAGGTTAATTTCTTGCCTTTTCAAATAACTACATTTCATCATTGCTACTGCACAAGAGTTTGCACAAAGAAATGAAAAGGTGACAGATTAGTTTGATTTATGTTACAATAAAAAGGAAGAAAAATCAATGTTTTGTAAATTTATATTGATGAATTTAACCTTTCAAAGAAAATTCACAGGCATTAAAGAGTCATTGTTGGTACTTGCCTTGTATCACCATATTGACTAAATAGCACAATCTTAGTATGAATATCATATTTCAAAAATATATGTCCTAACATTAAGGAGGTCTATTGGTGTTTTTATTAGCAAACAGGAGGAATAGAAAGATATGATCATATGGGATTTTTTTGGTCTCTTATTAATGAACTGTATGAAATACATTTGTCAGAGATAAACTATATAATATATACAGGATTTAATATGTAGATATTATTAGGCATAACTGAAAATTAAAATAGTGATGAACCTGGCTTTTGTATTAGAAATCAGTGGAAAATGAAAGCTTAAAAAGCTTTATAGAAATGTCTGAGATTTTGCATTATTAATACTACCATGCCTATATGTAGCACATACTGTATTCTCACAAATATTTTGATGTCATCATCAGACTGGGGTGGGGAGGATCTAATTTGTATTCTAAAATGCAGCTCTTTCGTACTCTAATCTTCAAAGACCTCCATGCACATATGGGCATATATGGTTTAATATGTAATCTTCTATCCACTATAATCATGCATCCTATATTTTCAGTACATGTAGATTTCCATTTTATATCCTTCTTGGGATCCACAGGTTTCGATTATCAGATATCAAGATAGATTTTTTAAATCATTGAATTTGCTTTGAGTAGAATTGGAAGAAAAGTCCAAAATATACTGTGTATGGGCATATTCCCATGTTCAGAATTGTATACTAAAGCAGATTATTCATCACGGTGAGACAGGGGAAGCTGACCCTGTAGACTTGGAGTGGGTTTTAGAAAACAAATAATGTCAATGCTTCATAACAAGGCAATATTTGAAATCTGGAAAAGAAGGAGAGGGCATTTTCAGAAAAATATTTGTAAAATTATTTTCCTTTTTTATGACTAACTCATGAAAGTCAGTAGCAGATTTGTGCCAGAATTTGTTTTCTTCTGAAATTACTGGTTTCTGGGATATTTTGCTTTGCCCAATTTTTTGAGTATACAAAGCTTAAAAATGGAAGCTCATTTATGTGAATGCAGTGTTCTTTTTAAACCTCTTTTTAACTATGTTTTTAAATAGTGTATGGCAAGAATTGGGCAGATACTTATCTATTAGACTTATTTTCCCCTCTATGATGATGATCGATACACTGTAAGTTAGACGAAGATAAATGTTTGGAGTTTCAAATGGTACCTGTATATTTGTAAATAAATATTATACAGAGAGAGGTTAGAACATTTATTTTCTGAACAGCTGTGTTGAATTCTGTCAATTAAAGGGACATTATCAAAATCTTCAGTACTTTTCATATTTTAAAGGTTATTGCATTGCATACAAGTTAATGTATTTGGCCACAGGGACAGAATGAGACTGCTGGAAGTACAATATCAGGTGCTATTAGTGGAGTTCAGTTCAAAAGTATTTTTGGCACTCAGATAATATTAAGCTTTAGTGAAGAACTTTCTAGGTGACAGAAGGTTGACACTGAAAAAAGTATTTTTGGACAGGGACACAAGATGGGTGACATAATATCTCTCTTATGTGACCAACTTCTGTTGGTGAGAGAGACAAAGTTTTGAGCTGACAGAGCTGTTCTACAGATCTGGCAAATGTACAGTCACAGATAAATACAAGGTGGAGCAGACATCTCTATCACAATGACACTCTGTGTACCTTCCCCATACCTGAAGAAGACTCTATTTAAGCTCAAAACTTTCCTCTTTCATTAATGTTAGTTGGTCCAAATAAAATTATCTCACCCAGCTTGCCTTTCTAATATCCTATACTACGTCAGACATGGCTACATCAACATTGAATATTTATGAACAGGTAATTATTTTTATACAAGGGAATTTTTTTTCACTGAGCTTTCACTTGCTCCTTTATAATGGTATAAAAAAAATGACCTATTGTGTGTGATTAGGACTTCCTCTAAAGATTGGCACTAGCAGCTACATAGTCTTCTACACATACACAAATGGTAAGGATTTGTGGGTTTGGTATTGGAAGCTCTTGGCCTATTCCACCTATAAATAAGGCTTAGCTCTGAATGTCACTATTAGAAAGATAAAATATGATAGCTCACATCTAGATCTTTTATAAAATTTTTCTTCCGTATCTCTTAAATCACAAGATTATGTTTCCTATTAAACAAAATGGACTATGTTAATTCCTCGTGTAATTTCATAGTCTCTAAAAACAATGAGCAGTGTTGTGGCATCTTAGGCCAGGTCTATACTAGACCTGTAAGGCTGGCTTAAGATACGCAACTCATGCAGAATACAGGGCTGGAATAGCTTTCATTGTCCCCACTGTGGAAGCCCAACAGAAGCAAATGCTCCCATGAAATTCCCTTACTCCTCATGACTGTGAGGAGTACAGATACTGACTAAAGCTGCCCTCAGTGTTCTATTTATGGGTCTATACTAGACCTGCTAAATCAAACACCAGAATATTGATCTCTGGTGCAGCATGTGAAGATGTGCTTTTAGAAACTAACAAATATATATCATGAACTTTCATGGATAAAACCATGGAGACCATTTCATAGTCTCTAGTTCATCTTTATGTTGTCCATTCACATTTTGCTTTCCATTTAGTGTGCATGATGAAAAATGGACCAATTTCACTTTTATGTGTACGTAGTCTTCTTATTAAAAATAAATATTTTATTTATATTTTCAGGGTTTGAGCATTAATCAGGATAAAATATTTTTTTCATTTTGAATTATAACACTGATTTTTAGGGCATCAGTTTGTTACAAGAATGGAATGTTAACATTTATTATTTATATTAGTTCCATGTATTACTATGATAGAGCCAAAATACTTCTTTTTCACAAAAACAAAAAGTCTGTGTTTCTGTGTCAGATCATTTTAAGGTCCAGAAATGGTAGCAAGAGATCTATCTATCTATCTATCTATCTATCTATCTATCTATCTATCTATCTATCTATCTATCTATCTATCTATCTATCTATGTCCTCTTATCTCACATGGCCATTAAGATTCTCCTTCATTAACATCCAGTATACTTCTATAACACAAAATATTATTAAGGATCCCTTTTCTTTTCCACAATTATTCCAGAGCACACTCTCATGTGATAGTCATAATGGATTCCTTCCTGTTTACTTCAGTTTTATTTTGAATATTATGAAATAAAAATCCTTACCCAATATTCATGTAGATACAGTCCATTTAAAGTTTTCACGTTCCTGTCACATGTAACCAAGCTCAATACATGGGGGTATGTCTACACTACCCCGCTAGTTCGAACTAGCGGGGCAATGTATGCATACCGAACTTGCTAATGAAGCCCGGGATTTGAATTTCCCGGGCTTCATTAGCATAAAGCCGGCGCCGCCATTTTTAAAAGCCGGCTAGTGCGAACCCCGTGCCGCGCGGCTACACGCGGTACGGGCTAGATAGTTCGAACTACGTAGCCATTCCGAAGTATCTGTACTCCTCGTTCCATGTTCCACGAGGAGTACAGATAGTTCAGAATGGCTACGTAGTTCGAACTATCTAGCCCATGCCGCGTGTAGCCGCGCGGCACGGGGTTCGCACTAGCCGGCTTTTAAAAATGGTGGCGCCGGCTTTATGCTAATGAAGCCTGGGAAATTCAAATCCCAGGCTTCATTAGCAAGTTCGGTATGCATACATTACCCCGCTAGTTCGAACTAGCGGGGTAGTGTAGACATACCCTGGGAGAATTATATTTATATTTTTCTGAAAAGGAATAAAATAATTGAAACCCCACTAAAATACATATTTCTTTTGCTTTTACTGTGTTCCACTTGAGTACAATTTGACTGTAGAGTCTATTAAGAGTTCTTAAAGAATCTCTAATGCTTATAAAATTTTCTATTTTTTACAGTAATTTGATCAGCTTTACTATCTCAATGACAACCACACATCTTTCAACAAGTGTACTTTTAACATGGATTATTATTGTTTTTAAGTTTTCTTAAAAGGTATTGTTTGTGGTTTGTGTGGCTGCTATTCACTTTATACATTATTGAAGATTCAGCTTCAAAAGAAAATTATTAATACAATAACTTTTGTATTTTTTATATTGCTGGTCATATGGCTGGTCTGTGTCAGTACCTCAGGGTATGTCTACACTTGCACCCTAGTTCGAACTAGGGATGCAAATGCAGGTATTCAAAATAGTCAATGAAGCAGGGATTTAAATATCCTGCACTTCATTAGCATGATCTCGGTGGCGCGCTGGTCGAATCACAACTGATTTTAACAAGGAAGTGCGCGCCGGGATGCGTTAATTCGAACCAAACCCCTTGGTTCGAACTAATGTTACTTCTCAAAAAATGTTTTTGTTTTACGTTTAACGTCACTACTCAAAAAATGTTTTTTGAGGAGTAACGTTAGTTTGAACCAAGGGGTTGGGTTTGAACTAACGCGTCCCGGTGCACACTTCCTGGTTCGAATCAGCTGTGATTCAAACTAGCGTGTCAGTCCATTTGCTGAAGGAATTGACAACATGATTATAGGAACAATAGTGAGTTCCTCAGAGGCCCAATGACTGAAGATTGCACCAGTTACCTCTTTTTTTAAGAAAACATTTTTCTTATCTAGGGGAAAACACTGAAGTTCTATACCTAAACCCCTATTGAGTCAATGTTGTAAGAGCATTGATCTAATATCGCTCTTTTTCTTTGGTGATTTGATTCCTTGCAATGTAGCACATGTGAGACTCTCTCTAATACAGTCCAGTGACCTCCCAGCTCAAGTTAATTTTTGGCCCCTTCCCCTCTTCTTCTTGGAAGAGTACATACTCGCCTTATCCCAGGGTATGTCTACACTACAAAGTTAGTTCGAACTAACGGACGTTAGTTCGAACTAACTTTCCTAGGTGCTACACTAGCGCTCCGTTAGTTCGAACTTAATTCGAACTAACGGAGCGCTTAGTTCGAACTAGGTAAACCTCATTTTACGAGGACTAACGCCTAGTTTGAACTAGCTAGTTCGAATTAAGGGGTGTGTAGCCCTTTAGTTCGAACTAGTGGGAGGCTAGCCCTCCCCAGGTTTCCCTGGTGTCCACTCTGGCCAACACCAGGGAAACTCTATGCCCTCCTCCCAGCCCCGGACCCCTTAAAGGGGCACGGGCTGGCTACGGTGCCCGTGCCAGGTGCAAGCCTGCCAACACCGAGCTAGCAGACCCTGCACCTGGCACGGCACAAAGCCACCCACCCGATGCCCCCCAGCCCACCCCCTCTTGCCGGGACCAGACTGGCGGCTCCCGGGAGCTTGTCCTGGACCGCAAGAGGCGGGCACCTTCCTGGGCTAGTGCGGACATCGTGGACCTCGTCCACGATCTCCGCACTAGGCACAGGAAAGTGGCCGGCTAGGGCAGGAGAGCTGCCAGCCTGGCCACCCAGGAGCAGGTGTGCATGAAAATTAAGGGGGTCCACTGAGACCCCCGACCCTGAGCCCTGAGCTTACAATGGCCATCCTGGGTCAGACCAAAGGTCCATCTAGCCCAGTAGCCTGTCTGCCGACAGCGGCCAACCCTAGGGACCCTGAAGGGGATGGACCGGAGACAGTGACCAAGCCATTTGTCTCGTGCCATCCCTCTCCAGCCTTCCACAAACCTTGGGCAGGGACACCACTCCTACTCCCTGGCTAACACCACTCCATGGACCCAACCTCCATGACTTGATCTCACTTCCCTTTAAACTCTGTTCTAGTTGTAGCCGTCACAGCCTCCTGCAGCAAGGAGTTCCACAGGTTAACTATTTGCTTCGTGAAGAAGAACAACTTTCTCTTACTAGTTTGAAGCCTGCTACCCATTCCTTTCCTTTGGTGTCCTATAGTCCTTCTTTATGGGAACTCAGGAAGAATTTTTCTGAATGCACCCTCTCCACCCAACCCCTGCTTTTAGAGACCTCTATCCTGTCCCCCCTCCGTCTCCTCTTTTCTAAGCTGAACAGTCCCAGTCTCTGTAGCCTCTCTTCATCTGGGACCTGTTCCCAACCCCTGATCATGTTAGTTGCCCTCCCTTCTCCCAGCCTTTCTCTTCCCCTCTCCCACCTCCTTTTCCCAGTCTCCCCCAGTTTTTTTCAATAAAGACAGAGTCAATGTTGGAAGAAATGTTATCTTTATTTTGTACATCAATAAGAAGGGGGGCTAGGGAAGGGTAAGTGGAAGGAGGTGAGGGAAGAATGGGGTACGAGCCCCCAATGGGGACGACTGGGCTGGCTCTGCGGGCTTCTGGGGGTGGACGCTCTCCTGCAGCCCCTCGATTGCCCCCTCTCCCCAGATGGCAGCCTGCGGCAAGTGCAGCCGGGCTGATGGCCGAGTGGTGTGATGTGCCCAGTGTGGGTACTCCGGGCACTCCAAGCCAGAACTTCTTTGCAAGCGGGGCACCCCTTAGAACTGTGTGTCCGGGGTGGGGGTCGGGACCCTTTAAGCACAGCCCGCGGCTAGCCTGAGACAGCATCTCCACGCTCTAAGTCCTCCTTTTATGCCCTGCCGGCACTGCTTCCGGCCATCCTTAAGCCCTGTTCAGAGTCCACTCAATGTGGACTTGCTAGTTCGAATTAGCAAAACGCTAATTCGAACTAGTTTTTAGTTCTAGACGCGTTAGTTCGAATTAGCTTAGTTCAAATTAACTAATTCGAACTAAGTTAGTTCGAACTAGCGCTGTAGTGTAGACGTACCCCCATATAGTAAAGTATGTTTTTCAGATTTTGCTGCTGATTTTTCTGGAGCTTTGATTCCGCCTGCATATGCATGTGATCTTAAGCATTAGATTAGGTCCACTGAATCTTGCAATTGGTTCCATTCCATATTCCATTCCATATTCTCTCTTGTCCTCCCCAGGTTGTATTTAGCAGCAGAGAGGCAGGGGTACTTAGTTTTCTCCCAAACATGACTCCTATCTTTCCTCCTCACCCCACAGAATATTAAAGGTATTTTAAGTATACATTTATATGCACAGGAAAATCCCAATACAAGTTTAAAATCCCCCAAATAAAACACCATATAGAACTAACATGTTTGCCGGCCATTGCACACTGCATATTCTAGTTGTATGTTGCATTGTGGTTTTTTCCCCAAAGCTTTATAATCCTGTTTATTTAAATGGTAAGCACTTTGGGTCATGTTTGTACAATGCACTGCAGAATAGGGTCCCACGGTTTGAATGGACTCCTTCGATGTTCCAGTAATACTTCTTCTACTATTAATAGTCACTTAATCAATCATAATTCTCTGGTGGTGTGAATGTTATATGCAAATATTAGCAAAGCATGTAGAATAGATCATTAAAGTGTTAATCCATAGGCGATTTTGATGGACTGATGATCACTAAAAGAGAAAGAAAAAAACTTATGATTATGGTGAGAAATGTCTCAATAAAATGGTATCCTGAAATACTATAAAAACTCTTGATTCATCCTACATGGAAATCTCAGCACAGGTTAGTTTTAATGAATAGGACAATAGGTTTGTGTCACTATTCAAAATGGACATTTGGAAATTTTTTGTAGAAGAAATACTTGTTAAATTTGACAATGTTGGTCACATGTATAGAATCATACAGGAGACCTTTGTGATTCATAGGATCAGTATTCAAGATTTTACATATTTGTGGGTCTCTCCCATTCCCCCCATTGAACCCCATCTTCCAGACTTGGGGGAATATGGATTTGGACTAGGACTGTTGCTGGAGGTGAGTCCCCGCACAGCTCCCAACCCCCTCAATGAGTTCCACATGGCTCTATGCAGCTACAGAGAGTTGGGGAGCTATGGGGAGCTCACTGGAGTGGCCAAAAGCTGCCATCCTCTGTATTCAGAGATTTTTCCATTTGCAGTGGTGCCAGGAACACATCTACCACCAATGACAAGGGTTTACTGTATGTACCTAGTTAAGCAACTCCTACTTTCTGTTACTTTTATTGTCACTTTTGGATTCTGTCCTTGTAGGAATTGTGATACCGGTTGAACCATTCTAGTCCTGCATCCTGGGGGCCTAACCTGTGCCAAACAAGAGAATTTGCTGAACCACAGAATGTCAATTTTGTCTAACATCCTTTGTCATCAGATCAAGAATTGGCTGTCTCTCCTTCACTGTATCTAGAAGGATGCACATTTGTCATTCTTCAAAACTAAATTCCCATAACAGTATAGTGTTCCCATCATATAGTGTTTTGAAACTAAGACAACCTCTTTGTCAAAGAAATGTGTTGTGATGTCATTTATATATGTCTTCAGTTTCCTTGATTTATGTATGATTATTTACAGTTGAGAGAACTAACAATTCTTCAAGATAATATGTTTTAGTAGGTCCTTCTTGCTCTGCAATAATTCATCCCTATAAATTCCCTGAAAGAAAACATCAGCTGCAACAATCAAACCTTATTAGTTCTCCAAGTCTATATGGGTATGTCTACACTACAGCACTAATTCGAACTAACTTAATTCGAATTAGTTAATTCGAACTAAGCTAATTCGAACTAGTGCATCTAGACTTAAAAACTAGTTCGAATAAGCATTTTGCTAATTCGAACTAGCATGTCCACATTGAGTGGACCCTGAACCGAGGTTAAGGATGCCCGGAAGCAGTGCCGGCAGGGCATCAGGTTAGGACTTAGAGCATGGAGCTGCTGTCTCAGGCTAGCCAAGGGCTGTGCTTAAAGGGACCTGATCCCCACCCCGGACAGACAGTTCTCAGGGTTCCCCGCTTGCCTGTCTACCTCGATGAGGGACAGCAAACCAGTCCTGGCTTGGAGTGCCCTGAATGCCCACACTCGGCACATCACAGCACTCAGCCATCAGCCCGGCTGCACTTGCCGCAGGCTGCCATCCGGGGGGGGGTGGTCAATTGGGGGGCTGCAGAAGAGCTTCCACACCGAGGAGCCCGCAGAGCCACCCCACTCCTCCCCATCTGGGGCTCGTACCCCATTCCTCCCTCACCTCCTTCCACTTACCCCCCCCAGCTCCCCTCCCTGATGTACAAAATAAAAGACACGTGTTCAAAAATAGAAACTCTCTTTATTGAACAAAACTTGGAGACTGGGAAAAGGAGGTGGGAGAGGGGAAAAGAGAGGGTGGGAGGGGGAGGGCAACTAAAATGAGCAGGAGTTTGGAACAGGTCCCTTATGAAGAGAGGCTAAAGAGACTGAGACTTTTCAGCTTAGAAAAGAGGAGACTTAGGGGGGATATGATAGAGGTCTATAAAAGCATGAGTGGTGTGGAGAGGGTGGATAAAGAAAAGTTATTCGTTAGTTCCCATAATAGAAGGACTAGAGGACACCAAATGAAATGAATGGGTAGCAGGCTTCAAACTAATAACAGAAAGTTCTTCTTCACAAAGCAAATAGTCTACCTGTGGAACTCTTTGCTGCAGGAGGCTGTGAAGGCTAGAACTACAACAGAGTTTAAAGAGAAGTGAGATAAAGTCATGGAGGTTGGGACCATGGAGTGCTATTAGCCAGGGGGTAGAAATGGTGTCCCTGGCCTCTGTTTGTGGAAGGTTGGAGATGGATGGCACGAGACAAATGGCTTCGTCATTGTCTTTGGTCCATCCCTTCCAGGGTACCTAGTGTTGGCCGCTGTCGACAGACAGGCTACTGGGCTAGATGGATCTTTGGTCTGACCTAGTATGGCCATTCTAACCTCAGGGCTCAGGGTCGGGGGTCTCACTGGACCACCTTGATTTTCATGCACACCTACTCCTGGGTGGCCAGGCTTGCAGATATCCTGCCCTAGATGGCCACTTTCCTGTGCCTAGTGCGGAGATCGTGGATGAGGTCCACGATGCCTGCACTAGACCAGGCGGGTGCCCGCCTCTTGCAGACCTGGGCAGGCTCCCAGGAGCTGCCAGCCTGGTCCCGGGAAGAGGGGGAGGGCTGGGTGGCAGTGGATGGCTGGTTCGAGCCGTGCCAGGTGCAAGGTCTGCTGGCTCGGTGCTGGCAGGCTTGCATCTGGCACAGGCACCGTAGCCAGCCCGTGCCCCTTTAAGGGCTCCGGGGCCGGGAGGGGGGCAGAAGAGTTTCCCTGGTGGTGCCCAGAGTGGCCACCAGGAAAAGCTGGGGAGGGCTAGCCTCCCACTAGTTCGAATTAAGTGGCTACACAGCCCTTAATTTGAACTACTTAATTCGAACTAGGCGTTAGTCCTCATGGAATGAGGTTTACCTAGTTCGAATTAAGCGCTCCGCTAGTTCGAATTAAGTTCGAACTTGCGGTTTGCTAGTGTAGCTCCTATCAAAGTTAATTCGAACTAACATCTGTTAGTTTGAGTTAACTTTGTAGTGTAGACATACCCTATATGATTATGTTTATATTCTATGTATAATGGCCCTAGAATTCAGACATCCTCTTGGTTGAAGACAAACATTCTAATTCTCAGAAGGGCATCCATCTTAATCTCTTCTGCGAAACAATCAGGAATACTGTGGCACCTTAAACAGGTAGCAATTGCATTGCAGAATACAACTTTGAAATATATCTACCTCACTTTTACCAGAAATCTATTTACCTATGTTTAAAAAGACTAAATCGACAAAAAGAAATACATTGAATATAGGGTTGCAAAAGATCAAGTTCCCCAAGTGATATCTCCTTCTAACAATCTTACAGGTGTCAAATATTATGCAAATTCTATGATGCACATTGTAATACGTTAGTCTGTGTTTATATTCTCATCAAGGTAGAATATTATGCTCTTTGTCTTTGCACTCTCCCATATGCCAATCAGTAAATTCCATACAAAAAACCACATGTAATTGTATGTTAATATGATAGAAATTTACTTCAATCAGCCAGTCTTCTGGCTTAGTAAACAGCAAGATTTGCTAAATTACTAAATTCAATGCAAACAAGAAATATTTCAAATGCATGCTATTTTCATTGTTGATTTTACAGTCACTTTGCAGTCTCTAAATTATCTTCACATAGAGAGACAAAATTATCACGGACAATGCGGGCTATATTTGTATATTCCAGAAATATCTACCGTTAAATTATTCATTAGTTTCACTGCCTTTAACAATCACTGTGGTCTCAGCAATAGACAAATAAAAAGCTAGTACAGTATACGCAGTTTGCACTTCTTTTTAGTAGATTCAGTAACAAGTATGTGAAAGTTTGATGTGCAAGTCATGGGCTTTACATCTTAAAATGTTTTAATTAAGAAACATAATTTCACTACAAGCATGACTGTACTTCCTGAAGAAATAGGGCTATAATAAGAAGAGGCATTACAATAACACTGCCACCACTTTTTTGACTTTTAATCCATATTATATAGCCTAACATCATTGACTGTCTTAAAAAATGGAGTCACATTTTCAAGGAAGTTATGTGTATCAATTACAACTTTGCAAAATAATATGGTGGATGGGAGTTGGTTGAGAAATTATAAAGGGTTATTTCCCTTCTTCTCTTTCTTCCCCTTAATTTCTAAATATAGAGCTGTTCTATTAAGTTAGCTGCTAATGGACATAATGGATAATTTCAAACTGAAATTCAGGAGGATATAACCCCATGTCCTCCCTCCACATCCTCCCCCTTGTCCTTCCCCTTGCTACTTACCCAGAATACTAATGAAAAGGTTACAAGCCTGAGGCCTGAAAGAGGGTGAAATAGGAGCCACTATACTAGACGGCTACGTCTACACTGGCCCCAAATTCTGGAAAAGGGATGCAAAGCAGGTAAGTCAGCATAGGGAAATCCACGGGGGATTTAAATATCCCCCGCGGATTTAAATAAACATGTCCGCCGCTTTTTTTCCGGCTTGGGGAAAAGCCAGAAAAAAAGCGTCTAGACTGGCGCGATCCTCCTGAATAAAGCCCTTTTCCGGAGGATCTCTTATTCCTACTTTCAAGTAGCACCATTAGAATTTTAAAATTTTCACAGGTGTGCAGTGTTCCAATAAAAGATAATATGTAACAATTGTGACTGGTTGGATTTTTACTTAGGATGTTTCTTATTCTGTAAGGACAGAATAATTTCATTTTTTATCTCATAAGCAACATATACCATGCAATGAGAATTTTAAATATTAGATATACTCATTATCTTCAAACATTTTATCATAGAAAATGTTATTTGCATAGCATTTAAGAAAGAGCACTCACATTTACTTGTCACAGGTATTCAACATGAGTCTGATCCTTCTTCCTTATAAACAGTGGGAGATTTGCCACAGGATAGAACCCTTAGTGAAATGCGGAAGAGAAGCTTATATGCAACTTGTTACTAATCATAGATCTAAGCATAGGTATCAGGTAATTAATCTAGCAAATAAAAGCAGGGGCTTTAAAAGTCTGTGTCCTTATATTTCCTTGCTCCATATTTGTGCTAGCTGCTTACCTCCACCTATAGCAGGCAGCATATCTATGTTTACAAAATGTTTACAAAACATTTTTGGACCCTTCTTTGTGACAAATGCAATATAATATGTAAAATAATAGCAATACTGGAGCGTCTCTGGAGGAAGCAGAGTCACAAAATGGTATAGGAAAAAGCAGGCAGGTAGACATTAAGACTCAGTGGTGCCCCAAATTTTGGGGTGTCCTATGAAGCTGTGTATTCTGTGTATGGGTAAGGACAGCAATGGGCAATGTGCAACAGAGAAACGTTTCATTAAAATTTTTTTTTCTAGATTGCAATCAAACAATCAGGGTTAGCATTAACAGACCAATCAGGGATCAATTTCCTGGATATAATGGGTCAATGTTCAACAAACATTTTGAGTTTGAATGAAGAAAAAGGGGGAAATGATTCCCTTTCTGTCATCCCCCTACCTCCTGTGTGGTCTACTTATATTCTTTGTTATTATTTACTAGAAGCCTTAAGGGCATCACCAGGTACTTCAGGGCAAGGGGATAGTGGTATGGGGTGGTAGTGCAGGAGTCAGGGCAGGGCTATGTGGGTATGAGGGGCCCCAGTGAGGAAGGTCAGGGCATGGGGGTTCATGAGGTAGGGTGGGGTGTTGAGGAGGGGTTTAGGCAGGGATAGTGGTGACCATCGGTTTCTCCCCAGAATGGAGGGGACTATGCACCATGCCCTCTGGCTTCTCACTGAGCCAGCCCAGGTTGGGGGGGGGGGTATGAACCCTCCTACCTGCTTATCTCTGGGGGCCAGAGCAGGGGGTAGCACTGCATACCTTGCCCATCAGCTTGTCCCCATGGGCCAAGCCAGGGCAGGGGGGTGGGACAAGGAAGTGGGGCCATGTAGGCCGTCCCCCAGTGCTCTTTGGGACAGACCCAGCGGGGCTTAATTCCACCCTCCTCCCCACTCCAATGTTGACACAAGAGTGGGAGCAAGAGGACCACTTATCCAGTCCAGTGGTCAGCAAGTTGGTGAGCCTCAGCCCAAGCTGGCCACTGTCTTGCTGGTGCAACTGCCCCCAGTAGTCATTCTGCAGTATAACCCTGTGCTCACTGCCCCCAATAGTCACTGTAGTATAGTTGTCCTCTGATCAACCACCTCCCTTTCCAAGTTATTGTAAACAATACCATTCCAAGTAGATCCCATTTTCCTGGTACAACCAAACCCTGATCTTGCTTTAGGTTAAAAGAAGAGGAAGCTGCATACCAAATCCTGTAATCCTAGCTTTTACTGTTTAAAAGGGGTTCTTGAACAAACGGACTCACAGATGGACAGACAGACAAATGTACATTTCCAAAGTATATAGATTATGATTTTAGTACCCATTATGTATTAGGTACTATAGATATGTAAGCATGGATCATATCTGAAATAACTAATTAGGGAACATTTGAAGGTGGTGCCAATTACATGAAAGCTAAGGGAATCCAGGCTTGAATTGTGAAAAAAAGGATAAGAAGAACATATAGAAAACAAGTGTCCATCTGCTATGTACATTGGACAAACATCTCAGACACTTCGCCAAAGGATTAATGCCCACAAAACAGATATCAGACAAGATCACAAAGAGAAAACAGTTTCTTGCCATTTTAACCAGAAAGGACACTCTCTCAATGACTTGACCACCTGCATTCTGCTACAAAGACCTTTTACATCTGCACTTGAAAGGGAATCCTCTGAACTGTCATTCATGTTAAAATTCGACACTTGCCAACAAGGACTTAACAAACATTTGAACTATCTCACCCATTACCAAGACAGTTTCCCCAATTATCACCTCTAATACCATTAACTCACAAACATCCCACTCTCCCTACCTCTAATATCATCAATTCACAGACACTTACCTTCCTTCCTCCCCCCCCCCCGCATCCCCCTCCTGTTCTGCAATGTGATTTGTCCTTTTCATATTTGTTCATTTTTTTAATTGTATCCTTTGGTATATATGGTTGTGATTACTTTCTTCCACTATTTGATCTGAGGAAGTGGGTCTGGCCCACGAAAGCTCATCATCTAATAAACCATCTTGTTAGTCTTTAAAGTGCTACATTGTCCTGCATTTTGCTTCATATAGAAAACAAAGTGTTCCACTTAGGAATGGAGAGTAAGAGAGGGTTGAAAGACCCTGAATTACATGAATGGATGCCATAGAAAAGGATTTGATTAGCTTGCAGATTTTTTCTGAAGAACGGCTTGAAAACAAACTAGAAGGGAGAAGAAGAATTCGTATAGATGTCTCTAAGACTAGAAAAAAAATAGAAAATGTGTTAGCATCTTTTGAATGTTGGGACTTTTGCATCTCTAAAGGCAGTAAATCGTAGCAGACCTGTTGATTCCAGCTAGAATACATGACAAAGCATTTTAGTGGACTGTCTGGTAAATAATTCCTGCTATCAGAAATATTCTTAATGACTCAGCTTTCTGTCCTAGACTCTATATGCTTAGACCAAATAGACATTTGCCTTTAGCTGAAGTGGTTGGGACCTATAATTTCTTAAATAGGAAGTTCAGATTTCTAAACCTTTAGGTGCCATGAATTTACTTCTGGCTAAAAACTTACTGACAGCTATGGAAAGAAACACATTGCTAGTGGTCTTTTGTTCTGGTGCTATAATGTATAAAGAAAATCCCCCACACTGGGTCTCTCAGTCACAGTTGCATATTTTTCTTATATTTATCTTTACAAAACAAAAGTAAAAGGTGGTAGGCATTTTACATAGACAAAGTAAATAGTAATTTATGTAAAATAATATAAAACGTCAAACCAACCTTTTTCGTCCTTAGAGTTATCACAATTCCTTTTATGCTTTTTTTCCAAAACAAGTGGTTCTGTGCTTTCTTTTATTAATAACAATATATTAATTATTGCCATCCCCCTATTTAGATATGAGTGATAATAAAATGGCAAATAACAATGAATAGACTGAAAAGGATGGGAAAGAGAGAAAAACATACTTCAGTTCCAATTTGCAAGAAATTGTAATTGTTTTTTTAAATGTGAAAAATGTTGATAATAATATTGTTAAAAATGGAATTCGAGCAAGCAAAAGTTAGGAAATGCCAAGGGTTTTTTAAGTTGCCTATGCAACCTTATTTGCACATGAGTGTTGATAAAGACTTTATTACATGGTTTTTACTACTTGACTCCTGCCTCCTTTAAGCCAAGATCCTGCAAAAACTTTTGCATATGATTAATTGTATGTTGGCCCAAGGATTTCATATGCTTATGCACATTCATGCAAGGATTGGGGTCTGAGTACACAGGATGGACCCGGTACTCAAATCTGTGTACTGAGGTAGAATTTCAATATTTCTTCATTCAGTAACTTGTCCCTGCTCTTGCACACCATTCATATTGCATACCATTCATCTGCTGCACTGAGTAAAGAATTTTTTATATCCTAATGGACGTTTTGATTACATTCCTCAATGGGGTATCCTTATAAAACATTTATCTTCACTGAAACTCTGTTAGATGGGACACTGAAACACAAAGAGATCTATGGATACTTAGAGTTGTTAGAATGATTTATTAGATGAAACCAGATCACTATGTCTATAAATTTATGGCAGCTGGGCTAGCTATACAAACAGATGTTCTGCCAACATATCACAAAGCACAATTTTCCTTACTTACTTGATTACTTATAAATAACATAAGGGTAGTGCAGTGGTCTCTATTTCACAGACTTAATTAGAACTGGCAATGTGAAATTCTGATAGTTATGTAAGTGCAAATCCAGAGTAACTGTAAATTTCAATGCAAATGTGAACAGGATTTGGCACCTTGCATTTAATGGTGCTACCTACATTTAGACAAAGAGCAGAGGAAGCTTTTCAACATGCAATCTGGAGCTTTATTAAATTTTTCCCTAGTGAAATATTATTCCAGATCTCTTTTATTAAAGAAACACACATTACAGTATTTTAGGAAAAATGCTAAAGCAATAACCATTACCATAATGCTTCATTTTTTATTAAAAAAAGCAGAGACTCAAAATTCAAAACTAATATAGGAAATTACATTTCTATTGAGACCACTTCCAGAAGTCACTTTAGAAGCTCATTATATGCCTTGGGTTTTCACTTTCCTCTTTTCTGTTCCATCACTACTGAATTTTTCTTTATAATGTACAGATTGCTAACTGGCTTAGGACTCGCTGATCTTCCAGAACTTTAAGCTTAACTATATTAATAGAAACTTAAAAAACAACAAATAGTCTGGTAGCACTTTATAGACTATAAAAACATGTAGATGGTATCATGAGCTTTTGTGTGCTGTGCCCACGAAAGCTACATGTTTTGTTAGTCTATAAAGTGCTACCAGACCATTTTTTTTTAAGTTTATCCTGTACAGACTAACTCGGCTACTCCCAGAAGCTATATTAGTAGACACTGTCAGTATTTAGATAGCTTTGTGCTTTCAGGTGGATGATGGTGGGGGGCTGTTGAGTGTTTACAGGTAAAATTAATAGAATATTTATAACTTGATTTTCTGAAGAGTTTAGCTCGTTTTCAGGCACTGAAATGAAATGACAAGTGTTTATGTACAACAGTCCATTATTGTACCTGATGACTTTATTTAGCAGCCTAAATTTTTCTCTACCTGGGCTGTGTGTTACTAATCATTTTTTAAATCGTTTTTTAAATCGTTTTTTAAATCATTTTGCTCAGGTTCCTTAAAGAGCACCAGTTTTCTTTTGCAAATCTGGCTCTTTACATTTGTGTGTTTATAAATTTTATTTGAATATTTCCCCACCCCTCATAAAAACTGTTTGTAATACCTCAGAGTTCTGTCAAAAGGTAGTAAAGTTAGTGACTATAAAGTGATTTTCATATGCCATATTTCAGCTATTGTTTCTGTTAGGCTGCTGCTTCAACTCTCCCAACCCACATAGGAAACTTCAATTGACATCAGGTTTTTTATGCATGGTTTTATAACACACATTTCCAAACCTCAGGAAACTGCAAGGCAAAGGGGTTGATGAAGTAGGCCTTTCTGTGTCTAACTGTGATGAACCATGACATCAAGAAGCAGGACCTTTCCATTATGAATCAAAAAGCTATACAAAAGACAGGCAGTCAAGTCACCTGATCATCCTTCCTTTGAATTCTAGGAAGAGAAAACTTACTTCATACATAATATGCAGTAGAAGGTTTTCCACGTTACTGAATAAAATACAAATATTTAAAAATACAATGCCCTGTGATGTAACAGTTTGATTTACCATGTAACAATGGCCTCTGCAGAAAAAGAAGTATCTCATCCCCATTACAATTTTTCAGATAAAAAAATCCCATCCACACACAAATTCACAGAAAGAGATACCCTGTTTTGTATGCAACTGATAGTAGAGAATGCTAATAGAAAATAAATGGAATTTCAATACAGAGAGTGTATATAGGACACATTTTAATCCACATTAATTTTGTATCTATATATTTGTCCATGGATTTCATCTGAGATCTTTCTGTGTTATCCAGGCAAACTAAAACATGAATTAGAGAACATCAGTTCTGTCACAAAGGCTATGTTTATACAGCAGCATTATTTCAGAATAAATGATGTTATTCCAAAATAACATAGTCTGCATCCACACAGCAAGCAGTTATTTCAACATAATGTTGACATAATGTCGAGTTAAAGGACTTCTTAACTCTGACTCCTGTAACCCTCATTTTATGAAGAGTAAGAGAAGTCAAAGAAAGAGTGCTCTTTCTCCTACTTCCTGCTAAGCAAACAGCGCCAAATGTTGAAATAGGCTATTTTGACTTAATCTACGCAATTGATGTAGCTCAAGTTACGTATCTTAATTCAGCTTACCCCTGCAGTGTAGACGTGCTCAAAGGGATCAAAACTCTTTTCCCCTTTTCCATTTTAGAAGTATCCTGAATTCAATAGGTCTCATTCAATAGGTCTCAGTAGACTTCCAGGTAGAATAGTCCTGGACTGACTTAACTCAAGCAATTAAATTTATGCCAAATCAGTTCCAAGTACTGGAAGATATGGAGTTATCTGAGGATTTTCTACAATTATTTGTATATAGGTAGCTGTAGTCACTCAATTCCTCTTCACCTCAATATCCAACCAGCAGACCCTGTTTACACCTGGAGAAGGATCAAATAATAGGGTTACTTTAGTATTACTTCCTTTTAGTCCCAGTGCTCACTCTTCTAAGTTAAGGCAGTTGTTTTTGTTGTTAGTGCAGTTAAATTGGATAGTGTGTTCAACTGAAGTCTTTCAACTTCAGGATATAATTGAATTTTTATTCTCTGTGGAAACATTTGGCCTGTAGGCTACTTTTCTTATTCCAGGTTTTACAAAAATAGCTGCTAGTGGCAAGGCAAATAGTAATACCTGTGTTGCTTTTACCTCATTTTTACAAAAGCTTATACACATAGTCAGACACTGTCACTTTCACTGAATTCTTTTGTTCACTTTCTGTCAGTCATTTCCATGCATGCTGAACATCACTAGAGAGATTTATTTTGTTCATAGTTACTCAGAGCTAAATTCTGCCTTTGTATACACGGTAACACTCACATTGATTTGAGTAAGAGTGTCACAGACATAGAGAGCCGAGTTTCATGCAATGTATCTTGTACACAACAGTGTACTAATAATATTCTTCATTATCTTTGTACATAGACCCAATATCACCGAGACAAACAACACTCTGCATTTTTATTTTGTGTTATGTGGTAGTTATTTATTGGAACTCACTATCTCTACTGAAACTATTCTTTTTCAGATATCATCAGCTCTGAGAGATTTTATATATTCTGTTTCAAAAGGGAAATGCCGAGTCTTGTCAAAGATCACTTCAAGTTTGCAAGTATTAACATTGATTTCCAAAAGTGTAATTGGGCTTTCTTAGCTTCTAAATTGTTGATCTGATGGACTGAGAGCTCTTCCACTCACATCACAAATTACTATACATTATTTTGAGGTTGCTTTGAAATTATAATACCTATAGGACATTGTAACACAACCATAAGGAGGATAAGATATATGAAACAACATGAAATTTATTTGAATTTCAGGCATCAGTGCAAACTCAAACTTCAAATTTCAGCCCACATTAATTCCAGAGTTTCACTAAGGCTTTTCCTACTTTGACCAAAACTGCTTTTCTGACTTCATTGTGAAACCCCATAAAACCTAGGAAAAGGTTTTAATTGCTCTGCCAAGTACTGACTCCGAAACGCTGGTGATCCACTTAGCACTAAATAAACAAAGGCATTGAGGGCATGCCTATACTGCAGAGAGCAAGTACCTCAGCCTGCACAGAAGAGCTTGAGCTAGTGCACAAAAAATTGCACTGTGAACATTGCAGTTCATAGTCTCAAGCCCAGGGGATTGGGTAGGCTGGACAGTACAGGCTGCGTGTCCACAATCCAATGATTGCGGCACAAGCTAGAGCCCTGCTGGTGCAAGTATTTCTATTCTGCAGGCTTAATGCCAGCTGAGGTGTAAACATACCCTTTGTCTTTAATCACCTCTTTAGGTTCCTAAATAGAACATTTAGGCACCACCAACCTTCTCAACTCCACTGCTCAGCTACAAAATTTTTATCAGTGGGCAAAGTACTGAGCCACAACTAACACACCCTTTAGTTTGCACGTTTGGTTCACTAACTCCTGGCTTCACATCACCTGTTTTTTACCAAATTTCAACAACCCTTGATTAGATCAATGTGTTCTTTTTTCATATAAAATAATCCAGATTTTGTCTCATTTTCTTTGCACCTGTTTCATGTCTGAGGCATGGACTCAAGATGATCAAATATCAAGCTCAGTTGAAATAATTTAATCTAAAAATTATCAAACAGAGATTAGTACAGCACTATACACAATTCAGTAAGCAATAGATACATCACCAACTTTCCTTGTCAGTCCAAGAGCTAGATGCAATTCTCATTCACCCACTTAGTTCCCATAACAATATCATTTGAAACAAAGAAGAACTTTTGGCCAAAGAACATTCTTTCTGAAATAAATATGTTGTGATGTCATTTCTGTATAATACATTCTCAGTTTACCTTATTTATGTGTGAAGGCATGAAAAAGACTAGCAATTCTTCAAAATAATATCTGTCAATGAGTCCTTCTTACCCAACAATCATTGATTCCCCACTAGAAAACATCTGCTGTAACAATCATTCGCTATTAGAGCCAAAATATCTGGAGTTTAAAACATGAAGATGCCCAAGAACTATTATATACGGCCTAATGCAGCATTTCTCAAACTGGGGACCATGGACCCTTGGGAGTCCCCGAGGGTACTCCTGAGGGTCCATGGGCTCCACTGATTAACTCCTTCCTGACTCTGCAGCTCCCATAAGCCAGGAACTGTGGCCAGTGGGAGCTGCAAGAGTAATGCCTATAGGAAGGAGAAACATGCAGTCTCCTGATCCCCCCACCCCACACACACTTTTTTCTCCACTCACACCTATCTGAGGAAGTGGGTTTTGCCCACAAAAGCTTATGATACTATATATATTTTTGTTAGTTTCTAAGGTGCCATGGAACTACTTGTTTACAATGATGTAATGTTATCTCAGATGCAATAAAACACATTTGATTTGAGTTGTACAATAATATACCTATACGTTGGACAAGACTGGTCCTCGAGTATTCCACTGATTTCTAACATTGCAGTAGTGCCTCAATGTTCTGACAGAAGTTAGGGATCCATTGTAGCAAACACTGTAAGAATACATTGTGAGGGTGTTCCTTCCCCTAGAGCATTTTTACAATGTATGAAAAAAAGAGTGCCTGAGATGGGAAACTGAGGTATAGAGTGGTGAAGTGAACTCCCAAAGATCACTCAGTACCAGAACCACATATAAACCCCCCATCTCCTTACTACCCAAAGCAATGCTTACCCCCACGAGAACAGGTTAACTCATATTTTGACTTCTTCTATTCCTTTTCCATATGAATCTGGAGTCAGAATTAATAATAATATATTTTTCAGGTATTGTTAGTGCAAATATTGACCCCAGAATACTATCTTCAGAAGAAAGTTCATTATCTTTATTTCAATCTATTTTATATATTGCTTTTCAATATTGTTTTAAAGTATAGCAGGTTTTCTTAATGCTGCCATTATGAGGAAAATTAATTGTTAATATACCCTTCTTCTATCCGGAAGTCTAAAAAATTGTATCTTTTTGTTCCCCTTTTAGGGTGCATCTACACAGCACCCCAAATTCAAAATAAGATACACACTTTGTGCTATATAAATTGCATATCTTATCTCAAATCTATTTCAAAATAGTTTATTTTGAAACTTGACACATCTACACGGTACCAAATTTTGAAATTACATGCTATTTCGAGCCAGCCCTTATCCCTTGGGCAATAAGGTTTACCGGGATGGAGAAATAGCACACCTGTTATGTAGATGTGGGGTAGCTATTTCGAGATATCTCCATTATTCCAAAATAGCCGTGCAGTGCAGTGATTGTTTGGTTATTTTCCACTGCATTTCTTTGGATAACTTTTAGTTCCCTTGAAGCCTTGAGGATATCATTGTAAACGTCTTCAAACCATTTTTCAGTGAGTTTACTGTTTGGAAAGACCTAGAGTTTCATTCATGGAATGGAGGTTTTATGTCACTAAGGAAATAGAACAAATGCCATCAAACAGTTTTATCTATTTTATTTCAGATATAAACTCTAACTCATTGCAGAAACATTTGAAAAACAACTGAAAATTACTGTAGCATAGAGCTTAACTTCTGCTCAGGCTATTATAACATCCACATAAGAAAGATTTATTTACTTTTACAAAGAGTGGACCAAATTCTCAGAGGTGCCGTGCAAGTCAAATGGGTAATGCAAGTGTTCCAGCACTTCTATTTTGGAAAAAAATAAAGTTTCTTCTAAACATGGATGGAAGGAAATGGTTTTAGGAAAGTATGGGACCATTAGAACATGGGGTGCCAGACTATCTATCATGAAAAAAATGAGTTCCTTACTACTCAAGCTCCACATTTCCTGACAGGGGTAGAAGCCATCTGAATTTGGTGGCAGAAAAAGTGTATTTTATTCTGCTGTGGCTTCTGCTGCTACTTTTCTTTCATTAAATACACATAGATGCATATGAGCTGAGGTTGTAATCAGATTCTAGTAATTCAAATAATACTATTAGGTACACTAAAGAGTCAGAGAACTCTATGGTTTTATAATTACATATGAGCCATGATTTACAGTATACCCAAACATAGTATCAGTATAGATGTTCTTTTTTCCCCCACCTTGGGCTTCTTCTGAGCATCTGTGGTTCCTGTGATTCCTGGCACTGCTGATCTAAATCATCAACTATCTCTTTGGGCTAAAATCTATGGGTATGGCTACACTAGCCACCCTAGTTCGAACTAGGGTGGCTAATGTAGTCATTCGAACTTGCAAATGAAGCCCGGGATTTAAATATCCCGGGCTTCATTTGCATGTTCCCGGGCGTCACCATCTTTAAATGCCCGGTAGCTCGAACTACCTGCCCACGGCTACACGCAACATGGGCTAAGTAGTTTGAATTAACATTCTTAATTCGAACTACCATTACTCCTCATTGCAGGAGGAGTAACAGTAGTTCAAATTAAGAGTGTTAATTTGAACTACCTAGCCCGTGCCACGTGTAGCCGTGGGCAGGTAGTTTGAGCTACCGGGCATTTAAAAATGGCGGCGCCTGGGAACATGCAAATGAAGCCCGGGATATTTAAATTTACAAGTTCATTTACAAGTTCGAATGCCTACATTAGCCACCCTAGTTTGAACTAGGGTGGCTAGTGTAGCCATACCCTAAATTATCCACAGGCAAGAAAAAACAAATCCTCTGTTCATTGATGGAATGGGGCTGTTAGCAAAAAAAGAGATTAAGCAGCAAGATGGCAGCTCCCCTTAACCTTCTATACCTGTAGCTGGTTCCAATCTCTGATCTGAGAAACGATCACAGATGTGCACCAGAGAGAAGCTTCAGACAAAATGCATCTGGGAAGCTTAAGCGAAAGGGACTGATAGATACTGAGACTGAAATATGAGAGAAAACATTTCTGCAGAGATGAAATTACACAGAAAGTAGGGGAGAAAGAGGATAAAAAAGCTTGGAAAATTTCAGTGTCAATATTTTAGTATCACTAAATACTAACATAAGATATGAAAGGACACTTATTCTATACATTTTTCTCATTAAGTTCCTGACTTCACTTCTGAAACTTCAGACAACGCTGGTGGGTTTTGTTTGTTTGTTAGTTGTTTAGAAGCTATATTGTTAACATTTAAAGTTAAATATATATTAGTTAAAAATAAGTTTAAGATATATTCCTTATTTGTGTGTTTAATAATTATTTAATACAGATTGAACCTCTCTTATCCAGCACCCCTAGAACTTGACTGGTGCTAAACCAGATAATTTGCTGAACTATGGGAGGTCATTATTGTCTAGCAGCATTGCCAAGACTTCCACTGCTTAAGTGGACATCTGGTTAACTAAAATCATGCTGACCATGAATGTTGCTGGATCAGATGATAACAGACTAAAGAGGTTCAACCTGTCATTAATAACTATGTGATTTCTGGTACTACAGTGGAATAAATGGTAATCAACAAAAATATGTTTTAATGTAAATACAATATTGAATTATATTGAAAATATGAATTGTATCTCTATGTCTCCTCCTGAGACTATTTTCCCATTTTCATATAATTTATTGTTTTGTTTTTTCCCTAAATGTTCAAAAACAAAGTGTTCATTGGTGCATTTCTCATTAGAGGGCAATTGTGCATGCACAACTTCTGAAGATACCTTCTTCTAGCAATGTACTATTCATTCAATTTCACATTGTATATAATTAATGCAATCAGTTTTAAAATCTTTTGTTTTATGGATTAGGTGAATGAGTTAATAAATGAAAATTAATCATAATATCAATAACTTTCATCATTAAAAACGAAGCAGTAATCTATTCTACTTTATATTCAGTTTGGTTTTTATTTCAGGAATGTGACATTGAAGGTGCTTTCTTGACAGCTTAAAAGGGTAGGAAAATGAGTGCACTAGTAGCAGTATTAAAAGCTTCAGGATAAATAGCTAGCAGGAATATTTATTTGTTTGTTTGTTGGTTGGTTGGTTGGTTTGTTAGCCCTTAGCTAATTTAGGGGGTACAGAAATGAGGACTTCATCCAGTTATCCTCAACCATGATGACAGCTCAATATTATTCTGTCTTTGTAAATTCTTTTGATGTCCTGAAAATGTTCAGTGCCTTCGCATCTTTCAGCAGATAATACTGAAGCTAATGCAGAATTCTGTGTGCATTTGTGCATGCTTCCTAAGAGTCAACAGAAGATTTCAAACTTTCGAATGCAATTTTTAAGAACTCTCAATTTATAATTTATGAGGACATTTTTTTTTATTTTTAAACCAGAGAAATCCATTTTAAAAGAGCCTTGGTTCTAATCTCTAGTCTGTTGAAAACTGGAAATACAAAACAACAAAGCACAAATTGTTTATAGTTTTTGTAACGTGCACACAGAATTATATATTCTAGTTCCCTGTGGACTCCATTTCAGTTTTGCTTTACAGAATATGATTTTCTTTCAGTGTTCTACTGAAAAATATAAATAAGGAATATTGTAAAAACACTCTTTAAAAGTTATAGAACTTGATAGTTACTTATAATTTACACCTTCACTGGATAAAACTTGTGATATGCTAACCACAAAATGTCCCTAGTAGGTGTAACCCCACTGAAATCAATGAAGCTAGCTACTCTGCCATGACATTTTTAGACATACCCTTAGAAAAGGTACTAAGGGCCCTAGGGGAGGCCAGGTTGACAGCGAACCCGGCCAAGTGTCATCTAGGGAAGGAGGAGGTAACCTACTTGGGGTATACGGTGGGGAAGGGATGGGTGAAACCCGTAATAGAGAAAATTCAGGCCCTCCGAGGCTACTCCACTCCCACCACGAAACGACAGGTGAGACAATTCCTGGAGTTGGTGAGATATTACTGGCGCTTTGTCCCTAAATTTCCACCATAGCTTCCCCCCGACAGACCTGACCAAAAACCAATACCCACAGCAGGTGGAGTGGTCAGCAGCGTGTGAGAGGGCGTTTCAGACCTTGCAAGACCCCGGTGTTAGCCCAGCCAGATTTTTCCAAGCTCTTCATCCTACAGACGGACGCCTTCGAAGTAGGCCTCGGAGCCATGCTATCCCAAGAGGGGGAGGGAGTAGAACACCTTCTACTGTATCTAATCCGCAAGCTGTACCCTAGAGAAACCAAGTATTCCACCATAGAGAGGGAGGCGCTGGCAGTGAAGTGGGCCATGGATGCTCTGAGGTATTATTTGCTGGGCGGCACCTTTTTGATAGTTACCGATCATGCCCCCCAAAGGTGGTTGCAAATAATGAAAGACACCAATGCTCTTATCATGCGCTGGTATCTAGCATTGCAGCCGTATTCATTTCAAGTGGCACATAGGCCAGGGAAATGCAGACTTCTTTTCTCGCATAGGTTCTAAGAGAGGGAGGAGAGACTACTGGGGAGAATGGTCTTAAGGGGGGAGGTGTATGGCGGGGCAAGATCTAGTAGAAAGGGCAGAAATGGTGGGATCATTTCAGCAGGGAGATAGAAATAAGGGTTCAGAAAGAGGAGGAGAAGAAATCATGCTGAGAAAGTGTAATTATGATCACACCATTGAATGGAAAGAGATGTGAGTCTAACTCTCAAATCCACCACTTTAGTAAGAAACCAGATAAATTTGCACTAAGGTTGTGGTCTCCATCTCAGTTCTGAATCACAGTACCTCGCCAGTGTCCCAAAGAATGAAACATTTGTGGAAAGGTTACCACACAGTTTTGACTCTCCTACCAACAGTAGAAATAGTTTTTATATTAAAGATAAAGGGTAGAGAGAAATGGTCAGTTTTCAGAACTGAGAATGAGTGGGGGGGGATAGGTCTACACTGCTGATCTTTACAATTCTTTTGTCGGAAGAGGCTTTTCCAACATAGGGTATGTCTACACAACAGCATTAATTCGAACTAACTTAGTTCCAATTAGTTAATTCAAATTAAGCTAATTTGATATAGCGCATCTAGACTTAAAAACTAGTTCGAATTAGTGTTTTGCTAATTTGAACTAGCATATCCACACTGAGTTGACCCTGAACTGAGATTAAGGATGGCCGGAAGCAGTGCTGGCAGGGCATCAGATTAGGACTAAGTGTGGAGCCTAGGGCTGTGCTTAAAGGGACCCGACCCCCACCCCGGATAGACAGTTCTCAGGGGTTCCCCGCTTGCAAAGCAGTCCTGGTTTGGAGTGCCCTGAGTGCCCACACTCGGCACATCACAACACTCGGCCATCAGCCCGGCTGCACTTGCCAGAGGCGGCCATCCGGGGGGGGGGGGGTTAATCGGGAAGTTGCAGGAGAGCTTCTACCCCGAGGAGCACGCAGAGCCAGCTCAGTCCCCCCATTGGAGGCTTGTAACCCATTCCTCCCTCACCTCCTTCCACTTACCCCTCCCTAGCCCCCCTTCCTGATGTACAAAATAAAGGACACGTGTGTTCAAAAATAGAAACTCTCTTTATTGAACAAAACTCGGGGAGACTGGGCAAAGAAGGTGGGATAGGGGAAGAGAGAGGGTGGGAGAGGGGAGGGGAACTAAAATGATCAGGGGTTTGGAACAGGTCCTATATGAAGAGAGGCTAAAGAGACTGGGACTTCTCAGCTCAGAAAAGAGGAGACTGACGGGGGATATGATAGAGGTCTATAAAAGCATGAGTGGTATGGAGAGGGTGCATAAAGAAAAGTTCTTCATTAGTTCCCATAATAGGAAGACTAGAGGACGTCTGTTAGTTGGAATTAACTTTGTAGTGTAGACATACCCATAGAGATATAATACTTGTAAAGGAACACAGCAGCTCAAAATATCACTATTCTCTAACAATCATGACCTTTTTGGTGCCCCGAAGGCTTCCTATTAAAGCAGAGTTAAGGGCCCAATCACTGGGAACTGGGACAAAGAGAACTTAGAACTATCCATAAAGTAGACTTAATAAAATACCCTGGAAATCTGAGAATATCAATAGAAGCATGATTTTTTAAACTAAATGTATTAGGGATGTTAAGGACTAGTCAATTATCTGATAATCAAATGCGTATCGGACAGTCAGTCAACTAGTTGACTGGTCGATTCCCCCCCTTGCTGCCTCTATCAGGGTATGTCTACACTATAAAGTTAATTTGAACTAACAGCCGTTAGTTCGAATTAACTTTCATAAGCACTACACAGGCAAACCGCTAGTTCGAACTTAATTCGAACTAGCGGAGTGCTTAATTCGAACTAGGTAAACCTCATTCTACGAGGAGTAACGCCTAATTCAAATTAAGTAGTTCGAATTAAGGACTGTGCACTTAATTCGAACTAGTGGGAGGCTAGCCCTTCCCAGCTTGCCGTGGTGGCCACTCTAGGCACAAACAGGGAAACTCGTCTGCCCCCCTCCTGGTCCCAGAGCCCTTAAAGGGGCACGGGCTGGCTTCGGTACTTGTGCCAGGTGCAAGCCTGCCAGCACCCAGCCAGCAGACCCTGCACCTGGCACGGCACGAGCCAGCCAACCGCTGCCACCCAGCCCTCCGCCTCTTCCCGGGATGAGACCGGTGGCTCCCAGGAGTCTGCCTGGGACCGTAAGAGGCGGGCACCCGCCTGGTCAAGTGCAGACATCATGGACCTCATCCACGACCTCCGCATTAGGTACAGGAAAGTGGCCATCTAGGGCAGGATAGCAGCCAGCCTGGCCACCAAAGGCCACATGCAAACCCAGGAGCAGGTTTGCATGAAAATCAAGGTAGTCCAGTGAGACCCCCGACCCTGAGCCTTGGGCTTAGAACATAAGAGCATAAGAATGGCCTTACTGGGTCAGACCAAAGGTCCATCTAGCCCAGTAGCCTGTCTGCCGACAGCAGCCAACACTAGTTACCCTGGAGGGGATGGACTGAAGACAATGACCAAGCCATTTGTCTCGTGCCATCCATCTTCAGCCTTCCACAAACAGAGGCCAGGGACACCATTTCTACCTTCTGGCTAATAGCACTCTATGGTCCCAAACTCTATGACTTTATCTCACTTCTCTTTAAACTCTGTTATAGTTGTAGCCTTCACAGCCTCCTGCGGAAAGGAGTTCCACAGGTTGACTATGCTTTGTGAAAAAGAACTTTCTGTTATTAGTTTGAAGCCTGCTGCCCATTCATTTCATTTGGTGTCCTCTTGTCCTTATATTATAGGAACTAATGAAGAACTTTTCTTTATGCACCCTCTCCATACCACTCATGCTTTTATAGACCTCTATCATATCCCCCGTCGGTCTCCTCTTTTCTAAGCTGAAAAGTCCCAGTCTCTTTAGCCTCTCTTCATATGGGACCTGTTCCAAACCCCTGATCATTTTAGTTGACCTTTTCGGAACCCTTTCCAAGGCCAAAATATGTTTTCTGGGGTGAGAAGATCACATCTGTACACAGTACTGAAGATATGGTGTACCATAGTTTGATACTTCCCATCCTCCTTCTTCCCCTGGCTTCCCTCTTCCAGCTCCCTCCTCCCAGGTTTCCCCCTCCCCTCTACCACCCTCTCTCTTCCCCTCTCCCACCTCCTTTTCCCAGTCTCTCCAGGGGTTAATCCTCTCCCCCCAACAATTTTGTTAAATAAATAGAGTTTCTATTTTTGAACACACGTGTCCTTTATTTTTTACATCAGGAAGGGGGGCTAGGGAGGGGTAAGTGGAAGGAGGTGAGGGAAGAATGGGGTACGAGCCCCCGATGGGGAGGACTGGGGTGGCTCTGCAGGCTCCTCAGGGTGGAAGCTCTCCTGCAACCCCCGGATTGAGCCCCCCCCCCGGATGGCAGCCTGCGGCAAGTGCAGCCGGGCTGATGGCCGAGTGCTGTGATGTGCCAAGTGTGGGAATTCAGGGTACTCCAAGACAGGACTGCTTTGCTGTCCCTCATTGAGGTAAACAAGCAAGCGGGGAACCCTGAGAACGTTTGTCCGGGGTGGGGGTCGGGTCCCTTTAAGCACAGCCCTCAGCTAGCCTGAGACAGAAGCTCCACGTTCTAAGTCCTAATCTGATGCCCTGCCAGCACTGCTTCCGGACATCCTTAACCTCGGTTCAGGGTCCACTCAATGTGGACATGCTAGTTCGAATTAGCAAAATGCTAATGCGAACTTGTTTTTAGGTCTAGATGCATTAGTTCGAATTAGCTTAGTTCGAATTAACTAATTCGAATTAAGTTAGTTCGAGTTAGTGCTGCAGTGCAGACATACCCTCCGATAGAGGCAGCAAAGGTGCGGGGGAACAGAGGATATTTCAAAGTGGCAGTGCCACACAGCTGAGCCTGGAATCAGCTATGCAGTGCTGCCCCTTTGAAATGCTGCCTTGGTGTTTGAACGGGAGAGCTCTTAAAGGAGTATATCTATAAAAGTTATGTATAATTTAGTAAGAAAATGAAGTAGGGGGAGAATAAAGAGTCAAGGTTTTCCAAACCATGTTAATTCTGTCCTTAATGACTGCACTGTCCATACGACACAGGTATGCCACAAATTTCTAGATATAACTGTATAATAACTTCATATTTTTTTGGTTTAACCAGAAACTAGTTACCGAGGCAAATTAAAATGTTATGGGTAAAGCCCTGCATCCAATGAAGTCAATGAGAGTTTTTCCATTGACAAATGAAAGTAGGTAGTTTTCCCTATACATTCCTTTATGGTATATTGTTTGGTATTTTTCTTTTCTATAACACAATAATGTTGCATGCAACTTTAAAGGATTCAAAAAAAAAAATCCCTGAGCCAAAATAGTAAGGATTCACTAGGGCCAGGTCTACATGAAAGTCAACTTTAATTACGTAGCTGGAGTCAAAGTATCTTAAATCATGTTTCTCAATCACTAATGTGGGGGTGTACTGGGCCCGCCACCTTAACCCTAACCCTAACCCTAACCCTAACCCTAAATGTTAAATCGTGTTTTGGCACTGTCCACAGAGTGATAGGTCAATGGGAGCACATGCTCCCATCAAATTTTCTTATTACTCGTGAGGAGCACACTACTGGCACCGACGGGAGGACTCTCTCAGTTAGAATTAGTGTTTCTTCACTAGAACTGCTAATTCAAACCCTGGAAGATTGCCTATGACAGCTTTGATCTTCTGAATAGTGTAGACAAGCCATAAATCAAATCCTATATTATGTTATGGGTATAATTAATAATGTAAGTGTGGTTTAAAAACAGAAGGGGGAACCAGAAATTGCTTGGAACTTAAATTGGATACTAGCAAGCTGGAAGTCTCACCGATAATTGAATCTGGTGATATTCTATACATTAGGTGCTCTCTAATGTTCTTGTAACTATTTCTGTCTCTTCACACAGACCACTTCACACAGAGTCTGACGTGCTAGGTTTTAGGGGGGAAAAAGAGAAAATGAAATGAAAACAAGATGAATGGAAGCTGATTTTTTAAGAAGGGACTCTGCCATGGTTTATGCAGTAAATGGCCCCCAGAGAATTACACACAGAGTATTGAAGATGTAAGTTATTCTCCAGCTCCAGGGAGTTGAGGGTTATTTATACAATAAAGTATAAATTCTGATAAAATTTCCATTGTCTGATGGGAGGAAGGTGATGCTACCAATGCTACACCTTTTCTACTACAGTTTCTTTCTCTGGAGTATTTTTGCTAATCTTGACCCTTTCAGACTATATTCGGTGTTGCCAACATCATCTCTCTTGTTATTGATCATAACAGCCCTCCACCCTACCCAAAGATTTTTTGTCATTTCATTGGATACTTGAGCTGTCTTTTTTTTTTTTTTGCTTTTGATTTCAAGATCCTGTCTCATGCATTGCTTAAATACATCTCTTACTTGATCTCCTTCCCTGTTTTTTTCACCCCCCTGCAATTCACCAATAACACTGATAATTTCTTTGTCTGTTCCTCTCACCAAAGGTTTGTAATATTCTCCATGCAGCCTGTGAGGGTTTCGGGGTGCGATCACCCCCTCCCAGTCCGAGAGGGGGGGTCTGCGGACCCCTTTTGGTCCTCCTTTTGTCCTGTGTCGTCCCTGGGCCGCCGGTGTGGAGTCCGGGCCCCTGGGGTGCGATCACCCCCTCCCAGCCAGAAGGGGGGGTCAGCGAACCCCAGGCCGTGAGTACCCGCCGAGCGGGATGGGGGGCCGGAGCCCCTAGCCTTAGGTCCTCCTCCCCCAGTCCGGGGTTCTAGTTTGGTCCCAGTCGGTTAGTGTGGCTGTCGGGTGCTGGACGCTCCCCGTGTGGAGGGAGGGGGACCCGGTCCCGCCCTCTCTCCGGGTCCCAGCCCGGGGCCCTGAGCGCCGGGGCTGCTAGCGCCCCGGCACGGCGGACGAGGGGGGGTGAGGATTCTCCCCCCTGTGGCCCGTCCACCCACGGCCGCCAGAAGCGCCCTGCCCCGGGCTCCTTCCTCCCTCCCGTTGGGTCTGCCGGCTGATCCCCGTCGCCCTGGCGCCTACCTTGACTTGGCGGTCTGTGGCGTCTCACGTTCCGGTGGAGTCCCGGGGGTGAGCTCTCCGGCCCTGGCGCGCTCCTGGCCGTCCCGGTCTCTCCTAACTCGGCGTGGTGGGGTCCTCCTGCCGTCCGGCGAGGGGCTGAGTGCTCGCCAGGGGCAGTGGCTGTCCCAGAGGCCCCGGGACCAGCGCCGGGCCGGCAGCCGGGCTGTATGGCGCTCACGCTCCGTCCTGCGGTGGGGGCTGCTCCTCCGCCGCCGCGAGGAGCCTGCGCCCCGCTTCTCCGGCGGCGGGCACTTTTAAACTGGCCCGCCGCGCCGGCCGCCACCCAGGGCCCCGCCCCTTCCGGGCACGCCCCCGCTGGCGGCCCTCGCCAGTTGCCGTGCGCCCCGGCCCCGCCTTCCCTGCGTGGGCCGGCGGGGGGGGAGCCGCCCATCAGCTGCCGGCGCAAGCGCGGGGGAAGCGCCCCCGCCTGCCGCCCCCGGCGGCTGGAGTTGCGGGGTTGCTGGGGGGTCTGGGGCCGGCCGGCAGAGCCCCGCTGGTGAGGACTCCGCTCGCCCCGCCCCCGGGAGAGTGACGGCCGGCGGGGGCTCCGCTCCCCTCGCCCCTGGTCCGGGGCCGGCCCGTCACACAGCCCTTTTGCTAATGGAATGTCCTCTCAAAATGCCTTCTCCAGTTCATTTTCCTCTTAGTCTTCAAAGCTTCCCATAAAACTCAGCTCTGCCTCAAAACCTATGAGGCATGATGTCAAGGAAAGGAAGAACATGTACATGAGTAGCAGAGTCATATATAGTATGACTCTCCTACTCACCAACTTATGGGTATGTCCACACTAACAGCCGTTAGTTCGAATTAACTTTCATAGGCGCTACACAGGCAAACCTCTAGTTCGAACTTAATTCAAACTAGCGGTGCGCTTAATTCGAACTAGGTAAACCTTATTCTACAAGGACTAACTCCTAGTTCGAATTAAGTAGTTCGAATTAAGGGCTGTGTAGCCACTTAATTCGAACTAGTGGGAGGCTAGCCCTGGTGGCCACTCTGCCCCCCTCCCAGCCCCGGAGCCCTTCAAGGGGCACAGTCTGGCTACAGTGCCCGTGCCAGGTGCAAGCCTGCCAGCACCCAGCCAGCAGATCCTGAACTTGGCAAGGCACGAGCCAGCCACCCGCTGCCACCCAACCCTCCGCCTCTTCCCGGGACCAGGCTGGTGGCTCCCAGGAGCCTGCCCGGGGCCACAAGAGGCGGGCACCCGCCTCGTCTAGTGCGGACATCGTGGACCTCATCCACAACCTCCGCACTAGGCACAGGAAAGTGGCCGTCTAGGGCAGGATGGCTGCCAGCCTAGCCACCCAATCAAGGTGGTTCAGTGAGACCCCCGACTCTGAGCCCTGAGCTTAGAACAGCCATATTAGGTCAGACCAAAGGTCCATCTAGCCCAGTAGCCTGTCTGCCGACAGCAGCCAACACCAGCTACCCCAGAGGGGATGGACCGAATACAATAACCAAGACATTAGTCTCGTGCCATCCATCTCCAGCCTTCCAAAACAGAGGCCACGGACACCATTTCTATCCCCTGGCTAATAGCACTCCATGGACCCAGCCTCCATGAATTTATCTAACTTCTCTTTAAACTCTGTTCTAGTTCTAGCCTTCACAGCCTCCTGCAGCAAGGAGTTCCACAGGATGACTATTTGCTTTGTGAAGAAGAACTTTCTGTTATTAGTTTGAAGCCTGCTACCCATTCATTTCATTTGGTGTCCTCTAGTCCTTTTATTATGGGAACTGATGAAGAATTTTTCTTTATGCACCCTCTCCACACCACTCGTGCTTTTATAGACCTCTATCATATGCACCCTCAGTCTCCTCTTTTCTAAGCTGAAAAGTCCTAGTTTCTTTAGCCTCTCTTCATATGGGACCTGTTCCAAACCCCTGATCATTTTAGTTGCTCTCCCCTCTCCCACCCTCTCTCTTCCCCTCTCCCACCTCCTTTTCCCAGTCTCCCCGAGTTTTGTTCAATAAAGAGAGTTTCTATTTTTGAACACACATGTCCTTTATTTTGTACATCAGGAAGGGGGGCTAGGGAGGGGTAAGTGGAAGGAGGTGAGGGAGGAATGGGGTATGAGCCCCCAATGGGGAGGAGTGGGGTGGCTCTGCGGGCTCCTCGGGGTGGAAGCTCTCCTGCAGCCCCTCGATTGACACCCCCCCGGATGGCAGCCTGCGGCAAGTGCAGCCGGGCTGATGGCCGAGTGCTGTGATGTGCCGAGTGTGGGCATTCAGGGCACTCCAAGACAGGACTGCTATGCTGTCCCTCATTGAGTTAGACAAGCTAGCAGGGAACCCTGAGAACTGTCTGTCCGAGGTGGAGGTCGGGACACTTTAAGCACAGCCCTCAGCTAGCCTGAGACAGGAGTTCCACACTCTAAGTCCTAATCTGATGCCCTGCCGGCACTGGTTCCGGCCATCCTTAACCTCGGTTCAGGGTCCACTCAATGTGGACATGCTAGTTCGAATTAGCAAAACTCTAATTCGAACTAGTTTTTAGGTCTAGATGCACTAGTTCGAATTAGCTTAGTTCGAATTAACTAATTCAAATTAAGTTAGTTTGAATTAGTGCTGTAGTGTAGACATACCCATATATAGCAATTCTGGCAACTGCTTTACATCTGAAGCTCCCTGTAACTTGAGATATCCCATCAAAGCTTATGGGCTTGGCATGGGAACAGGAATTTGCCCATGAATAACAGTGTGCTAGTTCAGTGCCTTGTGGAGTATTCCCATGGTCTTTTAGTGTGCCCATGATATGTAATGCCATGTTTTTTTCTGTATGTTTTTTGGGGGAGGGGCCAGGTATTTACATGCCATTTCATGGAGAATTAATCCAGAAGAAGCCATTATGATAATCTTGTCTGATCTATGTTATGCAGAAGATCAAACTAGATGATAACAGTACTACCTTCTAGTTTTCTAAAAATGAATGAATAACGTTTCATCATATTTCTTTCAATTATTTCCTGTTCCAGCTAGTGTACATCTTTTAGAAAAACTACTTAACCTTGATTCAACATTTGCTAGTGATAGAGAATGTACCACAACCCTTTGTAAATTAATATATTGGTTAATTAGCCTTGCAATTAAAAACATGTGCCTTATTTTCCATCAGAATTTGTCTAGTTTCAACCCTCAGACATTGGATCTTGTTATACTTCTGTTTGCTGGGCTGGAGAACCCATTATCAAATATTTGTTCCCAATGTAATTACTTGTAGACTGTGAACAAGTCAGTTTTTAGTATCCTCTTTGTTAAGAATAGACTGAGTCTCTCATTATAAAGCTCATGTTCCAGTATTCTAGTCATTCTTGTGAGTTCACATTAGCCTTCATGCACACAGCGACACAGGGGGAGCTCAGGTTCAGCTGATTATCAACCATGATCCCATCCATCAGAATCACTGCTTCCCCGGATGGAGTCTCCCATCCTATACATGTTGCTTTTATTCCTTGTTCCTTGATGAATAACTTTACATTTGACAATATTAAAACACATCTCTGCCAGTGACCTGCCCTATGCAAATCTGTAAAAAATAAATAAAATTTCAGAAAATCTGGCGCTGTCAGACCACTTTTCCCAGCATATTTTAAAACAAATGTCTCCACCGATTACAAGACATGACACATTGCATAAAGCTCTTATTGAAGATGGCACAACTCTGCTTGACAGATAACGTCAATGAATCCATCAGCCAGAAAGAAGTCTGAATAAGTTGCTAGTATTTAAAACAACAGAGTGACTCCAATGACGAGACAAAATGAATAGGACAAAATTCCTGTTATATAACAGAGTAACTGAACATCAAAGACTTTGTAAATTTTTTTCATTTACTGTCCAAATGCTTGTTTTAAAATGTGTTTCTCTGTTATAGAAGCCTGGCAAAGATTTATTGCTGTGCCATTTTTAAATTATAATAGGGATAGTATTTTTGTTAGCATAAAAGCCTTAATGTGTTGGTAACACCTTTGTATGTCAACAATAGCACAGAAGACTTAAAGAAACACCCCAAGGAAACATTGTCAAGAAACGCTCTCTCATTCCTTGAAACTCATTATGTAATTCATTCATTATAGGAATTGAATATAAGAACCTTTTGAAAGCAGCAATTGACAATTATATTAGAGCATCATAATAAATATTCAACAATATTTTTACTAGATAAGCATTTTTTGTGGGAGATTTTAAATACAAAGTAACACCATGATACAACAGGCTATAATAAATCATTTTTAAAGTTGCAAACTAAATGCTTTTCATTGTAGGGCACTATATCATTTCACTAGAGAGCATTAAGTTTTCTGAAAAATGAGAATTTCCCTTGAAAGCAAATAATGACACTTACTACTTCTTTTTTATTCCTGTTCACTTAGTATGTAGTGTTTCCAAATTATGAAACTTATTATTAATTTTCGTTATATTGGAGAGTGTGAAAATCATTCATAATGAACTAAAACCATTGTAGTGACAGACACACACAACTGAAAAATAAATTAGCTCAAATGGATGGTAATTTAGCCACACAATTGCTCTTAATTAATCCTTTTTTGTGTTTTAAAATAAAGAAGTTCCAAGACATAAATTGGTGTGAGGAGTGGGTTCTTCAGCAAGATGTGTTTTTTAATTCAATCGGGACTGTGTCGTCAAAGTTTGAAATGCCAAATTTGGTGGCCTGACTGAGACCATGTCTGTAATGGAACTTGGAACCAAGTTTAAGAAACCATATTCAATACACATTTCCAGATAAATTAGCAGAAATACCCGGCGTCACCCAGGGAAAATATAATAAAAGGTGTGATGAATGAACTATGTCAGTGACATTAAGATGGCATATGTTATTGGAAATACTTTTCTCTTATTTATTACTTTAAGAAATTAACATAGCTAGTAGTTTTTCTGTTATCATAGGAAAAGGATCTCGTAGTTGCGGTTTGTGACATGCTTAACAGAAAATTCCAGCAAATGCCTATGATCAGGCGCTACTTTAAAAGCTAATTAGTGGCCCAGTTGGTGCTCTGGGAACCCAACTGAGGCTGTGGGGGAAGCAATTTTGAGATATAACCAATCCAGTTATTTAAGTTAGGAATTCGTGACAAATTTTGTGTGTCTATGATCAGGCGCTACTAAAAGCTAATTATCAGTGGGCCCAATTGGGGCTGTGGGGGAACCGGGAGAACCGATGTCGAGTATAACCAATCCAGTTATTTAAGCTAGGAAATCAGTAGTATCCATTCAAAATTTGGTGTTTCTAGCTCTTACCGTTTCGGAGATCTTTTGGGAGAAACAAACAAACTTTCAGAAATATTTATAAGATAAGGTTATTATCTATCAAAAATCTGATAAGTGTTCTAGTTCATTTAATCATAGCATCACTAATCAGAGTGGATGAGACCCAATATATTATATCATCTATTATATTTCAGTTTGTCTGTCTGTCTGCCTATTTGTTTGTTTGTGTTTGTTCAAGAACTCCTCCTGAATAGTAAGAGCTAGTGTAAGCAATAGAATTGCCCCGTTATTATGGGGAACTACCTCGTAAAATGGACTAGAAAAAGGATCTGTGTTCCCACTCCCAGGTCCTTTATCCAGAAGCCTCCATGATCTTGAGGGTTCCCCTTCCACTCCCCTGTATGTCAGAGTCCTTGTAATCCCAATAAGGATAGCCCCAGAATTACTGAAGGGCTTTCCCCCTAACCATGTTATGGTCACCTGGGGCAGGAACTAGGCTGTCCACCTTTCTGAGTGCTCTCTTCTAACTGGATGTTTCCCTGATCAACTGATGTTTACATACAGTTAAAAGCAAATGCAATTTATTTAACAGCAATCGAGTAAAGAAAAGAGAATAAGGAAAAAAATGAAAAAACGTTAATGGAAAACACATTGCTCCACTCTATGGCATGGAGACCTCACAGTGTCTCTGGAATGCAAAGACAGATCATAGCCTGTTTCTTGTAAGTCCCAGGCCTCTTTCTCAGGAGCTGGCTGTGCCACAGGGATGCTTCAAGTGAGACACTTTGGATGGTAGTAACTTTCTCCCTCGTGTCAGCCCCACTCCCTTCTTCCCCAAGTCTGGCCTGCAAGGTCTTTTGGCTGGTGGAGTTGCCCTGCACTGGGCCTCTATCCCTGGTCCCTGCACTCTCCCCTGCTGCTCACCGTACCAGCTCCAGCACGCTCCAGGCAAGCTCCACTCTCTGCTGCATTGCCTTCAGCTCCTGGGTTGCTTCTCTATCCCTGAGGTTACATCTACACTGCAGGCTTCTTGCACAAGAAGCTTTTTGCAAAAGAGATCTTCCATAAAAATGTCTTGTGCAAGAGAGTGTCCACACTGCATGGATGTTCTCTCAAAAGAAAGCTCTGATTGCTATTCACAGAATAGCTATCAGTGTACCTGTGCTTTCTTTCTTTTTTTTTTTTGAGTAAAAAAAGGCCATGTTGTCCATCCACGCACACCTTTTTGTGCACTTCCTTATAGAAAGAGGAATACCTATACCACAAAAACCCCTCTGTTCTTTTGATTTACTGTAAATTTACTTGCACAAAAATGCCCTTGAGGTGTGGATGCTCCATGGGTTTTTGTGCAAAAACATGTGTTTTTGCGCAAAACCCCTGTAGTATAGACGTAACCTGAATCCTGAACCCCCTCACTCGTAGCCCTATGTTCTGAGCCCCTCCATGAGAACCCAAACAATGCTGCACTAGTCTTAAAAATTGTTTGTTTTCACTTTTGTGAGAATAAGTCGATTACAGTTTGATTTAATTGTATGCTTTTAGGCATGAAAAACTACTAAAAGCCTACAGGAGCTGAAAACCCAAATCCTTTGATAGGATTCAAAAGGAGGACATCAGCACTGACCCGGAGAAGGGTGATTATAACCTTCATCTCCCCACTCCTGGATGGACTCTGTAACGGTATGTCTACACTACAAAGTTAATTCGAACTAACAGCCGTTAATTCGAACTAGCGGAGCACTTAAATCGAATTAGGTAAACCTCATTCTATGAGGACTAACACCTACTTCGAATTAAGTAGTTTGAATTAAGGGCTGTGTAGCCACTTAATTCAAACTAGTGGGAGGCTAGCCCTCCCCAGCTTGCCCTGGTGGCCACTCTGGCCAAACCAGGAAAGCTCTTGCCCCCCTCCTGGCCCCGGAACCCTTTAAGGGGCACGGTCTGGCTACAGTGTTTGTGCCAGTTGCAAGCCTGCCAGCACCCAGCCAGAAGACTCTGCACCTGGCACGCCATGAGCCAGCCACCCGCTGCCACCCAGCCCTCTGCCTCTTCCCAGGACCAGGCTGGTGGCTCACAGGAGCCAGCCCGGGGCCGCAAGAGACGGGCACCCGCCTGATCAGGTGCGGAGATCGTGGACCTCATTGAGGTTTGGGGGAAAGCCTCCAACATCCACGATCTCCGCACTAGCCACAGGAACACGGCCATCTATAGCCGCATAGCTGACAGACTGGCCGCCAGAGGCCACATGTGGACCCGGGAGCAGGTCTGCTGCAAAATTAAGGACCTGTGGCAGGCCTACTCCCGGGCCTGCCAGCCAGGGGCCGACCTGGAGGCCTGCCCCCACTTTGAGGCCCTGGACCACATCCTGGGGGCTCACGCCATCCATGCCCCCTGGGTGGTGATCGACTCCGGGGCAGAGGGCGTCATCACTGACACCGAGGAGGAAGAGGAGGATGCCGAGAGCCAGGAGCTTGCAGGGAGCTTGCCCAGGACCCAGGACCCCCGAGGCACCCCACAGAGCACATTGCCTGTGTCGTTGGAGGCTGGGGAGGGCTCCACATGTGAGTACCATCATGCTTCCCTTATGTGTACGGGGGCTTGGAGGGAAAGGGAGCCCAGGGACCGTGCGCCTGGGCCTTGCCCACCATGGAGCAGCAGCTGGGTGTCATGCAGGGGCCCTGGCCTTGCAAAGGGGGGCTGGGTTTCTCCCACCTTGTCCCCAGAGAGAATTGACCGTTGCTCTTGTTTCACCACTGCCGCAGCACCTGGGACTGCAGGGCGCACCACCCTGCCTGCAACAGCCACCCGCACCCAGGCCAGCAGGTGCACCAGGAACCATGAGGAGTACCAGCGGCGGCACCTGCGGTTCCTGGAGCACCAGCTCCGTACCCAGGACCTGCGGCTGTGGCAGCGGAGTGTGGAGGCTCTGGAGGAGCAGGGCCTTGACCTCAGAGGCTACCTCCAGACCTTGGTCGACAGGTTCCTGCCTCCTCCTGCTCCGGCCCCTGCGGCCGTCCCAGCTCTCACTCCTCCTCCTGCCCCTGATCCCCCACCCGCTTCCTCCTCACCCCCTGTCCCTCCTACCCCACCCTCTACACCCACTCCCCGCCGACACCACCACACCTGCAGTGTTGTGAGACAAGAGAGCCAGCAGGACCCCCAACTCTGAGCTTTCCCTTCCCTTCCTCCCCTTCCTCCCCCTTCTAGCTCCCTCCCCCCAGGTTTCCCCTCCCCTCTCCCACCTCTCTCCTCCCTCCCCCCACCCCAGTTATGTAAAATAAAAAGAGATTTTTGTTGGCAAAACAGGTGTCTTTATTTGACATTCGGATGGGGGGTTAGAGAGGGGAGGGGGGAAGGGTGGAAGAAGGCCCCAGTGGGGCATGCAGGGAGAATTCAGTCCTCCTCCTCCATCTGGAAGCTCTCCCGCAGGGCTTCCCGGATCCGGACGGCACCCGCTGGGCTTCCCGGATGGCGGCGGTGTGGGGCTGAGCATACTGGCCAGCCATACAGTCAGCCTCAGCCATCCAGGCTGGCAGGAAAGCCTCCCCATTCCACTTGCACAAATTCTGCAGCACACAACATGCTGCCACCACGGGAGGGATATTGTGCTCGACGAGGTCGAGGCAGGTGAGGAGGCACCTAAATCGTGCTTTCAATCATCTGAAGGCCCCCTGCACCACGATGCGGGCCCTGGTGAGCCTGGCATTGAAGGCTTGGCAGGAGGGGTTGAGGTGCCCCATGTACGGCTTCATGAGCCCGGGCTGTAGGGGGTAGGCCTCATCCCCCACCAGGCACACGGGCATGTCCACCTCCCCGACCCTGATGTGGCGATCGGGGAAGAAGGTCCCGGCCTGCAGCCTCTGGCACACGGAGGAGTTCCGGTACATCTGTGCATTGTGTGCCTTGCCAGACCAGCCCACATTAATGTCCGTGAATTGGCCCCAGTGGTCACACACGGCTTGCAGGAGCACGGAGAAGTACCCCTTGCGGTTGATGTACTGGGAGGCCTGGTGTTCCGGGGCATGGATGGGAATGTCCGTCCCGTCGATGGCTCCTCCTCAGTTGGGGAACCCTAGGGCGCCGAACCGTCGGATGACAGCGTCCAATAGACATACCCTAACTGCTGTTCTGTAATGTGTTCACTCACACTCCTGCTCAACTAATATTTACATATTACACAATGGAGCAGTTGAGTAGCAGAGACTGAGATTTGATCCAGAACATTTGGTCATCTTAACTGAAATATTCAATGTTCTTCTCCAGTCAGTGTAGAAGATTGCTGCCACAGAATAGAACAACTGATGATGAGATTATATGTAATATAGCCAAAGTCAGCTCTTATTTTGGAATACTGTCACACTGCCCTACTGGATAATACAGGCATCAAAATATGCCCATAGAATCCCTGAATATGATTACTTATCTGTGAAGCACCTCTGTTAATATCCAAAATAATAGTAAATATACAAATGAACATAACAAAAATTAAAGGAGTTATTATTTACTAACATGTACTAATAAGGGTTCCTCATGATTTACAGATCCAAAAGCTTTGGCAAAGGCTACATATTTAGACCACATATTTTCTCCTAGAACTTTTCCTAAAGCTGAAAGGCTGTATTACCCTATCCATACCAGAAGCCACTGTGAGACTCTGGGAGGATGGGATCCACAAAACAGATTGCAAGTTTCTTTCATATGACCCATAAAAAGAATTTTACCCACAACAGAGAGCAGGGAAATGTCATGGTGCTTATCATAGTTTGCCCTGCCACCCTTATATTTACAGAGATGGTCAACGTTTATCTTCTTTAAACCTTCTGTTACTTGCTCTTGCCCTCAGATAATGAAAAAAGAGTCATGTGATGTGCCCTACAATGTAGTAACCACCCTGTTTATAGAACTTTACTAGACTGCCTCTCAACTCAGGAGCTTTTCTGTGCGACAACTGCTTGATTGCTGTTATGGCCTCATATAAAGTAGGAGCTACCATAAGTTCTTCTTTTAAGGGAAGGTGTAGGACAGTATTACTTGCTTTCTCGGAAATATTGAATGAAATCTAAGAAGACATTTGAAATATTGCGCCTTTGGTCAATTATTACCTTTTTGTCAGTTGAGAAATGATTGCTTATGAGCGGTATCCCAGTGCATATTGCTTAGGGGTTATTCCATAATACCTGGGGCCATGATCAGGAAGAAGGTCAGCAAAGATCTTTTGGTGTCTTCCTGGCCTGCTGCCAGTTGTATCTGCTCTCCTTTCTCTTCACCATTAATTTTTCATTTCCTGAACTCTAGTCCAAAACATATTTGCTCAGTAATATGCTGCCTTCCCAGCAGAGTCTTGTCTGCAATGTAGATTGATGGGTAGCCTGCTATGGGTTCAAAAGTCAGCATATTTCAGGATCGTTTAAATCAAAGCTCTTTTCATATTTCCTCTCAACAAGCAGAGAACTTCAGCAGCCATATTATATGTCATATCCCAAAAATGTTTCTAGACTGTCTCAACATCTATAACTTAGGGAAATATTTTCATGGGCTTGTTACATTTCAGAAGCTATTTTCAGTCTATTGTCTGACCAGTGGTTAATGCTTCTCATAGTTCTCATGGTGCAACCGAGTATGACACTGTGAACTCCTCACCATATAATAACATAATTAATAATGTCCCAATGTTTTGAACAAGGGTTCATCCATATTGTCCTATACTTGATGGATTGCTGGAAAAACTCTTGGTGGCAATTAGGTTGTATATGAAACTGGGTTGATGACTATCAACTAGGGGTGCTGGAACAATTTGTATAGTATAGAACAGTGAGTGAGAACTTTCAACAGTATCCTCTGCCTGGTCTATTGCCATGCCGCTATTTCCACAGGACTTGGATTAAAAGGTTGAAGAATCAGCAGTGCGTTCCTGAATCACCATCACTATGTGCCATTCTAGTCCTGCTTTCTTGTCCTCCCAAGTCAGGATCTATACTAGCGAAGAAATGGCCACAGGTAGGCTGGCAAACATGGAAACAAGTTTAAATTCTGAATTTCTCATTTTAGAGAATGCCATTGAATCTGCACAGTGTGATTAAATCATTCTGTAATGGTAATTTTGTGTTCCTAAACATTATAATTGTAATTAGCTGCAGTCATTGGGCTTGCTTACAACACACTTATTAATACATGCTAGAATGATGGCAGCCTATATTTGCCTTCTCCACTATTGATATTGGGTATCTCACATTTTATAGTGCCACCTGTTTCTCCACAACCCATTGTTGGTAAGGCCATGATACGGTCTATGACTGCTTCCTTGACAGGTTTCCCTGCTTATTCTTCAGGAACTCTCTGCAGCTAAAGGGCATTCAGTTATCTGCATCCAATGGATATGCTTGGTGGCAAGTGCCCAGAATCAGCCAATATAGATTGCCATTGAGTGTTGTAGAGACAGTGCCATAACACAGACATACTATGTACATACAGACTGAAGAATCTATGCACTGTCTCCCTGTTCTGCTTAGTTATTTGAAATCATCCAGGCTTCAAAAACAAACAGCTGAAAATAATCTGTCAAACAAAATGTAGAAAAGAAGAATGGAGTGAAGAGGAGTATGGAAGAATAGAGAAAAAGAAGGAACGGGTGTCTTACAGGAATGGAAAAAATTCACACATTATTTACTTTGTGGATGTTTCTAATATATAAGAAAAGATTTAAAAATTGTAGTTCAGTTTTTCATTTTGAATTCATACATGTGGAACTCTTCAGACAAGAGATTGGATGCTCATAACTGCCTCATTGTTTAAAAGATAATGATGTAGGTTCAGAGCTCTTCTTTTTACCAGAAAGTTCACAGCTTTCATCCCCGACATTTTACAAACCGCAGTACATACTTTTAAAAGCACTTCCCTGTGGAACTAAGTAATTGCAAATTGTAGTAACCAGCACTTTTGAGGTAAATCAGGCAATCCAGTACTCAGCCTTTTTAACCCATGATTCTGACATTATTTCTTGTCCCAATTTAAGTCAATTTTAGACATATACGTGGTGGACACTTTACACAGAAAAGTTGTAGAGGAATTGTTATCTATTGTATAGAAGTTCTGGATTGTGACCTGAGTTCTCCTGCTCACCGACTTTGGGCAAGTGTTTTCACTTCTCTAGGCTTTTTTATCATTTCAGTTTATACAATAAGATCTTCAAGATCAAGAGTACACATAATAATGATAACATACAATCTTATGCATGCTTGTAAAATACCTGGATGATATTGTTAGAAAAGATCATCTGTTGGTCAATTAAATTTTAAGCTGTCGAATTGTATTTACTACTGATTTTACAGAATTTCTTAAAAGCACCACCAGTCTTTGTTGCAGTTTACCTCGCTAGTTTATGCTTATGCAGAAAGAGCATCTCTTGCTCCAAAACAGAAAACAAGTAAATGTGCCCAATCAATACTTTCATAGAATCATAGAGCTGGAAGAGACCTCAGGAGGTTATCAAGTCCAGCGCCCTGCCCAAAGCAGCACTAATCTCAACTAAATCAACCCAGCCAGGGCTTTGTCAAGCTTAGACTTTCTAAAGTAACCAGCCATTTTGGGGTCCCTATTTTGAAATAATATTAAAGTACTGGATTTTTTTCAAAGTGCAGGGGGCTGACTGGAAATGGGGTCTCAATTAAATACAATTAAATACAACCTGGACAAATGAAAAGTACTTGGAATGATCAATTGCCCAAATTCAATGTGGTAATTGACTGCCTAGGAAGATACACTGAATAAAAAAGATCTGGGGGTTCTAGAGGATGACAAACTACATACAGTCATGTATATAATACTGCAGGGAAAAAAAGAGATCATTCTATCATGTATTAATCGGTATGTTGTAAGCAAAGCACAAAATATAATTCTTCCACTCTATTCAGCTCTGATAAAAGTTTCAACTGTCTTCAGTCTGGATACCACACTTTAGGAAAGGTGTGGACAAATTAGAGAAAGTCAAGAGGAGAGAGGCAAAAAATTATTAAAATTCTACAAAACATGACCTATGAGGAAAGATTTAAAAAATTGGTTGTTTACTTTGAAGAAGAAAAGACTGAAGGAGAGGGGCATATGTTTCAAGTGTATAGTAAGTTGTTATAAATAGGATGGTGATATATTGTTCTGCTTAACTGCTGAGGACAGGATAGGAAGTGATGGGCTTAAAATACAGCAAGGGAGAATTATATTAGACATCCAAAAAAAGTTCTAAGTTTAATCTTCCAGCTAGACACTGGGGGCGTTTTATAGAGCAGGCTAGAAAAACAACTGTCTGAGGTGATCTAGAGCAGAGTTTCTCAAACTGCTCCGCGGAGCCCCAGGGCTCTGTGAGACATCTCCAGGGGCTCCGCGAGGTTGACAAACTGGAAACGTCAATAGGTACAACACATACAATCAGTGGACTGCTGGGGCTCCGCATTTTCTCCAGAGCCCAAAAAGTTTGAGAACTGCTAATCTAGAGAATACTGCCTCTAGTCTCAGTGCAAGACACTAGACTAGATGACCTAATGAGGTCCCTTTCAGTCCTACATGTCTATGGTGGAGGTTTACAAAGGAATCGAAGACATTTTATAATTTTAAGAGCTCATTGTTGGCACAACTCTATTGTGCGCAGTGATAGTTTTCTATCATTGATTTCAACAGCAGCATAGTTAGTACAATGACAAGGGGAGACATTTTTAAAACCCCACCCCACAATTTTGTAAGCATAATATGTTTTGGATTATTCTTTACCTACCTGTGAGCTGTTTATATCATGCTCTTACCATCACAAATGTAACATGTTATATGCTTTGCAGGAGGAGGGATAGCTCAGTGGTTTGAGCATTGGCCTGCTAAACCCAGGGTTGTGAGTTCAATCCTTGTGGAGGCCATTTGGGGCAAAAAAATTCATCAGGGGTGGTACTTGGCCCTGCTGTATAGGCAGGGGACTAGACTCAATGACCTTTCAAGCTCCCTTCTAGTTCTAGGAGATAGGCAATCTCAATAACTGAGTTTTCTTCTCTCTTTTTAGGGGGCTAGCTAGAAGTTTCTAGAACTTCATTATTTTTTCTAAGCTTCTGTAATTAATATTAATGTCCATTTCTCTTCATCAAGAACAGGCTAAGAAATATGTGTTGGCTTGCCTTTTATTGATTACTATCCTATTTATGAGGAAGAGAGAGAGAGGAGATCTTAAATGCTCATACTGTTCACCATTTGAAACCTGGCTGATCTAAAAGCAATGGTTTTTGTGTCTAGTAAAATTTACATTACAAGAATGTTATATTTTTGGAAATAGATATTATGGCATAGAGAAAGACCATTTTCACCAAATTAATGATAATTTCTGGACTTGAATATGGTGAACAGGATGTTCTCTGTCTATATGGATAAAAGAAAATATCATTTAATTCCAGGTTAATAATTCTGTAAAATGAAAATGACAGCACATTTATTTCTATCAATTTGTAATTAAATATATGATATCAATATAAAAGATCCAATGAACAGGATAAAAGTACTCGAGCATTCCTCCCCACGGAACTCTTTTTCTTTAAGATGGCAATCGGAAAGGACTGTTTCTATTTTGCAGAGTATATATAGGAAATAAAAGCATTTTTTAGTAAACACTATTTTTATGGATCATACACGAAGCCACACCAGATTCAAAAGAAGATGAAAATTAAAGTATTTTTACTCACCAAAGAATGTGCATATTTCTTATGACCTGTTAATTTCCATTTAATAAAAATTGAAATAGTTGAAATGAAGACTCAAGCAATTTGCTGTGTTAGCATATGCATAGGGTTATGGTGGAAAGGATTCATGGGAAGCCTTTGTTAAAACACCAGAAAATTAGTGTAGGTGTTCTTGTTATTATTATAGTTGAATATTTACAGAACATAACAGGGGCTTGTGTCATATCTACTGATGGAATAAAATGTAACTCTCCAGAGGAGTTTATGCTCTAAGGACCTTTTCTGCCACTCCATACTCATATGAGAAATTCCAGTCAGTCCTCAATTTAAATAATGAGGGATGGCAAACATATGAGTGTGGATGAGATGGTGTTTGAAAAGTGTGATTGGCAAAGTAAAATGTAAGGAACAATCACACTCAGAATTCGAAATCCTTCTTGAATGCTCAGGACCCAGGACAATAAAAAGAGTGGGCCAAAATCACCCCTATGTAAGTTATTGGGGTTTACTCAGTAATGACTTTTGTGAAGTTATGCCTATCATGTCAGACAGCCTTAACTGCAGATGTCCAGTATTGCAATGGAAGTGATACAATTTGTTTTAAATACAGAAATAAATGATATGTTGTACTCTTAATTACAATGTTACTGATTTCTTCAACATCTGTTTATGGATTTTTGGATTGCTTGCTTTCCAAAGAACTTGTGAAGAACATTTACACAATCATTTCTTTGGACTGATGCAGACTTGATATTCATTAAATATGAAGCAGTTTAACCGGGCTGGAAACTATTAAATAATTGAAAAGTCTGGTTAGCATGTTTGATTTAGGTAGGAAGAGACTAAACAAACTGCCTCATCGAGAAGTCAAAAACAGTTCAGAAATAAATCATGTAGGTGAGAGACAGAATAACAAATTGAAACATCTCTGAAAATTCATACTTGTGCTGTGAGGGAAGGATGAAATGAGCAGGGATTCTGAACAGTTTCCTGCTTACTTTTGGAGGTGGATGTAATGCTTATGTTCTATGGATTTCCTTTTCTCCTGGAAATTCTCCTTTTTATTCATCCTTCCCTAGTTAGGTGCTTTAATGGATAGAGTTATGTAGCTGGCTCTTCTGTGTCTCCATGGATAGCCTCACCCCTATTCTTTTGACAACAGAAAATTCTAAAACATGATGAAAGTAGAAGGGGAAAATAGTTCATAAAGAACATTTCATGTTCCAGGGCATTATAAAGTATCTGATAAAGACAATGAGCCAAATTCATCTAATGCCACCTTGAGTAAACTTACACAAGGCCCACGAGAGTAGCTGAATCAAATTCAGGAATGATATAGCAACTCCACAGTTAATATTATAACACCTTCCACTATAAGCCCAACTTTGGCTCTTCTATAATACACACAAAAAATATCAATCTAAAATCTTTTCCTTGGCTCTAGGCATAGTACACAATTTTTCTACCAAAGTTGAAGCTTATTAATTTGTCACTGAATAAAGACTCTCTGATATTATGGTTTTGTATTGCTGTTATTGTTGTTATTATTATAATTGATATGATATTTGTGCAATGCTCTTGGCAATCTAATTTAATCATACAATTAAATCTATGTAGATTAACATCAGTTCCACAAGAAGTTGACTGGCCAGTTGACTGGCCTGTCACCTGTCTCACCCCTTTTGTCATATTGGAAGCTTCTCCAAATATTCTGTCAAATAGATGTTGTGTACAACATGCCTCAAAAGTAATCAAATTTGTACTATTTTGGATCAAGTGGGGAGCAAATTCAAAATTCTGACAGCTATCATAGAGAATACACCGTCTTTTACACAAGGGGGATCCAGCTGGAGCTTCAGATTTTTTCCAGGAGTCAGCAAATTTTCTAATGATATGTTGTTTGGTTGGTTATTTTTGCCCCTTGGTAACAAAATAAACACATAAAATCTTACATTATGTTACTACGTTTTTCAGAGTAGCATAAGATTGGCATATTGTACCTGACAGGCTGACACAGGAGGGAACTAAAAAATGGGGAACAAAGAAGCACACAAAGAGGGTTCCTCTAGAGTTGGTTTTTGCTCTTTGCAAAGTTCATCTAAGTCACATTATGTCTAGTATAGAACCATTCAGCCTTGCTTTGCAGTTTGTTGGTTACAGTATCATATCATGCCACCCTCACTTCTGCACTGCTGCTGGTGATGGCATTGACTCCAAAACTGGACACCTTGCTGGCAGCTGCCACTCTCTCACTGCCCAGACAGTACTTAATTTGTGCCAGGGCTGAGACCTGTTACCTCTTCCATTATAAATTAAGCACTGCCAAAAACACCCTCAAGGGTGAAGACTGAAGTTATAGCCGGTGATCTAGGAGACCTCTTAGTCTCCTATAATTTTCTATTTTCTTTCTATAATGACTTTTTCTTTTCCAGCAATTTCATTTACCAATTAGTGCACAGGGGAAAGTTTATAGTTGTATCCACCTGTGTTTGTAATGTCAACTCCTGCTTCGAAAGCTGTTAGCTGAGTGTAGCTGGTGATAAGTAACACTGACTTTCTCTGTCAATTGATCACTTCCAACTGGGTGTCTAGTTAGTAATGCTTGTGTGTGCGCTTTAAAATTGTCACAGAACAGCTGTGTTTGTGTTCTTGTTTTGTAACAAGTTACAATCAAGACAAGTATGAAGTAACTTAGAAAATGAATAGTTGTTAACTAAGACTTCAGGCTATTGTACATTTATCTACCGCAGTTAGCGGTTACATATTTCCTTGCAAGATTTAGCCATATATAGACAAGAATGAAACTAACTTTGCCAACTTTTTAAATTGCACTCAGTCAACACCATCTATCATAAATGTAGGAGTATATCTTATGAATTTACATGTGTTAATCAGATTTTGAAGTTAATTTGGAAATAGGTAAAAATGATTAACTACCATATATCCTTTGGGCAGAGTTCTTGGTGAACTGGGAGGTAATAATTGACCAAATTGTTCTGTAATCTAACTTTCAATTGCATTTTGTCTGTTGTGTTCACAACACTAGAGTAAAGAAGCAATTGGCACAAGTGAAGCCCTGTTCTGAGGGGTTCTTATGGTACATTGGCACTTATGGTACCATGTAAACTACAGACCCTGAATGCCCAGCTACTGCAGTGTAGATCGTGAGGCACTGCTTTGCCGAGTAGAGTACACAAAATACTTAAACCCAAGAATATATACCATACATAGCTCTCTGCTTCTGCAAGAGGTCTACACTGATATTTTTGACAGCTTAGTGTTCCCCTGCCTTCCCATTGAGGGAATCTTTCCTCACTCCAGTGAAAGGCTCTGGCAGTAGGGAAAAGCTCTGGTGGGGGTAGACAGTGGATAAAGTCTCAAGCAGATCCCCTTTGCTAAAGCCTTTTCTTTCTTCTCCATTTCTTCATCTCCTTCTTGGTGGTGGCATGTTATGTGCTTTACAATCGAAGTAAGAGCAAGAGGGAGACTTTTCTGCCAGAGTGAGGGGAGGTAGAGGCTGAATGTCTGGCCAGGGAATTTGAGCAGCCAGACACCAGCATCATTCGGAGAGCACATCAAAGTGCTGTACTCATCAGAGAAGACTTGAGGGAGAGTTTTGTGTGAGGCCAGTTGTGAGACTCTCTCCAGTGCTTCTCCACAAGTGGCCCCAGCATTCCCTCTGTGTGCCTTTCCTCTCCCATGTCTTCCTTCTCCTGCCCTCAATTCCCATTTTCCAACCCTCCCCTTTAAAGCAAACAATAAAGACATGTTTGTTGCAAAACAGGACTGTTTATTGGGGGGGAGGACATAAAACAGGGGGGAAGGACATAAAACAGGGGAGGGACTAGGGAAAGAACCTGGAATGCAGAAGGAGGTAGGGGAGCTCAGGGATTGGGCTGAGAGTGGCATCTGCCTTCAGGTGGTTAGGAGGCTTTGGCCTTCCGAGAGGTGTTCTGAGGTCTGGGCAGCCCATTGGGATGATAGGAGGGAAAGCCACGGGGGGCAGGCAGGGAAGTGACTGGTGACCTGCTCTATGTGCTCCATCACTGAGGTAAGGTAGGAGAACATGGTGTTATGCTGGCATGCCAGCTGGTCCCAGGTGGCCTTCCTCTGTTCCTACTCAGCACGCCACTCCTCCTGGTTAGCCCATCGCTCCTTCCTGTCTATGGCCCGCTCTTGGTGCTCATCCTTAAGCCCCGACAAGGGACTGAAGGCAGGCCATCTGTTCACACATTAGGTCCTCGCGGGTGTGTTTTTGCTTGCGGATACTGTGGAGTCAGATCAATGTCCTGGGAAGTAGGGGATGCACCAAGCTTGCAGCTGTCCGAGCTGTGAATAAAAGTAAAAAGGTCATCCATCCAGGAGACATTGTATCTGAAGCCTAGCCCTAATCTCCAGGCCAACACTGAAGGTCTCAGTTCAGATGATGGTGATGTGCTTTGAGCAAAGCCATATATTGCCTACACAGTGGGCACATTCCAGCAGGGACACAGATGTCTTGGGGAGCATCACAACACCCATAGGCCAGGGACAAGCAGGCATGAGAAGGTGCCAGCCAGGCCAGAAGACTGCAGTTGGAGGGAGGACAGGCAGCTCAGCTTCCTTCTGTGTCCCACACACACCGAGTCCAGCATTGATGGTGTCCCACAGAGAGAGAACTTCTATTCCTGTACACTGGAAGGGGAGAAGGGCCTGGGGAAAGTGTGTGTGAGCAGCAGACACCACTATCTGGAGACAGTGCTAATGGGCTCTCTTCTTCTTTTTTGTCTCAGCAGGTTCCCATGCATGATATCAGTGTCCTCTGCACCACCATGCTTGACCGGGAATGAATGCTGCCTAAGTGTGGGCATGATCCTGTGCCATGTGCAGCACTGCTCTGTGGATGCCAGACTACTTAATGGTGGCTTGATGTGGGAAAGTGCCTAGCTTGGAGGCCGGAGTAAGTCAGACCCAGGGCTGGATTACTCAATAGGCAGACTAAGCATGTGTTTAGGGCACCAGCAAAGCAGGGGCACACACACGCACAAAAAAGAGATTTTACAGTATAGTATTGTTTTTAGTTTGAATTACATATGGGGGGGGGGGAAAGCACCATAATCTTTTCAGAGCTTAGGGCCTCTACAGGTCTTAATCTGGCCCTAGTCAGACCACTCCAGGAACCTTGTGAGCGGAATCGAGTGGTTCCTGTGTGAGAGCATCATGGAGCTGAGTGCTCCAGATTGACACTCCATGTGCACACAAATGAACGGGCTGTTGTGTGTCCCTCAGGCTAAGTAGGCCAAGTGAGGAGCAGCCCCTCACAGCCCATCACCTGACCCCATATGTAGATAAGGAAAGTTAGAAAACTCACCTGAAGAGCTCTCCGTGGGTTCCTCATCCATACCAGATGTCCTGAGAAGGGGGCACTGGCTCCAAAGTGAGGAGCAGATCCTGGCTGCTGGGCACGGTCATTTGTTTGGCCTCCTCCTTTTCCTCCTTTTCCTCCTTTTTCTCATCCTCCTCTGTCACCTCACCCTCCTGCAGGCTGATTCCAGGCATGTCCTGACTGGACTGCTCATCGTAGAGGCATGTGTTTGGTGTCACCCCAGAGCATCCGCTCTGCTCCCTGGCATTGTGGTAGACCTGCCACAGCTCTTTAATTTTCATGGGAGACTGGTTGAGGGTACTGGTGTGCCCTCTTTCAGCCAAGCTGGCAGTGATCCAGCTGTATTCCTATTCCTGGTGCAGAGACCCTGGAAGTCTTGGTGAGGTCCAGGATCTCTGCACAAGGCCAGAGCTTCCTTTGTCCCTGTGCAGTGGCTGACATGGGAGCAGCAAAGGTGCTGGCAGTCACTGGAGAGTCAGAGGGAGCATTGCAAGAAGCCCTTCTTCTTTTGGTGGGACTGTTAGGGTATGTCTACACTGCCCTCCTAATTCGAACTAGGAGGGTAATGTAGGCATACCGCACTTGCAAATGAAGCCCAGGATTTGAATTTCCTGGGCTTCATTTGCATAAGCCGGGCACCGCCATTTTTAAATCCCGGCTGGTTCGAACCCCGTGCCGCGCGGCTACACGCGGCACGGACTAGGTAATTCGGACTAGGCTTCCTAGTCCGAACTACCGTTACTCCTCGCGGAAAGAGGAGTAACGGTAGTTCAGACTAGGAAACCTAGTCCGAACTACCTAGTCCGTGCCACGTGTAGCCGCGCGGCACGGGGTTCAAACCAGCCGGGATTTAAAAATGGCGGCGCCCGGCTTATGCAAATGAAGCCCGGGAAATTCAAATCCCGGGCTTCATTTGCAAGTGCGGTATGCCTACATTACCCTCCTAGTTCGAATTAGGAGGGTAGTGTAGACATACCCTTAGAGCTCTGTAGGAGGAGAGCAGGTATGGCTAGAGTGGTCAGAGTTGCAAATGCAAGAGGCCTCCAAAGGCCAATTATTTAGAAATAGTAGCACCAGCACATCCATATTACTGCTATTTCAAATTAAATATTTTAGATTTAACATTATTCCTGATTAAAAGCAGGAATATAGATTTTGAATTAAGCAGCTCGTTATTTAGAAATAATAGGCTTGGTAATGTGGACATTCTGCTTATATATTCGACCTTAGATGGGTTATTCAAAATAAAGTCTAAGTGTAGACCAGAGTTTAGTTTTTGTTGCTGTTAAAGTTATTTAATACAACTCTTAAAACTAAATTAAACTCTCAGATCATTTGATTTATTTAATCAGTCAAAATTTAACCCCCCCCTCCCCCCCGGAATAGTTGTATAGCTAATCAGTTAAACAGTTCTTTAATTAAGGGTTTTTTTTACAATTTATTGATTACTAATTGATCATACAGGAAAGAAATTGGAGGAGTGCCAAAAAGAAAAAGGCTTGTATTGTGTATGGGCTGTGTGCTTTCTTTCATTAAAGAAAAAAAATTAAACAACTTAAAAAAGAGAGAGCTGTAATTGTGCAGCCACAAAATCTTGCATAAAAGAAGAGTGAAAGTATTTGTGGCTTATTTGTATAATGTCGATTATGTCTATATTTTTCTTTTCTATGTGTATCATTGACTGTCTGATTACTTTTCCAGTAGTGCATGTGAGCTTTTCTTGAGGTAGGTTCCTGAATGATTCTCTTCTCATTCTTTGGCTTCCCTCAGTGCTATTGACTCAGAGGCAACATGGGGCTATATCCCGCTGAGAAAATAAGTGTTTTAGAGTGATAGAAGGAGATGATTATCAACATCAGCATCATAAGGATTCCAGTTTAAATGATTGTCTATTGATTTCTTTATTATTATTTTTCCAGAGGAGATTATGGGGAACTTGCTGCTTTGTCTTAGTCTGTTCCATTGTTCACATAATTATTTGTTCTTGTGTTAATTCTGAGTCTGGATTCTCTTGCACCCTCTAGGTTTCTTGTATTAATTATTGCTGTTGTTATTTAGTTATAATATTGGGATATTTCTTTAGCCATATTAATTCCTTTCAAAAGCATTAATTGTCTAATATCTACTTGAGTACAAGCTTTACCGCTCATCACAAATTTTCTACCTACCAAAACAAGATCAAGATTCACCTAATCTTAACTCATACCAAAGTTTGTTCTAATTTATGCCTAATTATCCTTCACCTTAAGAGATCATTTCAGCAGCTAGAACAACCAGCATGCTCCAATTCACTAACCATCACCCGTGTCCACTGAGGGTAACGAGACTAATAGGAGCTATCCCAGTTCTCTCCTTCTTAACAAAACTGTAATTAGAAGATCACTGCTTAAGCCAGCTTTCAGAGTGCTTTGTACCAGCACAGTGCACAGATCAGATGGAATAGATGTGAGAGGAACAAAATCAGACAATTTGTCTTGCACTGTGCCCTATACATTGTTGCTACTTAACAAAAACTAAAAGCATCAAGCTTCATTCAAACAAAAGGAGTTTTTCAGAGAAAACTACTGTAGATCATTGAACACATGCTCAAGGTGAATAGCAACATCTCCCATGTTAAGACGCATGCAGAGAAACCAATCTGAATAGACACCTCATTGGACTAAGTGCTGTACAAGATGCAGTCCCTACTTGCAAAAATAGACAAGTGGCATAGGAGGGAAGAATACCATTAAGTACACCAAAATATCATATCTATTTGCAATTTCTAATATTGTTATCTATAAAATGTTTATTCTCCCATCAGTTTGTCCTTCATTCTACCATAACTGCCATTAATTGGCTTAGTACCATGAATAGAGAAAGTTTTATTTTTGTGTTTTTTCTCTACTAGTTTTCAATATTCGTTTATTTCTCACTTCTCTTTAAGAACAAAACATGCTGTCTGACAGCCCTAATCAATCATTGTTTCAGAGCTTGGCTTTATAACAGACTAAAGTTAATTACAGTTTTATTATCATAATTTTTATTTATGCAGTCTGTGGACCATAGCACTACTGCTGCCATTATTGCTCCCACACTTTAACTTAGCCCAGGTTATCTTCTCCTCCTTGTTGCTTTGCCTTAGTGCCTAGTCTGTAGGCAGTGTAGTCTGCATTTATGACCCATTTTATGGTGTCTGATGGAAGGTTGAGCACTGTGGGAGACATATCCTACACCAGCAGTTCTCAACCAGGAGTATGAATACCCCTGGGATTATGCAGAGATCTTCCATGGGGTACATCAATTCATCTAGATATTTGCTACATTAAAAAAAAACCCACTAGTGAGGTCAGTATAATCTAAAATTTCATCCAGAGAGTGAATTGTTTATACTGCTCTATATACCTACCAGAAATGCAAAGCTTCAGAGGGGTAGGTGTCTTAGTCTGTGAGGGTGCATCAACACAGCACCCTAAACTCAAAATAAGATACACAATTTGCACTATACACATTGGGTAACTTATTTTGATTGATTTTCGAAATAAAAAGTTTTAAAATAATGTGCTACTTAGAGACAGCCTAAAGGATTACAGGGATGGCAAAATGGCACATCCACTATTTTGAGACCTATCTTGAAATAGCGAGTGAGCTCAAAAGATGCAAGGAAGCTATTTCGAGATACTTCTGGAATCCTGAAATATCCCTGCTATGTAGGCATACCCTAACTGCAAAGACAACGAGGAGTCCTGTGGCATCATAGACACTAAGGATACATTTACACAGCAACATTATTTTGAAATAACTAGCATTATTTCAAAATAACTCAGTCCGTGTCTATACAGCAAGCAGTTATTTTGAAATTATGTCAAAATACTGTCAAGCTGAAGGACTTCTTACTCTGAATCCTGTAATCCTCACTGTTCGAGGAGTAAGGGAAGTCAGAGGAAGAGTGCTCTATTTTGAAATAAGTGCTTTGTAGACTATTTCAAAATAAACTACTCAATTGATACAGCTCAATTTGTGTAGCTTATTTTGAGGTAAGTCCTGCTGTGTAGATGCACCCTAACAGATTTATTCGGTCATATGCTTTCATGAGTAAAACCCAGTACATCAGATGAATTAGAGTGGAAATTACAGAGGCAGGGGTATATATATTGTGTTAATCAAGTCAGAGTGAAAGTGACTCATTCACAGCATTTGGTGTAGAGATGTGACTATCAAGAAAGGGGAAATTGCCTTTGAGGTGTGTTAACCAGTTAAGATCCTTAGTCAATCCTAAACTGATCTAATGAATTTGCAAATGAACTTCTGTTCAGCTCGCTCCCTTGGAAATTCTTTTCTAGATGAATGCCTATTTTCAAATCCATTAATAAATATCCAGGGAGGTTAAAGTGTTTCCCTGCAGGTTTATGTAAGTTACCTTTCCTGATGACTGATTTGTGTGCATTAATCCTTAAGTAGAGAGACTGTCTGGTTTGGCCAATATACATGCCAGAGAGGCATTGCTGATGAAAGCTTATGACCTAATAAATCTGTTAGTCTCTCAAGTGCCACAGGATTCTTCATTTTTACTGAAATGTATGTTAGTACAATATTTATATTTCAATTGATTTACTTTATAATTATATGGTAAAATGAGAAAGTAATGAGAAAAATTTGTTTCAGTAATAGCATGTTGTGATACTTTTGTATTATATGACTGATTGCCTAAGTAAGTAATTTTTAAATAAGCTGAAACTTAGGGCTACACAAGACAAATCAGACTCCTAACAGGAGTACAGTAGTCTGGAGAGGTTGAAAGTCACTGCCCTACACAAATTGTGCCAGTATATCGGATGTGGGATGAAGCTCTGTGTGCTGCATACTTAGATGTATATAATGGTGTGATGCTGACAGGCCATATGCCAGCTTTTTCCATATTGCATGCATCAGCTAAGTACTCACAAACTCATCGCTGGAGACCAGACCAGTTCACCTGCTCAAAATAGATATTAGTATGATATAAAGGTATTTAGTGTTTAGACTCTATGGGTACGTCTCCACTACAGCGTTAATTTGAGTTAACTTTATTCGAAATAGTTAATTCGAAATAAGCTAATTCGAATTAACGCATATACACATAAAACCTATTTGGAAATAGCATGTCCACACTGAGTGGACCCTGAACTGAAGTTAAGGCTGGCTGGAACAAGTGCCGGCAGGGCATCAGGTTAGGACTTAGTGTGTGAGGCTGCTGCCTGAGACTAACTTAGCTCCGTGCATAAAGGGATCCTACTCCCATCCTGGACAGACAGTTCTCAGGGTTCCCCACTTGCTTGTCTACTTCGATGAGGGATAGCAAAGCAGTCCTGTCTTGGAGTGCCCTCAGTGCCCATACTCGGGACACCACAGCATTCGGCCACATGGAGCCAGAGCTGCCCCTGCGCATGCCGGTGCATCTCGTGAGGTCATTGCCATCAGCCTGGCTGCACTTGCTACAGGTTTCCATCCGGGGAGGGAGGTTCATCGGGGGACTGTCAGGATCCAGGAGGCCCTGCAGGTGAGCGTCCATCCCGAGAAGCCCTCAGAGCCTCCCCGGTCCTCCCCACCGGGGGCTCGTGCCCCATTTCTCCCTCACGTCCTTCCACTTACCCCTCCCTAGCCCCCCTTCCTGATCTCAAATAAAAGACACGTATGTTCAAAAATAGAAACTCGGTTTATTGAACAAAACTGGTGGACGGGATGAACCTCTGGGGAGACTGGGAAAAGGAGGTGGGAGAGGGGAAGAGAGAGTGTGGGAGAGGGGAGGGGAAACCTGGGAGAAGGGAGCTGGAAGGAGGAAACAAGGGGAAGAATGGGGTGGGGAAGCTCAGGGCCCAGGGTTGGGGGTCTTGTTGGACCAACTTGATTTTCATGCAAACCTGCTCCTGGATTTGCATGTGGCCTTTGGTGGCCAGACTGGCAGCTATCCTGCCATAGATGGCCACATTCCTCCATCTAGTGTGGAGATCATGAACATTGAGGGCATCCTCCCCAAACCTGAATAAGATCCATGATCTCCACCCTGAACCAGGAAGGCGCCCGCCTTCTCCAGCCCCTGTCAGGCTCCTGGGAGCTGGCAGACTGCTCCTGGGGAGCGGTGGAGGGCTGGCTGCCAGTGGCTTGCTGGCTCATGTTTTGGGGCCACTGCTGGCTCTGGGCTGGCAGGCTTAGAGCTGGCACAGGCACTGTGGCCAGGGTCTACCCCTTTAATGGCTCCAGGGCTGGGAGAGAGGAGAGTAAGTTTTCCTGGTTGTGCTCAGAGTGACCACCAGAGTTCCCTGGGAAGGGCTGGAGGCCACCTATTTGGAATTAAGTGTCTACACAGCACTTAATTTGAAATAGCTATTTCAAATTTGGCATTACTCCTCATAGAATGTATAGACGCTATTAAAGTTCATTACGGCTGTTATTTCAAATTAACTTTGCAGTGTAGACATACCCTATGAAAGGTTTGTAAATTGCTGCATGCATTAATATATTTTGCAGAGTTGGTATTCTAAGTTTTGAGAAAACATGTGTGTTTGCACTTATCTAGAGTATCGTGTTCAAATGTGGGTCCCCATTAAAGAAAAGGTGTAGACACATTGGAGAAGATCCAGCAGAGAGCAACAAAAATGATTACAGGGCTGGACTTATGAAGAGAGGCTGAGATATTTGGGCCTATTTTGTCTCCAGAAGAGATGAGTGAGAGGGGATTTGATAGCAGCCTTCAACAACCTGAAGGGGGCGGGGGGGGGGGGGAGGTTTCAAAGGGGATGGAGATAGGCTGGTCTCAGTAGTAATAGATGACAGAACAAGGACCAATGGTCTCAAGTTATAGTGGGAGAGGTCTTGGTTGGATATTGGGGAAAAAACTATTTTACTAGGAGAGTGGTGAAGCTCTATAATGGGTTACTTAGGAATCTCCATCCCTAGAGGTTTTTAAATCCCTGGCTGGGATGATTTAGTTGGGATTGGTTCTGCTTTTATCAGGGGGTTAGATTTGATGACCTCCTGAGTTCTCTGCTATTCAATGCAAGGCAAGATATAGACAAAGCCAGAATTCTAAGTTGGAAGCTGCCTAAATCCACCGATGATAGATGCTGATGGGAACTGAGGCTCAAGTGACACTCTTTAAGGTATGGTATTTAGGATTTAATTTAGATCAGTAATGAGTTGTTACCATTTGTCATTCAGACTTGGGTGTCTTACAGTGCTTTGCCATGGTACTCCCAAATTTGGATGCTCACAACCAGACTACCATCATGCAGGTCACACCCTGAGCTTCTGGGTACCGAACAACCTTCGAGTATCAAGTCTGACCCCTCCTCCTCCCACCAGCCTATCTACAGCCTCACTTTGTCTTCCAACAGCTTTGGTTCTAACCAGAAAAGTGTCACAAACACATGTTCAGTCCCTAATATGGGGCAGGAGATTCATGACAGAGTCATGGGGTACGTCTACACTACAACGTTAATTCGAACTAACTTAGTTCGAATTAGTTAATCCAAACTAAGCTAATTCGAACTAACGGATCCAGACTAAAAAACTAGTTTGAATTAGTGTTTTGCTAATTCGAACTAGCATGTCCACATTAAGTGGACCCTGAACCAGGCTTAAGGATGGCCGGAAGCAGTGCCGGCAGGGCATCAGAGGAGGACTTAGAGCGTGGAGATGCTGTCTCAGGCTAGCCGAGGGCTGTGCTTAAAGGGTCCCGACCCCCACCCCGGACAGACAGTTCTCAGGGGTGCCCCGCTTGCAAAGCAGTCCTGGCTTGGATTGCCTGAAGTACCTACACTGAGCACATCACAGCACTCGGCCATCAGACCGGCTGCACTTGCCGCAGGCTGCCATCTGGGGAGAGAGGGCAATGGGGGGTTGCAGGAGAGCTTCCACCCCTAAAAGCCCGCAGAGACAGCCCAGTCCTCCCCATCGGGGGCGCGTACCCTATTCCTCCCTCACCTCCTTCCACTTACCCTTCCCTAGCCCCTCTTCTTGATGTACAAAATGAAGGACAATTGTGTTCAAAAATGGAATCTGTCTTTATTGAACAAAACTGGGGGAGACTGGGAAAAGGAGGTGAGAGAGGGGAAGAGAGAGGGTGGGAAAGGGGAGGGCAACTACAATGATGAGGGGTTGGGAACAGATCCCATATGAAGAGAGGCTAAAGAGACTGGGACTTTTCAGCTTAGAAAAGAGGAGACGGAGGGGGGACAGGATAGAGGTCTCTAAAAGCAGGAGTTGGGTGGAGAGGGTGCATACAGAAAAGTTCTTCATTAGTTCCCATAAAGAAGTACTAGAGGAAACCAAAGGAAAGGAATGGGTAGCAGGCTTCAAATTAGTAACAGAAAGTTGTTCTTCACAAAGCAAAGAGTCAACCTGTGGAACTCCTTGCTGCAGGAGGCTGTGAAGGCTAGAACTAGAACAGAGTTTAAAGAGAAGTTAGATAAAGTCATGGAGGTTGGGTCCATGGAGTGGTATTAGCCAGGGGGTAGGAGTGGTGTCCCTGCCCAAGGTTTGTGGAAGGCTGGAGAGGGATGGCTCGAGACAAATGGCTTGGTCACTGTCTTCGGTCCATCCCCTCCAGGGTCCCTAGGGTTGGCCGCTGTCGGCAGACAGGCTACTGGGCTAGATGGACCTTTGGTCTGACCCAGGACAGCCATTCTAAGCTGAGGGCTCAGGGTCGGGGGTCTCAGTGGACCACCTTGATTTTCATGCACACCTGCTCCTGGGTGGCCGGGCTAGCAGCTCTCCTGCCCTAGCCGGCCACTTTCCTGTGCCTAGTGCGGAGATCGTGGATGAGGTCCACGATGTCCACACTAGCCCAGGTGGGTGCCCGTCTCTTGCAGTCCCGGGCAAGCTCCCGGGAGCCGCCAGCCTGGTCCCGGGAAGAGGGGGAGGGCTGGGGGGCATCGGGTGAGTGGTTCGAGCTGTGCCAGGTGCAGGGTCTGCTGGCTGGGTGCTGGCATGCTTGCACCTGGCACGGGCACCGTAGCCAGCCCGTGCCCCTTTAAGGGCTCCGGGGCCGGGAGGGGTGCAATAGAGTTTCCCTGGTGTTGGCCAGAGTGGCCACCAGGGAAACCTGGGGAGGGCTAGCCTCCCACTAGTTCGAATTAAGGGGCTACACACCCTGGCATATCCCTGCTTCAGCTCCTTTACCTTGGCCCTGACTTGTGCCATGGTGCGGGGGTGATGCCAGTCCCTGGGCCAGGCACTCGTAGATGTCCACATTCCTGTGGCATGTCTGAATGGCTGTAGCCAGACGTGAACCCCCATTTTAACATCCATCTTTGTCTGCTTGAAACCATGCAGGGCACATAAGAGCAGGAAAACAGCATATTCTTTGAAAACCTTGGAGCAGGAGGTTTAGATATGCTGGCTCAGTGACCGTGACCAACTGTAAGCAGAGATAGGAGGATGGTCAAACTAATTGTTGACCAAGAGGCTGTACATCGTGCCCTTGACTTAACCCATATTTATACAAACACACACCCGTCCACAGGGGAAGGAATCTCTCGCCCAACAAGAACATCCGGCAGTCCTAATTTAGTTATCTTCCTCTCTTACAAGTGTAAATTAACTTGTAACCTGCTTTGTGACGGGGCAAACCTGCCCCACACTGAGCAGGAGGAAGGGGAGCCCATTTATTGGGCAGAACACGCCCCTCCCCCACAGCCCTACTGGGCATGCTCGGAGTGCAGCCTCGCTATAAAAGACTGCTGGGCTGCTCAGTTGAGGCAGACCGCTGGGGAGACAGGAGCTCCGGCCCCAGCTGCAGGCCCGCCGCCGGACCTGCTGCCAGATCCAGAGCCGGAGGAGGCACCGCTGCGGCTACCACCACCGCTGCGGCTACCACCAGCCCTGCGGCTACCACCAACCCTGGGGCGAGCACGCCCCCAACACCGACGCCCGGTGGCCGCCCGCCCCGCTGCAGAAGACGCCCCTGTGCCACTGCCCCAGGGACAAGACCGTCGGACGAGGCTGCTGCCGGCAACCCAGCATCGCCAGGTGGGACCTCCGTCGGCCGCCAGAGTGGGGGTAGGAAGTAACCCAGGGCAAGGGGCCGGGAAACCCCCCCCCCAGTGGGCTTAGCATGTTTTGGGGGAGGCCCCCCCGCTGAGCCAGTGGTGGGAACCACCCACCACTATCAGGGCCCTGGGTTGGGGTCCGGTGGAGAGGGAGGGCCCGGACCCCCCTACCCCACCCCGCAGTGCTGGACTAGGCCGCTGGGCCTGCTGCGAGTGCTGGACTAGGCCGCTGGGCCTGCTGCGAGTGCTGGACTAGGCCGCTGGGCCTGCTGCGAGTGCTGGACTAGGCCGCTGGGCCTGCTGCGAGTGCTGGACTAGGCCGCTGGGCCTGCTGCGAGTGCTGGACTAGGCCGCTGGGCCTGCTGCGAGTGTTGGACTAGGCCGCTGGGCCTGCTGCGAGTGCGGACTAGGCCCCCGGGCAGGGGGTTAACGCTTTGTTACCCTGGGGAAAGGGAGCGGAGGCGGGTGGTACCCCGCCACATGCTTGTAAGAACTGGCACCACAAAACGGACCAGTAAAATTTGGCCTCTTAAGATAAGAAAGGGTATGTCTACACTACAGCGCTAGTTCGAACTAACTTAGTTCGAATTAGTTAATTCGAACTAAGCTAATTCGAACTAACGCGTCTAGAACTAAAAACTAGTTCGAACTAGCGTTTTGCTAATTCGAACTAGCAAGTCCACATTGAGTGGACTCTGAACAGGGCTTAAGGATGGCCGGAAGCAGTGCCGACAGGGCATAAAAGGAGGACTTAGAGCATGGAGATGCTGTCTCAGGCTATCCGAGGGCTGCGCTTAAAGGGTCCCGACCCCCACCCCGGACACACAGTTCTAAGGGGTGCCCCACTTGCAAAGAAGTTCTGGCTTGGAGTGCCCGGAGTACCCACACTGGGCACATCACACCACTCGGCCATCAGCCCGGCTGCACTTGCCACAGGCTGCCATCTGGGGAGAGGGGGCAATCGGGGGGCTGCAGGAGATCTTCCACCCCCAGAAGCCTGCAGAGCCAGCCCAGTCCTCCCCATCGGGGGCTCGTACCCCATTCCTCCCTCACCTCCTTCCACTTACCCTTCCCTAGCCCCCCTTCTTATTGATGTACAAAATAAAGATAACGTTTCTTCCAATATTGACTCTGTCTTTATTGAAAAAAACTGGGGGAGACTGGGAAAAGGAGGTGGGAGAGGGGAAGAGAAAGGCTGGGAGAAGGGAGGGCAACTAACATGATCAGGGGTTGGGAACAGGTCCCAGATGAAGAGAGGCTACAGAGACTGGGACTGTTCAGCTTAGAAAAGAGGAGACGGAGGGGGGACAGGATAGAGGTCTCTAAAAGCAGGGGTTGGGTGGAGAGGGTGCATTCAGAAAAGTTCTTCCTGAGTTCCCATAAAGAAGGACTAGAGGACACCAAAGGAATGGAATGGGTAGCAGGCTTCAAACTAGTAAGAGAAAGTTGTTGTTCTTCACAAAGCAAATAGTTAACCTGCAGAACTCCTTGCTGCAGGAGGCTGTGAAGGCTAGAACTAGAACAGAGTTTAAAGGGAAGTGAGATCAAGTCATGGAGGTTGGGTCCATGGAGTGGTATTAGCCAGGGGGTAGGAGTGGTGTCCCTGCCCAAAGTTTGTGGAAGGCTGGAGAGGGATGGCACGAGACAAATGGCTTGGTCACTGTCTTCAGTCCATCCCCTCCAGGGTCCCTAGGGTTGGCCGCTGTCAGCAGACAGGCTACTGGGCTAGATGGACCTTTGGTCTGACCCAGGACGGCCATTGTAAGCTCAGGGCTCAGGGTCGGGGGTCTCAGTGGATCCCCTTGATTTTCATGCACACCTGCTCCTGGGTAGCCAGGCTGGCAGCTCTCCTGCCCTAGCCGGCCACTTTCCTGTACCTAGTGCGGAGATCATGGACGAGGTCCACGATGTCCGCACTAGCCCAGGAAGGTGCCCGCCTCTTGCGGTCCAGGGCAAGCTCCCGGGAGCCGCCAGCCTGGTGCCGGCAAGAGGGGGTGGGCTGGGGGGCATCGGGTGGGTGGCTCTGTGCCGTGCCAGGTGCAGGGTCTGCTAGCTGGGTGCTGGCAGGCTTGCACCTGGCACGGGCACCGTAGCCAGCCCGTGCCCCTTTAAGGGGTCCGGGGCCGGGAAAGGGGCATAGAGTTTCCCTGGTGTTGGCCAGAGTGGCCACCAGGGAAACCTGGGGAGGGCTAGCCTCCCACTAGTTCGAACTAAAGGGCTACACAGCCCTTAGTTCGAACTAGCTAGTTCGAACTAGGCGTTAGTCCTCGTAAAATGAGGTTTACCTAGTTCGAACTAAGCGCTCCGTTATTTCGAATTAAGTTCGAACTAACGGAGCGCTAGTGTAGCGCCTAGGAAAGTTAGTTCGAACTAACGTCCGTTAGTTCGAACTAACTTTTCAGTGTAGACATACCCAAAGAGAATACGGGCCCCCAGGGGTATAAAGATGAGTCCAGCAGCACACTTGCTTTGTGTGTCAATCTACCACCTATCTGCTGGTCGGGTTTGGTGTTTGACCTCCCGAGGTTCCAGAGGGGACGCCCACCTCGTATTCGTCTTTCCGAGGAATTGAGTGATCGGCCCTGGCCTGACACGCTGGAATCGAGAGGCACAGAAGGGGGTAAAAATTGTACCTGGATGTGGTCCTTTGTTTAAGTATATATACATAGTGTTAGAGCTCTTTAAAGATTAAGCTGTCATTTGGTACCATTATTTCTATTTTCTATCTTTATCTTTTTCCTGTAACCACTTTTTAAGATCTATATATATTTTACTAGTATTTAAGAAATAGAGCAATAGCCATTGTAACCATTTGATTTATAAGTTCCTTTAATAAACCTGTAACTGTTTAAGTTTTAACCTGACTCCTTCAGTTGCTGTAGTAGAACCAAGCACAATTTAAAAGAACTTCAGCCGCTCATAAAGGGACAGACATAGGGAGAGCTTGGGCATTTGGATCTGTGTCACTCCCAGGTGATAAGATCCGTTGGGGCACCTTTCCAGCTTTTCCCAGGCTGCCCGCTGCGAAGGAACTTTGTGTTCTAGCAGTTAAAATCTAAGGTGTAATAAGCTCTTCCTACACACTGGGGCGTCTGTTAGCCTGTTTGGCTACCCTCTGCGACGGGACTGTGGTCCTAGCAGTAGTCACAGACGTTAAAAACACTCGGGGCTCCTTTCAGCCTTCTGGGCTGCCCGCTGCGACGAGACTTCATGTCTTAGCAGTTGAAGACTTAGGAGACATACCCACACACACTGCCCTGATCGTCGGCTGACAATGGCCTGCAGGGCTTTTTCCTGGGACCAGAGCTTCAGGAGGTTTTGGATTTCTGGCCCTGACCAGACTGGTGCCCGCCTTTTGGTGCCCCTGGGTGGGTCCTCATCTCTGTCCCGAGAAGGGCCAGGGGGGCCTTGAGGCTGGGACATGGCTGTAATGGCTGGCATGGGTGCTCTGGCTAGCTGCTGGACAGCAAGGCCTGTCTGGGTGCCTGTGCCTTTAAGAGGCTGTGGCCAGGAACCACAGAGGTGCTATACATGTAAAGGCTAGACTGTCCACCAGGGCTTCTCCCTGGAGGCCTTTTTTGTCAACATAACTGGGTCCCTGCATCCATACACACCCTTTTGTCGACAGATCTCTGACGACAAAGGCGTTCTTCCTCGTAAAATGAGGTTTACTGCTGTCAACAAAACTGCTGTGTTCTGTCGACTTACTGTCAAGAGAACACGACGGTAGTGTAGACGCAGGTATAGTTTTGTCGACAAAAGGCCACTTTTGTTGATGAAACCTTGAAGTCTAGATGCATCCTGAGAGCTTTCAGGACAGCAAAGGTTTATTTTTGGAGAACTGTTTACCATTGAGAGAGTACTAGGCTTAAAATACTTCAGGGTTTGATAGTACTAAATATTGCAGCAGAAACCCTGCAAAAAAATCTAGCCGATTCTCTGTTTCAGTAGTTAATAATAAGCTGTTGAAAAAATTACTTGAAACTTACATGTTTGGTTTGGACTCTGATCTTCTGAGTCTCTTGGGAAATTAAGATTATCTATTTCAACTCTCATTACAAATTACAATGCCACAAGAGTTTAATTAATTAAACATTAACTCATCATTTTAATCGAGTCCACATTGTTTTTCTATGAATATATTATATGATGGTTATGAATTTGGATTTATGTTCTTTTAAACTACCATCTCACCTCAGTTCCAATTATTTTTTCTTTATCTGCTTTCTCTTCTTTCCTAATAATACTTAAAACACCGTTAGATTACAAATAATTAATTTAGTATATTGTTGTAAATTCTTCTAAATGTATTTAATTATTTTTGCTTCTTTACCGCCTTCAGAAACTACCTTGTTCTTATCCCCACAACTTTATAAGGACACGTCTACACAACAGGACAAGAGTCGAATTAAGCTACGCAACTTGAGCTACATCAATTGCACAGTTTATGTTGAAATAGCTTATTTTGGCTTTTGGTATTCTCTACACAGCAGGAAGTCGAAGGAAGAACACTCTTCCTTCAACTTCCCTTATACTTTGTAAAATGAGGTTACATGAGTCGAAGTAAGAAGTCCTCCAGCTTGCCATTATTTTGTAATAATGGCTTGCAGTGAAGACGTGATCTTTTTTATTGCGGAATAACACCATTTATTCCAAAATAATGCTGCTGTGGAGATGTACCCTAACTGATTTTGTTATATATCCCATTCTGCCTCATGTTTTTTACTTCTTTTCTCACCTGAGTTTCACACATTTTATTTTCCTTTTGTTCCTCACAGATTTTGAATGGGGTCTTGGTACATCTTTTTTTTTTCAAGTGGGCGAATTATTATTATTATTATTATTATTATTATTATTATTATTATTATTATTATTATTTTGACTTGCCTGTTCAGATAATCTGTTCATCCAGAATTGTGGGTCTAGTAATGATTGCTCCTGCTTTATTATTTCAGGGCAGGTTCTGAACAAAGGTATATTAGTTTATCATAAAAGTTATTGTTCCTTATCTATTGGGGGAATGTAAATAGGAGCCATGTGAGAGGTTTGTATTAAATTAGTGCCACCTGCTCTTAGGTGCTTTTTCATGACACCCTGTGTACATGAGAAAGATAATTACAAAATAAAAACAAACAGTAAAACCAAGATTTTCACCACCCCACCTAGTACCTGTCCATGATGATATTCACCTATATGGCATTGTAGGTCATGCGGACTGAGAGTTTCAGAGTTTAGACAGACAACCATTATAAAGTTGTAGTAAAGGACTTTGTTTCAGAGTTTAGACAGACAACCATTATAAAGTTGTAGTAAAGGACTTTGTGCACCTAGTCAATGTCCCATTAAATCTCTGGAATAGGTACAGAAGGCAGATGACATGAACAAAACCAGTAGTGGACACCAATTCTGGTGCAGAGACTTATTTTGGAATTTAAAAAACTTGGCTTACTCTCCAAAACAGGGTGAGGAGCTTGGCTATTCATGATGGCCTCAGAGCAGAGCTGCTACTCCTTCACATTAAGAGGAGCTAGTTGATGTGGTCTAGGTACCTGATAAGAATGCCTCCTGGAGGCTTCCATTGGAATTTAAACAGGGTATGTCCCATTAAGGACAACCCAGGACATACTCAGGGGCGGCCCGTGAGCCTAGGCAAACTAGGCATTTGCATAGGGCGCTGCTGGCCTGGGTGCCCGATGATGGCATCACGGGGTGCTGGGGCATCCCATGATTACGTCACAGGCATTAACAGCTGTGCAGGCAGAGGCGCTGATTATGCCTTTCGCCTGCGGTGCTAGCTGCCGCAGCAGGCCTCAAGCCACTCCTGGGCATACTGGAGGGATTATATCTCTCAGATGTCTTGGGATTGCTGGGGAATCCTCCAGGAGGAGCTGGAGGTCCGGTTCTCCCTACCCTCCATACTGTCATTGTGATCCTCACCAGGAAAAGTAGCACAAAGGAAAAAGGAAACAAAAGTCCCTGTTCTCAAAATCCAGAAAGATGCATGACAAGGTCATATTAAAACCATTGACTCTCAGGACTCACTTTTTCCATCAAAATTATCACAACAGTACCCTTAGGTAAATCTACTGAAGCAAGATGTAACTGAGCAGAAAGAAGTCAGAATAGAATTGGTCCAATACCTCATATTTAAATATGGGGAAAAAAAAGATGGGGTAACGTTTCTTGGAGCTAATGTCTGTTTGGTGTGAGAAAGAAGTTAAGCATTCATGATATGATGGGTTTCAAATACCCACTTGTGTTCAAGTAAGTTTTTCTCACAAAATTTATTTTTAATTAAATAAAAAAGCTATGCCTTTTATACAGGATCTTACAGTATTGTAATGTATCCTATTCAAATTGTATTTCTTTTGTAATGGAAAAGTATTTGAATAAAGTAACATTTCTGGATCTTGCTTTTTATTTCCCAGATTGTACAGACTCTGAATAGGAAAGAGTTATTCCATTCATGAGATGGACAATTCTTTTTTTTAATATTATCTGTAAAATATAAAATTCAAATAATCTTGAAGGCATTTGTCAAGGATTTCTGGCTTTACTATTTTTAAAATAAACAATACAATGAAGTGTATTGTATGTGTTCCTGTTATCAGTTAATAACTTGATAAAATAACGTATCAGCTTGTAAATCATAACCTAAATATTAAGACATCTTTTAAAACCATCCTATTTTGATATTTAGATTTTTTACAACTAACATATTACATGTAACAAAAATTAGATCAAAATAATCATTAAAATATTTTATGTTAATGTAGAGCCATGAATAAATTATTTGAATAACACTTTGCTTGTCTGACTATTAAATACTCATTTAAAACTCTAATGTATAGTATTGACTTCTCTTTATTTACAGAGACATGTTTCTTTTTTAATTAAAGCATCCTTGAAATATTCAGTTTTAAATTTCAGATCCATGGACTTTAAGCAAAGATATTAAAAAATAGTTTGAGTTGCAAAACCTTGAACTTCATAATTTGTGTAACTCCATAACTTTGCATAGCTCTTATCAATGCTAACAACACAATTCTTACATCAGACTGAAAGTCTGTTTATTTTTTTAAAATAGGTTTTCAATTAGAATTGTGCAAAATATTTAACTTAAAACATCCAAATCCAAAACTGGTTCAAGCAGCGACTTGCTAGCAACAAATGATCTTAGCATTAGGTGGATCTCTATCCATGTACAAACAATTGTTGCCAATACATATAAACTTAAAGAAAAATCTATTTCTGTAAGGAGCTATATTTCAGGAATCTTTTGGTCAAATGGTCCCAAATTCCATCACTAACAGAACCCTATTGCCCAACAAGGTACATCATATGTCAAGGAAATCAGAGTAATAGGGCTGATTTTAGAACACTTAAAAGAGTCAAACATTAAACAGAAAACTCATCTTCATTTTAACTGTTGTAGAGCCCCTATCCTAAACTGCTTATAATCTAAATGGCAAGACACAAGAGGTGGGTGAGACATATAAACAGGCTGCAGTGGGGTGTGTGGGGAAAGTGGGTGACAAATATAGTACGATGTGCATACAAATTAGCTAGTCTGTAGCAATGTAGTCAGACTCAGAGGGAGCTGTGTTAGTCTGTAAGGGTATGTCTGGACTTCAGGCTTTTGTCGACAGAGGCTTTGTTGACAAATAGGCTGTGTCTACACTACATGCCTCTGTCGGCAAAGGCATGTAGATTAGGGTTGTAGGCAAAGGTAAATGAAGCCGCGATTTAAATGATCGCGGCTTCATTTACATTTACATGGCTGCCGCGCTGAGCCGACAAACAGCTGATCAGCTGTTTGTCGGCTCGCCGCTAGTCTGGACGTTCCCCCTGTCGACATCAAAGCCCTTTGTTGGCAGCCCCAGTAAACTGAATAAACAAATCTACATGCCTCTGCCACAGAGGCATGTAGTGTAGACGTACCCATACTGTTGACAAAGCTTCTGTTGACAAAGAGTGCTTTTAGTTCGAATTAGCGCTGTAGTGTAGACATACCCTGAGTGCTCCAGCTGCCGAGCGGACGGATCCCCCAGGGCACTCGGTGGCTTCCCCGCTGCGCGCCTTCACCGGGCCATGGCTGCGAGTGCAGGGAACGCTTTCCCCGTCACAGGAGGGAATAAATAAAAAACCTCACAATACAATTGTCACAATCAGTTTTCTGATTACAAGCTTATTTAATGATTTAATTCTTTTATTGATGTTCTGTGCTCATTGATTTATCCACTAAGTGAAGTGGGGGAAAAAAGACTAAATACTCACTTTACATTATTTGGTCATTTGTTGTTTAATATTCATACTGGGCATGCAAACAGAATTATATCTATTTCCCTTCTGAGTACTGGACTACAGTCCCTTCTTTCCTTATTCTATTTCCTAACCAAAATGAATGTAAGTCCTTTGGGAGAAACAAAATGTCTTTAAGAAAGGGAGCAATAAAGTTACACTGTCCCTGATCTGTTATTCTATCACCACCTCATCAGAGGAACAGAGGGTATTAAGAGCTCTTTGGCATCAGGGGGATTGATATTCAGAGAATTCCTTTTGACTTTGTAGTCTCATATCTAAAAACCTACCTCTCACACTGCTCACTGTTCTCAGATTGAGAAGTTATACCGACTGCCATATCAGCAGAAAAAAAAACAATGAAAAATGTTGGGGCCAAATTTGGATTGGCATTTTGCTTGCTTATGTAGCATTTAGAGGTGAAACCGAACCTGGAGCTTCTGGAGCTTAGTGCGTGAACCTTTACCATGCAAGTTAAAAGCTAAGGCTGTAGAGCAAACTCGTTCTCTCTCTTTCTAAGTAGTCTAAGTGCCATTACATAGAACAAATACACCATACCCAAAAGGTGTGTGGGTTACACTTATGCAGCTCTTTAGTTTATAATTAAAAGTATTAATTGTTTCTATATCCACATTGGTAGTCACTAGTAGCAACATTCCTGTCTGCATTGAAAATATGTTCTGCTTCATCACCTGTAACAAAAATTATCTAGAAAAGGGGTGTTTAAATACAACCTTTTATGGTGAAGTTCAGCCATACTTTTTATTTCAGACATCAGTAAAGCCCAGGGATATTCATATGTCTCTGGTCTTTTATTGTCTGTTAAGCTCGGTTATACAATCTAGAAAGCTGAAAGGGCTTGACTGGAAATAGGCATTTTGGCTGGGTTTTAGAAGCACTGAAAACTGCTAAATTTAGCCTTAAGTTAATCAAACAGAATAAAAGCTACTAAAAAGACTGGATCTTGCACTTCAGTTAGCTTCAATGGGAATTTTGCTTGAGTAAGGACTACATAATCATGCTATGTATGAGATGTCTTTAGAGCAGCAATGAGAGGAATTTTTTTCCTGTTGATTATAATAAAAATGAAGAGAAGTAACATTTACATAAGAGAAAGAAAAAAATGCTCATATTTTTTTCAATACAACAGATATGGAAACAGATACTTCAGGCCCCTATTAAAAGAGAACTTCTTAATTTATATTATCTTCCTAACTTGTGTACCCTTCCTAGTTAATTGTCAAACTGATTCTAGGTATTTGCAATGTTTTCTCTATGGCTATGTCTAGACTGCAAGCCTCTTTCGAAAGATACTTTCGAAAGAGCCTCTTTCGAAAGAGCGCGTCTAGACTACAATACGCGGATCGGAAAATCGATCCGCTTTTTCGAAAAAGAGAGTCCTGACTGCTGGACGCTCTTTCGAAATTAAAAGCCACCCGGAACTGCTTCTGCCAGGGCATGGGGGCAGCATTTCCTTCCGGGTGCTGCTGCCTGCCTGCCCTTTGCAGAGACGCGGCGTGGTTAAAGGGACACTCCTGAACACCCGTTGCTCTGCTTCTGCAGCTGCCTTTGCTGTCCCTCTAGGAGGTAAGCAAGGCATTGCAGTGCTGGTTTGGAGTGCTCAGCTTCCTGGGACAACCCAGCAGCTTTTTTCTGTGGAGGTTTTTCTGGTTTAGACCCATTTTTTTGGCATGGAGCCAGAGCTGCCCCTGGGCAGGCGATGGCCCCACACCATCATACTGCAAGTGTTGCTGCATCTGCATGACACAGTCATGAGGCTACTTCCCCATCTAGACCCAGACCAGAGGTACGAAGGGATCGTCCGTCAAGCAGCCGCACTGACCTTGCCTCCAAACTTCTTTGTGGACAGGTGTGTTTGGAGGCTTGACACCAGCTCTGACTGGTGGGACCGGCTCGTGATGGAGCTCTTGGATGACCAAGAGTGGCTACGCAACTTCCGGATGCGAAAGACCACTTTCCAGGAGCTGTGTACCTGGCTCGCCCCTGCTCTGCAACGGCAAGACACCCACCTGTGGCCCGCTATCCCCCTGGAAAAGAGGGTCACCATTGCCCTCTGGAAGCTGGCAACCCCCGACAGCTACCGCTCCGTGGGACACCAATTTGGAGTGGGCAGGTCTACTGTTGGATCCATCCTGATGGAGGTAAGTCATTGTCTGGGGACAGTCACAGTTTGGGGTGGGGGGAAGGGAGACTGTCAGGAAGGGCCAAGTGGAGTGGGAGTGGGAGGGAGCTCCTCCACTCACCCTGAATTGTTGGGGGGGGGGGTTCTGAGGAGGGGATTCCCGGGGTGTTTGAGAGGGAAGGTGGGTGGTGGGTTCTCCTCCTAAGAGATAAGGCACCCCTTCTACAATTTTGTTGTCTGTCTCGTTCTGCAGGTGGTGAGGGCCATCAATTCGGAGCTGCTCAACAGGCTCATCTGTCTACCAGATCTGGACAGCGTCATGGCCGGCTTTGCTGCCCTTGGCTTCCCGAATTGTGGAGGAGCGCTCGATGGGACACACATTCCAATCCGTGCACCGCCCCATCGAGCAGCCCAATTCATTAACAGAAAGGGCTACTTTTCTATGGTCCTCCAGGCCCTGGTCGACCATCGTGGCCAGTTTTCTGACATTTGTGTTGGGTGGTCAGGGCGGGCACATGATGCCCGTAACTTCAGGAACTCGTACCTCTACCGGAGGCTTCAGGCAGGAACATTTTTCCCGCATCACAACTTTGCGGTTGGGGATGTGCACATGCCGGTGTGCATAGTGGCTGATGCGGCCTACCCCCTGATGCCGTGGCTGATGAAGCCCTACACCGGCCACCTGGATGCGAGCAAGGAGCAGTTTAATGCTCACCTTAACCGGGCTCGCAACCAGGTGGAATGTGCGTTTGGACGTTTAAAAGGCAGATTCCGGTGCTTGCTCACACGCCTAGACATGGGGGAGAGCAACATCCCTGAGGTGGTGGCTGCATGTTGTGTTCTCCATAACCTGGTGGAGAGGAAAGGGGAGGCCTTCCTACCAGGGTGGGGTAGAGGTGCTGATGGCCAGGAGAGGCACTTTGCCCAGCCCCGGACAGCTGCCATCCGCCAGGCTCACCGGTCTGCTGTTTGCATACGGGAGGCCCTACGGGAGCAATTCTCAAGTGGAGGCCACTGACTCTACTGAGGGGCTTCTGCCTGGGGACTGGGCCCTGGCCCAAAAGAAGCTTCCCTCCACAACCCATCTCCTGACCCTGTTTGGAGAAATCATTAACACCAGGGTTTGTCTCAAAATAATAAGTTCTGTTTTATTTTTTTAAATATCTCTCACAAAATAGTATAACTGTTGCAAACATAAAAAAGCTTTTGTTCATTTTTTATGTTGAAAAAACTATGTACAATAAACATTTTGTTGAACACTTTCTTTGTCATTTAACTGGGGTGATGGGGGTGCTTGAAACCTGGAGGGGGGAAGGGGACTTGAAACCTGGAGGGGGGAAAGGGATCAGGTTGCACGGTGCTTGCCTGATTTCAGTCTCCTGCCTGGGCCTCGTGTTCGGGGTCCACCATGGCCACGGGATCAGGTGGTGCACCTGTCGGTTGGCTGGATAGGGTGCTCTTGGGACGGGGAGGCCTGGGGGAGAGGAGGGCCAGGGGGAGAGAGGGGCTGGGGAACTGGGGGGGCTGAGGGAGAGGGAGGACCAAGGGGGGAAAGGGATGCTGTTGTGGAAGGGGGGTTTGGTGGGGTGGGGTCATGGGGTGCTGGAGGAGCAGGACCAGGCACAGGAGCAGGCAAGCCGCAGACCTCCCTGAGAGTGGCAGTCAGGGACGTGCGCTGCTGGACCAGCTCCTCCATCAGCCGCTCACGCCACCGATCCTCTGCCTCCACCCTCTCTCTCAGGATGGAGTTGAGCTCCTGCACGGCCTCCACATGCTGCCTCAGGATGTCCGCATACACACGCCTGTGTCTGCGGCTCCCATGTCCCCGAGATGGAGGTGGAGGTGGGGCTGGGGTGCTGCGGCCCTCTTGCACGGCTGGTCCAGCTGTGGAGGAAAAGAAGAAGACACAATCAGTCCTAAAAAACTGGACTCTGTAGCACTTAAAATACTAACAGGATGGTTTATTAGGGGATGAGCTTTCCTGGGCCAGACCCACTTCCTAAGATCAGAGTAACACGGCTACATTTCTATCACAATCAGTCATGTGTGCAACAGCTGTCCAAAAGGGCATGCCCTCTCCTTGAGACAGGGGAATCAGACATTCTGAAGGTAACACTGTGTGTGACCTGGGCATCAGCCTGAGCATGACAGGTTTCCCTTGTGCATCACCCACTGTGCACCCACCTACCTCCCCCCCCCCCCCGGGTGTTACACAGCCTCACTGCGCTCACCTGCTGCTTCATCTCCTGCGCTAGATGACACCTGGGAGGCCTCTGGGTCTGGGTGACTGGCTCCAGGGTGAGGGTCTCCATCTCCTCACTGTCCTCCTCCTCTGGCACCATGTCCCCGTCTCCAGACTGCTCTGGGTCCTGCTCTGGCGCGTCCACCATAGGGTCTGCCAAGCCTGACTGGACAAAACGCCGTGGTGTGCGTGCTTCACCACCACCACCCAGGATCTGGTCCAGCTCACTATAATAAGGGCAGTAGTAGGGGGCTGCACCAGAATGGGAGCTCTCCTCCCTGGCCTTGACGTACCCTTGGCGCAGCTCTTTCACTTTGGAGCGCACCTGGTCCTGGGTGCGGGGGTAGTGTCCCTTCTGGGCCAGGGCCTCTGCCATGCGGCCATAAATGTTCGCATTTCGCCGCCTGCTTTTGAGGGCTTGTAAGGCCTCCTCCTCTCCCCAGAGCTCCAGAAGGGTCTTGAGCTCTGGCCCAGACCAGGATGGTGCCCGGAGTTTGGAGCCCCTGGCTGGGTCCCCAGAAGGCTCTCTGGAAGGGCCAGGAGGGTCTTGGGGCTGGGACATGCTGCACCTAAATAGCCATGTGCTATGGCTCCTTTGCTGCAACAAGTGGCTGTGAGGGTGCCTGTCCCTTTAAGAAATGGCTGCAGACAGGAACCAGAGACATGCAACCCATGCCCCAGATTGTCCACCAGGGCTTCTTCCTGGAGGCCAATATTTTCGAAAAAATGGCCTCCCCCCGTCCACACTCACTTATTTTCAACGGATCTCCGTCGAAAAAGGCGTTCTTCCTCGTGCAATGAGGTTTACCGCCGTCAAAAGAAAAGCCGCGTTCTTTCGATTTAATTTCGAAAGAACGCGGCTGCAGTCTAGACGCAGGTGAAGTTTTTTCGAAAAAAGGCTACTTTTTTCGAAAAAAACCCTGAGTCTGGACACAGCCTATCTGAAAAGAAAAGCGGAAACATTTTTGCTATCTTGAAACCTTATTTTTGGCTTGGTATGGAGAACTGAAACATAATATACCAATGATCAGAATGGCAATGACAATGATACATAAATTTCATAGCTTTTGAGAAGACCTTTGACAGTATTCATACTATCAGCCTACAGTGTGTTCTACGGGCATTTGAAATTCCTGTCCTTGTATTAAGGGTCCTACCTAATTGACAGTCATGCAAAATTCATCACACACCATTGAATCTAATGTCATCGAATCATAGAATCAGAACCATAGATCTGGAAAAGACCTCAGAAGGTCATCAAGTCCAGCCCCCTGCTCTAGGCAGGACCAATCCCAACTAAATCAACCAGGGCTTTGTCAAGCCAAGACTTAAATACCTCTAGGGATGGAGACTCCACTACTTCCCTAGGCAACCCATTCCAGTGCTTTATCACCCTCCTAGTGAAATAATTTTTCCTAATATCCAACCTGGACCTTTCCCACCACAACTTGAGACCATTGCTCCTTGTTCTGACATCTGTCACTACTGAGAACAGCCTTTCTCTATCCTCTTTGGAACCTCCCTTCAGGAAGTTGAAGGCTGCTATCAAATTCCCCCTGACTCTTCGCTTCTGTAGACTAAACAGACCCAACTCCCTCAGGGTATGTCTACATTACAAAGTTAGTTCGAATTAACGGACATTAGTTCGAACTAACTTTCATAGGCGCTACACTAGTGCTCCGTTAGTTCGAACTTAATTCGAACTAACGGAGCGCTTAGTTTGAACTAGGTAATCCTCATTAAACGAGGATTAAGCCTAGTTCGAACTAGCTAGTTAGAATTAAGGGGTGTGTAGTCCCTTAATTCGAACTAGTGGGAAGCTAGCCCTCCCCAGGTTTCCCTGGTGGCCACTCTGGCCAACACCAGGGAAACTCTACTGCCCCCCTCCTGGCCCCGGACTCCTTAAAGGGGCACGGGCTGGCTACAGTGCCCGTGCCAGGTGCAAGCCTGCCAGCACCCAGCCAGCAGACCCTGCACCTGGCACGGCTTGAGCCACCCACCCGATGCCCCCCAGCCCTCCCCCTCTTCCCGGGACCAGGCTGGCGGCTCCCGGGAGCTTGCCCGGGACCGCAAGAGGCGGGCACCCGCCTGGGCTAGTGCAGACATCGTGGACCTCGTCCACGATCTCTGCACTAGGCACAGGAAAGTGGCCAGCTTGGGCAGGAGAGCTGCCAGTCTGGCCACCCAGGAGCAGGTGTGCAAGAGAATCAAGGGGGTCCACTGAGAGCCCCGACCCTGAGCCCTGAGCTTACAATGGCCGTCCTGGGTCAGACTAAAGGTCCATCTAGCCCAGTAGCCTGTCTGCTGACAGCGGCCAACCCTAGGGACCCTGGAGGAGATGGACCGGAGACAGTGACCAAGCCATTTGTCTCGTGCCATCCCTCTCCAGCCTTCCACAAACCTTTGGCAGGGACACCACTCCTATCGCCTGGCTAATAGCACTCCATGGACCCAAGCTCCATGACTTGATCTCACTTCCCTTTAAACTCTGTTCCAGTTCTAGCCTTCACAGCCTCCTGCAGCAAGGAGTTCCACAGGTTAACTCTTTGCTTTATGAAGAACAACTTTCTGTTACTAGTTTGAAGCCTGCTACCCATTCCTTTCCTTTGGTTTCCTCTAGTCCTTCTTTATGGGAACTAATGAAGAACTTTTCTGTATACAACCTCTCCACCCAACTCCTGCTTTTAGAGACCTCTATCCTGTCCCCCCTCCTTCTCCTCTTTTCTAAGCTGAAAAGTCCCAGTCTCTTTAGCCTCTCTTCATATGGGACCTGTTCCCAACCCCTGATCATTTTAGTTCCCCTCCCCTCTCCCAGTCTCTCTCCTTCCCTCTCCCACCTCCTTTTCCCAGTCTCCCCCAGTTCAATAAAGACAGATTCCTTTTTGGAAGACACATTATCTTTATTTTGTACATCAAGAAGAGGGGCTAGCGAAGAGTAAATGGAAGGATGTGAGGGAGGAATGGGGCACGAGCCCCGATGGGGAGGACTGGGCTGGCTCTGCGGGTTTCTGGGGTGGAAGCTCTCCTGTAGCCCCCCAATTGCCCCCAATTGCCCCCTCTCCCCAGATGGCAGCTTGCGGCAAGCGCAGCCGGGCTGATGGCTGAGTGCTGTTATGTGCCCAGTGTGGGCACTCAGGGCACTCCAAGCCAGGACTGCTTTGCAAGCGGGGCACCCCTGAGAACTGTCTTTCCGGGGTGGGGGTCGGGTCCCTTTAAGCGCAGCCCTCGGCTAGCCTGAGAGAGCATCTCCACACTCTAAGTCCTCCTCTGATGCCCTGCCGGCACTGCTTCCGGCCATCCTTAAGCCCTGTTCAGGGTCCACTTAATGTGGACATGCTAGTTCGAATTAGCAAAACGCTAATTCAAACTAGTTTTTTAGTCTGGATCCGTTAGTTCGAATTAGCTTAGTTCGAATTAACATTGTAGTGTAGACGTACCCTCTGTCTCTCCTCATAGGTCATATGCTCCAGCCCCCTAATCATTTTGGTTGCCCTCCGCTGGACCCTCTCCAATGCATCCACATCCTTTTTGTAGTGGGGAGTACAGAACTGGACACAATACTCCAGATGTGGCCTCACCAGAGCCAAATAAAGGGGAATACTGACATCTCTTGGTCTGCTGGCAATGCTCCTCTTAATGTAACATAATATACCATTAACCTTCTTGGCTATAAGGGCACCCTGTTGACTCATATCCAGCTTCTGATCCACTGTAACCGCCAGGTCCCTTTCTGCAGAACTGCTACTTAGCTGGTTGGTTCCCAGCCTGTAACAATACTTGGGAGTCTTCCGTCCAAAGTGCAGGACTCTACACTTGTTCTTGTTGAATCTCATAAGATTTCTTGTGGCCCAATCCTCCAATTTGTGTAAGTCACTCTGGAACCTATCTCTGCCCTCAAGCATATCTACCTATCCTCCTAGCTTAATGTCACCTGCAAACTTGCTGAGGGTGCAATCCATCCCCTCATCTAGGTATTTCTAGGAAATTTGGCATTTTGTGTGCTTTTACCCTATACGTGGATTGGGCAATGATCCAGAGGCAGTTTTCACCTGGGTTAATTCCTGGTAAATCAACAGCACTTTATTTACCTGTGTGTCCCATTAATCATTTGCTGGTCCCATTCACTCCAGACCAGGACACCGCTTCCCGCAGTTCCCATTGGACAAGAACAGCAATCCATAGCCAATGGGAGCTGCATGTGTCTATACCTGCAGATATGCATGTAAATAAAGCACCAGCAGCCGCAAGGGGCTAATATTGGTGAATTATGTCTGGTCCACAAGCTGTTTATTGGCCCCACTCCCCCCGTCACTTACTATATATATTTCACAAGGGAGACCAACTTTTCTGAAATTGCATTTCTGAGACAAAAGGGAGTTGCAGGGGGATCTCAGGATTATTTTATTATCACAGTATTGCCACCTTTACATCTGCACTGCCTTTAGACCTGGGTGTCTGGAGAGCAGTGGTTGTAATGTTGGCCTTTGCCCAGCTTTGAGGGCAGTACCGCACCAGGAACACAGCAGAAGGGTGGCAAACCCATACCTATGTTGCGCTTACCTCTGTACTGCTGCTTTCAGAGCTGGATGGCCAGAGAGCAGTGGCAGAAGTAAAGGAACAATATCATACCATGCCATCCTTACTTCTGCACTACTGCTGGTGGTCACTCTGCCTTCAGAGCTCAGTTCCTGGCCAGCAGTTGCCATCTGTATCTTCCCACCTCTGAAAGTAATTCTGCTATCAGCAGCAGTGCAGAATAGCAATATCACAATCTACAATAACCTTATGACCCCCACACAGCTCCTTTTTGGGGTAGGACCCCGACAATTACAACAGAGTGAAATTTCAGATTTAAATGTCTGAAATCATGACAATTATCATTTTCAAAATCCTATGACCATGAAATTGACCAAAATGAACTTTGAATTTGGTAGGGCCCCACTTATAGTCACCACCGTTAAAATCTTCTATTCCAACTTTACATGTAGCGTTGATCACAGTGAGCTCAATTCTGAAGTCCAAACAAGAATATGTCTGGAGTGTGTTATGTCTGAAGTCCTCTTCAACATTATCATTGATTGGGCAATGTGGCATACAACAGAAGACATGCTAAGAGATATCAAACGGATATGCTTCTTATCCCTTAAAGACCTGGATTTGACAGATGATCTCACTCTTTTATTGTCCACAACAACATATACAAGAGAAAACAACCTAACTCAACACATTCAGACAACAAATTGAAGTGAAAATTCAGATGCAAGAAGATAGCGATTATAACCCTTGACAGAAACAGACAGGAGTGAAGGAGCTTTGTGGCTGCCCTGAATGCCAGAAGTATAATGGGTTCTGATTAACTGTGTCATTTTTAATAGACTTAACTTTTGATCTGTAAGGGAATCTGAGAGGAAAGCAATTTTAAAATGTATGGGAATGTTTAAATAATTTAAAAAGCCATTTTATACATAAAAAACTATTTTAATCAAAAAAAGTCTTTGTTCATTTAACACAACTTTGAATCTTGTGTCTTGCTGGGCCCAGCAAATGCAACTGGCTCCTGCTCTTTCTATTTGGATGACTTTCATAAATGTTCTAGCATTAAAATATATTGGATCCAAAGCACACTCTTTTAATGAACTAGAAAATATAACTAGATTTTCATGTATGTCATTTTTGTTTACTTTTCCTTTTCTCAATGGCTACTATTACCTCTGACACTGAGGCTTTGTCTACATTGGCACCCCTTTCCGGAAAAGGGATGCTAATGAGACCAGTCGGAATTGCAAATGCCGCGGGGGATTTAAATATCCCCCGCGGCATTTGCATGAACATGGCTGCCGCTTTTTTCCGGCTCGGGGTTTTGTCGGAGAAAAGCGCCAGTCTAGACAGGATCTTGCGGAAAATAAACCCTTTTCCAGAAGATCCCTTATTCCTACTTACTACGGAATAAGGGATCTTCCAGAAAAGGGTTTATTTTCTGCAAGATCCTATCTAGACTGGCGCTTTTCTCCGGCAAAACCCCGAGCCGGAAAAAAGCGGCAGCCATGTTCATGCAAATGCCGCGGGGGATATTTAAATCCCCCATGGCATTTGCAATTCCGACTGGTCTCATTAGCATCCCTTTTCCGGAAAGGGGTGTCAATGTAGACACAGCCTGAATGTCTACACTGCACAGTTATTTCGGAATAAGCTATTCCAGAATAGTTATTCTGAAATAGCTTACTTCTAAATAGCATGTCTACACTGCAGGGAAACCTCAAAATTAGTCTGAGGCAGGCTTCCCAAATATAGATGTGCTATCTCAATTTACAGGCCCAGGAGGAATAACTTAGGGTATGCTTACACAGAAAAGTTATTTAGAAATAACAGGCCTTATTTTGAATTAACTTTAATAGCGTCTACACAGCCAAATCGCTATTTCTAAATTAATTCGAAATAGTGGAGCACTTATTTTGAATTTGGTAAACTTCATTCCATGAAAAATAACACCAAATTCGAAATAGCTATTTTGAAATAAATGCTGTGTAGACACTTATATTTTGAAATAGGGGGCCTCCAGCCTTCCCAGGGTGCCCTGGTGGCCACTCCAGCCTCAATCAAGAACACTCCTCTCCCTCTCCTATCCCCTGAGCCCTTAAAGGGGTTGACTCTGGCCATAGTGCCTGTGCCAGCTCCAAGCCTGCCAGCCCAGAGTCAGCAGTCACTGCCCCTGTCCCAGTGGCCCCAAAACATGAGTCAGCAAGCCACTGGCAGCCAGCCCTCCACCATTCTCCAGGAGCAATCTGCCAGCTCCCAGGAACCTGCCAAGGAGTGGAGAAGTCAGGCGCCTTCCTGGTCCATGGTGGAGATCATGGACCTTATTCAGGTTTGGGGGGGATGGCCCCAATCATCCATGATCTCTGCACTAGACAGAGGAATACAGCCATTTATGGAAGGATAGCTGCCAGCCTGGACACCAAAGGCCACATGTGAACCCAAGAGCAGGTTTGCATGAAAATCAAGTAGGTCCAGTGAGACCTCCAGCCCTGAGCCCTGAGCTTCCCCTCCCCCTTCTTCCCTTTGCTTCCTCCTTCCAGTTCCCTCCTCCCAGATTTCCCCTCCCTTCTCCTGCCTCCTTTCCCCAGTCTCACCAGAGTTTCATTCACCCCACCCCTACAGTTTTGTTAAATAAAGAGAGTTTGTGTTCATGAAAGTACGTGTATTTTATTTGATATCAGGAAGGGGGAATAGGGAGGGGTAAGTGGAAGGACGTGAGGGAGGAATGAAGCACAAGCCCCCATTCGGGCAGACCCGGGAGGCTCTTAGTGATCCTCAGGGTAGAAGTAATTCTGCAGGGCCACTTGGATACTGACAGCCCCCCGATGGACCTCATGGATGGCAGCCTGCAGAAAGTGCAGCCAGGCTCACAGCAATTTATCCAAGAGAAGCTCCAGAGTGCCCAGGGGTGGCTCCGGCTCCATGTTGCAGAGTGCAGTGGTGTCCCAAGTGAGGGCAAGCAAAGCACACAGAGACAAAATGTGTTGCTGTCCCTCAGCAAGGTAGGCAAGCCAGCAGAGAAACCTGAGAACCGGCTGTCCAGGGGAGATCCCTTTAAGCACAGGCCTCAGATAGCCTCAGAGAGCAGCCACACAAAGTAACTCCTGACGTGGTGCCCTGCCAGAACTGGTTCCGGCTGGCCTTAAATGCGATTCAGCATCCACTCAGTGTGGACGTGCTATTTCAAAATAGCAAAACGCTATTTCAAAATACATTTTGTGTGTAGGGGCATTATTTAAAATTAACTATTTTGAAGTAAGATATTTTGAAATAATGCTGTAGAGTAGACAAATCCTTAGAATGGCCCTGGTGAAGGGCTATTTTGAAATAGCATAAGTGGAGCATCTACACATGTGTAGTTTTTAAATGACTTTATACTGACAAAAAAAATGAAGAGATCCCTGTTTTGCTCATCTTTTAATTTTTTCCTATTTTTATCCATAAAAGATAAAAGAAGATAAATTCAATTATATTCTGTTGTTCAATGGACCTTAAGGATAACACATTTTACTGGGGTCTTTTAGACATAGAAATCCACTCTTTACTATTTAGCAAACACTTTTTTAGCTGTTAATTGTCATATGACTGTTCAGAATTTATTCAATGTATAAACACCATAGAAAGTGCACAATTGGCCTATTCTTGACATTTCTTCACCATAATTTGACTATTTCATCTAGACGTTAAATCGTTCTGAGAAGTAAATACCTGTAGATGCGTTCCATCTGATTCCCAACACAGATATTGATTAACCGAAATATATTATTGGTATATTTTGCCATATTACAGTCTAAATGCCATGAATCTGAACAATTTAGTTACAGTAAACTGAGTTCCAGAAATATGGACAAAAGTGTACATAATAGAGGTTTATTTTTAGGGAATTATGCCATAATAAATTTTTATTTTTCCTGGTGCCTTTCCCTCCATATTACAGACTTCATCAGAGGATTCCAATTCATAGCAATAATTGTGACTTCAAAACCTCCAAGAGGAATTGAAAAAGGCATTTCAGCAGTCTGGTTAAAGCAAATAACTAGCAATTATGATGAAATAAAGCCCATTGTAGAACTCTACTGCCATTATGGCAGCTTACATATACTGGATTTAACTGAAGGAAAACGATAAGTGAGGCTTTATATAGTCCAGAAGAAAGTAGCTTTTAGTAGCCTAGTATAAACAATGAACTTAATCATAAATGTTTCATGTATAACTATCACCAATTTATAAAACAATAAACTCTAGGGATTTTTTTTAAGTTTGTAATATTTGTGTATAAATATTTTAATATTCATGTAGTAAAATGAATTGCTTTCATCTCAAGTTTTTAAAGGACTAACAGAATGTTTAGTGTTTACTTTCAAAAGGTAAGGCATTGTCCTTAAGAAATATGTATCACTAGGTGATTGCCATTTCAAGGTGAACAATTTTCATTAGTCACAAGCTTCAGACTTTTGGATTAAGTTCAGTATTGAGGCAGTGCTCTGTTCTATGAGAGAATAAACAGGTACCATATATCCCATTGAGCATAAAAAATGAAGGCACCCAGAATCAGTGGCCACTTGAAAAAATCACTACAATATTTCCTGGGATCCTCAGGTCACAGGAACAGCATGCCTGCACCTAGCCCATTTCAGAAGGTTCACTCTACATTCTCTTGTGTAATTAGAGTTCTTCTCCCTTCTGATATTGGGGTGCTTGCACCCATGAGACAGTAATCAACAGGGCTCACTGTACTCAGGAGAACAGAGATAAACAAAGTCAAAGGATATCTGGAACCCTCCTCCTCTCCTGTTTACTCTCTCAAGGTCCATCTGCATTCACAATGTCTGAATATTTTAATAATGTCAGATATTACAAATTAAGTTTGCTAGTACAGTAAGTAGTATCATGTATATTATCAGGCATATTACAGATTGTATTTCATTTTCAAGTATGGTTTGCTTATGAGGCCCATGCCACGAATGACTCAGGCTTCAATCATCCTAAGTGCTGAATCCTCCTTTTTGTAGACTGTGGGGCCAAACATAAGAAATCTTCTTTTTGAACTGTCATTGTGATGTTTACTCTTATGAAATCTGAGGGAAAATTTTTTGAAAAAAATGTTAATGAAAAATTCAAATTCATATAAACTGAAATAGTTCATGAATTAATGTTTAATATGCCATTGTTGTTAGCCCTTCTACGCCTGAAAAAGACATCTGAAACTCAAAACAATTTTCACTTTTGACATTTTAGAAGGAAACATTTTGATTTTTTTAATTCAAGATGACTTTTTGTTTCAAAATTTACTTTAATTTTAGTTTTTAGAGGGTAAATTGAAGGAAATTGAAATATTTTCTACAGGGCTAAAAAAATATTTGGTTCTCCATAATACCATTTTTTTTTCAGTATTCTCTTCAATTTTTTGGGAAACAAAAGCCTTTCATTTTCTTTTGTCCCAGACCAAATTTTGATTTCATTTTTCAATTTCTTCAATGAACTGAAAAATCTGTTATCACACAGCTTCAGATATTATACCAAGGTTCTTCGATTACACTGATTTCACATACTTCTAAGCTACAGTTTATTTACAGGGTTTTCTTTGTATTGCAGTGTCCTGCCTCTTTAAGGGCCAGTTGCATGGAATTGTGTATATATACATATATATATATACACAATGTAATCTACTCGCCTATGGTGAGTAGATTACACCCTGGAAGAGCTGGCACAGAGTGATCTGCACATGCGCAGAATGATCTGCGAATGCGCAGAGTGCAGAACCGCGCGGCTGGCGAGCAGGGCTCGTCGCCACTCGGTGAACCCTGTATATATATATACACACACATATATATTAGTTCTGATGTCACACCTCTGATAAGATGTGTAATTTAATTAGTAGAAGCATATGGTACAGAGGAGTTCATTCTCCTATCACTGTTAGGAAGCAGAAGAGGATGCTCAGTGAATGTTGAGATTGAGCAAGCCTCAGAAGAGAACTTTTAGTTCTCAGGGAAAATGCTCCACACAGGATATGCTTGGCAAGTCCCTGCCAGGAAAGACTGAGAATACTGTTTTGATGGCAACTAGAAAACTTTATGTGGTAATAATGTGCAATTTTAGCAATATCTATCCTAAAGAAGGAAAATGATTGACCATATACAACATTTCCTCACTTCTTGCCCTGGAACACCCTTACTCTGCTTACATTACATTTCTGACATCTTCATCATATGGACCGATGGGAAAGAGATCCTTGGAGAATTTCACAGGGATATCAACCCCATCACACACTCACTGCCCCCATTAACTTCAGCCTGGATAAGTCCACACCAGAGTCCATTTCCTTGACACTATAGTACAATTACATGACGGACACATTTCCATCACCTTATACTGGAAACCTACCATGAACCTGCTGCACTTACCTTCATGCACTAGCTTCCTTCCAAGAGACATTTCTCAACCTATTGTTTACAGCCAAACCCTAAGGGTATGTCTACACTACAGCACTAATTCGAACTAACTTAATTCAAATTAGTTAATTCGAACTAAGCTAATTCGAACTAGTGCATCTAGACCTAAAAACTAGTTCGAATTAGCATTTTGCTAATTCGAATTAGCATGTCCACATTGAGTGGACCCTGAACCGAGGTTAAGGATGGCCGGAAGCAGTGCCGGCAGGGCATCAGATTAGGACTGTCTCAGACTAACTGAGGGCTGTGCTTAAAGGGACCCGACCCCCACCCCGGACAGACAGTTCTCAGGAGTTCACTGCTCGCTTGTCTAATTCGATGAGGGACAGCAAAGCAGTCCTGGCTTGGAGTGCCCTGAATGACCACATTCGGCACATCACAGCACTCAGCCATCAGCCCGGCTGAACTTGCCGCAGGCTGTCATCCGGAGTGGGGGGTCAGTCAAGGGGCTTCAGGAGAGCTACCACCTTGAGGAGCCCGCAGAGACACCCCAGTCCTCCCCATTGGGGGCTCGTACCCCATTCCTCCCTCATCTCCTTCCACTTACCCCTCCTTAGCCCCCCTTCCTGATGAACAAAATAAAGGACATGTGTGTTCAAAAATAGAAACTCTCTTTATTGAACAAAACTTGGGGAGACTGGGAAAAGAAGGTGGGAGAGGGGAAGAGAGAGGGTGGGAGAGGGGATGGCAACTAAAATGATCAGGAGTTTGGAACAGGTCCCATATGAAGAGAGGCTAAAGAGACGGGGACTTTTCAGCTTACAAAAGAGGAGACGGAGGGGGGATATGATAGAGGTCTAGAAAAGCATGAGTGGTGTGGAGAGGGTGCATAAAGAAAGGTTCTTCATTAGTTCCCATAAAGAAGGACTAGAGGACACCAAAGGAAATGAATGGGCTCCAAACTAATAACAGAAAGTTCTTCTTCACAAAGCAAACAGTCAACCTGTGGAACTCTTTGCTGCAGGAGGCTGTGAAGGCTAGAACTATAACAGAGTTTAAAGAGAAGTGAGATAAAGTTATGGAGGTTGGTTCCATGGAGGGCTATTAGCCAGGGGGTAGAAATGGTGTCCCTGGCCTCTGTTTGTGGAAGGCTGGAAATGGATGGCACGAGACAAATGGCTTGGTCATTGTCTTCGGTCCATCCCCTCTAGGGTACCTAGTGTTGGCTGCTGTCGGCAGATAGGCTACTGGGCTAGATGGACCTTTGGTCTGACCCAGTACAGCCATTCTAAGCTCAGGGCTCAGGGTCGGGGGTCTCAGTGGACCACCTTGAATTTCATACAAACCCGCTCCTGGGTGGCCAGACTGGCAGCTATCCTGCCCTAGACGGCCACTTTCCTGTGCCTAGTGCGGAGGTCGTGGATGAGGTCCACGATGCCTGCACTAGACCAGGCGGGCGCCCGCCTCTTGCGAACTTGGGCTGGCTCCCGGGAGCCGCCAGCCTGGTCCCAGGAAGAGGCAGAGGGCTGGGTGGCAGCGGGTGGCTGGCTCAATCTGTGCCAGGTGCAGGGTCTGCTGGCTGGGTGCTGACAGGCTTGTACCTGGCACGGGCACCGTAGCAAGCCTGTGCCCCTTTAAGGGCTCCCGGGCCGGGAGGGGGGCAGAAGAGTTTCCCTGGTGGTGCCCAGAGTGGCGACCAGGGAAAGCTGGGGAGGGCTAGCCTCCCACTAGTTCGAATTAAGTGGCTACACAGCCCTTAATTCGAACTTGTTAATTCGAACTAAGTGTTATTCCTCATGGAATGAGGTTTACCTAGTTCGAATTAAGCACTCCGCTAGTTCAAATTAAGTTCAAACTAGCGGTTCACGTGTGTAGCGCCTATCAAAGTTAATTCGAACTAACGGCTGTTAGTTCGAATTAACTTTGTAGTGTAGACATACCCTAAGATACAACCAGATATGTTCCAATCTCACAGACAGAGACAAACATCTACTAGATCTATACAGAGCATTCTTAAAACTGAAATACCCACCAGGAGAAGTGAAAAAACGGATTGACAGAGTCTGAAGAATACCCAGAGAAAACAACAGAATTTCACTTTTCATCACCTAGGGTACGTCTAGACTACAGGGTTTTGTCGACAGAAGTTTTGTCAACAGATACTGTCGACAAAACTTCTGTCGACAAAGAGCGTCTAGACTGCATCCAGTTCTGTCGACAAAGCAAGCCACTTTGTCGACATAACAGTGTGGATGCAAAGGACAGTGTAGATGCAATAATGCCTTCTATCGACAGAACTCTGTCAACAAAAGGCGTTATTCCTCGTAGAATGAGGTTTACATACGTCAACAAAACTGCTGAGTTTTGTCGATGTTATGTCGACATAACTCAAAGGCAGTGTGGACGCAGGTATAGTTTTGATGACAAAAGTCCACTTTTGTCGACAAAACCCTGTAGTTTAGACATACCCCTACAGACCACAAGTTAAACCCCTCCAATTCATTATCAACAATCTAAAACCTATCCTAGAAAATGACCCCTTCACTCTCACAGACCTTCGGGAATGGACAATCCTGGTCTACGGACCACTCCCCAACTTCAAACAAATTCTTTCCAGTAACCACGTAGCACACCTCCATTATAATCATTCAGGAACCCACCCCTGAAATCAGCCCCAGTGCCAACTTTGTCCACACATCTACATAAGCAATTTCATCACTGGACCCAACCACTACATCAGAGGGGGTATGTCTTCACTACCCCGCTAGCTCGAACTAGCGGGGGTAATGTAGTCATCCGCAATTGCAAATGAAGCCCGGGATTTGAATTTCCTGGGCTTCATTTGCATGAAGCCGGCCGGCGCCATTTTTAAATGCCGGCTAGTTCGAACCCCGTGCCGCGCGCCTACACGCGGCACAGACTAGCTAGTTTGGATTAGGCTTCCTAATCCGAACTAGCTGTACTCCTCATTCCACGAGGAGTACAGCTAGTTCGGATTAGAAGCCTAATCCGAACTAGCTACTCCGTGCCGCGTGTAGCCGCGCGACACGGGGTTCGAACTAGCCGGCATTTAAAAATGGTGCTGGCCGGCTTCATGCAAATGAAGCCTGGGAAATTCAAATCCCGGGCTTCATTTGCAATTGCGGATGACTACATTACCCCCGCTAGTTCGAACTAGCGGGGTAGTGAAGACATACCCAGGCTTATTTAACTGAACATCCACTAATGTGATTTATGCCATCAAATGCCATCAATGCTGCTCTGCCATGTATATTGGCCAAACTGGATAGTCTCTATGGGAAAGACTTAATGGACACAAATCAGATATCTGAAAAGGCAGCACACAGAAACCTGTTGGAGAACACTTTAACCTGCCCGGGCAGGCATTAATGGATCTCAAAGTCATTGTGTTGTCTCAGGCTAATTCCACAAGCCAAATACACGGGGAAGTATTGGGACTTAACTTCATTTATAAGTTTGGAAGTCATCACAAAGGTATAAATGAAGACATTACCTGGCTAGCACACTACATTCCACATTCTAATGACTGAACCAACTAAACAATGGGTACATAAGAACAATTTACACCTTCTCTATCAGTTTCTTATAACTTGAATACTCTAATTCACTATTTTTCCCCTTCATTCTCCCCGTCAACCTCTCTCCCTCCATTTATTGTGGATCTGGACTTTTAATACTCCATTCATCTAAAGAAGTGATTGTACCCACGAAAGCTCATGATACCATCTACATGTTTTGTTAACCTCTAAGGTGCTGTTAGACTATTTGTTGTTTTTTAAGTTTTTCCAGAGAAGACTGGTTTGCTAGTTTGATTGAAGGTGCTCTGAGCTGAAGGAAAGGGACACTGGGGCTGAACCCTTCCAGAGAGATTTTATGTCATGAGGAAGCACTAAGGAGACCATCAGTCTATTCACAGTTATTTATTCCAAGGTATACTAATTTATGTATTTTGCAGATAGCAAAACCCCAAAACTATTTAGGGTAGATACTCTGATCCTGAACAGCTTGCTTCAGTTCAACCTTTACTTACAAATGACTGAAAGTTCAACAGCTTCACCACAAAATAAAAAAAAAATCAGTTCTACTATATTCTAATCATAGATGCTGAAGCCATTTTTTGGTAGTTATGAAGCTTTCAAATCTGTAACAAATGTTTGCCACCTAAACTTTTAGTCTGTTATTGTTTTAGAATACTGTCATAATGATTCATTATTGTATTTGTGACTGTAATAGAGTAATTCCCGGAGGTGCTACCTGACCTTCTGTCACTGTATCACTTTCTCTTTGTAAAAAGAGTGATCAGAGCTTTACAATTTTAAATGCCATTCTCATATTTAGTTTAGTAAATTGCAGCATTCTTAACAAGCCCAAGGGCTCTAGGCTTGTTTTGTCCTCAAATACATTAATTGATTTTTGTATATCTCTTCACAATCTGACAGCCAACCATTAAATTTAATATTTATAATTTATTTTAAAGTGAACTGAGCAAGTAGATATATCTACAAGTTATACCTCTACCTTTCTATTTCAAGACAGATCATAACAGATACTACATTTATCTTTTCACATAATAGTGTACATATAATGAAAAATTGGCTATAAATTAAAAAATGAGATAGAAAATTAAATTTTCCCTTAATATTAAAATGTGGTTATTAAACTATTAATAAAGTTATTCCTATAGTAACAAATCAGGCAAATAACAGAAGTCACTTCCTAAATGTTTAAGCTAAAGGAAATTTAATTTTGGTCCGTTTATCCCAAGTATGTATGAAAGAAGAATGCTGCAAATGATGTCTCCCAGTGCTAAAATAAATACACCAACAATTATTTTAAACAAGTACTTTGATCTGATACTGACTTTATATATCATTAAGAGATATTTATTTCCTGAGATTTTCTAGTGTATGGTCTATCAAGTGAATAAAACACATTTTTACAGCAGCCAGAATATATATATTCATATATATGAGTATGTAAACAGTTATAAGGGTAATATAGTCCAAAATTTACTTCTCTGTTCTTCATGTTCCTCTTCATTCATTCATTCATTCATTCATTCATTCATTCATTCATTCAAAGGAGCATTAGTAAATCCCATGGTTAAGATGAATTAATGGAAAGTTCCTTGTTAAATATATTCATAACTCTCCAAAAGCTCATCTTTCAGTCTGAACATTTCCATGCACTCTATGGTCTGATTGTGGTTTACACCAGCTGAGAAGCTGATATTTGCTCTGTGTCTAACGGTTATTTTTTTTATGGACGGTTTCAGTCATTTTTCAAGTACAAACTAGTGGAGGGGTGAGGGGAAATCAGTTATTTTTATAAGTAGTGCCCCAAACATCCATGGATATTCAGTTTATATCAGCGGGTACCTGTATCGGCATATGTCAATACAGATATCCATGGCTCAGTTTTGCGGATACAGATGCAGATACAAATTTTGTATCAATGCACTGTTCTATTTATAAGCACTTCTGCTGTCAAAAGGTTAGTGAAAAAGTTAAAATTTGGCATGGAAATAATCTTTCTTTAGAAAGGAGCCTAACAAAACCCTCAAATTCATCTTTTTGTATTTGGCTGAAAACTAGATTTTATATGACCATATTATAACCTGTGAAAATTTCACTCTGTATATGAAATACATTTTGCACACCTTTTCTTTCACTAAGCTTCTACATGTCAAAATAATTAGCTCATGATACATAAATAGAAGACACTATTTTGGTGTCTGAAAATCCTTTTTGCTCATACTGTTTAATATTTATTTTTTCTCCAGTTGCTATACTTTCAAGAGTCACAGTGTTATAACAGTAAAAAAATTATATTTTAACATAAATAATAATATTATCAAAATATGGCACTTGCAATTAATTAACTGCAATCTATACAAAAGTTCTGCATTGGTACACATAAGATTCCCTCTCCACGGGATAAACCTCCTACAATTGTTTCTGAAAAATCTAAGGGTACATCTAGCCTACATGCTTCTTTCAAAAGAAGCTTTTTCGAAAAAATCTTTCAAAAAAGCATCTTTCAAAAGAGAGCATCCAGACTCCTTAAAGCAGATCAAAAAAGCAATCCGCTTTTTTGAAAAAGAGCGTCCAGACTTCCTGGAAACTTTGTAAAAAAAAAAGGGCATCGGGAACCACTTCTCGCAGGGCATGGGGCCAGCATTTACTTCCGGGTGCTGCTGCATGCCCTTTACAGAGACACATGCTTAAAGGAACTCCCCCGGACAGCCATTTCTCTGCTGCTGCAGCTGGCTTGCCTATATCTCAGTGAAGCTTCTGCAGTGCTTGCTCTGGTTCTCTTGCTTTCTGGGACACCACAGCAGTTTGCTTTTTTGATGTTTTTTCTGGGTTTTGATCTTTTTTTTTTTTTTTTTTGGCCATGGACCCAGAGCTGTTCCTGGGCAGGAGCTGGCCCCACACTGCCATGCTACAAATTCTGCTTCATCTCCATGACACTGTCATGATGCTCTTGCTCCATCTGGACTCAGAACCCAGCCTTGACCTCCTCGTCCAGGCTGCAGGACCAATGCCTTGCCACCAAACTCCTTAGTGGAGAGGCGATTTTGGAGGCTGGACACCCATTCAGACTGGTGGGACTGTCTCGTCATGGAGTGGTGGGATGACCAAATGAAGAAGGCCACATTCCAGGAGCTGTGTACCTGGCTTCCCCCTGCCCTACAATGACAGGACACCCACCTCCGGCCCGCCATCTTCCTGGAGAAGTGGGTCGCTATTGCCCTGTGGAAGCTGGCCACCCCTGACAGCTACCGTTTGGTGGGACACCAGTTTGGCATGGGAAGGTCTACTCTTGGGGCCATCTTGATGGAGGTAAGTAACTTTCAGGGGACGGTCCCTGCCGGGTTAGGGGGCCAGAAAAGGGGAACTGTCAGGAAAGAACAGAGGGAGTGGGTGATGAAGTGGGAGTGGGGGGTGGCCTCCTGGCCTCACCTTGCCCTGCTGCTGGGGGTGGGGTGGGCTGCGTGAGAAAGGGCTCCTGAGGTCTTGTCTGCGAGGGTTGGGAGGGGTACCTCCCAAGGGCTCAGGCACCCTTTCTAATTTCATGTTTTGTGTGTTTCTAATTGTCTCTTTCTGCAGGTGGTCAGTGCCATCAGTTTGGATCTGCTGCAGAGGACTGTCCACCTCGGAGACCTGGACACCATAGTGGCCAGACTTGCAGTGCTGCGATGGAGTGCTAGATGAGACTCACATCCTGATCCATGTGCTGCCCCATCAAGCAGCCCAGTACATAAACAGAAAGGGCTACTTATCTATGGTGCTGCAGGCCCTGGTCTACCACCAGAGACAGTTTATGGACATTTGTGTTGAGTGGTCAGGCTGTGCACATGATGCCCGCATCTTCCAGAACTCCTACCTGTACCACAGCCTGCAGGCTGGAACATGATTAGGGGGCTGGAGCATATGACCTATGAGGAGAGGTTGAGGGAGTTGGGTCTATTTAGTCTGCAGGGGTATGTCTACCCTACCACCCTAGTTTGAACTAGGGTGGTAATGTAGGCAACCGGAGTTGCAAATGAAGCCCGGGATTTGAATTTCACAAGGAGTAACGGTAGTTCGGAATAGGAAGCCTAGTCCGAACTACCTAGTCCGTGCCGCATGTAGCCGCGTGGCACAAAGTCCGCACTAGCGGACATTTAAAAATGGCAGCGCCTGGCGAGATACAAATGAAGCCCGGGAAATTCAAATCCCGGGCTTCATTTGCAACTCCGGTCCGAACTAGGGTGGTAGTATAGACATACCCCAGAAGAGAAAAGTGAGGGGGAATTTGATAGCAGCCTTCAACTTCCTGAAGGGAGGTTCCAAAGAGGATAGAGAAAGGCTGTTCTCAGTAGTGACAGATGTCAGAACAAGGAGCAATGCTCTCAAGTTGTGGTGGGAGAGATCCAGGTTGGATATTAGGAAAAACTATTTCACTAGGAAGGTAGTGAAGCACTGGAATGGGTTGCCTAGGGAAGTAGTGGAGTCTCCTTCCCTAGAGGTGTTTAAGTCTTGGCTTGACAAAGCCCTGGTTGATTTAGTTGGAATTGGTCCTGCCTAGAGCAGGGGACTACACTTGATGACCTTCTGAGGTCTTTTCCAGACCTATGGTTCTGATTCTATGATTCGATTACATTAGATTCCATGGTGTGTGATGAATTTTACGTGACTGTCAATTAGGTAGTGCCCTAAATACAAGGACAGGAATTTCAAATGCCCATAGAACACACCATAGGCTGATAGTGTGAATACTGTCAAAGGACTTCTCAAAAGCTATGAAATTTATGCAGCATTGTCATTGCCATTTTGATCATTATTATATTATGTTTCAGTTCTCCATACCAAACCAAAAATAAGGTTTCAAGATAGTAAAAATGTTTCCGCTTTTCTTTTCAGAAAGAGAAAACATTGCAAATACCTAGAATCAGTTTGACGATTTGTATTTATGATACAACAACAAATAACTAGGAAGGGTACACAAGTTAGGAAGATAATATAAATTAAGAAGTTCTCTTTTAATAGGGGCCTGAAGTATCTGTTTCCATATCTGTTGTATTGAAAAAATATGAGCATTTTTTTCTTTCTCTTATGTAAATGTTACTTCTCTTCATTTTTATTATAATCAACAGGAAAAAAATTCCTCTCATTGCTGCTCTAAAGACATCTCATACATAGCATGATTATGTAGTCCTTACTCAAGCAAAATTCCCATTGAAGCTAACTGAAGTGCAAGATCCAGTCTTTTTAGTAGCTTTTATTCTGTTTGATTAACTTAAGGCTAAATTTAGCAGTTTTCAGTGCTTCTAAAACCCAGCCAAAATGCCTATTTCCAGTCAAGCCCTTTCAGCTTTCTAGATTGTATAACCGAGCTTAACAGACAATAAAAGACCAGAGACATATGAATATCCCTGGGCTTTACTGATGTCTGAAATAAAAAGTATATCTGAACTTCAACATAAAAGGTTGTATTTAAACACCCCTTTTCCAGATAATTTTTGTTTCACGTGATGAAGCAGAACATGTTTTCAATGCAGACAGGAATGTTGCTACTAATGACTACTACTGTGCATATAGAAACAATTAATACTTTTAAGTATAAACTAAAGAGCTTCATAAGTGTAGCCCACACACCTTTTGGGTATGGTGTATTTGTTCTATGTAATGGCACTTAGACTACTTAGAAAGAGAGAACGAGTTTGCTCTACAGCCTTAGCTTTTAGCTAACATTGTAAAGGCTCACGCACTAAACTCCAGAAGTTCCAGGTTCGGTTTCACTTGTAAGTGCTAAATAAGCAAGCAAAATGCCAATCCAAATTTGGCCCCAACAATTTTCATTGTTTTTTTTTTCTGCTGATATGGCAGTTGGCATAGCTTCTCAATCTGAGAACAGTGAGCAGTGTGAGAGGTAGGTTTTTAGATATGAGAAAATAAGGAATAAGGGATCTTTCGGAAAAGGCTTTATTTTCTGAAAGATCCGCTTTTAGACTGGCGCTTTTTTCTGGCAAAGCTCTGAGATGGAAAAAAGCGGCAGCCATTTTTATGCAAATGAAGTGGGGGGGATTTAAATCCCCGCTTCATTTGCAATTGAGATATGTCTAATTTTCATCCCTTTTACGGAAAAGGGATGTAGTCTAGACACAGCCTGACAGTTTTGAAATTGTGTCTAATCACAATTGACTCAATGATGACTGACTTTGCTATGAAAGCAAAAATGTGACTTGGGTCTCTTCCACACCCGCCACTTACTGCTTGCATAGCAGGTGGAAAGATTCACCTGGGAACAGGATTTCTTAGTCAATTGTACAGCTCCTTGGATAAGACTCCTCTAGTCTCCTGTCCAGGTGGAAGCATAGGAGCTATCTGAGGGATGTAACAGTGGCAAGGGCAGAGGCCACTCTATTTCAACTAGTCTTGACTGACAGATTCCCTCAGGTGTGCTACAGCTAGGATCTGTCATTTTGTTCAATGGAATTCAGTACCACCACTATAAAAAATTGTTCCAGCACTACTGAACTCCGTATAATGAACCTAAAACTTTTCTACTTTGGGCTATGGCTTTGCTGTGAATTTGGGAAGCAAAAAGTTAATTAAAGCAGCCATTTCCCTACCAAGTCAATTAGTGTACAGAATCAAATGGCACATGGTAATAGAAGAAATGGTACCTAGACACCCCATTCACACATGCAAGGGAGAGGGAGTAGGTGCAAATTTCTGGCTCTTAGAGCAGATTGAACTATTATTGCAGTCAAATAACCCAGTGAATTGAGTCTTTCTGTCAGTTTCTAAACCATCTGAAACAATCCTGCTTTTTCAAATGTTTTGGCTCCTTGTAAATGTCCATTAAAATGTTCAGGAATATCCTCACTTCATCTCTTCCCCATTCATTATTTGTAATGTGTAATCGCTTAAATTAAACAATATTGTTTTCCCTCTTTGAAAGTGCTTCAAACTTTTAATCAAGAAAAGAAAGAGCAGTACAATATATCTTAGTTACCAAATATATCAATGGTGCGGAGACATTCTTAAGAGTGGGGGTGATGAAACACACCCTTTTCCCCTTTACTCTCCCACCTAGAGCCCCCAGCACACCAGTCCATCACCATCTTCTTTTATTATTTTGAGGAACATATGGAATTCAAAGAGATCAAGCTACAGACCAAAATAAGGATCTTTAGCTCAAGTGTAAAAACAGTACCTCTATATGACTCAGAATCATGGTGGACAACAAGGACAAACATCAAAAGATTGCAAACTTGTATTAATAAACGTTTGTGTAAGATCATTGGCCTGAAGTGGTCTGACAAAGTTATAAACATTAGCTTATGGGAAAGAGCAGGGCAATGCCCAGTAGAGCAAGAGATTTTGAGAACAAGATGGTGATGGATTGGCCATACACTGAGGAAGCCACCAACTAGCATTCCCAGACAATCCCAACCTTGGAACCCACAGGGAAAAAGGGGAAGAGGAAGGCCAAAGAATAGTTGGAGGAGAGACCTGGATGTAAATGTGAGGAAAATGGGCAAAAGCTGGAGAGAATTAGAAAAGGTGGCACAAGACAGAGAGTCTTGGAAAGAAATTGTTGATGGCCTATGCTCTCATAGGAGCTAAGGGCAAAGAGAAAGAACCAAGACCCTGGAGTGCAAGGTGGCAGCTGGGTCCCTGAGCATGGAGACATGCAGAGAGGTATCCAGGACCTTGGGCACTGGGCTGTGAGCCAGGGGCATTGCAGCACTTCCTGTGCCTCTAGATCCCATGCCTATGAAATATGCTTTTTTGCACACAGAGACCATCAGTTTTGTATACAAATATGAGTTATAACTCTAGAAAATATTTGTGTTAACAAAACATTTGTAGAAATGTTTACAGACAGGGTATGTCTACACTACAAAGTTAGTTCAAACTAACGGACGTTAGTTCAAACTAACTTTCATAGGCGCTACACTAGCGCTCCGTTAGTTCAAATTTAATTAACTGTAGTTTTGCTAACTCTGCGGAAGTTATGAAGAGTTTCTCACTATACATAAGACAGGCAGAGTGTTTTTCCAGTAAATTAAAATAGGAACTTGAGAAATATTGTTCAGTGTATTTCAATTACATTCTCATTGCTATTCTTGTGTTTTGTGAAGAGTTTTCCTCCATGGTGCCATAATAATGCAGAATAATAACTTACATCTATATAATGCTTTTCATCCCAAAGGATTGTAAAGTGCATTCTAAATTGATGTATGAGTTACACACTGTGTTGTATTGAGATCACTTACTTTACACATCTTTGAAATGCAGCCACTTTTTTAGATGAAATTCAGCCCTTGTTTAACAGTATACAGTAAAAAGCACGTAACAGTTTAGTAAAAGGGAAGGAAATAGACTGTTGAAATGAAATGCAACATTGGGTTTACGTTTACACAATGTAATTACTTACATTGGAATTTGTCTAGCACAGAGGTGTTAATACCCTTATTATTATGAAAAAATCCATTAGAAATGTGATGTCTTGAAGAGGTCAGCTCAGGATCAAGGTTTCACATCTGATGTAAACTTAGTAATGGGTATCTTTGAAAGGTCTTTCAGCGGGATTCACATTCACATCACTTTTACACTTACACATCTCCACTGCTCATATTTCAAGTCTCCTGATTTACTGTCATGTAAAAGAGAAAAGAATCAGGCCTTTTGTGTATTAGTAGTAGATCAATTTTGTGGATCCGTTAATGGTTTTCTCAGGTATTTGCATCAAACTTTATCAAGCGCAAATTATATATACATCATATGATCAGATATCATAAATGAGAACTCTAATATATAAAATATGACATAAGTGGTCAGATTGTGTGCACTCCCAAACACAAGAGCCATCTGTAACTATACTCCCTGTGCTGTTACGAGTTCATTGATCTGTCTGTCTAGCATCCTCTAACTAGAGTATAAGTTACACCAAAAGCATTAGGGAGGATACTTTGCCTATTCTCTTGGCCAGAAAAAAAATAGCCATTCATGTGGGAAGAGTCAGTTGAGTTGCAATGGGCACATTCACAATGTGTGCCAAAGAGCTTGGGAAGCACTGTACCTCTGAGGCATAATATCCACTTAGGTGATTTGCTTGCACACCACACACTAGTCAAAAATACACTAGTAAAGCCTTAAGAACTCAATACAGATTTATACTTTTCAGAAATGAATCTGCTTTCATCAATGCACTACTCTCTATGTGTATTTTACTTTGTGCATGTCCTCCTATGCACTGACTATATTGGCTGTCATCAAACCTCTTAATATTTTCATGGTTAGGAAACTTGAGTTGCATTTTACATATTTTTATTTTCATCTAGTTTGCTGGGGGACAGTTCCAACATTTCCAACAACTGGGCTTATTGGAAGTTTGCTCAACTAAAAAATTCAGGACTTTACTTTTAATTTTGGAAAAAAAGTTCAAAATGTAAGTGTGGCTGTTTAGGGAATATCTTGTTCTGAAGGGATCCTTCTTGGATTTAAAAGCAAATCTCTGCCCCATTTATTATTACAATTGTGATAAACATGAAAGCCGAGTTTTCAATGCTGGCTTGTGGGACTTGGAAGCTCAATCCCTTTAAAATTGATGGGAATCAGGCATCCTGCATGATCACTAAAAATCATATCCAGAAAGTTACTGGCAGTTGCAAACAATGACCAGTGAATTTAATACATGTACCCAAGTTAGCAAGATGTGAAGAGAGAACAGGAGTAACCTACTGATTTCTAAACAGGATGGATAGAATTTTTACAAGGATATAAGGGCCAGATTTTTAAAGATAGGTAGGTGCCTATAGATGCAGTTAAGTGACAAGTGGGAATTTCTAAAGTATGACTATGGGAGTTAAAGCATAGGCACCCACATACATGTTTAAGTATTTAAATATTTTTAATAATTGGGCCATAGGTGGCCCCACCTGATGTAGATAAGCATTTATTGTTTGGGTGAAACAATGAAATTGTTTTCAAAACAACGCAAACAACTTAGGATGCTAACCCCCATTTTCAAAAGCAATCTAGGTTCTTGGGAAACTAAATGTCATTGAAAGTGAATGGGATTTAGACACTTAAATGTCTAGGAACTTAACTTCTATTATTACACTTTGCAGTTACTGTTTTCTTTCATTCAACCACTGTATTTAAAAAGTCACTTGGATACAAATTTCATACATTTTTCTGATGTGTGACAATTCATTAAAGCCAATCACAGCTATATGGAAACTTTTAATATCTTATAATAGTTCATTCAATAAATAAAAATTATCTAGAATGCCTTTCATTTCCTTTTTGAAAAATAAATACCCTAAAGACTGAGACAGATGCTTTAATCAATCTTCAACAGAAGATTGTTCTGTTGAAATAAACTCTTTTGCAAATGCTTGAAACAGGTGTCAGACCTTTTTATTTGTCCCTGCACTAAAGAATGAAATTTCACCAGCTCTTATTGAAAAATATGGAATTGTCCTTAAAATGTTCTATATGATATGAACAATGGACCAGAAATAAAATTACTAGATTGCTGTGCGAAATGGTAAAAAATTGTAAGCATTGTTTAATTAATAATATTAAGCCCAGTTCTAACATTGTGCTTTCCATCAATATATCTCAAAACACTTTATACATTTTTACTATAGAGAAAGAGCTTTTAACATACATAGAGAAAGAGATTTTAACATTCTAGATCTTATTTTTGTGCGTGGGAAGAAATAAGGAAGGACTGGTCTGTTCAATCTTGCTATCTTAAAGAATTACCAGTATATTTGGTGCTTTATCACCATAAATTTTAGTTATAAAGAGAATATTGTAGTGCCTTTGAAAAATGAAAATTATTTTATTTCCCATTATTATTACAACATATGTGGGGGTACATCTACATAGCGGGGCTATTTCAGGATACCGGAAATGTCCCAAAATACCAACTCTGCATCTTTTGAAAGTGCCCAATATTTTGAGATAGGTCTTAAAATAGTGGACGAGCTATTTCGATAGACCTGTGACCCTTGTTCCATGAGGGTTAAGGAATGTCTCAAAAGAGTGCGTTATATAGAAATTTGGCATTGTGTAGATGTGCCAAATTTTGAAATACACTGTTTTGAAATTCAATTGAAATAAGATATGTGTGTATGGCTCTGTATAGATACATCCTGAGAAAACAGATACAGATAAGCACAGCCCTCGGCTAGCCTGAGACAGCAGCTCCACGCTCTAAGTCCTAATCTGATGCCCTGCCAGCACTGCTTCCGGCCATCCTTAACCTCGGTTCAGGGTCCACTCAATGTGGAAATGCTAGTTTGAATTAGCAAAACTCTATTTTGAACTAGTTTTTAGGTCTAGATGCACTAGTTCGAATTAGCTCAGTTCGAATTAATTAATTCGAATTAAGTTAGTTTGAATTAGTGCTGTAGTGTAGACATACCCCAAGATAGTTATTGCCTGTGATGCGTTCTGACACCTTTTTGGGTTGGCATGATCCATAGGGATTATATAATGGATAGAGATGATCTGATTAAGATGGTCTTCCATGCACTGGCTGTGTATCAGGGGCCTCATGGACATTGAAGATTACTGTCCATGGTAAACTAGTAGAGCCTGGTTGACATGGTGAACATAGTCTTCTCTCTCAAGCTTGAGTATAGGGGGATTTGCAAATAACCCTCCATGAGGTCAAGGCTGGTGATGAAGTGAGTCTCCCCAGGTGATTGAGTAATTCATCCATCTAGGGCATTGGGTCTGATCAAAAGTACGGATAGCATTGACCTTCTAGAAGTTAATGCAAAAGCACAGGTTTCCTTTGGGTTTTGGCACCCACACAATGGGACTATTGCATTCATTTTGCAACCTTTCTGTGATATCCAGTTCCAGCATCACTCCACCTCTTTCTCAATGACCTCCCACATTTGCCACAAGAGTGGCCAGATGTTCTCACAAACTAACACCCCAATCAGTCAGGATGGCATGATGGTTTTGAACACAATTGTCCTTTATTTTGTACATCAAGAAGAGGGGCTAGGGAAGGGTAAGTGGAAGGAAGTGAGGGAGGAATGGGGTACGCGCCCCTGATGGGGAGGACTGGGCTGGCTCTGTGGGCTTTTGGGGTGGAAGCTCTCCTGCAGCCCCCCAATTGCCCTCTCTCCCCAGATGGCAGCCTGCGGCAAGTGCAGCCGGTCTGATGGCCGAGTGCTGTGATGTGCCCAGTGTGGGTACTCCGGGCAATCCAAGCCAGGACTGCTTTGCAAACGGGGCACCCCTGAGAACTGTCTGTCCGGGGTGGGGGTCGGGACCCTTTAAGCACAGCCCTCGGCTAGCCTGACAGAGCATCTTCACGCTCTAAGTCCTCCTCTGATGCCCTGCCGGCACTGCTTCCGGCCATCCTTAAGCCTGCTAGTTCGAATTAGCAAAACGCTAATTCAAACTAGTTTTTTAGTCTGGATCCGTTAGTTCGAATGAGCTTAGTTCGAATTATCTAATTCTAACTAAGTTAGTTCTAATTAACGTTGTAGTGTAGACGTACCCTGATACCTTTTCTTCTATCAGTCCAGTTAATGAATTTAATAAATTTAAAACCCAATCTATCAGATTACTTCATATAGACCCAGCTATAGGGTCAGGATTCATTAGAGAGTAGGAGGCACAGGACCTTGTAACCAGTTTCAGAGTTTTTGGACTGTAAACTCCAGCATGGGCCAGGTGCTCCTGGAGTTAGATGACATACTGAAGGAGTCCCTGGGCTGTCAACAGTTAGTGCTGTCAGGTTTCATACATCACCGAGGGAGTAGTGCCAGTAAAATGCCTTGACTTTTAAAAGGTATAATTTCCCCTTTCCAAAGAGAGTCAACATAAGATGTATTTATCATTTAATCCAGGCCTGAACAATATATGGCCCATGGGCTGGATCCAGCCTGCCAAGACCCTGGATCTGGCCCACGGAGGCAGTAGAGAGCCCCAGGCTGGCTTCCCTGCTTGCCCCATAGCCCCGTTTCTGTTTCAAAACTGTAATTCTGGAGGGGAGGGAGAAAAGCTTTAGGAACTGCCCCCACCCCCAGCAAAATCCCATTGGGCAGTTTTTGTCCAGAGACTGGCCAATGGGAGCTACCTGTTTGAATAACAGACAGACAAGAAGAACCATGCCCCCTCCCTTCAGCTTGATTTTTCACTCAAGCACACGGCTGGGAAGACAAGCTTGCTGTCTGGGAAATGTTTTAAGCTCTGCAAGCCTTTAGCTCTGCAGGCAGGCAGGCTGGTTTGACTGCTGGATGGTAAGTCTTCTGACCAGAGCCTGCCTTTGGTGCCCACCCTATCCTTTCTCAAATCCTCTGCCCCTCCTACACCCATAGCCTCTCCCAGATCTTGCACTCTAGTCTCCTGCCCCAGATCACAATGCTCTCCTACCCTAGTTCACATCCTAAACCCCGGCACTCTAGTCCCCTGCCATAGGTCACAAACACCTCCTTCACCCAAACTTCCTTCCAGGCTCCATTCTCGCTCCTGCTCCCTAACCCCTTACCTCAAGATCCCTTCTACACCCAACTCCACCCCAAACCTCGCACCTCCTCCATTAATATCATGGGAGAGTGTAGCCCTCAATCACTTTCCAAAATCTTGAAGTGCCCCTCCCCCATCAAAAATTATTGCCCACCCCTGATTTAATCCCATGTGAACCCTATGTTGATACTCTAAATGGAGTTTAAATTCTGGTTGTCTGCACTGTAATTAATTTCACTGAATCAGTGAATCTGCCTGTGAGAAACTACAATGTAATATTATGGAATACTAAGACACAAATCTATTGCAGACAGACATATAATAGTCCAGGACTTTCCTATATGGTTAGCCAATGAGCAATATCAGAAAGGAGCCTACATTTCCATTCGTACCAGAGAAATTCAAACTTGACAGTTTTCAGCCATGATGTGACAAAGCTGACTTTGTTGTAGCAAACCTCATGACTGAACTTAACTATGAACTAAGAGCAATAAAGAACTGTTCTTCCTTGTTCATGGGAAAGTATCATTGTGGCTTTCCTGAAATTTTTCAATAGTGAAACTGAAAGAACCTGAGAAAATCACAAAACTGTCCTTTTTACTTAGAGAGAGGGAGGAGGGGGAAGCAAGAAAGGGGAGGGGGGGAACTCACAAGGTTTTAAAATTAAAATCAATTCAGTTAACTCCTAGGGTACTAGTGGACCATCCTACCTTCCTGGCAACAATGTTGTTGTAACATTTATTCAAATCCTTAGGAAAAGAGGCTATAACTCATACATATTAATACATACTGTGTAATATATCCTTTCTCCCTCTCCACCCTATCCATAAAGCAAAGTGTCCTATTTATGTCTTCCATAAGTGACATTCGGTTTATACTTCATTTAGAGATAGTGATGTCTCTCCATCTCTCTGTCGCTTTCTCTCCTTGACAGAGGTAGGTACATTGGTAAAATAATTTGTGGGTGGTTACTAATCTTGTCTCAGAAAATTATGGTAAGTAGCTTGTTTTTGTGATCACAGCTATGCCTAACTATGTGAGACACCTTTGCCTTTCTGGAGACAGAAATAACTGAAATAGCTGAATAATCACTATCAATTTGCATAAAGCCTGAACTTAAATTTCTGCTAATTAAAAAAAACCCTAACTCTCCCCAGAACAAAAATTTGTGCTAATTATGTCGCTAGGTAGAATTTTTAAGAATGGCATTTTTCCAAATAAAGCATAAATGTTAGCAAAAAAAATCATTGTCAAATCAGTAAGCAACAGGACACAACAAACAGTGAGAGTGACACTGATTGATGCATACCTTGGATGTGTGACCAAATGCCTCCAGCACACCCAAGGCATGCATTAATCAGAACTACCACACAATCTGAGTTGGTAGATTATGATTTTAAAATAAGCCTGAAAGAACTAACATTTTAAAAGGTTAAAATTGTTTTACATATGTTACTGTGACACATGAGATATCATTGTTTCTGTAGAGAATTTAGTTGACAAACCCATGTTTCAAATGTTTCCTTTTAACAAAGAATGATTACTAAACACTTCTCTCCTTTTCAGTTCTTCAGATTATTAACAGGTAAACATTGATTTCTGTAAGGGTGTGTCTAGACTACAGGGCTTTTTAGGAAAAAAGTGGCCTTTTTTCGAAAAAATTTCCCCTGAGTCTAGACTACTGCCGCATACTGTCGACAGTAAATCGAAAGAAAGCAGCAGGTTTTTTTGACCACGGAAAACCTCATTTTACAAGGAATAATGCCTTTTTTAGAAAGTGCTCTTTCGAAAAAAGTCACTATGTAATACAAACTGTGCTTTTTCGAAAGAGAGCATCCAGACTTCCTGGGTGCTCTCTTTCAAAAAAGCGGGTTGCTTTTTCAAAAGTACTGGTTGTAGTCTAGACGCTCTCTTTCAAAAGAGGCTTGCAGTCTAGATGTAGCCTTAATGTTCTGCTTTCTAATAGGGAGGAGATTTGATCATTATGATAGAGGGAGAGTCAACTCCTGGGGGGGTAGGGAAGTGCTCCTGCTCAGATTTGTTGGAGCCTACCACTTCATTGCATCTCAAAGCACACATGGAGTTTGCCTGTGGGTAGGTGCGAGGAGCTTCTAGTTGTTGGATGTTTTTGTTTGCCAGGAAAAGGGGAGACATTAATCCTTTACAAATTGTGGCAGCATTTGGTACTTGCTTTTCCCATCATGAGAGAGGAGAAGAGGATTCAGAGGCTGGATGAATTTTAGGGGCAAGGATGAGGATGGTAAACCTGGAATTACAGCTTTATATGGTTTGAGGACATTAAATCCTACAATGGAATCACTTCATTTAGCTGCACTTCCTGATCAGTGTATCTAATAAGTAATCAATGAATAATACATTTCAGCTTAGGGTTGATCAGAAACTGTGGCTGTGACTATTTATTCTGTATAATTGGTCACTTAAATTACCTGATATTGATTCATCCAATTAATAGGATGACTTTTTTTAAATAAGAGAACAATAAAAAATAAGGGAAAATAATAATAAATAACAAATACTCTTTTTCATACTGAAATGCCATTGTTTGCCTGAGAATATTAGGTCTGATCTCACATCTCTCATTGGCTTCAAGGAACATTCAATCAGGCCTATGTAGAACAACAGTTCCTGAAACATTTGTGAACATTCATGAATAGCAACCAGCGGAGAGAACCAAACAACTTACTGGAAGTCAAAAAGTTCTATGAACATTATTTTTGAGATATATGACTGCTTCTCTCTGCCAGACTGTAAAGCTCTGTGGGTTTTATTGTTGCATTAAGTGAATATGGATCATGGAGCAGAGGACTCATGGAAAGTGAGTGTCAGAGTAATTCTTCAAACTCCTGTCTACAGCATGATATACGTAACTGTGCAATGAACATGTATTATAATGCCACACTGTATATTTGCACTTTATGTCAATATGCAGTTAGGCATAGTAAATCTTACTAAAGTGTGAATTTAATCCTTTATGATCCAATTTAAAACAATATTTCAAAACTCCTTTGATGCCAGTTTCAAAAGTTGAATTAAATTTTATAAGCAAAACAATTTTTGAGACATATGTGTGTTCAATTTCTTTATTTAAGCAGGTATTTTCTTTTTTTCCTGTTTAGATAGCTATTCTACAGTTCTATTTATTTTCTTGAAACTGTCCCCAAAATTGACCTTTGAGCTGCTTTTCAGTTTAAAGACAATTTTTTTAAGAAGGTATAAGTGAATGAAGACATGCTTCAGGCATAACTACCATGCTATTAGCTACCAGCCAATTATATTTTCAGTATATAAAAAAAATTAAAGATGTATAGCAATATCATGTAATTTAAGTGACCAATAAATAGTCAAAATGGCTAAATTTGGCAAATTTTGGAACATTTTGCAACAACATATATAAACACAAAACTCTTAATTAGATGTCAGAGGGAAAACCTAGCATATTTAAGGTCTCTTCTTGATTTGCATAGAATCATTTGTGTTTACACTAGTTAGTAGCCCTGATCAACCATCCCTATATTTCTCTATTCTCTCTAAAATTGTCCCTGTGGTTACAATGCATACAGAGACTTTCTGAAATTCCCAGGTTTTGCAACACCAGGGCTTATACATCATTCATAGGAAAATGGACCTCTTGGATGTTGTTATTATACCTTTCTTGTTACAAGACTCTGAGGCTACGTCTACATTGGAATACTATTTTGGGATACTGGAGTATCCCAAAATAGCTATCCCAGGGTATGTCTACACAGCAAAATTATTTTGAAATAACAGCCATGTCGAGGGATATGCCCCTGTCATGGGGTAAGCCCCCCCTCTAAGGTCTCGTTGTCCCTGTTCGGGCCCTTTGATCAGGGCATACACGGTACTAACCGTCTCAACACAAAGTCCAGGACCCTCTATCAGGGCATATACAGTAACACCCAGTCTCAATACAACATCCAGACCCCTCTATCAGGGCAGATATGGTACCAACAGTTCCAGTATAAACTCCAGGCCCCTCTATCAGGGTAGATACGGTACCAGCAGATCCTGAGAATGGCACACTGGGACGTATGCTGCTGGACAAGCTCCTCCATCAGCTGATCATGCCACTGAGCCTCTGCCTCTGTCCTCTCTCGCAGGATAGTGTTGAGCTCCTGCAGGGCCGCCACATGCTGCCTCAGGATGTCTGCATAGATATTCCTGTGTCTGCCGCTCTCATGTCCCCAGGATGGAGGTGGGGCTGGGGTGCTGCAGCCCTCTTGCATGGCTAGTCCAGCTGTGGAGGAAAAGAGGAAGACACAATCAGTCATGTGTGCAACAGCTGTCCAAAAGGGCATGCCCTCTCCTTCAGACAAGGGACTCAAGTTCTGAAGGTAACACCATGTGTGACGTGGGCATCAGCCTGAGCACCACAGGGGTCCCAAAGTGCCAATGGGACCTCCACTGACAACCCACCTGGGTGTGTTCTGGACATGCTTTATGCCACCACGTGGCACACCCCCATGTGTCAGATTCTACCGCTGAACATGCTGGCACATGCACAGCCAGCTGCATGATGTCCAGGGTGAGCATTACAGGTTCCCCTTGTGCATCACCCACTCTGCACCCACTTCCCCCACCCTGTGTGTTACACAACCTCACTGCACCCACCTGCTGCTTCATCTCCGGCATCAGATGACACCTGAGAGGCCTCTAGGGTCTGGGTGACTGGCTCCAGAGTGAGGTACATGGTCTTCTTGCTGTCCTCCTCCTCTGGCACCATCTTCCTGTCTCCAGAATCCTTGGACTGCTCTAGGTCATGCTCTGGCGCATCCACCACATGGTCCTCCAAGCCAGACTGGATGAGACGCAGTGGTGTGCGTACTTCCCCACCACCAAAGATCTGGGCCAGCTCCAGATAATAAGGAAAGTAGTGGGGGACTGCCCCAGAATGGGAGCTCTCCTCCCTGGCCTTAACATAGCCCTTGCACAGCTCTTTCACTTTAGAGCGCACCTGGTCCTGGGTGCAGGGGTAGTGCCCTTTCTTGGCCAGGGCGTCTGCCATGCAGCCAAAAATGTCTGCATTTCACCACCTGGTGTTCTGGGCTTGTAAGGCCTCCTCCTCCGACCAGAGTTCAAGAAGGGTCTTGAGCTCTGGCCCAGACCATGCCGGTGCCCGGTGTTTGGAGCCCCTGGTTGAGTCCCCAGAAAGTTGTCTGGAAGGGCCAGGAGGGTCTTGGGGCTGGGACATGGCTGCACTGGAAGAGCCGTGTGCTCTGGTTGCTCTGCTGCCACAACTGGCTGTGAGGGTGACTGTCCCTTTAAAAGATGGCTGCACACAGGAACCAGAGAGATGCAAGGCATGCCCCGGACTGTCCACCAGGGCTTATTCCTGGAGGCCCTTTTTTTCGAATAAACTGGCTCCCTGCGTCCACGCACACTTTTTTTGACGGATTTCCGTCAAAAAAGGAGTTCTTCCTTGTGAAATGAGGAACGTTCTTTCAATTTAATTTAATAAACACTGTTTATTTTTGTGCAAAAACTCCTTGCGCAAAAATGGCTCGAATAGGTTATGCAAATGAAGTGAGACAAAATGCTATCAGCGCTTCATTTGCATACTCTCTGCCGGGAAAGCCAGCAGTGTAGACATATTAGTATTTCAAATTACATTTATCTTCAGTAATAAAATGCCAGTTTCTCAAGTGTAAAGTCCTGATGTGTCTAAATAATTTTATATTAACTATTGTTTTTTTATTATTTTGTTCTTATGATTATTTTTTGTATTTTATTTGTATTGTAGTGCTCTGAGGCCTCAACTAAGATCAGGGCCCAATATTTTCACTAGAATGGGATGAACTGTTTTCAAATATAGTTTTTTTGCTCAAGAATGCAGTTTTAGTAAGCCCATACCTATTGTCAAATCTGAAATGAACTCACCAGTCTTTGTCAAAAAGTTTCTGGGAGACTTAAATACTAGTTGCAAGATCCTCATGAAGGCAGGGTGTTCACATCCTTCTAAGTTGCTAGCCAAGTGATTAGAGAATTGGAATACACTGTGGGAGATACAGGCTCAATTCCCTCCTCCATGTGGTAACAAGGTATTTAATTTTGGATACTCCACATTACAGGAGGGTGCACTAGCAACTGGGATTTGGAAAAGTGAAGTACATGGATCTTCCAATGTCATTTGTTGGAGCCATTCCACAAAGCAGAAATGGAATTAAAATATTCATTACAAAGGGAAACAGCTTCAACAAGCTAGACTATGGGGGTATGTCTAGACTACATGGCTCCGTTGACGGAGCCATGTAAAATAGTTTACTCGGCATAGTCAATGAAGTGGGGATTTAAATAATCCCCACTTCATTAAAATAAAAATGGTCACCACGCTGTGCTGATGATCAGCTGATCCGGCACAGCAAGGCGGCCATTTTTATTTAAATCCTCTCTTCATTGACTATGCCGAGTAAACTATTTTACATGGCTCTGTCGATGGAGCCATGTAGTATAGACATACCTTTGGAGTGTCTAGGAAATTATTTTGAAATAACTAAATTTGAAATAATAACTCCCGAAATAACAACATTGAAATAGCATGTTCCCACTATGGGGAAAGCCTCAAATTTAGTCCGAAGCAGGCTCCATTATTGTGGAAGTGCTACCTCAACTTAGAGCCTCAGAAATCACTGGGGAGTAATTACTTCAAATTACTCTGGGGAGTAGTTATTTTGAAATAGAAGCAGTGGAGCATCCACACTAATGCTAGTTTGAAATAATTATTTCAAAGTAAACGTTATTTTCCAAGGAAAGCAGGAGTACAGATTTCAAAAAACCGGCCCATTATTTTGAAATAATGGGCTTGAGAGAGTGGATGCTCTAGTAATTATTTTGAAGTAACTCTAAGTGTACACCAGGTCTAAGAGATCCTACCTTCCTCCCCAGACTATCCCATAGGCCAGCGGCTAAGCTACTTTATAACTCAATCATTTTCCTCCACACCAAGTAGAGGAGATTACTGTGTCTGAATATCTAACATACCAGGTGGGTACCTTAACAATTGGGCCAAAGTTTAAAAGGAAGCTGGTTCCTCCCTCACTACGTATTTTGTGAATTTAGCCCTTTAGTTTCTTTGATTATACATTAAAAAGAAACAAAACAAATACTTTATTTAATGTTGAATAAAACATTTTGTTTGACATGATGTGATTTTTGTTGACTTTTTAATTCACTATATTGTTTCAGATATTTCAGATTTTTGTTCAAACTATTTCTCCTCCCACAGTCTTTTGGAACTTCCAGTGAACTTAAAAAAATTGTTATTTAACCAGTGACAAGTGCTAACAACTGTACAAATATATAATAAAGGAAAGTCTGTGCCCCAGAGAGCTTACATCGAAATCCATACTCCAGCTACCCAAAAAAAAAAAAAAAAACTTGAGACATGAAACAGAGAGAAAGTGGTATCTAATACCTAACACAGAGGACTAGGAATACATTCTCTATATTCCAAATCCTGTTAGTGCCCTGTTCACTAGAGCATGCTGCCTTTCAAATACATACTTCAATGTGAGCTAGCTTTATTTTTGAATGAATAATCACCAAACACATATTTATGCAGTGGAAATTGGGGGAAAATGTTTACATACTAATGAGAGAAATAAAAGATTTAGACTCTATCCAACACTATTTGTGTATGTTCATTAAAGTGAAAACTAATGGGACCTATGTGGGAACATTGGGGGGAGGGGGGGCTTTGCTTGCAGATTCTGATGTGAAAACAGAAGGTATATGATACAACAGAGTAGAGATTTAAAAATAAGACAAGTTTAATGAGATAACAAGAACCATACTGTGCTATATGCATTTATTGAATCATGACTATTCTTACAAAAATTAAAACAATTACATGGAGGCGCATCTTATGAATCTGAATTTTGAAAATTACAGCAGTGATTATTTTTAAAATTGCTTTTTGTACAGCAGAAATTTAAGTAAAGGAAGAAGTGTTAATTTATTTAAAAAAATAAAATAATTTATTTCATATAACTGATGAAATGACAAAACACATATAAAAGTTTTATATTACTATGGTTGATGTATATTACTAATGCTCCAGTCATAAATTGGAAGATAACTTTATAAAACAGGCCCTAGAGTCCAATATTAGTCTATAAAATCTTCATATCAGCTTATAAAATAAATATCCTTAAGGCAAAATATACTTCTCTGTGTTAAGAGCTAAATTAAATACTGTAACCATCTGCAACAGTGCGTGAAATAGATCTTTTGATTTGATTATTTTAAATGTGTCTGGAATTTCTGGCCTTTTACTTTATTTCACCAAACTTGGTGTATAGCCCAAGACCCAGTTGTAAGTGTTAAAGTTTCAAGAGATGACAGTAAAATAAAATAAAATGTGCTAGGATTAGGAATCAACAGTCACTTCCAAAACAACACTGAACTGTTCAGGTTTGAAGCATTAATGACAGTCACTCAACTCACTCACAGCTGGAATCCAAACTAGAAGTGTAGATAGCTTCAATCTGAAAAGAGAAAATAATCTTCTGGATATGAGAGTTACTTGAGTTAAGAACTCTGAGGATAACCTAACAGAAGAGACAGTTTCACATACTTTCTGCTTGGTATTCAGACGCATATCACTTGACAATATATGGCTAAAATAACACTCATAAAATGCTTTGTTTGTCAGATTTCACATTTAGATTGTATTACAAGCCGCTCTTTCACTCAACCAGTATAGCTTTTTAAGTTTCTCTTGAAATGTGCCAAAGATCAGTAGTCTAGGATTGCTCTTTCCCTTCTCATTCCTCTAAAGGTCATAAACTTAGTAACCAAAAAACAAAAACAAAACACTTTTCTCCTGCCTCTTAAAGGATTGACTCACAGTACGTCATTGTAACCAGCTGATACTTTCAAAGGACAGCATTAGAAAAAGAGCAAGATGATGAAGAAGCCACTTACGAAATAACATTTATTCTTGTACTATTTTATTAGTTTCAGTTGACTATGATTGACGATTTAATTGTCTGAATTCATCCCTGCACAGGAGCTGAGACTAACTGGAATGTATAAACCTACCTCCATGACTACTGTCCCTTGTGAGTGCCTCCTATGCATTCCTCAGGATTCTAAGCTTAAGAAAGATAATGTAAAGCCAGCTACATTGACCGGAGGTTCGCAAATAATGCTTTTCTCAGTTTGCAGATCATTTCAGAAAAAAAAAAGAGTTTAAGCTCTTATGATTTCCAACATTTAAAAAAAACCCAATTTTTAAGCAAAAAGAAAAAAGAAAATATTTACTATGCAAAAACTCAAAATGAAACTTTTTTTTACTGTTTGGCAAAAATATACAAATTCATGACTTTTTTGTGTTGCTGTATCTGTGTGGAAGAAAACATTGTCCTCACTCTGAGTTTGTAAGCAACAAGTAGCCAGAGGCAGTTTTATTACGAGCTGCAGCAAGGGAAAACTGGTTCGGACAGGGGGGGAAACCTGATCTTCGAATACAAGCAATTATGAAGCAGTTTATATACTGTCCATTAGATATAATAACAATAACAATTAGTCTCCTTCCCATTACAAACACCAATGGCTAACAGTTATTTTAGTTCCACCCAGATGCTTCTTATCTCAAGGTCCCTGTCAGAGTCAGCATTCTATCCTTATCTCCGTATGAAGGTGAGAGGAAAAGGCAGCACCTAATTACAGATCTCGGGTAGTCAGGCCACAGACTTAGCCTGAATCTTGCTCTCTTGTTAACAAGACCAAGATGGCTGCAAACAAATTCCCTTATTCTGTTTTCCTGCCTCCACATCTGCATGTTTTGCTAAAGAATGTTTCAGTTAAAATTTTTTGCCTGGCTCTGCTGCTGACTTGTCAACCTCCATGGTTTCTGCTACATCAGGATCAGAAACATTATGCATCTTTTTTGCCACCAAGGTTGGAATAAATGAACTGAGGGACATCAATTAATTGAGACCCATAAAATGTATGTACTAAATTAGATATTCAAAGTAGGGCTGTCAAGCAATTAAAAAAATAATCACGATGAATCATGTCACTCCTGACTGGTGTTCCCATCCCTTATCCAATTATGTTCTCCTGAAATCTGTCCAGCTTTTGAATTCTGGTAAGGTACAATTCTAAGCTCTTATTTTTAGTAATTAGTTAATATTTTTATGTGGTGCCAAAAGTTTGCATGGCACTATTCAGAGAACAAAAATATGTGGTCTCTGCCTTCAGGAGCCTTCAATTCACAATGAAAATGAATGAAATGACACATATGATTACATTTAAAATTAATAGAAATGTAGCCGTGTTAGTCTGGTGTAGCTGAAGAAAAATAAAGGACTATGTAGCACTTTAAAGACTAACAAAATGGTTTATTAGATGATGAGCTTTTGTGGGCCAGACCCACTTCCTCAGATCAAATAGTGGAAGAAAATAGTCACAACCATATATACCAAAGGATGCAATTTAAAAAAAATAAACACATATGAAAAGGACAAATCAAATTTCAGAACAGAAGGAGGGATGGGGGGGAGAGGTGAATGTCTGTGGGCTAATTATATTAGAGGTGATAATTAGGGAAGCTATCTTTGTAATGGGTAAGATAACTAGATCCTTTGTTTAGACTCAGATGTAAATTGTCGAATTTTAGCATGAATGACAGTTCAGAGGATTCCCTTTCAAGTGCAGATTTAAAAGGTCTTTGTAGCAGGATGCAGGTAGTTAAGTCATTGAGACAGTGTCCTTTCTGGTTGAAGTGGCAAGAAACTGTTTTTTCTTTGTGATCCTGTCTGATATCTGTTTTGTGGGCATTGCTCCTTTGGCGAAATGTCTGAGATGTTTGTCCAATGTACATAGCAGACGGACACTTTCGGCACATGATAGCACAAATTATATTTCTGGATGCGCAAGAATATGTGTTCTTGATCTTATAACTCACTTGGTTAGGTCCAATAATGGTATCTGCAGAGTGAATATGTGGACAAAGCTGTCAACGGGGTTTGTTGCAAGGGAAGGTACCAGAGTTGGTATTAGTCTGGTATGTCCTGTGGTTGTTGGTAAGAATCATCTTGAGGTTAGGTGGTTGTCTATAGGAGACTATGGGTCTGTCTCCCAGAGCCTCTTGGAGATTGGTATCCTGTTCCAGAATAGGCTGTAGTTTATTGATAATGTGTTGGATAGGTTTAAGTTGGGGGTTGTAGGTGATGACAAGTGGTGTTCTATTGTTGGTTTTCTTGGGTCTTGCTTTTTTATTTCTCCGGGTGGGTAGTTGAGGTTAAATGCTTGGTAGAGATCCTGAAGTTTCTGGTCTCTGTCAGTGGGATTAGAGCAGATGTGGTTGTATCGAAGGGCTTGGCTATAGATGATGGATCGTATGGTGTGTGCTGGATGGGAGCTGGAAGCATGTAGGTAACTGTATGAGTCAGTGGGTTTTCTGTAGAGGGTGGTGTCTAATTTTCCATTGTTGATTTGTACTATGGTGTCCAGGAAATGGACCTCTCCTGTAGAATGGTCCAGGCTGAGGTTGATGGTGGGGTGTAGATTGTTGAAATCTCTGTGGAATGTCTCCAGTGTTTCTTGGCCATGCATCCAGATCATAAAGATGTCATCGATGTAGCATAAGTAGAGAAGAGGTAAAAGGGGATGGGAGTTGAGGAAACGTTGTTCTAGGTCAGCCATAAAGATGTTAGCATGTACCCATTGCTGTGCCGCTGATCTGCAGGTATAAGTTGTTCTCAAACTGGAAATAATTGTGGGTGAGAACAAAGTTACATAGGTCTACTGTCAGGTTGGCAGTGGTGTCATCTGGGATAGTGCTTCTAATTGCTTGTAATCCGTCTTCATGTGGGATGTTGGTGTATAAAGCTTCTACATCCATGGTGGCAAAGATGGTGTTATTGGGTTATCGATGTTTTGTAGTTTCCTTAGGAAGTCAGTAGTGTCTCGGAGATAGCTGGGGGTGTTGGTTGCGAAGGGTTTGAGAAGAGAGTCTACATAGCTGGATAGACCAGGAGTGAGTGTGCCAATACCAGAGATGATGGGACGTCCGGGGTGCCCAGGTTTATGGATCATGGGAAGCTGATAAAACAATCCTGGTTTGGAACAGGTCCCATATAAAGAGAGGCTAAAGAGACTGGGACTTTTCAGCTTAGAAAAGAGGAGACTGAGGGGGGGATATGATAGAGGTCTATAAAATCATGAGTGGTGTGGAGAGGGTGCATAAAGAAAAGTTCTTCATTAGTTCCCTAAATAGAAGAACTAGAGGACACCAAATGAAATTAATGGGTAGCAGGTTTAAAACTAATAAAAGAAAGTTCTTCTTCACAAAGCAAAGAGTCAACTTGCTAGTGGAACTCCTTGCTGCAGGTGGCTGTGAAGGCTAGAACTATAACAGAGTTTAAAGAGAAGTTAGATAAATTCATGGAGGTTGGGTCCATGGAATGGTATTAGCTGGGGGGTAGAAATGGTGTCCCTGGCCTTTGTTTGTGGAAGGATGGAGATGGATGGCACGAGACAGATGGCTTGGTCATTGTCTTCGGTCCATCCCCTCCGGGATAGCTGGTGTTGGCCGCTGTCGGCAGACAGGCTACTGGGCTAGATGGACCTTTGGTCTGACCCAGTATGGCCATTCTAAGCCCAGGGCTCAGGGTCGGGGGTCTCACTGGACCACCTTGATTTTCATGCAAACCTGCTCCTGGGTGGCCAGGCTGGCAGCTATCCTGCCCTAGACGGCCACTTTCCTGTGCCTAGTGTGGAGGTCGTGGATGAGGTCCACGATGTCCGCAGTAGACCAGGCGGGTGCCCGCCTCTTGCGGTCCTGGGCAGGCTCCCGGGAGCTGCCAGCCTGGTCCCGGGAAAAGGCGGAGGGCTGGGTGGCAGCGGGTGGCTGGCTTGTGCCGTGCCAGGTACAGAGTCTGCTGGCTGGGTACTGGCAGGCTTGCACCTGGTATGGGCACCATAGCCAGACCGTGCCCCTTTAAGGGCTCTGGGTCCGGGAGGGGGGCAGAAGAGTTTCCCTGGTGGTGCTGAGAGTGGCCACCAGGGAAACCTGGGAAGGGCTATCCTCCCACTAGTTTGAATTAAGTGGCTACACAGCCCTTAATTCGAACTACTTAATTCGAACTAGGCGTTAGTCCTCATGGAATGAGGTTTACCTAATTAGAATTAAGTGCTCTGCTAGTTCGAATTAAGTTCGAACTAGCGGTTTGCATGTGTAGCGCCTATCAAAGTTAATTAGAACTAACATCTGTTAGTTCAAATTAACTTTGTAGTGTAGACATACCCTCTGAGACAGGAAAATGGACTAGTAGTCTGATCCAGTAAGGCATTTTCTATGTTCTAGTCAAGCTATTGAAATGCTTGTTGAAGAAAATAACAGAATAAATGTCTTTTGGACTAGAGGTAGCTCTACTGTGTTCCTGAGGTTCAATATTAGAAATAACTCACTAATTATAACCATCTGTCATGTGGTATTGTGTCCATTAAATTGAAGCAAGCAGCACCAAAATAGAGTTAAGTTGCCAGAATATCAGAGTAGTCTCATTATTTGTTTCTACATTTGATTAGATTATTGTTTCTGCTACACATTTAGGTCCTGTGTTAACTGAATTACTGGGTACAGGGTTGGCCCACTCAACTTGTGGTGTATGGCTTTGACATCATCTATGTCTTGATACACTTCTATTAAATACACATTTTGATTTGATACTAGTAGTGGCAAAAGGGGCAAAAGGAACAGTGCTGCTGGACCCTACTTTCAGGGCCACTGACAGGGTGGAAGCAAGTAATTCAATATATGGGCTAATACTGATGGCCAGTCCTTACCAGTGTTCTGTACCAGTCTGCACTGGTCCATTTTCACTTCTGCTCAAAGTGGTACTTCATGATAAAGGAACGATAGTACAAGTATAATTTCAAGTAGGGTGATTTAGCCCAAACTTTGTTTCCAAGGGTATATGTACACTACAGAGAGGATTGAAGCTGCTGCTGTCGATCTTCTGGGGTTTGATTTAGCAGGTGTAGTGAAGACAAGCTAATTTGAACTGAGGAGCACTCCTGCTTCCACGAAGAGTAAAAGAAGACAAAGAAAGAGTGTGCTCCCTTTGACTTCCTGCAGGGTGGACAGCGGCAAAAGCCGAGCTAAGACTCTTCGGCTTAATGTAGTTGAAGTTGCGTATATTAATTAGACCTTATCTGTAGTGTAGACATACCCCAAAAGATATACATTTGTCTGTATATTTGTGCATGTGCACGTGAAAGTTTAGATTTGTCGTATGTATATTTGATTTATAATTCCATGTTTATTAAAAAAAATGTTGGGTAATTTTATGAAAAAATGAGTTCTTAAAATATAGAGAAATACTGGAGCTCGTAAATGAGCTCATTTATGCAAAGAAGTTGTTTTGAATCAACCTTTTATTCATTAGAGAGAATATCATGAAACTCTTACTCACACTGAGTAATAGCACCTGATTCCTCAGGTAGTCCCATTAATTTTATTATGGATACTAGGGAAGCAAACACAATTACTGGCCCCTGGACAAATAGGGGGATCTGGCTCTGCACTCCTAGAATGGGGTGGGGCCTCAGGGGGAAGGGGAAGAACTAGGAGCAGTGAGCCCTTAGTGCCATTCAGGCTACATCTATACTATGATCCTCTTCTGCAAGAGGAAATCCTCATTTTTTAGGAAGAACGGCTATTGAACAAAAGGGTTTTTTTGCACAAAAAAGAGCCATATACACAGCGCTTTTTTGTGCAAAAACCTCTTGTGCAAAAGGGATCCGAGGAGGAAATGCAAATGAAAGCATGTCACAGTACTGGACTTTAAGGGAAGCATCCAGATCACTGCTGCACCCATGGGGGGGAGAGGGGATGTTTGCCCCAAAAGTTGGTACGAAGGGGGTCAGGTGAGGAGTGAATCAAAAGTTTACCTACTACTGATTCTGTATATGCTCTTAATATATCTGTATAATGTCTGTGTGTGGAGTTATGAATATGTACTCTGTGATAATACTGGAAGCTTTTCTGTCTGTGGCTGAGCAATGAGTGAGAAAATCTCACCCTATGGACATCTAATTAGAAAGCCACCAGGAACAATAGGTCTTTTAAGTACCAGAGACACACCTGGGAAGGAATCTAGGTGCCTAGCCACTGACCACGTGACAGTCTGCAGCTTGGAAGAAACCAGGAAGGGATATAAATACGCCACGTGGCCGACTCCATCTTGGTGCTCAGCTCAGCTCTTCATCCCAGATGCAGCATTGCAGGGATCAACGAGCCGGAAAGAACTGTGGACCAATCCTGACATAGGATGTACACCAAGGACTTTTAAGCCAGCAGTTATAATATCTCTGCTGCGAGCCTGCATCAAGAACTGGGAGATTCAATGCATGTAATGTATGATACCTTAACAACCTTACTCTCATGCTTTTCTTTCTTTTAGTAATAAACCTTTAGATTTTAGATTCTAAAGGATTGACTCAGCATGATTTGTGGGTAAGATCCAGAGTGTAAACTGACCTGAGATCTGTGGCTGGTTTCTTGGGACCGGACCGAACCTGTTCGGGGTAGGTGAGATTGGATTCTAAATCTAAATCCCTGTGGGCAGACCCAGGGATTTTGGGGGCACGGAGAGAGCTGGGGTTCCAGAGGGGTTTTGATCATGAGGCTTCAGAGTGGCCAGGCAGGCAACTGAAGTGCTCTGAGGGACTGGTTTGTTGCCTATATGGGAAGGGCTGCCAGTCGGGGCTATAGAGAGCCCCAAGTTTGAGCAATTCTCCCTGAGCAGATGCCTTCAGCAGTGCCCAGACCTGGCTCTGTCTGTCACAGAGCATGACATATGCAAACGAGCACTCCATTTGCATTTCCTCTTGCGGAAGAGGATTGTAGTATAGACATAACCACAGGGTGCACTATGCAGGCTTCTGGCATCGATTTAAAGGGCCTTTGGCTCTGGTTGCTGCTTTTGAAGCATTGAGTCCTGAGAGCATTGTGCCCCTGGCCCTTCTACATCGGTGGGCTTACGGGGTACTAAATGAGGAAGGGTCTACTCAGCGGAAATAAGGATATCACAGTCTGGCCCTATGGTTTAATAGGTTCCTCCATTAAATGTTAGAGACTCTGCATGATTCAGAAGTGATATAACTAACTCATATTTCATAGAAGAAATATTCAAGATTTGATACTACAATTTTACAAGCCTGTACTTGTACTATAAGATTTTATTCATAAACAAGTTCAATAGAAAACATCAAAACATCATTGTCATTTTTATTGTCTGAAAATTTCCTCCCATGCTTGACTCTAAAAGGAAGATATATATAGATATAGATATATTTTGCACTAACGTGGAGAAATTATATAACATTACATACTAGCAAAAGTTTCTTGGAATGTTGTCCTTGATAGGTTCTTTGTCTAGTCATCCCCTCACTCTCTTTTGCAGCACAGGGTCCAACTCATATTTCAATGTGCACGTTTACACCATAGAAAGCTTTCTCTGCATCAGGATACATCCTTGTATAAGATAAACACCTGAAATTTTGGATTCCTACATATCAAAATGTTCAGAGGTTTTTCTTATCATGGAGTCATGGGATTAGAAGATACCACAAAGGTCATCTGGTCTAATTAGTCTACTCATGGACTTAGTAAACTGCATTTGAAAAGGGAGATTTGGAATTTAGTGACAAGACTATCACATTTATTTTTCAGACCTCCCACTCATTTCATTATTCATCTTATGAGTAAGGTCACATTATCTGCTTTACTAGACAGTCTATGCTGACATTTTCTCCTTATTCAAAAGGGCTTCCCAAACAGTGTTTCAAGTTCAACTTCTATCTTACTGCTTAAGATATGCTACATGAACCTATTCATGCCTCAGCAATTCTGAAGTTCACTGAAGTAGAAAGGCAGAATATATTTGCAATATTTTCTGTTGACATACTGTGAGAATGCTCTTTTTTGCCATATTTTATTGAGCAGTGGATTGCACATATGTACTGCTTCAGGAAGGTTTTCTAAAAGGTTCCTTAAGATCTCAAAATGTAAATACTCACAGATCATAAGGTATTTCTTCAGCTGAACTTCAGTCAGTATTTTGTATTTTATAAAAGATCTCAGAAGTACATTGCTGAGAATCAGTATTGAAACATAATCTAATTCCCATCAGTGTTGTGGGAGAGATTCATTGATGGCCTTATCTTCAGGTGTTCACTACCTATGCATACTGGGTCAACAGGCCTAAATCCCAGTATTTAATCTTCAAAGGCAAAAACATCAATAACTTTGGTGTTCTGACAATCAGGGCCCAGATACTCCAAAAAGGAGAATAGAATGTTTAAAGACCCAAAATTTACAGCTAAACCAATGGATTGCATACAGTGTCAATATATTATAAAGCATATATTGAATAGAGTATCTTAAGAATATTTGTAATATTCTGAATTTCCTGGTCATTGTGAGATATGTATACATATTGTGCTTAGGAATTTCTGCATTTCTGCGTTTATAGAAAACTGTGCTCATAATCTGAGCAGCAACTTCAGTTCCATCTCAAGCAAGATGGTAAGCAATCAACTAGGTAGGGGTATCTTCCAAGCCAGTTGTTTGCACTTAATGAACTGTAAGTAACTATCCATTGTCCAGCACAAGAAAAGACAATGATGTACCACTGGAGTTAAGAAAAGATATTGAGACAACTCAAAACTGAAAAGAACATCCTAGCTCTCAAGTCAGGAAATTGTTTCCCCACTTTGTCTCCATTGACAAAATGAGAGGAGGGCAGGAAAAGCTTTCTAAAAGCAGCCTGGGATGGAGTTGGGGGTGAGAATGGGGGAGTTATCCAGAACTTGAAGAACAACCTTGTGATGTGAAGTGTCCATGAAGATGGTGGGGGAAAACTGCTTTAAGGTAATAGTAAATCTTATTAGGAAAGGGGGATTTATCTAACACGAAGGTGTAAAACCTGAGGTCGTGCCTCTATGTCTATGTCTGTGCAATTTCTGTACTTCTGCCTTCTCTTACTTTTCCACCTTTGAAACTATGCTTTTTCTATAAAATAACTTTTGTTTGTTTGCTTATTTTAATACAAGCAGGACTCTGGTGTGCAAACTGTGTGATGTGTGCATGCCCAAGTATGCCAGTAACTGGGATTCTGCTTTCAGGCCTTTTGAGATGATGAACCAGAGAGAAAAAGTCAGTGTGTCTGGTAGTTATGGATTTGAGGAGGGTGCATTTATGGAGACTTTGAGACTGGAATGACAGCTAGTGTCACCCTGCAAAGAGTAACTGGGCTGGTGTGAATCAGAGTGATACATTATGCTTGTGAATTGGATGCTGTTGTCAGGTATCTGAACCATAAGCACACAGAGCACAAAGACCCCCTTTGTTGTCTGGCAGGTGCTGACAGAACCTCTTACTCATCTGGGTAATCCCTTACTGTCACAGGGGTCTTTTGATTAAAACATTTAAAATGATTAGGGATTTGGAATACATTTCATGTTAGGAGAGATTTATAATAAAAAACTCCTGGGACTAGGAAAGAAAAGACTAAGGGGGGATATGATAAAAATCTATAAAATCATTAAAAGTTTGGAGAATGTCAATAAAAGGTGTTATTTACCTTTTCACATAACAAAAGAACCTGGGGTCACAAGATGAAATTAAAAGGTAAAGCAGATGAAAAACTAAGATAAAGAAGTACCTCTTCACACAGCATGCGTTCAGCCTGTGGCACTTGATGCCAGGAGATGTTCTGAAGGCCAGATCTACAATGGGTTAAAAAAAGAATTACATAAACTCCTAAGAGATAGGTCCATCAATGCCTCTTGGCCAAGACGGTCAGAGACACAACTTCATGCCCTCAGTGTCCCTAAATTTCTTACTTACAGGAGCTAGGACTAGATGGCAGGAGATGAATTACTCAGTAATTTCCCTCTTAATAGAAAGGATCTATATTAAAAGAAAAATGATATTGCTCTGTATTCCTGTGAGTTTCCCTATTAATTTAGTATTTTGGAACTCCAACTTCAGTGACAAATCAAGTCAGGTTTTCCCTTATATACCGCTCTTTTTATTTTCAGTTAACGTTTGTATGGCCTACATTTGTCCGATCATAACACAATAGGGAAATCAATGATCAAAAATTTCAAGTGCACTCCAGAGAAAGGAAGACGACTTTGGATGACGAGTAAAGTAATTAATTCAAGTTTTCTTTAGTGAAACCAGACACATATTCAGTATTTACTCCTTCTCAGGTATACAATCCCAATCTGTCCTCTCCTCCTCTCAACTAAGTGTAGTTTTCAGAATTCAGTTCTTACCTGCTATCTTCAGCATTACAGGAATATTATTAATTTCATATTAGAAAATTTAAAAATCTACAAATAACCATGTGGATCTGAAATAAAACCCTGGGTCTGAATATTCCAAGCACTAGAAAATTCAGAATGGGATCCAAATATCTCCAAAGTTCCTTTGTAATCAAAGCTAATGTGCCTAAACATAAAGAAGGACAATAATTACTTTTCTCTTTGTGTTAACAAGTTAAAAACCATCAGTGTTTTGAGAAAGCAAGAATTAAGAGGTATCTTTCAGGCAACTAGGTCACAAGAGTGTATGCTAATTTTATAAACTTTACATAACCAATAAAGCCCTAGGAAGATTAGTCATTTGTCCATGCAGCTAACAGGGAGATTATGTTTCTTTTACATAGGTTTCACTGTCATAAATATGTTTCTTTTAACTATTTGCAATAATATTATTTGGTGGAAAAAAGGATTCTGCATTTTCTCCTCATCTACTTTGAGATTTAATTTATTAATGTTATTAATTGATGACTAGTAGTTTGAATTGATTCTTATTTCTCATTAGCAGGTTTCCTTGTGTCTCATACTCAGTCTCTTTGGTATAATACCATCAGATGTTGTCACTAAATCCTCAGCGTCAGGTTTCCCTAGCAACAGAGAGCTCTCCCTGCCTCACTGTCTGCATCTGAAATTCAGAACAAAAACAGTTAATTTGTCAGGAACCCAGGAAAGAAAAGACAACATTAAGTCTGATACTCTGTATTTGGAAACAAAATGGTAAGTTACAGCTAAAATTTGAATTAATTGAAGTATAGAGATGTCTTTTATTACTTACGGACATACATGAATGCCAGATGGTGACCTGTTGTATTCATCACAGTCTAAATAGATAAAGGCTAGGCCTTATGGTTGCCTGCACATGTTCTAACAAGTTTACCTGCCGAGTCTAACAGGTTGCAGAGCTTTTAGGGTTGCAATTAAGAACTAAAACTGAGGAAAGCTTAGTTGTATTTGATTCTAATTTGTTACTGGATGGATATTCCCAAGGTTTTACCTGTAACCTCAAAAGTTACTGTTTTTCAAACTGTTGTCTCTTTCCAAGCTGACAATTGACAAATAACAAGCAGTAGTCAGTGAAACAAGGTTTAAGTTAAATAGAAATAGACAGAGGTATTTGTCTGAAAGTATGTGATGCCAAGTAAAATGTGTCATTATAAGTAAGTAGAATCACCATGTGGTTTTATGTGTACTGTCACTTAAAAGTAGTATTCCTAAATCAATTTTTGTAAAAGAGCTTTAATAAATTTCAGAATTTTGCTAGAGAGAAAAAGATCCTAAGAAGTGAAATTTGTGATATTTGGGGATAAATTCTTCACAGATATGATTGAATAAAGCATTATTTTCAATGAGCAGTTCTGATTAATGCTACTGATGAAAGTAATTATATGCACTGAAATAGAACAGTTGTGGTTATGGGATGGGATGTCTGCATGGTTTAAGAAGCCATAAAATTGTCTGTATGCTTTTGTATATTATTTCCCCCACTCACTCCTTCATAATTTTGTTTATTTACCAGTAATTTATGTAATGCAGGAGGAAGGGAAGAATAAGATACCAGTTTCATGTCATAAAACATGTTTTCCTTCTTTTATTGTCAGAAAACACCTTTCCATTTTCTTAGAGGAATAGGACATTACTGAGAAGCAGACAGAGATAATGTAGCAATCTTTAGGATGGCCTTTCCCATGGCCAGTATCTTTACCCTTTTGTGAAGTTCCATAAGGAGTTGTATTTCATCATTTCTTATTAAAATTATATCCATTATGTATTGTATTTTTAATTAACTGTAAAAGCTATGGTTAGTAACTACTGTAATTTCTAATTACATTTTTGAATGATTTGTTTGTTGCTGCTGGTAATTAGGCTGAAGCCTCTAAGGAACCTGACATGGACAGTATGTCCATTTAATTGTTAAACCTCTTTTCTAACTAATCAACCAGGATTATCAAAACGATTGTCACAGGGCCTTTATTAAAGTTGCAACTCTTGTTGCCAGAGTCTCTTCAGAGGACATAGTGATAAGTAGATAATTTCTGTCATTTATGATATTTATTAATGCATATTCATGAATATTTTAAATATAAGGTTTTATTATATGATATCTGGAAATGTTCTCCTGTATTTAAATAATACATATAGAGGGAGATGAATATTGGCCTGGAGAAACACTCAGGAGAAGATGTGTATGGAGCTTATTACATTGCACAACACATGTCAAAGCCTATTTGGTTCTAATATACTTGTGCAGACTAAAAAGTAAGGGATCTATACACAAATAGCCTGCACAAAGCCATGAATAAAGACCAGGCAGAGGGAACAGAGGGTACGTCTACACTACAGCGCTAGTTCGAACTAACTTAGTTCGAATTAGTTAATTCGAACTAAGCTAGTTCGAACTAGCGCATCTAGAACTAAAAACTAGTTCGAACTAGCGTTTTGCTAGTTCGAACTAGCGCGTCCACACTGATTGGACGCAGGGGGGCATTTAAGGGCAGCTGAAACCGGTTCTGGCAGGGCATCAGGTCAGCAGTTGCTTTGTGTGGCTGCTGTCTGAGGCTATCTGAGGCTCGTGCTTAAAGGGACCCCCCCTGGACAGCCGGTTCTCAGCTTTTCCTGCTTGCTTGCCAACCTCGCCGAGGGACAGCAAAGCGTCGGTCTCTGTGCCCGTCTGTGTCGGTGCTTCCCTTCGGGGGGGCCGCCGCAGGTGGCAACATGGAGCCACGGCTCGCCCTGCACCTTCTGGTGCACGTTCTGGACTTGCTGCTGCAAGCCTGCCAGCAATGGCTCGAGGCTGCCTGGCACCACCTGGGGAACGTCAGCCCCCTGCCTCTCCGCCTGGCCGCCCTGGGGGCCGTGGAGGAGCCGCGGCGGCGCCCCGGCACCGGCGTGCCCCGCCGCATCTGGCGTCTGGACACCAGCAGCGACTGGTGGGACCGCATCGTCCTGGAGCACTGGGACGACCGACAGTGGACCCAGAACTTTAGGATGAGGAGGGACACCTTCCTGGAGCTCTGCGAGTGGCTCGCCCCTGCCCTGCAAAGAAGGGACACTCGCATGAGGCCCGCCATCCCCCTCCAGAAGCGGGTGGCCATCGCCCTCTGGAAGCTCTCCACGCCGGACAGCTACCGATCCGTCGGGAACCAGTTCGGCGTGGGGAGATCCACTGTCGGAGCAGTGCTCATGCAGGTACGGCGCTCGTCGGCCACCGAGCCGGGGGGGAGGGGGGCTGCGAGGAGGGGATGGGCCGACCCAGGGACAAAGGGGGGGGCGGGAGGAGGCGAAAGCGCCCCGCACCGGAGGGGTCGGGCTGTCCCGGCCGTACTACACGCCGCCAGGGGGGTTGCTTCCGGGAGTGGGGCGCGGGGCACTGCCAGGGCACGCACGCTCCCAGCCACCCGGGCGCCCCACTGATTGACGCTTTGCTGTGTCTCTCTCCGCAGGTGGTCAAGGCCATCAACCGGGTGCTGCTCCGCAGGGTGGTCCGCCTCGCCAACCCGGATGCCGTCATCCGGGGATTCGGCGCCCTCGGCTTCCCCAACTGCGGGGGGGCCATCGACGGGACGCACATCCCCATCCGTGCCCCGGAACACCAGGCGTCCCGGTACGTGAACCGCAAGGGGTACTTCTCCGTCATCCTGCAGGCCGTATGTGACCACCGGGGACAGTTGACGGACATAAATGTGGGCTGGTCCGGCAAAGCACACGACGCCCGGGTGTACCGGAACTCCTCCGTGTGCCAGCGGCTGCAGGACGGGACCTTCTTCCCCGACCGCCACATCAGGGTCGGGGACGTGGACATGCCCGTCTGCCTGGTGGGGGATGCCGCCTACCCACTGCAGCCCTGGCTCATGAAGCCCTACACGGGACACCTCAATCCCTCCCGCCAGGCCTTCAATAACAGGCTGAGCAGGGCCCGCATCGTGGTGGAGGGGGCCTTCGGGCGACTGAAAGCCCGCTTTCGATGCCTCCTCACCCGTCTGGACCTGGCCGAGCACAACATCCCTCCCGTGGTGGCGGCATGTTGTGTGCTCCACAATTTGTGTGAGCGGAAGGGGGAGGCTTTCTTGCCAGCCTGGATGGCTGAGGCTGACCGCATGGCTGGACACTACGGTCAGCCCCGCACCGCCGCCGTCCGGGAAGCCCAGCGGGGGGCCATCCGGATCCGGGAAGCCCTGCGGGAGAGCTTCCAGGTGGAGGAGGAGGAGGACTGACCTCTCCCTGCATGCCCCACCGGGGCCTTCTTCCACCCTACCCCCCCCTTCCCCTTTCCCCTCCCTACCTACTGTCAAATAAAGACACCTGTTTTTCCAACAAAAACGTCTGTTTATTTCACAGAACTGGGGTGGGGGAGGGAGGAATGAAGGTGGGAGAAGGGAGGGGGAAACCTGGGACGAGGGAGCTGGAAGGGGAGGGGAGGGAAGGGAGGAAGGGAAAGGAAAGCTCAGGGGTGGGAGTCTGGGTGCCTCTCCCGTCTCGCCACACTGCGGGTCCGGGGGCGTCGATGGGGAATGGTTGTGGAGGGGGGGGCAGAGAGGACAGGGGGTGTGGAGGAAGCAGGAGCGGAAGCAGGAGGAGCAGGAGGAGCAGGGGGAGCAAGAGGGGGAGCAAGAGGGGGAGCAGGGGGAGCAAGAGGGGGAGCAAGAGGGGGAGCAGGGGGAGCAAGAGGGGGAGCAAGAGGGGGAGCAGGGGGAGCAAGAGGGGGAGCAAGAGGGGGAGCAGGGGGAGGAGGAAATGGAAAGCGGTCTAGCAGGCTCTGGAGGTGGCCTCGCAGGGCACGGCCCTGCTCCTCCAGGGCCTCCAGACTCCTCTGGCGCAGCCTGAGGTCCTCCTGGACCCAGTGGTCCTGGAGACGGAGCTGTCGGTCCAGGAACCGGAGATGCCGCCTCTGGTAGTCCTCCTGGTTCCTGGCTGTCCTGCTTGCCCGGGCGCGGGCGGCTGCTGCAGGCGGGGTGGTGCGCCCTGCAGTCCCCGGTGCTGCAGCTGTGGTGCAAGAAGACCAGCGGTCAATTACCCCAGGGGCCCAGGTGTGTGAAACCCAGCTCCCCTCTGCAAGGCCAGGGCCCCTGCAGGATCCCCAGCTGCTGCTCCGTAGTGGGCAAGGCCCAGGCGCACGGTCCCGGGGCTCCCTCTCGCCCCAGCCCCCCGTACACATAAGGGGAACACGAGGGTACTCACAGGTGGATGCCTCCCCGGCCTCTGATGATGCAGGCGAGCGGCTCTGTGGGGTGCCTCGGGGGTCCCGGGTCCTGGGAAGGCTGGCAGCAGGCTCCTGGCTCTCAGAGCCCTCTTCCTCCTCCTCGGTGTCCAGGAGCGGTCCCTCTGCCCCGGGGTCAATCACGTCCCGGGGGGCAGGGACGGCATGAGGCCCCAGGATGCGGTCCAGGGCATGGAAGTGGGGGCAGGCCTCCGGGTCAGCCCCTGGCAGGCAGGCCCGGGAGTAGGACTGCCGCAAGTCTTTAATCTTGCAGCGCACCTGCTCCCGGCTGCGCTGGTGGCCCCTGGCGGCCAGGCTGGCAGCCATGCGTCCATAGACGGCCGCGTTCCGGTGGCTAGTGCGGAGATCGTGGACATTTGAGGCTTCCCCCCAAACCTCGATGAGGTCCACGATCTCCGCACTTGACCAGGCGGGCGCCCGCCTTTTGCGCCCCCGGGCAGGCTCCTGGGAGCCGCCAGGCTGGTCGTGGGGAGCAGTGGAGGGCTGGGAGCCCTCGGATGGCTGGCTCATAGTGTGGCAGGTGCAGGCTGTGCAGGCACGGGTGCTTGCAGCCTTGCAACTGGCACAAAGTGAGTAGCCAGCCCGTGGCCCTTTAAGGGCTCCGGGGCCGGGAGGGGGGCAATAGAGTTTCCCTGGTGTTGGCCAGAGTGGCCACCAGGGAAACCTGGGAAGCCTTAGCCTCCCACTAGTTCGAACTAAAGGGCTACACAGCCCTTAGTTCGAACTAGCTAGTTCGAACTAGGCGTTAGTCCTCGTAAAATGAGGTTTACCTAGTTCGAACTAAGCGCTCCGTTAGTTCGAATTAAGTTCGAACTAACGGAGCGCTAGTGTAGCGCATAGGAAAGTTAGTTCGAACTAACGTCCGTTAGTTCGAACTAACTTTCTAGTGTAGACATACCCAGAGATTGTGTACCTGATATTTTTCCTCGGAAGCAGATGGACAGGTAGTGGGTAGATCCATGACTACATGTCCATCATCTCCAGGAGAACTGAGCCAGCTCAGAGAGCATATAGGGGAGCAGAAGTAAGCTGTACCTTGTGAAGGTCTGGCACAGGAGTTTCTTCTGGGAGCAAGAGTGGAAGGGGTAGAATTATGACTCAGTGGTACAGTTCCATCACTGAGCTGCTTCTATGGTGACATAGCTAACAACATCCTGCTATTCAGAGCATCGAGCAAAAACCCAGTTTATCCCTACATTGTTACTAATGTAAAGCTGCAAACATTTCAAATTCTTTTCCAGACTACCCAAACTTTTTGAATCTGCTAAGCAAAATAAGAAATGTTGTGATGCCTGGTTCTCCCTGGAGATTTTGGCATTTCCTCTCTTCAGAGTGCTGGTCAGTCAGGAAATGCAGAAACATAACAATTAGAAATAATAGAATTTCTTATTAAATACTGTGGCCATTTATGTACATTAAAAGCTAAATTAGCAACTCATACAAAAAATAAAATTAATGAAAGGAAATACTTTCAGGCCTAAGCTAGAGAGACCAATCGAAGGAGGGAGTGAGATAGGGAGGGAAGAAGAAAGAATGACATAATGGCTAGGGTACTGGATTTAGACAAAGGACACCTGTGTTTAACACTTCTTTGACTTCTGGCAAGTCATAACATCTATAGATGCATCAATTTCCCATCTGTAAAATGGGTAGTATTTCCCTACTTCACAAGAATATTGTGAAGAGAAAATCCTTCATCAGTAAATGAAGGACTCTAATGAAATGGTGAGGAGAGCTGAATAAGTACTTAGATAGCGTTGAGATTGAAAGGATAATTAATTTTCCATGCTCAGTGAGTCTTCAGAGTTTCCCCTAAGCTGCAAATTCATTCCATTCGTGCTGGTAGATTTTGTAATATGGGCTTTCATCTGCTGGGAATTCAACTGAGACCACCAAATGTACTCTCCTTTTGTAAATATGCATTTAAACAATTTCTGTCACAGAAATTAATTGTGATATTGCATATTGACTTGATTTTGTGGTTTTGAAAATACACTTTGTCCATAAAATGTTGCCCGACGGATAAGATTTATTATCTAGTGAACAGGCTGACAGACACTGACTGTGATAGATGCAGGAATATGATGATTTCATGTCTGCGATGATGTATGTTTGTTACTGATGCTACATCCTAATTTTGGCAGTTTATGATCCATTCCCCTTTCACTGGTCATATCTGTTCTGGAGCTTTACGAACTTGAAATTTGCTTATCTAAACAAAATTCATTAAAAAAGAATAACATCACTGGATTTTTCAGTCTAAAAAAACCTGATTGAAATGGATGCTTTATGATAAAAAAAAAGTTGTAAGATGTACCCTGGCAGAATTTTCTATACTCCATTCTGTGGATTTTTTCTTTGATTCTGTGATTTTTCTTTAAAATCAGTCTGATAAGGTTAACTAATCAAATGGGCAGATGATCAATGTCAGAGCCACTGTGAAACTACCTCAGCAAATGGAATGCAAAATTAGATTGCAGTCTGACAGTAGAAGCACTGAGGACCATGTGTATATTGTAGTTCATGCTTTAGACAAGTCTTCTTGTAAAAGTCACCTTGATCTTAAGATGCGTTTAACATGAATTTCACATTAAAGTGTGAAAGATATTTAAGGTTAATAAAAATTTTCAAGGTACATGATGAAGATGCTGTTAATAGCTATAAATATACCTTGAACATTGATTTTCTGGATCACTCCAATTATTGTAGTAATTATAAATCATAATAATTATTTGTTAAATCAAAAAAGACAAAGATTCATTTTTTCTATAAAATGTATTAATTGATGCTGGCTGTAAAATATCTTGGCACCCTTTAAATTTTCAAACTGCTATTAAGCATATAGGTTTTTTTTCTCTTCTTGGTTTTCTAACTTTGTATGACCCCAAGCCTAGTATGACTTCAAAAATCTCCTTCCTGAAGGGAATAGCTACCACAGTTTTAGATCATTCAAACATATAAATGAGCAATGTGATTGCAGTGGCATTACTTGCAAAAGTAAAGATGTTCATATGAGTAAGTGCTGACAGGATTAGGCCCTTACTCTTTCATTTATATAAAAGCTCACTGTTTCATTAGAGATTTCCAGGAGGAAAAATAGGTGACAAACGATTTTGACAGAAAATACATGAAATTTTGTACATGTTCAATGCTGTGTACATTGTTTTTGTTTGTTTGTTTTGTTTTTGTTTTGGGAGGGGAGGAGAGGGAAGGTTTGTTTGTTTTTAAGCATGCATTGACGTAGCCTTTCAAGGAAAAAATTAGAGAACTAACTGACATTGTTCAGGGTATTGGAATTATTTGATCAGTACATACAGTGTGAAAAGCATTAACATTTGTGCTCCTTACAAAATGGCTTAGTGAGCACTGCCTAGGAAGCCAAGATTACATTCTTAATCCCAGTCTTGGATCTGACCCTGAATCTGTTTGTTGATTTGGACAACTCACTTAGCATTAGATTGTGGCTTTCCAGTCACAACCTTGAACTGAGACTTTGTATAGACCTGCTTGCCGTTTCTCAGGGAGAGCAGAGCCATTTTGCCTTAAAGGTAGAATGCTTTCCAGAACTTTCTAGTGCTCAGGGGAATGAAGAAGCTACTACACCCACTTTATAGTCTTCAGTTTCCTCCCCTCTTTACAACTAATATCCTCTGCTGCCTCAACCATGTAGAGATGGTTGTCCCTCACCTGGGGAATATCTCAATAGCAGCCCTGAGTGCCCCATAATACAGTGTCTGTAATTCTGATCAGCACCCCAGCAGCTTCACCTGGAGGAAATAAGGCTCCCTAATATATGTATCTTTGCTGATACTGTGCACTATGTCAGAGCAAGCCTGATTCCAGCACTTAGATGCTTTGCCTTTTTTTTCAGTCTGCAATATGGGACTAATACTTACCTATCTAGCTGATTAAGGCTTGTGGGAATATATTAATTCACTGTTTGAGATGTTCTCTGAATTTAAAAATCTTTAACTAAATACTCTCAGTCTGCTATGGTTATCCTTCTGTGTGTGATGTGCTGATTCCTCTTGCCAGACAACAATGTGATACCACAGTAAATATTATCAAAATATTATAACAGTTTCCATTTAAATATCTTTTCATGTGGTGGCATCTTCCAAAAACCTTGTTATTAACTCTATAGTCAAAATAAATGACTGTGATTTATCATCCAAACGGCACATCAAGCATGATAGACTTTAAAAATGAAGTTTCCAAAACAAACATGTTTACTTTGTAAATCCTTTAATATTTTTATCTTAAAGCAACCTATAAAATCAATTTTCAATTAATTAAAAATAAAATATGGATTGTATCTCTAGTTTCGGCATTGTTATGACCTATACTGGAAAATTGATCCCAGTTTGGTGTCCTCATTTTAAAACAGATGTTGAAAATTGGAGATATCTCAGTTTATATAAGAGAAGCATACTTATAAAGTGGTTGTACTCTATTATGTCAAACAGAGCACTGAAGTCCATTCTCAACTTTTAAGCATAAGAATAGGCAAGAGGACTATTCACATGCTTAGGTGCTTTGCTGGATGAGATCCCAAATGGCCAAGGCAAACATTACATCTCTTTTATACCATCAAAAGTCTTATTTTATAGATCTATGTATACACATATTGTGGTGGTATTTCACAAGAGAAAAAATGCTGGATAGAAACCAAGGTCATCTCATTGTACATTTGCACTGAATGCCTTAGGATAGTATTTCTCCAAATATTGAATAAATGTCATCTGTATTTGACCAAAGTAAAAAATGCAATATATAAAAGTCACCCCCATTACATGTGATCATTTATTGCATCAGTATATCACTAATAAAATCTAGCATTCTTAAATAACTTTCTAGCCTCTCCACACTGAACATATTAGTTAAATAAAATCTTTCTAGTATTAAAGCTCAATTCTGCTACATTTATTCAAGATGAGAAAGTAATTTCTTACTTATGAAGCAGTTCCACAGAAACTAGTAAGACTACTTCCAGAGTAAGGTGGTAGTGACTCTGAATAAGAACAACAGAATTGGTCCAGACTTCAAGAACACCATAATGAAAATGTATTGTAAATAACACACATACTTTTGATTAAGCAACTGTATTTTAACAGTGGTCTCTTTGTTTAACAAGATCTGTCTTTTATACCCAGACCTGGCTGATAGAATCTATAGGGAATAATTCCGGACACTCTGGGTGCAGGTGAAAACAAACTGAGGATTTATTGAACACCAGCACTAGTGGAGTACCAACCAGGTGTTAGCCTGGAGAGCACTAATTTAATCAAAACATACATTAGATTATATAGGCAGCAGATGGACAGAGGGGAAGTGATTTGGTAGGTCTAGCAGGAAATTAGATGAGCACATAAGCCAATGAATTTGGAAGAGTCCACAGTATCTCCGCCCATTGCCAATTAAACATGTTATCACTAATACAGGTAGTTATTCCTAACAAGATAAATGATCCAACATAAACAAAATAGACATGCTGATGTTAACTTTTGTTTTGCTGAAATTGTGATATGTCTACTGTGAGATGACTACTTCCTTGCATTGGCAGAGTCCTTGGGATCCAAGATGATTAATCTGAAATTACAGGAGACAGTGAGAAAACTGCTCAGCCTGGCTGGTACCAGCCAGGCTTTATCAGAGTGAGGCTCCTTTGGAATGTAGTTGCCAGGGGAACCAGGATCACGGTAACTGCCTGTCTGTATACTTCCCAGGCCTTGACTAAAGATTTCAGATTTGAGTACTAAGTTCTCAGCAAGATACCATGGACTGCCTCAGTTCACGCACGGAATCAATATTCTCACACTTAAGGCACCTGAAGACTTGGTATGCAGCAAACTAAGGTGCAAATCTACTGCACATCTGTCTGCCACACACTAAGAGGTATGTGGTCTCTGCTCCTCTGCATTAAACATGTTGTAGAGAACTTTGATTTACTGCTATTTGTGCTGATATACTGTTATGTCAAAGCTCATGGCAGAAGGCTTACTGCAGAGTCCACACAGCCACTTAGTGCATGGCAAGCTGTTGTGCTGCAGATTTATATCCTCTTCAAAAGAGGACAACATTAGTGTGAAGTTGGAATCTGTTAGTTTCTGCCTGCGGAATCTATCCAAGGGAATTCCAATTTGGTGTGCATTGCTATAAACCCCCCACTTACTCCAAACTATGGGGCAGTGAAGACATGCTCCAAGTCACTATGTACACAGACTGCAACATTCTGATATTTCAAATCAAGGCCCTGTTTTCCTCCAGTGGTTAGCACATTGTCTAATTATTTATACCTGTGGTGCAAAATGTGTAATAGGTTCAATATTGTTTTACTCATATGCTCTCTTGACCCCACTTTAAATCACTAAACAAAGTGCAAGGCTGTGAGGAATTAGCCTGAGTATGCTCATTTAAGATTGAAGTCTTTGAAGATTTCACAGTTTATTCCTGAGCAGCAGGGGGGCTTAGAACTAGGGGTATGTCTATACTGCATGGCTATTTTGGGATACCAGATACCAGAGGTATCACAAAATAGCTACCCCACCTCTACACAAGCCACCCATTATTTTGAAATATTTTTTGAAATCATGGATGCGCTATTTTGCCATCCCAGTAAACCTCATTGCATAAGGGATAAGGAATGGCTCAAAATAATGCATTATTTTGCTAGCTGTGTAGATGTACCATATTTCAAAATGAGCTATTTTGAAATAGATTCAAAATAAGATTCGTAATTTGCATAGTGCAGATTGTGTATCTTATTTTGAGTTTAGGGTGCTGTCTAGGAGGCTGGATTGGAAAAGAAGACTGAGGGAGAAAAGATTCTATTGATATCAAGGCAAGGACCTTTATTTAGTAGAATCCTTTCATAAACTTCAAAGAGAAGGTTATTGGTGTTCGAGAGGAGTTGTTATAGAAAGATCCTGAGAATAGGATGGATGCAGTAGGTCACCAATGAGGAATTATATAGGAATATAAAGCCAAAAGACAACCTGCCGCAGAAGGTTATACAATGGAAGCTACAGCTATTCAGGCATATCTGCAGAATGAACAACGAGCAAAAAGTTAAGACCCTGGTATTCAGCATAATGGATGGTCTGAATAGGAGAGGGTAGATCATATACTAGATTGCTGCGAAGTTAGTCAACAGAAATGTAACCACTCCGCACTGGACAGGGAAAGATGGAAGGAAATAGTGAGGGAGGCATTGGACACAATGGGCATTGAGCCCATGGCTGTTGATGATGATGATGGGAATTAAGGAAATCATCTGTAAACACTTGAAAAGTGGCAGGGCTATAGGGAACAGCCAGCATGGATTTGTAAAGAACAAATCATGTCAAACCAATCTGATAGCTTTCTTTAATAGGATAACGAGTCTTGTGGATAAGGGAGAAGTGGTGGATGTGGTATACCTAGACTTTAGTAAGGCATTTCATACGGTCTCGCATGATATTCTTATCAGTGAACTAGGTAAATACAACTTAGATGGGGCTGCTATAAGGTGGGTGCATAACTGGCTGGATAACCGTACTCAGAGAGTAGTTATTAAGGGTTTACAATCCTGTTGGAAAGGAATAACAAGTGGGGTTCCGCAGGGGTCTGTTTTGGGACCAACTCTGTTCAATATCTTCATCAATGGTTTAGATATTGGTATAGAAAGTACTCTTATTAAGTTTGCAGATGATACCAAGCTGGGAGGGGTTGTGACTGCTCTGGAGGATAGGGTCATAATTCAAAATGACCTGGACAAATTGGAGAAATGGTCTGAGGTAAATAAGATGAAGTTTAATAAAGACAAATGCAAAGTGCTCCACTTAGGAAGGAACAATCAGTTTCATACATACAGAATGGGAAGCGACTGTCTGGGAAGGAGTACGGCAGAAAGGGATCTAGGGGTTATAGTGGACCACAAGGTGAATATGAGTCAGCAGTGTGATGCCATTGCAAAGAAATTGGAGAGGGTCCAGAGAAGAGCAACGAGAATGATTAAAGGTCTAGAGAACATGACCTATGAGGAAAGGCTGAAGGAATTAGGTTTGTTTAGTTTAGAAAAGGGAAGACTGAGGGGAGACATGATAGCAGTTTTCAGGTATCTAAAAACGTATCATGAGGAAGAGGGAGAAATCTTGTTCATCTTGGCCTCTGAGGATAGAACAAGAAGCAATGGGCTTAAACTGCAGCAAGGGAGGTTTAGGTTGGACATTAGGAAAAAGTTCCTAACTGTCAGGGTAGTCAAACACTGGAATAAATTGCCCAGGGAGGTTGTGGAATCTCCATCTGTGGAGATATTTAAGAGAAGGTTAGATAAATGTCTATCAGGGATGGTCTAGACAATATTTGGTCCTGCCATGAGGGCAGGGGCCTGGACTCGATGACCCCTTGAGGTCCCTTCCAATCCTGGTATTCTATGATTCTATGATTCATAAACTGCCTCTTTACTCTCAACCTTTGCTACCACACTATCAGAATTGTTCTGAGAAAGTAAAGACAATTGGCTGATCTATGATGTAGCAGCTAACATGTGGTGGTAGAGAAGTCTTGTAATTCCTTGGCTTTAAAGAATTATATGAAAAAATCAGAAAAGGCCATCTGCCTATTCCAAACCAAATTCTGAGACAATTCTACCATGTACTCTCTTTTTTTACTCTGCAATAGATCTATCTATCTATCTATCTATCTATCTATCTATCTATCTATCTATCTATCTATCTATCTATCTATCTATCTATCTATGTAACTTCCTACCAGTTGCTAAAAAACAGCAAGGAGCATGCCCCAATGGTTGGTCTCCCCATGCTCCTTGGATAGTGATGTTAGAAATGGAAAAATCCAATTAAATCATCTTGTTAAAATAGGTTGTGTTGATACATTGTATTGATATGTGATGACATATGTAATTTAGAGTGGAAAGGATATCCAGACATTAGGGTTGGATTATAATTATTATAATTAAAAGAGGTTGAGATCCACCAAAGTGTTGGAGCTGCCCTAAATCTGTATACTATAGAATGGTCCAGGTTCATGAAAAATGCCTCTTTTCCACTCTGGTCAGTTTCTTCCTATTCAGACTAGCAAAACTTTCACTTTCTTCACGTGCAATATAGACAATCATATTGATACAAAATGCTATCATCTCTTGAATTCTTGTTGAATGAGGGAAAAAGCTGGCAGCATATAGCTGCCTTGAAGTACCAGAAATAAAACCTGTTGCCTTCCTCTGGCTCTCTGGAAAAGCCTAAAGGCTTAATATGTCCTAACATCCAAGAGAAACCTTTCCTATTCTAAGAATCTCAACTAGAATGAAGAAGTCCTCTAGATGATTAAGTTCATGTGAGAAAATGCTGGAGATGTAGGGTATGTTCATATCATACACTTATTTTGAAATAAGCCATTGCAGAATAATAACTCCTGAAATAAATATTTTGAAATAGCATGTCCACACAACAAATGCCCATCAAAATAGCACAGAATTATGTTGAAATAGCGTGTCCACACTGATTGCATTTAAAGCCCCCTGGAAGCACTCTGGGCAGGGTATCAGGGTAGCAGTCACTTCCTGTAACTGCTGCCTGAGGGGCTCGTGCTTAAAGGTGCACCCCTCTACAGCCATGTCTCAGTCTCCTCTCCATTGCCTACCACCTCGAGAGAGAGCAAACTCTTCTCACAGCCTACTCTGGTTGCCCTTGTGGATGCCACAGTGCTTCTGCCGTGGAGATAGACCTGCTGCAAAGCACTCACCAGCTCTTAGACCTCATGCTGCACCTCCTGGCACAGTTATTGATGTTAGAAATGGAAAAATCCAATTAAATCATCTTGTCCATTTTGTTAAAATAGGCTATGTTGATACATTGTGTTGATATGTGATGACATATGTAATTTTTGGCACTGCAAGACAAGGAACAGCAGTTCACTCTAGGGCTCTTCCTTACCCCACTCCACGTGCTTTTCATTCAGCACAATCCCTCCCATCCTCCTCTTCCTACTGTAGCTCTGGGGCACTAGTTCTGACTGGTGGGACCGAACCATCATGAAGCGGTGAAACAATCAGCAGTTGCTCCAGAACTTCCTCATGCAGAAGCACACCTTCCTGGAGCTGTGCAAGTGGCTCGCCCCTGCTCTCAGGTGAAGGGACACCCACATGTAACCTACAACTCTCTGCAGAAGCATGAGACACCCTCCCCAGGGCCTCCCCACAAGGGACCTCTCATTGCCTGTGCCTTTTCTCCCCCACGACTACCTTCCCCTGCTCACCCTTCCCACCTTCCATCCCCCCTCCCATCCCCTGAAGACCAAATAAACTAGACTTTTTGTTTTGGAACAATCGATGCTCTTTTTTAAAATTTGGGGTAACTATAACTGGAGAGAGACTGTGGAAAGAATCTGGGAGGGGGGAGTACAGGGAAGAAAAGGGGAGAGTGAGGAGGGGATCAGGGATGGGGCTGTGACTGATGCCTACCTCGGGTGGTCCCACTACCTTATGTGAAGGGCCGTTGGCAGCCATAGGGAGGGGGACTTAGTGGAGAAACTAGAAGGGCAGGAGCATGGATGGGGTAGGGGTAGGGGCAGGAGCAGGAGTGGGCATGTAGCGAATCGCAGCTAGACCACTCAATCACAGTGAGCAGGGGATTGATGGCAAAGGTCTATGCTGTGTACATGCTTTGAGTCTGCTGGGGAAGCTCCTGCCAGTTGGTGTGGTGCAGCTCCAAGTCAGTGTCCCATCTCTGCTCCTGCTCCTTGGGACACCTCTGCAGGGCACACAGGCAGACGATGTGTTCCCACTTCAGGTCCTTGTGGGGTCATCTGCAGTGGTGGCTCTCATGGGATCAGGAGGATAGAGTGGGAGGTGATGGACATGCCTCACTCATATCTGGTCTAGCTATGAAAAAAAGGGAAAAGGGCAGTCATCTCAGGAGATGCAGTGCATGAATCCTGGCTCTTATCTTTGATCCGACACCCAAAGGTCCTGGTTCAGATGATGGCAATGTGCTTCAAGCACAGGCTTAGACATTGAGCACTGTCCTGCAGGGGCACAGATGAATCTGAGGAATCTTGCTACCCCATGGGTAAGCAGGCATGAGAAGGTGCCAGCCAAGCCTGGAGCCTGCATGCAGGAGGGGGATAATGGGCTGGCTCGCTTTCCCTCTGTGCTGTGCACATGCTGGGTCTGGCAGTGGCAACATCCCACAGGGAGAGGACTTCTATCCCTGCTCACTGAAGGAGAAGGGGGGAGGGTGTGGAGGGAGGTGTGTGTGAATGGCAGACACCGCTTGCTAGGAAGGGTGCTACTGGGGATCTCCTCTTCTTCCTCCCCTCAGAAGGTTTCCATGCAGGGACTTGGTGTCCTCCATCTCACCATGATTGACTGGGAGCAGATGTTGTCCCAAGAGAATGGATATGAGTGTGTGTTTTGTGCATCTCTGCTGTGTGGTTCTTTGACCCCAGCATCCTTAATGGAGACTTGTGGTGGAAAGGTGTCCCACCACGGAGTCAGGAGTAAGGCAGGCCTCTCCAGAAACCCTGTGATCAGGAGCGCAAGGTTCCTTTGTGTCAATCTCATGCAGCTGTCTGCTCTGGCCTGGCGTTCCATGTACATCCACATGCACAGGCTGCTATGTGATCCCCAGGCCAAGAAGACCAAGCAAGGACCATGCAGCCCCTCTCTGCCTGACGCCTCCCCATGTGTGTGTCTAGGGAAAATAATGGATCTCACTTGATGGACCTTCCCTGGCTTCTTTTGAATCCTGACCAACATCTTGGGAAGGGGTACCGGCTTCAGGGACAGGATGACCTCCAGACTAGTGGGCATTGTGTCTTCGCTGTCCTCGTCTTCCTCCTCCTTGTTGTCCTTCTCTTGCACAGCCCTCCTTCTGGGAGGCTCACAACATGGAGGGAAAAGGGACCGACCCTCTCCCAGGATGTGGCGCAGCTGCTCATAAAAGCAGCAGTTTTGGGGTTACTCTCCTGAGCAGGAGCTTTGTTCCCTGGCTTTGGTGTAGGTCTTTCTCAGTTCTTTTATTTTCATGCCTACCTGTTCCTGGGAGCGCATATGGCCCTTCTTTCCCAGGCTTGCAGCCATCTGGCTGTACACATTGGTGTTCCTGTGCCTGGTGTGGAGATCCTGGAGGTTAGTGTCCTCTTCCCAGACCTTAATGAGAAACAGGATCTCCACACCAGACTTGGAGGGTATCCTCTTCTTCTACCCCTGGGCAGACGCTTGAGAGCTGGCTGCCAGCTTGCTAACAGCCATGATGAGAATAGGTGGGAGTACTGGGGTCACTCCTAGTAGCACAACTGGGTCTTGCAATGTGGCACATGTCTGGCAGGGCTTACTTTGTGCCACAAGTTGTTTTGCCCTGAGGAAGAAGGGAAACTGCAGAGTTCTGAGGGGTGTGGACAGAGTGGCCACCAAGGCAGCTTTGAGATGCCCTGCAGGCCAATTATTTCAAAATAAACACAGTTTTGCTGTCTAAACACACTCTTGTTTGAATAGGCATTATTCCTCTTGAATGAGGGTTAATTATTCTGGAATAAGAAGCCTGTTGTTTCAAAGTAATTTTGAAATAACAAATTTTCTGTGTGGATGTTCATATTGTTATTTCAAAATAATGTGAGTTATTTTTAAATAATGCTGTATTGTAGACATGCTCATAGGGGAAAATTGAAAGAGTGAGGGAAATTGGAAACTTTTTAGCACTTATACCTTTGAAAATATTCCTCTTCCCAAAAGTTAGTTGGTGTTAGGTTCCTAACTGCTCTCTATGCCTTTGAAAATTTCCTGCTAAGAGGGAAATTTCTCACTCACTTTGTGGGATTTTTTTCTTCTGAAGGCAAGGCTTTTTTCACCACTAACCAACAAGGCTAAATGTAGGTTGTTCTGTCACTCAGTGGAAAATGGTTTGGGCACATCCAAAATGACTAAGCAAAGAAGCTAACAAACCTTGATTTGGTTCCCCCTGCTTCCAAATGTTGATGTGTGGCCTCTGGAAGTTGGTGCCCAGAGCAATTGCCATGATTGCCTGCCAGTAAGGCTAGAGCTACCTAACATCTTCAGGTTTTGCCCCTCAAACTGTTTGCAAGTGTTTTGTATTGTGTGTGCTTTTAATTTTGCAATTTTGCAAAAGCAAACACTTGTGAGTGGGAGGAATTACTCATCTCTTTAGCATTTCTTCCTATCTTTGCTAAGAATAAGTCTCTATGCTCACTCTATATACAGACCTAATTGTACAAACTCTTTGCATTTTGCAAACCATGCAACAGTAATTCACATACAACATTTTTGACTGGAAGTTCTTTTCTGTTCCTGCTGATTTATAGTACATGATTGTTCTTTTATACATAAATGATGTACTGCTAAAAACCAGTTGTTATTTATACTCGTGTAAACATAAAAAGAGGCACTCTTAGGACATCTCATCATTAAAATGTGTATGTCCTTATCGTTGCATAACCACACGGCTGAATCACTTTCGGTAACAATGTGTCCATATTTTTCTCACTTGTCACCTCAGAAATAATTTATTTTCATTCATAATGTCAGATTTTGCATCTGTTCAGGTTGGGTCTATGCAGTGAAAATGAAATGGTGATTTATGAACATGGAGGTGGAAAGAAGCTGGAGCATTATGACCTTGGCACACCAGTGAATTATTCACAGATATTAGGACTAGAGGCACAGGACAATAATAATTATAATAATTTTTTCACTTTAGAAAATTAAAAGTTATTCATGGAGATATCTGGACTCAGAAGAACCAGTTTTTAAATATTCTAAAGAACTTCTGTTTTCATTATGTTTGTCTTATATTGACTCATTTTAATATATACATAAAAAACATGAAATGTATCTTCAAATTGCAATTTTAAAATTTCTGCAGCCTTCAATCTGTAGAACGTATATTGCCCCTGTTACCTTTGTATCTGAATGCTTCACAATCTTTTCAGTAAGATAGGAAAGTACTATTATATCCATTGCATGGATTGGGTATGTAGGCACAGGGAAAGACAAGGTCACACAGGAAGTGTGTGGTAGAGCAGGTGATTGACCTAGTCATGGGGTCTCCCCAAGTCTCCTTAATAACACCTTAATAATCAATCATCCTTACTGAGTAGAGTGGGATTGTTCATGATTTATCATATTGTTGACCTAAAGGAACCGATTTACCATTCTGTTCCATCAGTGTTATACTGGTGAAATTCCATAGAATACAATGGTGTTATTCTGGCATAAAACAGAAGTAAAACTGTAGTGAATCTAGACAAGAGTATTTTATTAACTTAATCCATTGCTCAAAAAGTAAAATGAAACAATTTGAATAATCTAAGGGTGGTTCCATTATTTCGAAATAACAATACAAGCGTCTACACAGACATTCCTTTATTTCAAAATAATTTCAAAATAAGACAGTTTTCCAAAATCTGTAAACCTCATTCTACAAGGCATAATGCCTATTCCAAAATAGATATTTTGAAATAAGGTGTGTGTAGACGCTCCACTGCTGATATTTCAAAATAGCTCCTCACCAGGGCCATTCTAAATTATTCCTCCCCAATGCCTCCTGGGGCTCTAAATCAAGATACATTAGGGAAACCTGCCTTGGACTAATTTTGAGGCTTCCATGCAGTGTAGACATGCTGTTTTGAAATAAGCTATTTTGGAACAACTATTCTGGAATGGCTTATTTAAAAATAGCCGTGCAGTCTACCCCAACTAACAATAATGTTCATTTTCCAATATTACATAACTTAAAAGCCTGTGAATGCAACATACAGGACATTTGATATAGAAGCTAACTTATTTGATCTGCTGAACTTTTGTCTTCCAGACTGAAATAAGATGAGGAGTTTTATTCAGATATAAGTCACTAGACATTGTTTAGCAAATTCTACTGTTTTCTTAATTCGCAGGTTGATTTGCAGTAATTACTTCACTTGTAAACGTCAAAAGAAAAATACTTTCATATTGGATAGTAAAGATTATGGATAGGTTTAAGGAATAACCTTTGCAATGATGGAATAGAAAAGAGGGTTATACACAGCAACTGCTAAAGAGCAAAAACAAACAACCAAAGAATTGGGAGGATTAAGCAAAGAGAACACCTACCCTTTTGATCCTCTTACACAAATTATTTTCATCTAGATATAAAAGGGGAAAAAATGTCCACGTCTTTTTGTTTTGCCAAGCTCCACTTTTCATCTCTACTCCCTTCCTCACTTTACTAAATTAAAAGCCTTGCTTTTTTTCCTTGCCTGTTAATTAATTTGCATAAGTAGCAACCTTTATCACATACAGTACAATATCTGCATGGTGATTCACCGTGTTAAAGGAAGTGTAGATCCGCTTTCTATTTTTGTGACTGATAATGTCCAAGCAGTCACCTCTCTTATGGCATTTGAAAAGGACAGCAGATGACAATATCAAGATTAGGAAAATAGGTTTAATTTTGTACCCTGTTAAATCCTTGCTATAAGCTTTGTCACAAGAAAAGATTCATGTTGTACAATTTCCTTTTCTCATTATAATCATTGTCATAAGAATGAGATTCAGTCTTTAATTGGCTAGAGTAGTTTATGCAGTATAACAGGATTCTAAGATACTGTAATCTAATAACATTTTAGCCAAGTTTTTGATTATTTTAGTACTGACATTTCTCCTATTTTATCATCAGCCAGACTGAGAAAAGTCAACCTATCAATATATACAGCATTTAAAGGATCCAGATAGCACTTTTGACTCACTACTCCCCGCTGTCACCCCCAAAGTGAGAATGAGACATAGAATATTGTGCATTCTGAGTTTCCAATCAAGAGGACATCAGTGTAATCATGTATTGGACCACAGCAGGACAGATATCTGAAGCAGCAAAGAATAGTGCAATCCTAATGTTCCTACACATGATGATAACTGAACAGTGATATGTAAGACTGCACAGTGGAATTGTATTTAATTAAACAAACTGAGTCAAAACAGGACAAAAATTTCATGAATACTAAGCTCTGCATTCTTATGGTATTAAGGCCCCTTTATACAGCTCTAAGTCTATGTCCACACTGGGAAATTATTTCAAAATAATAAATCCCAAAATCATAGAATCATAGAATCATAGAATAATAGGACTGGAAGGGACCTCAAGAGGTCATCAAGTCCAGCCCCCCGCCCTCAAGGCAGGACCAAGCTCCGTCTACACCATCCCTGACAGATGTCTATCCAACCTGTTCTTAAATATCTCCAGAGAGGGAGATTCCACCACCTCCCTTGGCAATTTATTCCAATATTTGACCACCCTGACAGTTAGGAATTTTTTCCTAATATCCAATCTAAACCTCCCCTGCTGCACTTTAAGCCCATTACTCCTTGTCCTGTCCTCAGAAACCAAGAGGAACAAATTTTCTCCTTCCTCCTTGTGACACCCTTTTAGATATTTGAAAACCGCTATCATGTCCCCCCTTAATCTTCTTTTTTCCAAACTAAACAAGCCCAGTTCATGAAGCCTGGCTTCATAGGTCATGTCTTCATAGGTCAACTCCTGCTTTTAGAGACCTCTATCCTGTCCCCCCTCCTTCTTCTCTTTTCTAAGCTGAAAAGTCCCAGTCTCTTTAGCCTCTCTTCATATGGGACCTGTTCCCAACCCCTGATCATTTTAGTTGCCCTCCCCTCTCCCAGTCTCTCTCCTTCCCTCTCCCACCTCCTTTTCCCAGTCTCCCCCAGTTTTGTTCAATAAAGACAAATTCAATTTTGGAAGACACGTTATCTTTATTTTGTACATCACGAAGAGGGGCTAGGGAAGGGTAAGTGGAAGGAGGTGAGGGAGGAATGGGGCACGAGCCCCCGATGGGGAGGACTGGGCTGGCTCTGCGGGCTTCTGGGGGTGGAAGCTCTCCTGCAGACCCCCAATTACCCCCTCTCTCCAGATGGCAGCCTGCGGCAAGTGCAGCCGGGCTGATGGCTGAATGGTGTGATGTGCCCAGTGTGGGTAGTCCAGGCAATCCAAGCCAGGACTGCTTTGCAAGCGGGGCACCCCTGAGAACTGTCTGTCCGGGGTGGGGGTCGGGACCCTTTAAGCACAGCCCTCGGCTAGCCTGAGACAGCAGCTCTACGCTCTAAGTCCTCATCTGATGCCCTGCCGGCACTGCTTCCGGTCATCCTTAAGCCCGGTTCAGGGTCCACTTAATGTGGACATGCTAGTTCGAAATAGCAAAACGCTAATTCGAACTAGTTTTTTAGTCTGGATCCGTTAGTTCGAATTAGCTTAGTTCGAATTAACTAATTTGAACTAAGTTAGTTCGAATTAACGTTGTAGTGTAGACATACCCTACATGTTTTGTTAGTCTTTAAAGTGCTAGTAGACTCTTTGTCATTTTTTAAAGTTGTTCCTATTTCAAAATAAGTTTATTACCCAAGGAAAGCAGGAGTTATTATTTTGAAATAACCTGCCCCTTATTTTGAAATAACAGGCTTAGCAGTGAAGACGCTCACCTTGTTATTTCAAAATAAGAGGAATTATTTTGAACTCCCCAGTGTAGACACATTTTAAGTCTATGTCTGCACTATAAGGTTTTTGTGCAAAAATGGCTGTTTTTCCGCAAAAACCGTCAGAGTGTCCACACCTCAAGCGCATATTTGAAGAAGAAAATATACAGTAAATCAACAGGACAGATGGTTTTTGGTGGTAGAGTTATTCCTTTCCCCAAGAGGAATAACTCCTTTTTGTGCTATAGCTCATGCACAGAAAGGCATGAGTGAATGCTCCGCAGGGGGTTTTGCACAAGAACTGGCCTATCAGAAAAAACACAGGTGGCCTCTTGCACGCTCCATAGCAGGCAATCACAACTCGATAGTTCCTGTCTGCTGGCCCCTCTTAAAGCTGCAGGCACCCTGTACAAGCATTGTGTCAGGAAGCTTGCCCACAGCATGTGCCTTTGCCACGTGGCTCTGTTTTCCACAACATGTCAGAGTAGCAAGGTGCCTGAGACCCCCCTGGCCCTTCTAGGGAGTAGCCACAAGGCTCCCAGGACCACCCCCTCCCACACACAGTGGCAGCAAGCATCGTGCTCCAGCTTGGTCAGCTGCTGAAATAGAGACTCTCCTCAAATTGTGGGGTGAGGAGGAGTTGCTACAGGAACCCCGGGCCAAGAGCAGGAATGCGGATATCTTCACCCACATGGCCACATCCCTGATGGAGCGAGGTCACCCTGCCTGGTCCATGGAACAGGTCCGGGCCAAGGTGAAGAAGCTCTGCCAGGGATATGTCCGGGCGATGGAGCAGAGGGCTCACTCAGGGGCAGGACCCCACACCTGCTCCTACTACAGGGACCTCCACCACATCTGGGAGTGAGGACCTTCTTTCCCATCCATCGTGGTGGACTCCAGCCTGGAGCAGCACATAGTCCAGTGGTAGGAGCTTGTCCCTAAAGACAAGACGAAGGGTATGTCCAGTCCCAGACAGAGGAGGACGAGAAGCAGGACAGCGGGACTGTCAACCTGGCCCTGCCAGCCTGGCTGTCCCCCAGGCCTCCTCGGAGGCTTGGGAAGGATCTTCAGGTACGTTGGCACACGCGCGCGCGCACACACACACACACACACAGGGTGGGGGAGGTGGGTGCACAGGGGACAGGGGAGCACAGTGTCACGCAGGCTGGTTGACCAGCAAATGCTGCTGCAGTCTGTGCACGTGCAGCCGGAGGATGCGGCACTGCTACCAGCCTCATACATGGCCACACAAGTCCTGCCCCCCAGGGGAAGAGGGGTTCACACAGCTGCAAGCAGGCTAGCTGCAAGGGCACAGGCATGACCCCACACACTCCCTGCAGCACAGCACGCAGCACACGAGGAAGCAGCCGCTCCCACACACAGCACAGAGAGCTCCAGCTGTGTATACACAGCCCAGGGAGGGGCAGGCTGCACACGGCTCCTCTGCCACCCATCAGGAGATGCCACTCCAGTGACACACATCCCTTGCCTGCCTGGCCACTATGTGTGGGTGGGTGGGGGGGGGAGGGACGCAGGCAGTATGGTCTTCTGGCCAACCTGTGACACAGGGCGTGCTGTGCAGGCCACACACTGACCACCCCTCCCTCTTGTGTCTTCTACACAGCCAGACCAGCCGGGACAGAGGGCCATGCCATGCTGCTGCAGCCACCTGCCACAGTCTGGTGGCTGCAGTGGGATGCAGAGACGAGCCAGGCATACTGAGGACCTCATGCGCCAGCACATCGGTGTCATGCGGGACATCCATGGCACTCTGTTGCGCAGGCTGACGCTGACCTGGAATGGGCAACAGAAGGCCTGGAATGATCTGATGGCACACTGCGACACCATGTGCAGCATGCAGGAACAGCTGCCTGCTGCTGCAGCTCCTGCCTTCCACCCTCCTGCCCTCACCCGTGCCCATTGCCCATCCATCTGTCCACCCTGCCATGCTTCACTTCCCTCCCAATGCCATGCCTCTGCTCCCTTCCCCATGGCCATGCCTCCTTCCCCAGTCATGCATATGGCCCCTCTTCCTGCCCAACCCCGACGAAGTCCTCACACCCAAGGGGGCTCTGCAAGCCATCCCAGTACTCCTCCCAGACCTGATCTCTCCTCCCAGTTCAGATCTTCCCTCCCCTTGTCCACATTCTCTTATGTTTAATAAAAAAACCCTCATTTTGTTGTGTGTTTATTGGGAAGTGAGAGTAGGGGCAAGGGGTGGGGGCGAGAGTGGGAAGGGAGAGAAAAGAAAGACTGAAGCCCCTGTTAGGGAGGCCCTGGGGAGAGTTATTCAGGGCCTCCCAGATGCTCACCCCCAACTGATGGGCCTGGCAGGTAGCAGCTGCCTGGGACTGTTCAAACCCATGGCCCTTGTGGGAGGACTCTGCCATCCACCCCAGAAGGAAGGCCTCCCCCTTGCACTCCACTAGATTGTGGAGCACACAGCAGACCAAAACCAACTCAGGGACATTCTGCTCCCCAACGTCCAGGCTGGTGAGGAGGCAACTGAAGCGTCCTTTGAGGCACACGAACACACACTCCATCTGCATGCAGGCTCTGTTGAAGCAGGCATTGAAATCGTCCTTGGACACATTGAGTTAGACGGTGTAGGGGCGCATCAGCCATGGCATTAGTGGATATGCAATGTCCCCCACTATGCACACTCTCATCATGTGCTCACCCACCGGAAACTGCCGGTGGGGGAAAAAGATGCCTGCCTCCAGCTGGGCACACAGGCTGGAGTTCCTGAAAATGCAGGCATCATGTGCCCTGCCCACATAAATGTTCATGAAGTGGCTGCGGTGGTCCACCAGGGTTTGTAGGACTACAGAGAAGTAGTCTTTCTGGTTCACAAACTGGGCTGCTTGGTGGTCCAGGGCCTGGATCAGGGTGTGCGTGCCATTGATGGCTCTCCCGCAGTTGGGGAACCCCAGGATAGCAAAGCCAGCCATTATGGTGTCCAGGTCCTCCACACGGACAACTCTGCGCAGCAGCAGGGAGTTGATGGCCCAGACAACCTGCAGAAGGAGACAAAAAAAAACACAAACACAAAACAGAGAATGAAAGAGGGGTTGTGTGCTCCCACTGGGATGTGTCCAGCCCCTTGCCTCGGCCCCTCCACTTCCCAAGAGCCCCCCTGTGAGCCCGTTACCCTCCCCCCCCCAGCAGGGCTGTGTGAGGCTGAGAAGTCACAAGCCCCTTGGTCCAGGGCTTTCCCCACACCCCCACTCCACCTCGTACAGTCCCCAGCCCCCCTATCCTGAGGGTCTCCCTTATGCAACACCCTCCCCCCACCCAGGCAGGGGCTGCAGCTCGTGATCTCCTTACCTGCATCAGGATTGTCCCGATGGTAGACTTCCCCACCCCAAACTGGTTAACCACCGAGCAGTAGCTGTCTGGGGTGAACAGCTTACATAGCGCGATTGTGACCTGCTTCCGGAGTGGGATGGCTGCAAGTGGGAGTCACATCATTGGAGGTGGGGTGCAAGCCAGCCACAGAACTCCTGGGAGGTGCTCTTGTACATCCAGAAGTTCTGGACCCATTGTTGGTCATTCCACCACTCCAGGACCAGCCTGTCCCACCAATTCCGAGCTGGTCTCCAGCCTCCAGAATCTTCACTGTATGCTGGGCTGCGAGTGCTCCAGAGTGGAGCACTCGCAGCCAGACAGAGGGTGATGAAAAGGATCTCAGGATCCAATGCCAGCTGGAACAGGAATGCTGCTTGAAGCAGGAGCTGCAGGGAGTGCAGCATGGCCATGGACTCCGTTGCATGCTTAAGGGCAGCTTCGGCTCCATAGCACACAAGGGAGAGAAGGAAAAAGCTGTCATGTTCCCAAAAAAGCACAGGGCACACACAGCAGGTTCTTCTGAAGCTTTGCTTTCCCAAAGGCACTAGCAAGCAGGCAGCAGAAACAGAGAAGCGGCTGTCCAGGGGGCTCCCTTTAAGTGCATATCTCTGCAGGGCTCCAGCAACAGCACTCGAGCAACTGGTGACCTAAAGCCCAGATAGATCTGGTTCTGGGGGAGCTTTATATGCGAAAGAGTGTCCAATAGTTTGAATGGCAATCAGAACTTTCTTGTGCAAGGGTGTCCTTGTGCTTTTGAGGTGTGGCTGCACTTTTGCGCAAGAAGTTTTTGCAGATCTCTTCTGCAACATGCTTCTTGCGCTACAAGCCTGTAGTGTAGACATAGCCTAAGTGTATAGGCACACTTCTATTGCATTAAGGCCACTTCATATGGCTAGAACAGAGCAATGGGTGCTGGTGCTGGGGAACTGGCTCATGACTGTATTTCCAGTCAATACTTTCTCTATTCATTAACCTACAGGAGCTTATATACTTAGTTTTGAAGAAAACAGTTCAACTTTCAACTTATCTCTGAGACTTCTTTATTTGCATAAAAATCAAACTACACATGGGTTGATTAGACTCAAGTGTGTGGGAAAGGTGGGTACAGGACATAATATACATCCAAATTTACATAGAAATTCCCTTCTTTTATACACATTTTACATCATATTACATTTGGTATGCATTGTATAATGGTCTATCCACATAATGTTCATATTCAACTCTACTCTTTGCCTTATTTTTATGCACTTGACTTCTTATGCCCCTTGTTAGGCTAAACCAGGCCTATAGTGCTGTGACTGCAGAAAAGGCAGGCGAGGGATTTAGTGCTAAAAGGAGAGACAGGAATCAATGGATCAGGAAAGAGCTCTTTTAATAGTTCTTGCTGATGGAAGTGTAACCCACACACCTACTGGGTGTGGTTCACAGTTCCATGTAGTGGCATTTAGACCACTTACAGCAAGAGATAAAAATGAGTGTGCTCTGTAGCCTAAGCTGAGCGCCAACTGGCTCTGTACCTCAAGCTGTAGTGGCTTGCGCAATAATCTCTAGAGATGCAGGTTTGGTTCCACCTGTGTGTTACAGAAGCACTCATTTATGAACTAGTTTACACTGTAATGTGATGTGACTAGGAGCATATCCTACCTGTGTCCACCAGTACAGCATTCTGAGAGGCCTGGTCTAACTTCTGCCCCCACCCTTTTTAGACACTTAAGGCTGCTGTGCTTGAACTCATATTTTGGATCTGTGTGCTTTTAAGCTCCCCTAGACCTGGGTAAGTTCCAGATATCAACCTTTAATTTGTCCACTGAGCTCTCCTCTAGGATTAGTCTGTCTATCTGGAACCTCTTCTCTGTGCTCAAGCTGATCTAGGCTGTAACAGCAATGTTTTACATTTTAGGACTCTGCAATGGATCATGCATACTTTTCCCAGAGTCCAATCCTCAAGTGTACTCTGGAATATAGTTTATGTCTTCAGGGACAGACTATGCTAAGAGATTGCCAAATGGACAGACTATGCTAAGAGATTTCTAAACCAATGCATAGTTTACTCAGAGAGAGTACAAGAGATATATAGATCTAAGCAAAACAATAAAACACCCGTGTACTATCACTTGCATCAATTTCTTCACAACTCGGGTTTTATTTGGGTTTTGGTTGGTATCTTTCCAAATCTCTCCTGAGCATTATGCCTCCAGCTCAAGCTTCCTCTTTGAATCATGAAGTGTCCTCTCCTATTCTTGTAGCTAGCTCCCTTAAACTCTGGCTTGTACAGTCCAATGGGTCCTTCTCACTCAGTAAGCACAGCACTTTTGTCTCTGTCTTGAAATTCTCAGCTTCTATATTTAAAGGCTTGTTCTGTCATTATTCACCTTTGGGAGTGCCTTTAGGATACAATAGTAGTCACAGCATAAAGGATTGGTTGGTGAGAGAAGACAAGTAAAAGCAAAAAAAAATTTTTTGATACTTGAAGAAACTTTGAGGGAAAATTCTAAATTCAGACACAGTCTTTTATTTCACTTTAATTGGATTTCATGGTCTTGCCAGATATATGATATGCCAGTTGAATTAAAAAATACATTTCCATTGCAGCCGAAGTAAGTTTTCTTTGAAAACGTGAATAATTATGTGAAGAATATGAAATATGAAGCATTGAACTGGTGTGGTGCTTAAAACACCCTGAATCAAGCCTCTTGATCTTCTTTCTTTTTTCTTTATACTTTCAAAGTTACAAGTTCTCCATTATGGAAAAACTAAAGGGCAACTTTGTAGATAATGGTTTAGTTAGGAACATTATTAAGATTTCAGATCCCAAGGAAATGGAATCTTAGATGTAGAATAAAGAATACAAAAGAGAAAGACTCTGAGATAAATTTAAAATCACATTGAACATAGGCTAAGTTTCCTAAATTTCATATTCTGATTACAGTATTCCTCAAACTAGTAGATAATGAGTCAGGCTTTATTTTCATTCAATTATGTGTTGTGAGAATATATCAGAATTACAATCCTCATAAATAATGTGAAATAATGGAAGGATCTACTTTGCTTATACTTTTCAAAATTTTGTTCTTATTCATACATCCTCCTGTCCTAAACTTACAAAAAGCAGGGTTAGATAGGTCAATCATATACAGGCAGTCCCCGGGTTATATGGATCCGACTTACATCGGATCCCTACTTACAAACGGGGTGAGGCAACCCCGCACTAGCTGCTTCCCCCCAGCAGACCAGGGAGATGCGAAGCTAGGGCCCCCTTTCCCCCAGCAGACCAGGAAGACGCAGAGCGGCTTTTCTCAGCAGACACCTCAGCTTGAGAATAAAGGACTGAGGGAAGTGAGGCGTGGGAGAATAAAACTGAGCTCTGGAGAAATGTTTGGCTAGAGTTTCCCTTACAATATGTACCAGTTCCGACTTACATACAAATTCAACTTAAGAACAAACCTACAGTCCCTATCTTGTACGTAACCCGGGGACTGCCTGTATATATGATATATACACACAAAGAGAGAGAGAGAGAGAGAGTCAGGTTGGTAGCTGTGTTAGTCTGTAACTAAAAAAAAAATAAAAAACCAACAGCAATGGTCCTGTAGCACCTTAGGGTATGTCTACACTAGCCCCCTAGTTCGAACTAGGGAGGCTAATGTAGGTATTCGAAGTTGCAAATGAAGGCTGGGATTTAAATATCCCGGGCTTTATTTGCATCTTCCCGTCCGGATGCCATTTTAAAATTTTTAAATCGCCTTAGTCCGAACTAAAAATGGTGCCCGGACGGGAAGATGCAAATAAAGCCCGGGATATTTAAATCCCAGGCTTCATTTGCAACTTCAAATGCCTACATTAGCCTCCCTAGTTCGAATTAGGGGGCTAGTGTAGACATACCCTTGGAGACCATCAAAAATATATAAATAGTATCATTAGCTTTTGTGGGCACAACCCACTTTTCAGAAGACAAATATGGAGCAAGGGGCACAGAGTTAGAAATATAAAGTATATACATATAAATTCTGCTTTATATTTCAGTCACTGTGCCCCTTGCTCTATATTTGTCATCTGAAGAAGTGGGTTGTGCCCACGATAGCTCATGATACCATTTATATATTTTGGTAGCCTCTAAGGTACTTCAGGACTAGTATTGATTATTGTAATTTTCTGAGCATTTCTGTGAATTATAGAAGATCAAGCTTTCATATTAATGCATAGTTGCAACAAATATAAGAATAGAAAATGGCACAGATTTTACACTGGTTACCTGTTGGAAAATGCAATCTTGTGAACTAATTTAGATTATAAATGGGAAGAAAAGGAACACAGGTTTAAGAGCTGCTTGTGACTTCAAAGAGAGGGTCAGGAAATTAGACTTTATCTTCTGCTGTGAAAACTTTTGATTATAACTATTTTATTGACATTTTGATTTAAATTTGGTTTGGGAGGTCGAGAGGTAAGGGATATATTCATCAAATAAAGAAACAAAACCTCTGAAATTTGTCCAGAAAACAAACTTTGTTTTTTTTTTGTGTTTAATTTTATTTTGCAAGAAATTCCATTTTGAGGGGGGATTACATAGTGATGGAACATTTTTATATGCATTTCATTAGTACAATATTCAACAATATTGTTCTCTTCAAGCAGACTCTTATGATGAAATGGGACATGAAGTAAGAAAAAATATATATTTCACTGTTTTTAAAGGAATAGAAGTGCATTTGTAAATTCAATCCTAAAGTTTGCTTCTAATATAAATATTAGAGAAATATGCATATAAATATTAATTTAATATTAGACAATAATCTGTGTAGTCCAGGTGCCTAGGGTTAACAAAGGCATTTGCTTTTTTAGAGATGCAGTATGCAGAAATTGCAATTCACAATTCCTCAAAGAAATCACTGGGGCTTTAAAGAAGCATAATGCAATGACCGACTCTGTAGTTTATTGGTTTCCTGCTATGAGTAATTAATGTGTCAATAAGTACTTCTATTAAGAGACTCTGCTCTACCAAACAATGCTAGATGTTTTGCCATGATATCAGTGTTAAAAGACTAACATCAGGAACTACAGGAGAACAGAGCAATGAGTTGTTTATGAGGGGAAAGCTTTAAAAGGTGTCTAGTAGCTTATAGATCCCGACTGGAATGAATGGAAACATTACTTTAATATAGGGCAAGATTAACCAGCTGACAAATATGTCTTTGCTTACTGTCCGAGAGTCTGAGATCATGTGATGACATCACAACAGTCTACTTACTTAGTGTTAATGGAGCAGACCATCTCTCTGGAAATAAAAACATTCCTCCAAAACTTAGTGGGTCGGGTGTACCTTCCTTCTCATAACACAGAACAGTCACTTCAGTATAGCTTTGCACAATGGGTGCCTTTCTTTCTATTCAGGTGGACCAGTGAAATGAGAACTCCTCAGCCAGAACTCTTCTAGTGGGCTAGAAAGCCTACAACCTTTGTCTTCACTGGTTAGCAACTAATCAGAGGCCTCCCTCCTTCATTATTTCATTCTGTAAGTGGGTGCAGGTAGTAGGGCCCATTGTTATATTGGTTCAGTGAACAGACTACCACAAAGGGGATTAGGACTCAGTGATTACTTTCACCCAAGCTCCTCATTGCATCCAGGCAGGGTTATGGTCTTCTGGCAATCCAGGGGCCCAGATAATCATGTTTATGGCATTTTCTTCTGGTCTTTTAAACAAATATAATTTTAGTTTATTTCAAGACGCACTTGAGTGAATTAGCACACTTAACATTTTTTTAAATATTCAGTCACAAATTAATTGTCCTGAGATTTGGCATGTGCTGGCATCTGGCCTGTCAGCACCACAGGGGTTGACTCAAGAGGCCTCAGCTAGTGGTGAAACAAATTTTCTCTGTACCTAGTATTTTACTTCAGTGATTTTAATTCTTACTAAGTCTAAATCTAATTGCAGATGGTACTAAACTGCTCAAGATAGTTAAGACCAAAGCAGACAGTGAATAGCTTCAAAAAGATCTCACAAAACTAAGTGACTGGGCAATGAAATAGCAAATTAAATTTAATGCTGATAAATATAACGTAATGCACATTGGAAAAATAATCCCAATTATGTATACAAAATGATGGGGACTCATTTAGCTATAACTACTCAAGAGAGAGATCTTGGAGTCATTATGGATAGTTTTCTGAAAACATCCACTCAATGTGCATCAGCAGTCAAAAAAGCAAACAGAATGTTAAGAATAATTAAAAAAGGAATAGAGAATAACACAGAGAACATCTTATTGTATCTATATAAACCATGGTACACCTACATCTTGAATACAGTATAGAGACATGGTAGCCTGATCCCAAAAAAGATATCTTGGCATTGGTAAAGGTTCAGAAAGGGGCAAAAACATGATTAGGAGTTTGGAATGGGTCCCACATGAAGAGAGATTAAAAATACTTGGAATTTTCATCTTAGAAAAGAAAAGACTAAGGGGGGACATTATAGAGGTCTATAAAATCATGACAGGTGTAGAAAAAGTGAATAAGGAAAAGTTATTCACTGGGCACCACCAAATGAAATTAATAGACAGCAGGTTAAAAACACAAAAAGGAAGTTTTTCTTCATGCAACCTGTAGAACTCTTTGCCATAGGATGTTGTGAAGAACAGGACTTTAACAGGATTCAAAAAAGAGCTAGATAAAGTCATGGAGGTTAGGTCTATCAATGGCTATTAGCCAGGTTGGGTAGGAATGGTGTCCCTAGCCTCTGTTTGTCAGAGGTTGGAAATGGATGACAGGAGAGGAATCATGTGATGATTAACTGTTCTGGTCACTCCTTCTGGGGCACCTGGTATTGGCCAGTGTAGGAAGACAGGATACTGGGCTAGATGGACCTTTGATATGGCCCAATATGGCTATTCTTATGTTCTTAAGTAATACAAAACAAAACAATGTTATCTAGCTTTGATATTATTGAGAAGTTACTCCTCACACATGTAATGTCAAAATTCTGTAGAAATATTTCCCTGTAAGAAACAGTAAACAAGTTGTTAGTTTGATCAGTGTATCTGGGTACGTCTACACTTGCTCCCTAGTTCGAACTAGGGATGCAAATGTAGCCGACCGAAATTGCTAATGAAGTGGGGACTTAAATATCCCGCGCTTTATTAGCTATTTTGGTCGGCTACATTTGCATCCCTAGTTCAGACTAGGGAGCAAGCGTAGACATACCCTCTAATATAAATTGTAGTAACTAGGAATGACTCTATACTAGCATAACCTTGCCAGATACTGTAAAAACATGTATCAGTGATTGAGTATTTGGAATACAGAAAAAATGCAGATAGAATTTGTTTGAGTAATATAACTATTTCCTATCTGGTGAATGATATATCTGGGCATTACATTTATAGCTTTTGTATTATATTTCTGAACTTTTATGTAAGTTTTGTGCAGCTCAAAGGGCATCCTGAATTCACAAATTAGTCCAATAACCACCAGACAATTGAAGAATCCATGGATATGAAATTTTGGGAGCTTTTTTAATTAATTCTGAATATTTGTAGCAAGGACCATGAATAATTTTTATGTTGTTAGGACTAGTAACCTAAAATGATCAGAAAACTTTTTTTAATCAGAGTGCATGGCTATGGAATGAAAAGGGTCATAATGACAAGGAGATGCACACCAAAGTCATTAAAAACTGTGGCTAAAGTAGCAGATCCCTTCAGTCAGCATTCCATATGAGGGCTACAACATTGCAGTCATGCCACTGTAATGAGAATGGATTTAGCTAATGCCATTTCTCATTTTCATTACTGTCATTTTCATGAGAATTGACTAATATTGTGCTATTTTGTATTCTCATGGCAATGTATATCACAAGAACAGATTCATGCCTTGCCATCTTCTATTGTTAATTTTTATCATGAAAGATAGGATACCAAAATTTTTAGTGACCGATAGAGTACATAAAGGTCTATAAACCTGTCACAGAACTGGAAATTTCAGAATGTTAAATGTTATGAATTTTTTGTAGTTTTGCCATTCAACCTTTCTTTCCTGGCCTGCCAATCAAAGCAAAGAAGATAAAAAAGGTAGTAAATGCTGCTATTTTTATATATATAATGTATGAAGCATTTAATTTGCAATATATGGCAGAGTCTGTTATAAGTTCTGTCCTAATATCTTGAGGGAGAGCCATTATGGAAACAGCATATTACCAAGTGCCACCAGCTTTTTTCTTTGTTTCTTTGCAGATATGTTTAAAGATGTGAAGGAAAATGTACTACGATTTCATTATGAATGTATATATTTTTTAAATTTTGACAGAGTCACTATTTTAAATTCTTGTCTGAATATGAAGAATTCTTCCCAGGGTTCTGACTTGTGTGTCTTGCCCTCATGATTCGGGTCTAACTGATTGACATATTTGGGGTCTCCAAATCAAGTTGACAGAGATCCTGTGGAAGGGGTTCTCTTTTTTCTTCATTATGGGGTATAGGTCATTTACTGGTCTGAATTAATGTAAATGAGGGATTCTATGTAACTTGAATTCTTTAAATCAAGATTTGAGGACTTCTGTAGCTTAGCCAGAGGTTATGGGCCTATGACAGGAGCTGGTGCGTCAATAGGAAGTCAAACTAGGCAATCACAATGGTTTCCTCTGGCCTCAAAGTTTAGGAGTCTCTTAACATAAGGCAGCTCAGGATACTCTTCTGAGTTTTATATGTATAATTTCCTTGCAGATATAACTTTCAGGTAATGCACATTCTGCTCTACCATTAGGGCTCGTCTAGACTGCATTCCTCTCTCGAAAGAGGAATGCAAATGAAGCAGATTGAAAATTCAAATGAAGTTCAGATTTACAAATCTCACACTTCATTTACATAGTTGCAACTGAGCACTTTTTCGAAAAAGGGTCTAGATGGGGTTCTTTTGAAAAAAACAAACCCTTTTTCAAACCCTTCATTTGTGATTGTGTAAATGAAGTGCTATATTTATAAATCCGTTCTTTGTTTGAATTTTCAATCTTCTTCATTTACATTCCTCCTTCAAGACAGGAATACAGTCTAGAAATAGCCTTAATGCTTGCATTGCATTTTACCTGTAAAACTGACAGATGCTCTTCTAGATGTTGCCTTATTCCTACTGTCTTCCTGGTTTCTGAGCATTGCACTAAACTTTGTTTTAATTGTGCCATAGTTATGCTGTACTTCTGAAATTCCATACACTAACTTCCTTATTGCACTGTGATATTCCTTTCATCATCTGAAACAGATTTCAGTTGTTTATGTTGCACTCAAACAATTTAATAAGAGGAAATATTACATGCACAAATCTACAGTTTTTTTATATTCACTTCCTTGATACTCCCTAGAGAACCAATTAATCTTCAAGCCATGAACATGGTTCCTGGGGAATCTAAAATCCAATTAATAGGGAATAAACTTCTTTTTTCAAGATATCTGCCTTTTTTTAACCATTTTTATAACCTTTAGCTTTAGCTTCCAATGACTCAGTAGGTGGCTATACTGTTATCAAGCAACACAATCCTCATTCCTAATTATGTAATATATTCTGATATCCCCTAGTCCATTGGCATGGTAACTATATCTTAAGGACACTGACTTGATTCCTATATTTAAATAATATAAAATAAGTTTTGAGGAGTTAAAATGTAATCCAAGTAGCTATGTTTTTAATTGTATAACTGTCTACTAATTGCTGTCATAGATACATTATTCACTGTATTATATTCATTATCTCAGAATAAGTACAATGTGGTCCTATAACTAGTGAACAAGTCCAGTCTTCTGTTGGTTGGATGCTCAATGAATATCCTCAGGTTTATTTTCTTGTTTACACAGGAAATAGGTCAAAAAACTTCTGGTGCAAAACAATCATCTAAGATACACAATATTCAGAACAGTACTGGATGTCACATCCATTATCTGCAAGGTCCATAACTCAACAGGAATTCAGTTGCTCCTGGAAACAATGGCAGATCGTTTCCCCACCATGCTTAGTGCTGTTGAAGCCAATGGTTATAAGTATTGTGGTCATGATCCAGTGATCACTGAAGTCAGTGGAAGAACTCCTTTCACTTCAGCAGGCCATGCATCTGGTGCTATGATATGTTCTGAACAGTTGTGAGAAGCAGATAGGAGGCTTGTTGTACATTTAAAAAACCTGAACCAAGTTTTTTTTAACCTTTATTTATAGTCCATTCCATACCTGTGAGCAGGAATTTCACATTTGTCTTGACATTTTTAGAATTAAGAAAACAAATATTTGCCTCTGAGTTTAGAGATTTAGAAATTTAGAAATTTAACAAGAGGAAAATATTAAATCCATTATACAATATCATTAGGATTTTCATCCAATTTGAAATAAACTGTGGGCTAAGTATTGAATTCCTTGTAAAGCCTTTGTTGCTATGCAAATGTATACTGCATTATTTTTTATTAAGATCTAGAGATTTAAATATATTTTGTAGTAAAGGGAAGCACAATGTAGTGCTTCATTTTTTGACAAGGATAAGCTTTCCTTTTGTTTTGGGGCCCTGTTTGGCCTGTGAAGTATATTCTAACAAGAAGATTCAGATCTGAGAATGCAGAACCAGCCATTATCACAATGCATGTGTCCCCTATGTAGTGTTCAATAGGCAAAAGGTTACACTAAGACACCTACTGCATAAAGGGCACTGTCAGGTACTTATGTTTGGACTTTGATCACTCTTTATTGTGTCTAAAACTCTTAAAGTTAACTATAGTATCTCTCTCCTTACTGGTTGTGACCTTTCACATGCACTCCATCAATCCATCACCATTTAGGAACCTATAGTGTTTCCTTGTTTTACAAAAGTGACTTCCTGTGATTTCATTGATCCCCACAGAGTAAACGGAAAAGGTTTTATTAGTTAATTCATCTGTTTCTGCTGGATGTTTGGCTGCTCTGCATGAGCAAAACAATTGCAGGATTATGAAATAATGCTTTTAACTTGTGATTTGGACTCATAGGTCTCAGTTGTGCATGCACTTGAAACTGTGCCAGACGTTCTTGATAAAAATGAAAGTAAAATCATAAACTTGAAGCAAATAAGACAAAATTACACCTTCTTTGGGCATATTTCCATGGAATTAATAATAGAAAAAGCTTAACATTTTCCCCTAAGTCTAAAATCTAAAAACACCATTTGTATAACACAGAAAATCTCCATTGAACAGCTGAAGAATTAATCTGAAATGTACTAAAAACAGAACTATGTAGAATTTGAGAGATGTTCCCAACAGATTATAATAGTTTTTAAAGTAGGTCAGACTTTAGGTCTCAACATTCTGGTTGCGTCCCTGCTTTTTAAATGCTAGAAAAACTTTGAATTTTAGATAATGGTGGTTGAAAATGTATTAATAATTGGATTATGCTGCATAATGCTGTTATAAGAGCCGGTAACTTAGGGTATGTCTACACTACCCCGCTAGTTCAAACTAGCGGAGTAATGTAGGCATACCGCAATTGCAAATGAAGCCTGGGATTTGAATTTCCCGGGCTCCATTTGCATAAGCGGGGCGCCGCCATTTTTAAATCCCCGCTCGTTCGAACCCCGTGCCGCGCGGCTACACGTGGCACGGGATTCGAACGAGCGGGGATTTAAAAATGGCGGCGCCCCGCTTATGCAAATGAAGCCCGGGAAATTCAAATCCCGGGCTTCATTTGCAATTGCGGTATGCCTACATTACCCTCCTATTTCGAAATAAGAGGGCAGTGTAGACATACCCTTAGGCTGTGTCCAGACTCCATGCCTCCGTCGACGGAGGCATGTAGATTAGCCAGCTCGGAAGAGGGAAATGAAGCCGCGATTAAAATAATCGCGGCTTCATTTAAATTTAAATGGCTGCCCCGATCTGCCGACAAACAGCTGATCGGCAGATCGGGGCAGCCATTTAAATTTAAATGAAGCCGCGATTATTTTAATCGCGGCTTCATTTCCCTCTTCCGAGCTGGCTAATCTACATGCCTCCGTCGACGGAGGCATGGAGTCTGGACACAGCCTTAGTGTGTGTATGCATAAAATAAAGTTAGCCCCTAGAAATTATTTGCTTTTATACCACTAGGATAGAATCTTTCCTTTATATGATGATTTTGTACACGTTTTATTTACATTAAGCATATATAAAGGCTACAATGGAAGCTAATCTATTTTCTTAAAACTTTAAAGGGAACACCAAATATTCACTCTACTAGACTAGGTGCAGCTTTGATGGGTCCAAGAGCAGGGAAGACACTTCTGGTTGGGGAGATATCTTAACTGGGAGCAGCTAAGGCAGTATTCCATGTGCCCCTTCTCACTTCCTTTATAACCTTTTTCTCTCAAGCTCCTTTCATTTTGTGGGAGTTGTTTCTTCCCTCTTCCACAGAAAATCGATGTGACATGGTGTGATCATAGAAGTCTCTTTGGGACTATTCCTCGTGTTCTGATTATGCTCCTGATACTCTGTCCTGCTGGGATGGATTCTCTGGTCTTTCCCAGACAAGCACAGTGCTGAGGTAACTACTCGTTCCTCCCAAGGAGCAATGCACACACTTATCCACTTCTGCTCTAGGAGAATGCAGTTTTAAGACATTTATACTCAGTAACAATTATTTATGCTGGGTGTCATAGCAAACAAAAGTATTTTTATTATGTACAAACAGTAGGATCTAAATGGTTGCAAGTGAAATTAGACAGATCAAAGTATGTTACAGAATTAAAAAAAAAGAAAATGCATTGTTAGTTCTTATTCACTAAAAAAAACAAAAACAGTTCCTTACTCTAAAGAGCTTGTTCTTATTTCAGGTTAGTCTTCAAGTCAAAGATGAGAGTTTACCGCTGCTTGGGCCTCCAGTTCTCTTTGTTTCTTTGTATCGTAGCCCTGGTCTACACTAAACCAGGAAGGTTGACTTAAGGAAAGCAACTCCAGCTACACAAAATATTTAGTTGGAGTCAGCTTACCTTAAGTCCTCACAAAAGGAGGAATACTGAAAGCTGGCAGCAGCTGTCCTCAGTATTCAATTTAGCGGGTCTATACTAGACCCACTGAAGCAAATGTGAGAAGATTGACCTCTGTAGTATCAATCTTCTGGTAAGTATAGATGTGTCCCTAGCGTGCCAGGCCATTCCCCAGCCAACCAAAGATAACTGTACTGATAGCTTTCCATTGCTTAAATATACTTTTCTTGGGTGGGAATCTTTTGTTCTACATTCCAAGTTCCATGGAAAATTACTTGGTCAAACTGGTATCCCAGTACAAGGCGGTATGGTCACATATCTTCCTAGGACTAACCAGTGCTTAAACTTCAAGGACAAACAAGACTATTTACAAGCTGTTAAGTTGATCAACTAGTCATTAAAGCCTCTAAGAATCATCATTGATGGCTCTCATTTGCACATTTAAAATCATGGACAATCCAATACTTCATATTTCAAACTTTACATAGACGAGTGTTACAGTCATCAAAATAAGATATACAGATGCAGCAGATTCTAACATTAACATTGATAGGATACATGCAGTATTTTTTCCAAAGAATCTTCTCAAGTTATGTATATTCATAATTCAATTGCATAAAGCATGAGGGAAGGTCCATCACAGTCAGATGCTGAATTTGAGGCTGGGTTGTAGCACCTGTCTTGCTCACAGATGCTGCTGCCATTAGATGGGGAGGGAGTGGTGCTGGGGCCAAGTGACTGGTGGTGGTGTGTTATGGACATTGATATAGTTTCTTTCTAGACAGGTTCGCCATTATGAATTTCCTTTTTCAGCCCTAACAATCCCAGTCATTGATATCACTTGAGATTCACACTGTAACAGATTGCTGGATAGTTTCAGGTGGTTACCTTGAGCTATGTGATAGATCTAAATAACATTGTGGCCTCCAAATTTAGCAGTTTTGATGCTTGTGTTTCATTGTTTCTGCGTCTATATCAAGAAGAGTAACCAAAGGCAAGGGCTGAAATTTGTTTTTCCTTTACCTGGTTAGGCCTGACTATTGTCAAAAGAAAATTTTAGTTCATGCTTTTTGTGATGCTGTGATGCTTCCTGAGGTAACCAGGGCTGTAAGGCACCTTGCTACCACTTGCTTCTCATGTGATGAAATCTTGTCTGAGCCTGCTGGGGTCAGCTCCCCTACTTCACCAGTCACAAGCAACATATCCCCTCTAGTTCTATGTGGGCTTTGTTATCTCTTTACAGATTAGGCAACCCCTGAATCCTCCCAACCTCTCCCTGGAGGGTCCAGCTCCTGCTTCTTTGTAAGATCACAGAAGTCACAGATCTGCTGTTCCCAAAGGAACCCCACTTTGCCAGATTCACCTTAAATCACCGCTTCTTTACATGCTCAACATTTAAACATGTTTATAGTGAAAATAAATAAATGTATTAAACAAAAGACAGAGATTATAGCAAAAACAAAACAAAAAATACTGGAAACAGATGGTTATATGCAAAATAAAAATCATAACATGCATTCTAGAATATAGAATTATTAAACTATATTCTTTAATATTTTAAAGATTATTGTTTACACAAGGTCCTTCAAGTGTTTTACACACAGGTTTGGCTGTGATCTGTTCATGAGACAAGTCCGTTGTCCCTTGTTTCTTAGTGGAACATGTCCTGTGTTTCCTTGCATTATTTGACATTCAGACTAACATTGTGATTTCAGGTCATAAACTGGACACATTCCTGCTGATTTTTTGAATGTTTTCCCGCTGGTAGATTTCAGTCTCACATGTGATATGACATACAATGGACAATATACAAATGACCTAATAGAGAGAAACACTTTATACTTGCTCTATGTAAAGAACACATCCAAGATATGTCACATTTTGGTGATCTGCTTAACTTCTATACATTAAGAGCTTAATTTACAATATAGATATATAGCTCCTTAAATATTGTCTCTACATATATTTCACATTTATTATGGTTACCAGAGGGTTACTGGCTCTCAGTTGTCATATGTCACCCTTTATTAAATCATTTGGAATATAACCAATCCAGGGGATCCCTATAAAATGCCTCTGTGACAAACAAACATATTAAAGTTTGGATCTCGATTGAGATTATCTGTTAGAAAGATATCCAATCTTGATTAAAAAATGCTGTTGGTGAAATAAGTTACCAAATGTCATGATGGCTGTTTCAATGGTCGTTTCAATGAACATCACAGTTCATATGCCCCCTACTGGTATGCTGAATGCCTCCTTTCAACTTCCAGCCATTGGATCATGTGTATCTGTCTGCAAGACTGAAGAATCCATTATCAAATATTTGCTTCTCATGTAGCTCTTTAGATTGTAATCATTCACCCTTAACTATCTCCATGTTAAGATAAATAGATTATGTTCCTTGAGACTATTGCTGTCAGACTCTTTCCAGTTTATCCACATCTTTCTTGGACTGTGAACACCAAAACTGGACACTGCATCCCAGCAGTGATCACAGCAGTGCCAAATACAAAGATAAAATATCCTCGTACTGCTAAAATGATCCTCAGTTGTATCCAAAGACCACACTAGCTCTTTTGGCTGCACTCCCACATTAGGAATTCACAATATCTATTTTTCCTTATAGTAATATTTACTATTTTCTGCATTATTAATAATTATTTTCTGCATTATTAATAATTCTATCATTTACATGTATCAAGGGACAAATATCATTCTTTATATTTGTTTGTAGCATACTTAAAGCCCCTTCTTAATGTCCTTAAAGTCTTCCATCCTCAGATTTCTCCTTGTGTCCCTTCCCTTCTATTATCAACTTCCTACATATCTCATTTTCTTAAACAATTGCCAATTATAATTCCCTTTTTTCCAATTATATTATTCCTTCCAGATAGTTTGTCTCATTTGTTTTCTCTTCAGTGATCAGAACTTTGGGAGCATTATGAATGTAATCAATACATGATCACTTTAACTTAAACTGCAATTAAATATTAGCTCTGTGATCAGTTCATATTTATCTGTGAAAGGAAGGAGTTCACTTGTGTTGAATGTAACAAATGTATCTATAACATTTAAAATGTCTAAGGATGCTTTTAGTATAAAATCTCAGCATATTTCACCCAAAATCAACCTTGATCAGACAGCATTTTTTCCTACACATTATAGGCAGGTGCATAAGGAAGTAGGAATAAGACCCTCCGGAAAAGGGCACTTTTTCCGGAGGATCGGGGCCAGTGTAGACGCTCTTTTCTGGCTTTTTTAAAAGCCGGAAAAAAGCGGCGGACATTTTTATTTAAATGCCGCGGGGGATATTTAAATCCCCCGCGGATTTCCCTACGACGACTGGTGAAATTTACATGCCCCTTCCGGAAAAGGGGCCAGTGTAGACGTAGCCCTAGTGTATAAATACTGGATTCAGCAATCAGCATATTAAACAAGAATTGCACTTTCATATCCAACATAGAATATGTTGCTTGCTGCTTCACTGCATTGCTACTGTTGTGTGCCCTTTCCTTCTTTCTCTGATTAAAATATACTGTAGTTTGAATGACAAACCACTTTCCCTGCTGCCTTTCTCTATTTTCAATGCTTCAGACTCTCCTAATTACTGTGCTCTTGAAAATTCCAGAATCTTTGCTACCATGATAGTTTTGGTCCCTGCCTTTGCAAACCAGCCTGGAAACCAGATAGTTACTTGACAAATAATATATCATTACTTGTCATTAATTTGCAGTCTGATGGTAGCCCATAGCCTTTCTCCAGTATTTCTATCAATGTATACAAATACTACACCGTATAAGAATTGACTTCGCGTTCATTTTGGACCCAAAAAGTCAACAATTGCTGTAGCAGCCACATCTATTTTTGGTAATAAGTTACACTGTTGTTTAAAATCAAAATCTACCACAAGGAAACAAAGCATGCTATACAGCTATGCGTGCCATTCATGAAACTAGCAAAATATTTTAAAATCTGTGTCCACTGGGGAAAAAATATGTGACCTAATGAAAATGAACAGAAACAATCAAGTGACATTACGCTTGCTCATTCTGCTATATGCTTTCAATTGCTATACCACTATGATGTAATTATACATGACTTTCTAGTGGTGATTATTAAATTTAAACCTACTTTAGTGTCAAGAATTTTTATTGTATAGAAATGACATTACTTAAAATGATTGGTGATGGAAAATATGGTGCTATCTATCACTAACAAGTTTGTTTTGTAGATATATTTGACCCATATATATGAGAAGTAATATATGCTGGGACCTCATCCTACCAATGCTAAAAGCATCCTTGGAAATTTTAAATATTATTGATGATAGTTTCCTAACACAGACTGTATTGTGTACAGCACAAGGGAATTCTACTAGCTCTTCCCTTGACAGATAAATATTAACTGATCACAGAACTAAAATTTAATAGAAGTTTAGGTACAAGTGATCATGTCTTGAGCACATTCATAATGCTCACAAAGTCCTGCTCACTGAACTGAAAATAATTGAGACAAATCAGCTGGAAGGAATAATGTAATTAGAAAAATGTGAATTATAATTGGCAATTGTTTAAGAAAATGAGAAACTAAGATATGTAAAAAGTAGTCCTTGATCTAACAGGAAAAATCTCTCTTTTCCTCCTTTTAAAATGGAATTTGAAATGCAGGAAATGTCATATTTTATAGTAACACTTGAATAACTGCATTTTTCACTGGTATTTTTTGCCCTACACAGAAACGGACTATAATCTCTAATGATACTTCATCTGTTTATAAATGTTATCCATGAATCAGAGTTGGTGTGCAAGAATATGTTTGCACATTAAGTCTTCTGAAAAAAGCAGTGATTTCACATGGGTGTTATGAGGCTTAATTAAGCAACATTTGTGAAACAGATTCACACCTTGAGATCAAAGTTACTACCATATTAAGATTATTTTGCTTAAGAGAACATGAGCTTATTCTGCTGCTGCAATGACATAATTGTACTGCTTTATATTTAAAAAGTAAACAAATTTAATCAATGAGTTATACAAATGGATGAGTTGATGTAAGTATATACAAGTTCCCTGGGTATAGTGTGGATAGTTCAAAGTCTGGATGCTTAAAATGACTGCAGTGGGTGCAATGAGGAATAACAGTTAATTCGAGGAAAGGGTTTAGGATCAGACTACCGCGTCTACACGCGGCAAGTTAATTTGGGCTACCAGCTTTTTAAAATGGTGACCGGACACAAATATGCTAATCAAGCATAGGATATTTAAATCCCACGCTTCATTAGCAACTTTGGTATGCTTCCTTTGCCTCCCTAGTTCGAACTAGGGACAAGTATAGACATACCCTTACTTACTTCAGTGATCCCATCCTATCACCTAATTTCGTTAGACCCCCATCACAGTTCCTAATAGAAGATCCTTCCTAGTCACACACTGGGATTTCACACCCAAAGTTGTGAAGCTTTTGTTTACATTTTAACTATGAAGCAGTCAAAACAGATGCTTACATGTGCGTGTGTGCATGCATGCACACACATATACTCTTTGTTCAGTCTATCGGCGTTATGCTTATTACTTAACAGACAAAGCACAGAAGAGCATGGATAATACAAAACAATAAAACATCCTGAATATCACCTTCAACCTTCCCTTGGGAGTCTTTTGGAAATTATTGGTATTGAAGCAGGCAGGCAAGGTCCTCCATTGCTTTACCTATCCTATGCCTGTGGCAGTCTCCCTCATCTTAATCTGATGCAAAATCTCTCACACACATCTCTATATTTTCCCTGTGAGTTTAGTCATAGACCCTTTCTTTTTGTTCTCCTGGTGACTTTCCATTACTTCCAAATACCCCCTGTCTTCAGAAGGTAGAAGTGCTTTCTCCCATCTATAGCAAACACAGTGTGCAGAGCAGGGTATTTTATGCTGAACAGACAACAGTTGTATTTTCATCACTCACCATTATTTCTGTCTTGGCAGAGAAATACACAACCCATCTAACGAGTTGCAGAATCCACTTTCTCTACTGCATAAACTACTAGTTTTCACTTTCAAAGGCCCTTCCTAGGTGATCCTCACTTACTCTCTTATCTTTTATATATTGTCCAGCTATCTATTCCTACTTTCAATGATGTCAGTCTTCATTGCACACTAGTTAAACTTTCCAACAAGCACTTTTGTGCTCTCTTCTGAGCCTCTTAGGCTTGAGAATAGCTCCTTATAAACATCTGCAAAGTCACACCCTGTCTTCATCCAAATGCACCCTTCAAATTCTCCTTTTCTGCATTGAGGATAAAACAAATTGATAACAGTTAGTCAATTGTGACCATATTGCATATTGTTTTGTTTCCTTGGGCTTCCATGTCCAGCTATCTGTAAATTATTATGTTTGGCTCCAGTCTTCTATTTAAGTTGTAAGCTCTCTGAAGCAGGAATATTTTCAGTTCTTTGTTAGAACAGGCTAGAGTACAATGACTGAGGCATATGGCCTACCACAATATAAATAATTTATTGCCACCTTATGTTCTCCCCTACCCCCCGTATGAGACAGCACAAGAGAGGTCAGAATCCAGTAGCCTAGGAATTGGTTGTGGTGCTATTGTTGCTCATATAGGAATCCAATAGGAAGAAAGAGAATCTTTAACATTGTCATGGTCCCCAACTGTGAAACATTGGATTTGTGACAATAAAATGGCCCTGTTTGTGGCTTGTGCACAATTGCCTCTTATCTGATGGGATTTACATCCCACTATGGGCTCAGGCTGCTCAGGACAATTAACTTATTGCCCATCACAAACCCTGTGAACAGTAAGGTTGGGAAACACTACAAGTTCCTCTAACAGCTGAATTGATTTGTGTAACAAAAGTGTTCTATTTCTATCCTAGGAACTACCCTTTAAAATGAGATAGTGCTGATCTTCATTTGTTAAATATACTGTATTTATAATGTCTATTAATTGAAAAGCTTTTCATACACATAAAAAAGGTAATGTAAAAAATAACTTGAATGGCATGTAATATAGTGAAAGGAGCTAGCTTCACACTATTTTCTTCCAAAGCATTATGCAGCACTGCTGCCTTTAGCCAACTACAGATTTTTTTACTTCCTGATTCTCTTAATCTAAAGCAATTAATAACTCAATGGCACAAACACTTAAAGCTTCAGGCAGGTCACTCAATTAATAACAGGCATAATTCAGGAGAAAATCTATTTAATCTTGTCCCTTATTAACATTTACAGCTGCAGACATACTTCCAACAGTTTGGAATGAATCCATTAACAGTAAAACAACTGTCAGGTTTGTGTGGATTTAACTTCAAAACAAATTAAAATTAGTTTTGATAGTTTACAATTTGTGATAACCCAAAAATAACAAAATCTTTCAAATATTTGACTTGCACTACTAGTTAAAACAGCTCAGTCCACTATCTTTACTCAACCAGCCTCTGTGCCTCTTGTTCCATATATGTCATCTGAAGAACTGGGTTGTGCCCATGAAAGCTCATGATATTATCTATGTATTTTTTTTATTAGTCTCTAAGTTGCTACGGGACCATTATTGGTTTTTTTGTTTTGTTTTTTGTGCGTTCGTTGTTGTTGGTTTTAGTTACAGACTAACATGGCCAGCCCTCTGAGATGTTCATACTCTCTAGTATTTGTACCCTTAGCATTGAAAACCTGACTTGACAGATTTTGAGATGTATAATGACTGAAGATACCTTTTGGCTGTGAATTGTAACACTAACCAAAAATAATTAAACTTGGGCACATAAAGTTTGACCCCTAAATAAATGACTATTTTGTCCTAGACATAAGAGGAAAAAAGAGAAGATACCAGGAAGTGGTTTAACTAGACCACAACATCATTAAATGACACAACTGGGAACAATTTGACAATAAATGGCCTAGTGTAAATCATCCTTGCCACTGAAATCTACACCACCTGGGGAAGAACTGCTGTTACACCCCACCCATCCCCACTCCTCCACACCATTAACCTGTTTGCATGATTTCCATAATAAGGTCAATGAGAAGGACTTATAAACTTTTTCCTGATGTACCTGTCTAACCAGTCAAACACAGAGCTCCTCTTCCTAGTGTCATGAGGTGGAGAAATAAACAAAGAATGAGAGAAGAGTTGTTAAAGAGAACTGTTTCCTTTGCTGTGATAAAATCTTCCCATTTCTGACATGTACTGAATATCTGCTGCTGAATTGCCATTTTGCCTATTATCTGAAGGGAAAAAATAGGTTATTTTCTTTAACATCTACCCCTAACAATGGTTTACAATGAATTTTAAATGTTTTCTAAGTGTACATCTCTACAACTGCATAGTTATAGCATTCAAGGAATTAAAAATGGGGAAAAACAAATTGGAATAGGACAAAAACAGATTATACAACATGGCTACAGGTGATGGATAGGAGTGAGAAGTGACAGAAAGAAATAGATATTAATAATCAAGAATTTCAGGTGTGCAATTAAAATTAGGTAGTGCACATTGTCCAATTAGTCTGTAAATGGAACTGTTGTATATTGCCTGTGATATTTGCATTTTATTAATGCTATCTAAAGCACTTTGAAGAAATGAGATCAGTAATCTAAACTTCAGACATTTCAAAGAGGTTCTGCTAACTGATGAAGAACAATGGAGAAAGTTTTAAGTAATATTCCCTGTCATCTTTAATGTTCAGAGAGATTAGAAAGTGAGAAAGATAAAATAATGCAGAGAAGTTATTGGGCATGTCTGTTTGCCAGTGATGGCAGTCTGCTTTGTGTTTCTGTTGACAGCGCAGCAAGCACACACACTTCTTACTGAATCATGTTGAAATTCAGATGATGAATAATTGATTAATTAGGACTGCAGCTCAATATAATGGTCACAGAATAGTTCAGAAAACAGGCTCACCCTCAGATAAAGTATGGTGAATGGTTCTTTTTACAGATGCCTTTTTTCTTGGCAGCTAGAGTAGCCACTTAAAAGCCAGCCCTGTTCAACAGTACCAGTTATCTGAAATATTGGTTAAATCCTATTCCAAAAATAAAACATATAGGTCAGAGTGCCGTGAACTGATGACTATTGAAGCATGCTCAGCATTTATCAGTATCAAATCCATGTTCATCAGTATCTACGTATGATTTTGTGAATATTATAGCCAAAATTTGATTTTTAGCGAGCATCAATGAATTTTTATCTGTTCATCCAAAATCATCCTATAAATGCAAAGCAGTTGATATTTTCTTGTCTGAGAAACTTAGGTGCAGAATCTCACTCATAAAGCATGTATATGGATTTCATCTAGTAACTATCCTTGCTAACCAAAAAATGAGCCCACATTCTTGTCAGCTCTGTAAGGAGTCATTTACCTGTCTAATGAGGAACTCAATAAACTAGTGGTATTTTTATAAACTGTGAAACAATTGGACAGTGTTTTTCTTAACAATTTCTAAACATACAAAAGTCTGTCATTTTCTGCAGAATAACACTTTTCCTAATACTATAAAATATGTATTGTCATATAAATGACACGCTAATCCAGACCCTCAAGGTGTTTATGCAAATGAGTAGCTGTAAAATGTTTCACAAGTATACATGTTTGCAGATTGAGGCCTAATTTAGAATATGTGTACTACTCACTTGAGCTAATTTAAGAATTGATTCAAACTTCTTCCCCAAACTTCAAACCGAGTCAAAGCATTTTGTGAGGATTACAACAATTGAGTTATTAATGTTTGTATTATGAAGCTATATGTTTCTTTCATTGAAGCTGTAAATATAAGAAATAGTATCAAACTATTGCAAGGTATGCTGCTGATGCATTATTTCAAGCACAGACAAGAGCACAAAGTCCATTTTAAAAAATCTTGGACTATTTTTGGATAGCACAACCAGAAGTTCTAGGGAAAAATGGATTTTGATCAGTCATCTGAGCAAACTTCTCTTTGGATTATTTTAACACATGTCTCTACTGATCACAATAATAATAATAATTAATAATTAGAAATAAATAACTCTCAAAGTACTTTATGATTGAAGTATGTATTATTATGCCCATTTCACTGATTGGGCAAACATAGAAGTGGAAATTATTTGCCCAGGCAACTCAACATCACATCAAATAAACCAAGTGTGTTTGTATTTAAAAGCTACAAAAACACTTTATATAGTGCAGAATATAAGATGTTAACTTGTAGCTGTGCATACCAAGAAATGCCATTATAGTGTTCGGAAAAAGTTCTAATTTTACATTTTTATTTGGGTGGGGGAAGGATTAGAATTCCATTGCTCTATATACAAAATAAAAATCTTATGGCGCATCTACTCACAGCATCCACCACCATTTAAATACAAATAAATAAATAAAAAATTATATATCACCTTGTTACATATCTTAAAAATGACATGACTTAAAACAATGCGTATGAGGTAATATTTATATTGGATAAATTTCTGTTGGTGAGACAGTCTTTGGAGTTCACATAGAACTCAGATCAGAAGGTGATCTGAAGAAGAGCACTGCATGGATGCTCTCTCACAAGAAAGCTCTGATTGACATTAAAAGAATGGTCACCATGGCACTTGTGCTTTTTTCGATAGGCTGTTTTTGTGCAAAAAAAAACCCCGTTTCCCATCCACACTGTTTTGTACAAGAGTTCTTGTGCAAAAAGGCTTATTCCTCGTAGAAAAAAGGAATAACTATTGTGCAAAAACTCCTCTCTTCTTCTGATTTACTGTAAATTTACTTGTGCAAAAACATGCTTGTAGTGTGAACGCTCAACGAGTCTTTGCACATAAATGGCTGGTTTTGCACAAAACGCTGCAGTCTAGACGTAGCATGAGACTTCTCTGCTGGCTTCTAGCTCCTCAGGGCTCCATTCCTGTCCACTAATCATGGGGCCCTGGGACTTCCCTCCATACCATCTGCAGTCCTGACCTGGGACTTTGGGCTCCACTCCCCTGGAGCACGAGAACTCCATTCCCACCCCATTGAGACACCACTCATTGCCTCTGGGTACGTCTATACTACAGCGCTAAATCGAACTAACTTAGTTCGAATTAGTTAATTCAAACTAAGCTAATTCAAACTAACGCGTCTAGAACTAAAAACTAGTTCGAATTAGCATTTTGCTAATTCGAACTAGCGTGTCCACATTAAGTGGACCCTGAAACGGGCTTAAGGATGGCCAGAAGCAGTGCCCGCAGGGCATCAGAGGAGGACTTAGAGCGTGGAGATGCTGTCTCAGGCTAGCTGAGGGCTGCGCTTAAAGGGTCCCGACCCCCACCCCGGACAGACAGTTCTCAGGGGTGCCCCGATTGCAAAGCAGTCCTGGCTTGGAGTGCCCGGAGTACCCACACTGGGCACATCACAGCACTCGGCCATCAGACCGGCTGCACTTGCCGCAGGCTGCCATCTGAGGAGAGGGGGCAATTGGGGGGCTGCAGGAGAGCTTCCACCCCAAAAGCCCACAAAGCCAGCCCAGTCCTCCCCATCGGGGGCTCGTACCCCATTCCTCCCTCACCTCATTCCACTTACCCTTCCCTAACCCCTTTTCTTGATGTACAAAATAAAGGACAATTGTGTTCAAAAATGGAATCTGTCTTTATTGAACAAAACTCGGGGAGACTGGGAAAAGGAGGTGGGAGAGGGGAAGAGAGAGGCTGGGAGAGGGAAGGGCAACTAAAATGATCAGGGGTTGGGAACAGGTCCCATATGAAGAGAGGCTAAAGAAACTGGGACTTTTCAGCTTAGAAAAGAGGAGATGGAGGGGGGACAGGATAGAGGTCTATAAAAGCAGGAATTGGGTGGAGAGGGTGCATCCAGAAAAGTTCTTCATTAGTTCCCATAAAGAAGGACTAGAGGACACCAAAGGAAAGGAATGGGTAGCAGGCTTCAAACTAGAACAGAAAGTTGTTCTTCACAAAGCAAAGAGTCAACCTGTGGAACTACTTGCTGCAGGAGGCTGTGAAGGCTAGAACTAGAACAGAGTTTAAAGGGAAGTGAGATCAAGTCATGGAGGTTAGGTCCATGGAGTGCTATTAGCCAGGGGGTAGGAGTGGTGTCCCTGCCCAAGGTTTGTGGAAGGCTGGAGAGGGATGGCATGAGACAAATGGCTTGGTCATTGTCTTCGGTCCATCCCCTCCAGAGTCCCTAGGATTGGCCGCTGTCGGCAGACAGGCTACTGGGCTAGATGGACCTTTGGTCTGACCCAGGATGGCCATTGTAAGCTCAGGGCTCAGGGTCGGGGGTCTCAGTGGACCCCCTTGATTTTCATGCACACCTGCTCCTGGGTGGCCAGGCTGGCAGCTCTCCTGCCCTACCTGGCCACTTTCCTGTGCCTAGTGCGGAGATCGTGGACGAGGTCCACGATGTCTGCACTAGCCCAGGCGGGTGCCCGCCTCTTGCGGTCCCGGGCAAGCTCCCGGGAGCCGCCAGCCTGGTCCCGGGGAGAGGGGGAGGGCTGGGGGGCATCAGGTGGGTGGCTCGAGCCGTGCCAGGTGCAGGGTCTGCTGGCTGGGTGCTGACAGGCTTGCACCTGGCACGGGCACCGTAGCCAGCCCGTGCCCCTTTAAGGGCTCCGGGGCCGGGAGGGGGGCAATAGAGTTTCCCTGGTGTTGGCCAGAGTGGCCACCAGGGAAACCTGGGGAGGGCTAGCCTCCCACTAGTTCGAATTAAGGGTCTACACAGCCCTTAATTCGAACTAGTTCGAACTAGGCTTAATCCTCGTGGAATGAGGATTACCTAGTTCGAACTAAGCGCTCCGTTAGTTCGAATTAAGTTCGAACTAGCGGAGCGCTAGTGTAGCGCCTATGAAAGTTAGTTCGAACTAACGTCCGTTAGTTCGAACTAACTTTGTAGTGTAGACATACCCTCTGACTGCCATCCCACCAGGGCTCTATTCCCTGGGGATCCACTGCCAGCCTCCAGCCCCTCTAGGGGTCTGCCCCCAGCCATTGGGGATCGAGGGCTTCCCTCCTGACCACTCACTACCAGTATTCCAAGACTTTCATCCAGTTCAGCCACCAGAGGGACTCTGGTTCTCAGCTCCCATCCATCAGCACCAAGGGTCTACTCTTTCCTTGTCCAGAAATGCTCCTGAACCTTGCCTACTGTTTTTTTTTCCTTAAGAGTGCTTAAGCTCAGCAGCACTCACGGGTCACCAATGATGCCAGACCGGGGTATTGCGGGAACAGGGATGTCCAGATTATACAGGTTCAATCTGTATTACCTCACTCATATTGTGTTTCTAATACCATGGGACTAATCCAGACCTCACATTATGTATTTACATAAAAACGGCCATTCTGGACCAGATCAAAAATATGTCTTCTGAAGTGGCCAATGCCAGATGCTTCAGAGATCATGAACAGAACAGGTAATCAACAAGTGATACATCTGGTCCTCCATTCCCAGTTTCTGGCATACACAGGCTAAGGAGTTGAATTTGTCAATTATACATGTATGTGGGTATAATTATTCTGCACCTACTGTCCTTCAGTATTTTTCTCTACCTTCTCCCAAAAGCCTGATGTCCTTTAATAGTCCTGTGATATTTTTTCTAGCATGTTTTACAAAAATAGGTTGTGTTAATAATCTGTGAAATAATAATCCAGGTACACTGAAACTTCTTGACTTGCAACAGAAAGGAAAAAACATATAAAGATTTTCAAGTCTCTCTCTCTCTCTCTCTCATTATATATATACATACATTTCCTGTGCGATGACAGAGTGATGTCATCACATCATCTGCCTCTCATGCCACTGCCACCATCCACCTCCGTGCTCAGCAACTTACTGTGGTCAGCCTTGGTGCTGTCCCTTCTGGATATGGGCTGCTATGGCTCCGACTCCCTCTTCACACTCCAGGGGCTTGCGCCACCAGGAAGGAAATACTGGGGCTGGATCTTCTCTGCCATCTGAGCCCAACACCCCTCCCCCCTGCCAATCCTTTCTCTTTTCCCAAGACCCCACACATGTAGGCCATTTCTGCCCCCTCCTCCTGGCCAGAAACCTACTCCACAGAGAGAGGGAAGTTGGTGAATGTAGCAAGCAAAGGGTGCAGCACCCTAGTATTACTTACATAAATAGAAAGAATCAATTAAACTGGGAAACTTTAATTCTTAGTCTGATTGCATACAAAATTGTGTTTGAAACATTCAGTGTTCCTACATTTGTAGTTTTTATTTTATTTTTTTTGTCTTTCATCAAATAATACGTCCGTGTATGTTTTCATATACTTCCTCCTTACCAAAAAATCATTAAAAGTAGTAGGATTCAGTAATGTTAGAGGTTCCGAAGGTGGGTGATACAAAAGATTCATTATCATTAAACCATGCTAGAATCACTAAAGTGAATCATTTTATAGCTTTACAATTTTCTTGCAAGCAATGTACTCAGTAATTTTTGCTAAACGTTGAAGTATCCTATTTGACCTAAGGGGTACTGTTTTCTACTTTCTTGATGTGTAATATATTAATAATACAAAAAATGTTTTATACTCCATTATTGCAGAATGTTCTTCTTTTAATATGTATTAATATCGATTTAATACCAAGATATCCTTGAATCTAATTATATCCAAAGAAATTCACTGCAATTTTACAAATATTATCTGTAGATTTTTTTGGGCCATGTATTTGGCTATAATGTATTTCAAACATAATCCTTTTTAAATTCATATATATATGAATATATGTTGTAAGCATGTTGATCACAAAGATCTTGTATCTTCTTTAATATGAAAATGTAACATAATTACTCTCTGTGTAAAATTGAAATCATGTGTTCCTGTGTATAGTTAAACCACAAATGTATGACGCTAGCACAGTAATGTAGAAACTTTATTTATTTACATATAGGAGAAACAGGTAACAAATACCTGTCTTACAGTTTTAAACTTTTAAATAGTCATATTCTTAAGAAAAGCCTAGATAATACCCTTCATACCTTTTATCCTCAGGGAAAGATGAGGTTCACAAGCATCTATAGCATACCCTGTCTCCATAGATTCTATGGAGGGCTTTCTACATCCACTGTCCATGCAGGTAAAAGGCAGAGTCAGGATGGCAAAAGGAGAGCTGTGTCTTCTCCACCTCTTGATCTATGCTAATTACTATTAAATATGTATATTATGGCAGGACCCAAAAACTTCAATCAAGATTAGGGCCTCATTGTGATGAACAATCTTCAGGCATGCAAAAGAAACATGTCCCTGCCGTGAAAGGACTACACTTTAACAACGCAGAGCAAAGCCCAGAGGCTGGAATACAACATACATGCAAATAAATGTGAAGAAAAAGAGTTGCAATTGTTGCTGTACTGATATAGTGAAGGCTTTTTTCATGGAGTCGGAAGCTGGAAAAGGAAAGAAGAACAGTCACAGCTTCTCACCAGGCTTGCCATGACTAGCAAGCTAGTGTTTGTTAGCATCATGGTAGAGATGACCATAAAGGAGGGGTTTGATGGCATATCTGCACTACCTGCTGGATTGACACGCAGTGATCGATCCAACAAGGTTTGATTTATCATGTCTAGTATAGATGCAATAAATTGACAACCAAGCTCTCTCCTGTTGAATCTAGTACTTCACCAGAGTGAGAAGAGTAAGGGGAGTTGACAGGAGAGCATCAGCTGTCAACTTACCACTGTGAAGATATTTTGATAAGTAGATCTTAGTATGTCAGCTTCAGCTAAATTAATCACGTATCTAAATTATGTAACTTAAATCGGCAGTCTGCGATAGTGTAGACTAGGCCTGAGAAAGATTACGGTAATGACTATTAGAATTGTGCATGGCAGGAGCAAATGAAGATGTACCTACTGGTGGTAATATCATTAAATCCATATCAGAATTATTTCCCAGCAAAGGAAAAGGGGGAAGAACATGGATGCCCATATGTCACCAGTGATCTTAAAATTAAAAGCACCACATTCCCATGGATCAACTCACCCACTTGAAACCAAGGTCTTATAAAATCCCACATTATTAAAAACCTATCCTGCCCTGGAACTCCAAATAGTCTACTTCCTGGTTTAGTACCAAGCTTCCCAAGACAGCTCAGGCTTCTGTGTGAATCAAATCCTTTTCTAAGGGTATATCTAGACTACAGGATATTTTCTAGACTGCAGCTACATTATTTCGAAAGTAAATGGAAAGAACGCAGCAGTTTTTTTGATCACAGTAAACCTCATTTTATGAGGAATAATGCCTTTTTTTTAAAGTACTCTTTGAAAAAAAGGCTCTATTGAATGCAAACTATGCTTTTTCAAAAGGGAGCATCTAGACTCCCTTTTGAAAAAGCGTCTTTCTTTTTCAAAAAATCCGCTTATAGCCTAGATGCTCTCTTTCGAAAGAGGCTTCTTCTGAAAGAAGCTTGTAGTCTAGACGTAGCCTAAGAAAGGTGTATTGATGATTGATTCATAGGTGTAAATGATTGTTGCCTAGTATCCTCTTTGACAGTTTGAGACAGTTACCTCCAGCAACTACCCTAATGGATAAGGGTTCTGACAGATGTGTCTAGGCAAGAACTTAGTTTACATTTTCTATCTGTAGAGTTGTAAATTCACAACTATTTCTGAATCAAAGTCATAATACCCCAGCTGAAAGAATCTTTATCAGGTGCAATAAGGAGAAGAAAATATTGGAGATATTTAAATAAGATGCAGATTGGTGAGCGGCAAACCTTTAAGAATTCTGATGGACCAAATGTTAAAATTGATGTTTTCATGCATTACTACATCAGCCTGAATTAAAATACTCAAAACAGTTATTATTCCAGAGATTATTCCTTGCCCATGCATGGACATTGGATGAAACACGCGTATAGAAGGCTAGTCTCCCCAGACCCTCCCCCTTCTGCCTATGCCCAACCTCTCCCCCCTTCACAGCCCGAGATACCCTGGCCCACCTCACACTGGCACTCCAGTCCACTGGCCATCTTGCTTGAGCCATGCCAGCCAGCCCAACCTCAATCCCAGATCTTTGGCTGGATCAAGGTGCCCCTGGTTGCTTCAGCCAACCCCTCCAACCTAGTTCCTGGGCCACCAACTGCCCTGAGATTTGATATGCAGGCTATTGTCTGGACCTGAGCCCCCAGCTTCAAGGGGGAGGGGAGTGAGAGTGGGGCTTGAGCATGGTTGGGGTGACAGCCTGGGTTAGCAGAGGCTTAGCTTTCCCTTGACTAGCATACCCCCACCCATGCTTCCATGTTTTTTCCTTTCCCTCAAGATACACCAGTCTTTACTGGATCTGTTCCGATAGAGATATACTGTTGCAGATTCTCTTTACAGTTTTCCCTGGGGTCTTTCACTTTTCCATGGGGGGATGAGTGACAAACCTTCCTGTCTGGGAACAAGGAGTAATTTTTTTCCAGGATTTCCTCATGGAAGTATTCAGGTACAAACTCTTTGTATGAAAGTCACACAAAGCTCATTGGTAGCTCCATAGAAGAGTGGTTCCCATGAATTACAACTAGAATACATTGCAATGCTTACAAAATAATATACAGGGCCTGAATTTCAGAGGGACTGAGCACCTTTCGCATTTACTTCAGGCAGAGCAAGGGTTATTTATTACATCTGAATATCAGAACATGACATTATGTATTTTTAGCAAAGAATAAGTATGTCTTTGACTGAATACCTTGATATGAATTAGAACCACAAAATAGATTTATGGAAATAGAAACACTAAGAGATCATCAAAATAAAAAAATGAAAGGAATAGGACTGAGTGACAAGATAATAATAAAAAAAGAAATGATGCATTTATGCAGTACACTAAAAAAAGCAAATGTGAAAAATAGAGTCATGAAAAATGTGTGATGGCTTGTTGGTTTTGTTTCAGTAAAATATGACAAAAAGATATTAGAATGTGTATTATTCCTCAAATGATTGAATGAGGCAACATCATCCACATACTAGCATTTCTGCAGCATTCTGGTCCTTTTAACTTGAGCAATGCTGATCAGATGCAGTTTGTCTTAGCCTCAGTCACTGTAACCTTGCTTTTGCATACAAGCAGTCAAGAAGTTGGTTATTTTTTTTCTTATTCAGATGTATTCTTTTTTCTTTTTCTTCTGAAAAAAAAAATGGTGAGAGCTGGTAGAGACCACAATCGTTAGGTTTTCTAATGATTCCCTTGTAAAGAATTTTTTTTCAATCTTTTTTTTAGATATGGCACCTTCATTTTTAGCAACAGGACTTTATAATTTATTGGAGAAATAGCTTTCATGATAGAAAAGTGCCTTTTCTTTCTCCAATGAAATTTAATTGAATTTAGGATTAGCTAGGTTCTAAACTTTGAAAATTTGAATTTTTTATTTCTAGTTTACTTGCATTGTCAGTAAAATGTTAGCGGCTTGTACGAACAGTCTTAACTGAGATGTTTCTCAATCGTGTTTGAACTTTTCAACCTAAATAATGCTTCTATAATGGAATAATTGAAGTATAATATCCTATTCAACTCCCCCAAAACATTCTTTATTACAACCTCAATAGAAAACACTCCCCAAACAGTAGATTTGTACCTTTATCTGCCTTGGTACATCTTTTGTATATTATCTTTTGTTCCAATAGGCTAAAGCTATGGAATGTTTTAAAAAAATTACCTGACTCTGCCATTCTTTATGCACTTAAATTAGGTGGGCCAGAGGATACTTCCTGATTGCTTTTACTTAAGTCGATCATGTACCTGAAGAAATTAGTGTTCCTTATTCATCACTTTGAGAAATATTATGCATATTACATACAGTTTTGCTTCAGAACAGAGCTGAGTTGTTCAGCTTCAGTGAAAACACAGAGAGGCATCCTGTCTCATCAGGTCAGAATGGCTTCCAGAGCTTCAGGACACATACAGGCTGTGTGATCACTGGTGCATACATTTGTTAAATGTAGCTTCTTCTACACTGCAAGTGGTATGGCCCTGCTTATTTTTACCCTTTTTTGAGAAAGTGCATGCTCCAAAGGGAGCTGTCTTTGTGATTCCCAGAGCACAGAAAATGGAATTCTACCTGGCCCATATGTGACTCCCCCAAGGGGTGCAGTATGCACTTTAATGCTACATGGAATCATATCAATGTACTGCTGGCAGAACCTCCAGGGGACATTTAATCCACCCCCCTGCAGTGAATTAGGTATACCAAGGCCATCCCTTAGAGGTATTTGGAATAGTCCATTGAAACTCCATTGACAGAGCTTCTGCAACCTCTCTTGATAATTGCTATGTTTTACAATTTTATATTGTCCATCTTGTTTTCTGTGTACAATCAATATATGAGACATAGATCAGGTAGTTAAGTACATCCTTCTATATTTTGCACTACACTGCTGGTGTCAAAAAAATTGTAGGTGAAAATTGCTTAGATCCATGGCAATCAGCTGGTCAATCCTGGAGTCTCTTCTAGTCAATCATGATCTCCAGCTGCTCAAGGTAAAGTGCCACCCTTTTCAATGTGCAGGTTCAGGATAGCTCTGCAGTATTAAGACCAGAGCTACATCTACACTGGCCAATCTTGCGCAATAACATATGCAAATGAGGTGCAGCGATGAATATCACTGCATCTCATTTGCATACTTAATGAGCTGCCCTTTTGCACAAGAAGGAGCAGTCTACACTGCTCCTTCTTGTGCAAAAAAACCCTCATGTGCAAGAGCCGTTCTGCTGTTTATATTCATCAATGCACTTCATTTGCATATGTTCTTGAACAAGAAAGCGCAATGTAGACATAGCCCTGGAATAGTATGGGTACCTTAAGCCCAACTATACTGGACCAGAATTTCTCTTCCACTAACCAAGCTTAAGATCATTCAATTTATCCTTTTTCAGTGGCACTACATTGACTTTCTTCCAGTCTTCTAGGATTTTCCCAGTATTCGAAAAAAAAAATTAAAAAAACAATGAATGCTCCTGCAGCATGTTAGAGTATTTCAAGTGTTTTTGAAAGTCAACACTAAAGTTCCTGTCAGCTACTTTAAAACTTTTGGATGAAAGTGGTCTGGACCTGCTGATCTAAAAATGTCTAAGTTCAGTCGTTCCTGTTTACATCCTCCTGAAATATGAATCATAGAATCATAGAATAATAGGACTGGAAGGGACCTCGAGAGGTCATCGAGTCCAGCCCCCCGCCCTCAAGGCAGGACCAAGCTCCGTCTACACCATCCCTGACAGATGTCTATCTAACCTGTTCTTAAATATCTCCAGAGAGGGAGATTCCACCACCGCCCTTGGCAATTTATTCTAATATTTGACCACCCTGACAGTTAGGAATTTTTTCCTAATGTCCAATCTAAACCTCCCCTGCTGCACTTTAAGCCCATTACTCCTTGTCCTGTCCTCAGAAACCAAGAGGAACAAATTTTCTCCTTCCTCCTTGTGACACCATTTTACATATTTGAAAACCGCTATCATGTCCCCCCTTAATCTTCTTTTTTCCAAACTAAACAAGCCCAGTTCATGAAGCCTGGCTTCATAGGTCATGTTCTCTAAACCTTTAATCATTCTTGTCGCTCTTCTCTGTACCCTTTCCAATTTCTCCACATCTTTCTTGAAATGTGGCACCCAGAACTGGACACAGTACTCCAGCTGAGGCCTAACTAGTGCAGAGTAGAGCGGCAGAATGACTTCACGAGTTTTGCTTACAACACACCTGTTGATACAACCTAGAATCATATTTGCTTTTTTTGCAACATCATCACACTGTTGACTCATATTCAACTTGTGGTCCACTATGACCCCTAGATCCCTTTCCGCCATGCTCCTTCCTAGACAGTCGCTTCCCATCTTGTATGTATGGAACTGATTGTTCCTTCCTAAGTGGAGCACTTTGCATTTCTCTTTATTAAACCTCATCCTGTTTACCTCTGACCATTTCTCTAACTTGCTAAGGTCATTTTGAATTATGTCCCTATCCTCCAAAGAAGTTGCAACCCCACCCAGTTTGGTATCATCTGCAAACTTTATAAGCGTAGTCTCTATCCCAATATCTACATCATTGATGAAGATATTGAACAGTACGGGTCCCAAAACAGACCCTTGAGGAACTCCACTTGTTATCCCTTTCCAGCAGGATTTAGAACCGTTAACAACAACTCTCTGACTACGGTTATCCAGCCAATTATGCACCCACCTTATCGTGGCCCTATCTAAGTTATATTTGCCTAGTTTATCAATAAGAATATCATGCGAGACCGTATCAAATGCCTTACTAAAGTCTAGGTATATGACATCTACCGCTTCTCCCTTATCCACAAGGCTCGTTTTCCTATCAAAGAAAGCTATCAGATTAGTTTGGCATGACTTGTTCTTCACAAACCCATGCTGGCTATTCCCTATCACTTTATTACCTTCCAAGTGTTTGCATTTGATTTCCTTAATTACCTGCTCCATTATCTTCCCTGGGACAGACGTTAAACTGACCGGTCTGTAGTTTCCTGGGTTGTTCTTATTCCCCTTTTTATAGATGGGTACAATATTTGCCCTTTTCCAGTCTTCTGGAATCTCCCCTGTCTGCCATGATTTTTCAAAGATCATAGCTAAAGGCTCAGATACCTCCTCTATCAGCTCCTTGAGTATCCTGGGATGCATTTCATCAGGACCTGGTGACTTGCTGACATCTAACTTTCCTAAGTGATTTTTAACTTGTTCTTTGTGTATCCTATCTTCTAAACTTACCCTCTCTCTGCTTGTATTCACTATGTTAGGCACACCTCCAGACTTCTCGGTGAAGACCGAAACAAAGAAGTCATTGAGCATCTCCGCCATTTCCAAGTTACCTGTTACTGCTTCTCCCTCCTCACTAAGCAGTGGGCCTACCCTGTCCTTGGTCTTCCTCTTGCTTTTAATGTATTTATAAAAGGTCTTCTTGTTTCCCTTTATGCCTGTAGCTAGTTTGATCTCATTTTGTGCTTTTGCCTTTCTAATCTTGCCCCTGAATTCCCGTGTTGCTTGCCTATATTCATCCTTTGTTAGTTGTCCTAGTTTCCATTTTTTATATGACTCCTTTTTTATTTTGAGATCATGCAAGATCTCCTTGTTAAGCCAAGCTGGTCTTTTGCCATATTTTCTATCTTTCCTACACAGCGGAATTGTTTGCTTTTGGGCCCTTAACAAAGTCCCTTTGAAATACTTCCAACTCTCCTCAGCTGTTTTTCCCTTCAGTCTTGCTTCCCATGGGGCCTTACCTACAAGTTCTCTGAGCTTATCAAAATCTGCCTTCCTGAAATCCATTACCTCAATTGTGCTGGTCTCCCTTCTACCTTTCCTTAAGATTATGAACTCTATTATTTCGTGATCACTGTCCCCTATACTGTCTTCCACTTTCAAGTTCTCAACTAGTTCCTCCCTATTTGTTAAAACCAAATCCAGAACAGCTTCTCCTCTGGTAGCTTTTTCAACCTTCTGAAACAGAAAGTTGTCTCCAATGCAGTCCAGAAACTTATTGGATAGCCTGTGCCTCGCTGTGTTAGTTTCCCAACATATGTCTGGATAGTTGAAGTCCCCCATCACCACCAAATCTTGGGCTTTGGATTGTTTTGTTAATTGTTTAAAAAAGGCCTCATCCACCTCTTCCACCTGGCTAAGTGGCCTGTAGTAGACTCCTAGCATGATATCACCCTCGTTTTTTACCCCTTTTAGCTTAACCCAGAGACTCTCTACACAGCTATCTCCTACGTTCATCTCCACTTCAGTCCAAGTGTGTACATTTTTAATATACAAGGCAACCCCTCCTCCCTTTTTTCCCTGTCTGTCCTTCCTGAGCAAGCCGTACCCTTCCATACCAACATTCCAATCATGCGTCCCATCCCACCAGATTTCTTTTGGAAAGAAACCCTGGAAAGAGTGAATGGAAAGAGTGTTAGTATTATAATAAAAAACAACCGTTTTAAAACAGGAATATTTATTGAATATGCCTGCTTTTTCTACATGGTTATTGATAATTCTATCATTTCCATCTACAGATTCCTTTTTATTGTCTTTAACTATCCTAGCCATAGATTTATCCTTGCATTCCTTTGCTTGCCTTCTCAATTTTTAACAATTTCTAGTTTCTGATTTACATTCATTATAATCTCCACACCTTTCTTCCATTTTATATATTATTGTTCACATTTAAATCAGGTCTTTTAAAAACTAATATGGTTTTCTTCCTTAATTGTGGGGCTTGTTGAAAGACACAAGGGCAAAGTTATATTTTACACAATTTCTAGTTCCAGAATAGTTCTTAAGAGCATGAATTTCTCTTGAAGGGTATATGCCCAATTCAGAGCAGGTTCTGGAATCTGGGTCTTCTGTATCCCCAGTGAGTGCTCTAATCATGTTTTGATCATTCTGATCTTTCTCTTGCTCTCTCTGTAACCAGCAGTTCTGTCCTGACCCAGATAAACTTCCCCAGAAAAACTTTCATGAACACTAACACAGGAGTTTTAAGAGAAGTATTTCAGAGAAGGGCTTTGAATATATGTCCCACACAATGTCCTGAATGAATGCCCATCCAGCTATTCTGGGGTAATATTCTCTCACGTTTTTAATGGTTTCACTTTTGTTCCACTATGTAACAAATATCAAAATCTGCCATCCTATTCCTTCCCTCTGTGTGTACTTTATATTATAATTTTTACTTGTTCACTTACTATTAGTTCCACATGATCCCTGATTTATTAGATCCACATAATAGAGGACAAGGCAGAAAGTTGCAAAAGTGAAAGAATGTTTTTTTGTTTTTTATGAGGTTAAGGACCTGGAGGAGTTGAGTTATCTTCCAGGCTTGGAGAAGACTGTATGAAAATGCATATGTACCACTCATAGCGTTACACATATATTTCATGTGTGTGTGATGGAGGGGAGGGCAAATTTATTCTTGGATCTGGACTTCTAACACTCCGGTCATCTGGAGAAGTGGATTGTGCCCACCATGCCAGTTACAAGATCAAGAACACATATTCTTGTTCATCCAGAAATATAATGTATGCCATCATGTGCCTAAAGTGTCTGTCTGCTATGTATATTGGACAAACTTCTCAGACACTTCGCCAAAGAATCAATGCACATAAAACAGACATCAGGCTCTCTCACAGAGAGAAGACTGTTGCTTGCCATTTTAACCAGACTGACCCTTCTCTCAATGAGCTTAAAACATGTATATTGCTTAAAAGAGATTTTAACTCCAGACTTCAAAGAGAAGCCTCAGAACTGTCATTCATGCTTAAATTTGACACTTTGCGTACGGGTCTTAACAAAAATGATAATTATCTCACCCATTACGAAGATAGCTTCCCCAATTATCACCCCTAATGTCATTACCTCACAGACACTAACCTTCCCCCCTTACCCCTCCTCTGTCCTTAAATCTGATTTGTCATTTTTATGTGTTCACTTTTTTTTTCATTGTATCACTTTGGTATATATGGTTGTGCCAATTTTCTTCCACATATTGATCTGAGGAAGTGGATCTAGCCCATGAAAGCTCATCACCTAATAAATCATCTTGTTAGTCTTTAAAGTGCTGCATAGTCCTGTCTTTTGTTTCAGCTAAGCCAGACTAACACAACTGCATCTCTATCACTATTCTACATGTTTTGTTAGTCTTTTAAGTGCTACTAGACTATTTGTTGTTTTTTTAAGTTTTTCCTGTTACAGACTAACTCAGCTACCCCTCTGAAGCTAAAGATCATTCTGACAACCTTAATATTAGCATGCTTGACTTTGTAATACTGGCATGCTAAATACTGAATGCTTGACTTTGCAACTTTAGTGTTCTTGTAGCTTAATGTTTTTGTTATGTAGCATGCATACAACACATAGTAAAATAAAATGCAAAAATGAATGTGTTATACATACTTATCCATTATGCTGTAGCAATGGCTTCCTTTGAGCTTCAAAAGATTTTTAAATGTTCCTTTCCCTGAGTTATTCTTTACAGTATTTTGTTTGTTGTCTTCTATTATTAGAGTTGTGCAGTGCTGCTGATTCCCTACTTTCCTTTCCCTTTCAGCAGCCCATCATTCTCCTTTTAAAGCTCTGTTCAGATCTATTCCTGTTTACATTACAGCCCTAATTTTCCACTACCTCCCATTTGGACCCTATGTTGCCTTAATCTTTGTAAGGGTCCAATAAATCTGTTTCAAGGAATACTAATATGTATATGTAATATTCAACAAATGTATATACTCTACAGTATATTTTTGACTCTTGTAGAGTTTTTCTTTTTCATATTACGTTAAGAACAATAATTAATTCTCAAAACAACACTCCCAGAATTACTAATACGTAAGTATTAATGACATTGTGCTTTCAAAAGACAGAATGAGGCACAGGTTAAATGACTTGCTCAAAGGCTAGAGAGCCATCAAAGCTGATATTAGAGCTGAGGAATTGCTATACTCCAAGTCCCATGCTATAACCACATGACCATGCTGCCTTGAGATTTACAGACTATAAGGATGAGTAAATACCTTAAACAATAAGACATATTTTATGCAACCCAGTAATAAAATTCCAAATTGAAATCTTAAAATAAAGGAGGGGGGCAAATGCATTGATAGACTTAATTAAATGGTAAATATTTTGTTAAATGTAGCATTATTTAAATACTTTTATATTTGAATCTTTTAAAGTAATTAATAAGAGGTTTCAGGAGGGTACATTACTACATGCAGAGGAAATTACTAACTCTCCAGAGACTAGACAGTAGGGAAGTGTGCTCTCTTTTTTTTATTAAATCCATCATTTTTCTGCCAAATCACTTGATGACTTTTTGCAGTGCATTGAACCATTTGGTAACTAAAGATGAACATTAAATTAATACTAAATATCCTCTAAAATGAATTCACTAGTTAGGGAAAGTGCTACATTAAAGATACTACAGTCCTTTATTTATCCACAAGTCAAGTACAGCATGAATGCATCCCCTATATTTTGCCTACAGTGTTTCTCAACTCCTGGAAAAAAGCCACTGCTAGTAGTTAAATGAGTTGTTTAGTATCCTTGCCCATTGAACACTTGGCTTCTCTGTGAAGACTGGCAATTTAATTCCATTTGGCACCTGTTTTGATGGTTGCATAAGGAGACATCACAGGGAATTGAATTGCACACACACAACATCAGTTTTGAGAAAATTTTATTTACATAATTTGTACATCTTTCATTACCTCGATCTCTGTCTATCTGGTGTCTGTTAATGAACATTAAAAAAGGTGCTCTCTTCTGAGCATCTTGAAAGCTTTCAGAATTCTCTAGATAAATATAATTATACCTTTCTGCCTTGGTGCTGAATATGATGCTTCCGTAGCACATCCCTACTAGTCAAAATTAAGACCAGTGGCAGCCTAAATAAATTTGTGATCTTTTACTTGTGTACGTCATCACAAGTCAGGTTTTTGTTTTCATTGCAGCACTGTTCAATAAATGTCTGAGTACATAGAGTACAATAATTAATTGAAATAGCAGAATGCAATTTGGGGAAGATTCAAAGATGTTATAAAGGAAAATTATGTCTCACTGATCTATTAGAATCCTTGGATGATGTCAACAAATATATTAAAATAAGATTAATCCAGTGTACTTGGACCTTCAGAAAGTCTCTGACAAAAGGTCTTATGTAAGTAAGACAGTCATGGGGTAAGAGGGAAGGTTCTCTCACAGATCAATAACTGATTAAAGATCAATAACTGATTAAAAGTCAGGAAACAAGTCTAGAAATAAATTATCAGTTTTGAGAAATAAATGGAGAGAGATAAATTGCATTGTCCTTCAACAATCTGTAGAGTAACCTCTGCTGTTCAACATATTTTTAAATGATCTGACAAAAAGGGGCAAAATTTGAAGACATAAAAATTACTCCAGATAGTTAAGTTCAAAGCAACCTGTGAAGAGTTACAAAATGATTTCACAAAACTGGGCAGGGGAGGATATAGGGCAGGGCGAACGGGGTGGCCGCCCCGGGCCCCGTGCTTCAAAAAGCCACGCGCATGCGCCATGGCGCCGCTGCGCATGCACAAGGAGTCACTGCACATGCACCGTGGCAAAGGGGGGGCCCCGTGGAATTATGTTGCCCGGGGCCCCGCAAAACGATCATCTGCCCCTGAAACTGGCTGAATGGGCAACAAAATGACAGATAAAATTAAATGTTGATAAATGCAAAGTAGTGTGAACTGGAAAATATAATTCTCTGCACCTTGTTTCAAATTGTCTAGTCCAGATGAAAGAGAATCAGAGAGATGAAAGAGAATCAGAGAGCCTAATTCGAACTACCTACTCCGTGCCGGGTGTAGCCGCGGGCACGGAGTCCGCACTAAGGGGGATTTTAAAATGGCAGCGCCCTGCAAGATGCAAATGAAGCCCAGGATATTTAAATCCCGGGCTTCATTTGCAACTTCAAATGCCTACATTAGCCACCCTAGTTCGAACTAGGGTGGCAGTGTAGACATACCCAAAGAGATCTCTGCATGTGCTCTCTCCTTTTTATTGCAACTGGTTTGCTCTTGTCACACACACAGGATCCTTCCTCCATCTTTGTCACCAAGGAGCATGTCCGGACCTCCCTTAATCTGAGTCCATTGTTTGGTTAGAGCTGCAGTATCTCCGTGATTGCTTTAATTAGACATCCATCTCCTGTGTCCATGAGTTTAGCCTTGCTGTTTTTCCCACACCAAAAATTCTCCAGTCTCCATTCACACTCTCTCTCATCTCCTATACAGTTCTCCGTTATTGCTGGATGAAAGTTACAAAGAAACAATTGCAAAGCTTCAAAGCTCAGTAGTAACAAAGATACTTTCCAAAGCACAGCAACAGACTGAGAACAATTCCCACCTTAATCATCTACAAATCATCAGTAATAAAGTAACTTAGAAAACAACTGCCCCTGTCAAACAGTGTTCATAGCAATGCAGTCAGCAGAAGATGTTGTCATTTTCTAAGTCATGTGTTGGCAGGACCTTACAGTTTAAGGCATTTCCAGAAAATGCATGTGTAAATCAAGTAGCTCCAATTTATAGGGAAATAGCTCCGTCAGAGGCTTTACACAACAGATATCAGCACTAGATTTCTTCTTGCTGTTAACAATTCCTCAGATGGACATCACATCAAAAAAGTCATTCTCCATAATAAATGGTTCAAAATTAAACTTATTTTGTTATGCTCTGTCTGAACCTGTAACTTGACCAAAGGTGCAAGGATCTTATGGCCACCAACCAATTCTAATTCAGCCAAGTCCCCTTGGAGGATATCTTGCTCCTTAAGCAAGTCCCTCCAGAGTACAGAAATTTCTGCCGCAGTATCCCTCCAATCAGGAATCACCTGGCCATTCAAACGGACAGCTGAATCATGGATATTCACATCCATATCCATGGGAAATAAAGTAGATATCTGTAGATTTGCAGGGCTGTATTCAAGGAGGATGGGTCCTTCAATCATTATAAGCAACTAGGATAAGCATACAATACCATGTTCTGGGTGTCCCTAAGAATATCTGATTACTAGAAGCTGCGAGTGGACAGCAGGGGATGGATCACCCAATGGTTGCTTTCTCTGCTCTTTCCCTGTGAAGCACCTGGCATTAGTCATTATAAGAAGACAGAATATTGGGATAAATTGATTATTAATCTTGCTGTGTTTATGTTCTTACACAGCCATTCTCAAACTGTAAGTCACAACCAAAAAGTGCATCAAAACCTCATTTTAATGGAGTTGCCAGAGCTGGCATTAAACTTGCTGGGGACCATGGCCAAAGTCCAGGCACACCATCGGGGATTGAAGCCAAAGAATGAATACCATTGCCTGTGGTTGAAACTGAAGCCTAGTGGGAAGGTTACAGGAACTTTCTGTGGGGCTGAAGCCCTTGGGCTTTGCCTCACACTCTTGGGGAGATGGGACTTTCATGGGGGCTCAAGTATCAGTCCCTCCTCTAAGAGGAGCCAACAGCCATGCGTGGCCTCCGAGCAAGATGTGGGGGAGACTTCATGCTCGCAGAAGGAGCAGGGCTGAGGGCAGGAGGGACAGGGTTGAGAGCAGCTAGCCCTTAGCAACAGTGCTCTGCACCATCTGTCTTCCAGCCCTTAGGTATCATAAGTGATCTGCGCAGTGTTCTGGCATGATTTAAAGGGCTCAAGGTTCCAGCTGCTGCTACAGCCAGAGTAACTGCAGTGGTGGCCAGGAGCTCTGAGACCTTTACAATCACCAGGCCCCAGGACAACTTCCCCTTTGGCTCCCTGTCAGTGGATCTGCCCTCTCCTGGGTAATAAATTGTTGTTGTTTTCTTAAAAGGGAGTCATGTTTTAATGAAGTTTGAGAAGCCCTGTTCTGACAGATACATTGTACTTACATTTCATTAACCAAGTTCATCTAATTGTAGTTTTGATACTCATTTGATGAGGTTTCAAAGCTGAAACTAGCTCTTTTTTTGTCTTAGTAACAAAGGAAATATTGCATTACTTGACACTTATGGCATGTCTACACTGCAGTACATCACCCATGGCAGGTCCAGTTCAACCGAATCAGATCCATGGGGGCTCAGGCTGCAGGACTATACAATTGTCATATTGTACATTCAGGCTTACATTAAAGCCCAAGCTGAGATCCTGTAAGGGGGAGAGTCCTGAACTCCCCCAAGCCTGAATATCTACAGTGCAATTCTATAGTCCCTTAGCCTGAACCTGAGTTAGATGACCCATGTCAACCACCAATATTTTATTACAGTGCTGACATATCCTTAGTTATGTATTTCATTTTGTCTAAAATATCTGTAGTTTTATAAATCTTTCATCAGGAATCCATATACAGGATATACCTTACTTCTCCAGCACCCTGGGGACCTGACTGGTCCCAAACAAGGGGATTTACTGAACTAGAGGCAATCCCTCCCGACATGGCCCATGCTACTCCAGGGCTGCTGGAGCTCTGGGGCTGCTGGGGCTCTGAGGCTGCTGTGGCTTCTGGAGTTGCTGCGGTTCCTCATCCGCTGCTGGTTCCCACTCCTACTGCTGAGACTCATCCCTCCTCACCCGCTCCTGCCATGTTGCCTGACCTCCTTACACTTGAACTCTGTGGTCCAGAAACTTCCACAGACCACAGAGTCCCAGTTAAGGTAGGTACAACCTGTACTGTTGTACAGTATATATTTGCATGCATATTTTCTCTACAGTTCTCCAGGTGATAACAGATACTGGGTGGATAGTGTGATGGTTTTCTGAAGTTTTCCTTAATGTTCTCATCTACTTAAGAACCCAATACAGTTTCATGTATTTTATGCAGATTAAAATAGGCATTATATAAAAGTATAATGAACATTTCTACAAGATGTGTGGGAAAGAACCTCTTTCCTACTTTTGTTAAAAAACAAATGCTCACTTTTTTCAGACTCCTTTACCACCAATATTTCTGTAAAAGCTGTTATTCCACAAATATCTCTATTAGTGAGATTCAGACTTACACTTTATGGTGGAAAGGTGCCAAGAGCCAGACATAATGCTTTAACAACTCCTCAGCAGTTAACTGGCTGATGGTCACTTCCACTGAGAATAATAGCATGAAATATATTCATAGAATATCTGAATATAAGTATTATAATTTATCTAACAGGGTTTTTCTTCATGTTTTTGGAGAGCAAGTCCTAATGAAGTCCTAGAATTGTGAGTATTTAAATAGGTCACCACTGTATTCTCTTTATCTAGGCATATTTTTTTCTCTATTTACATTAGCACATTGAACCTGTTTCATGAAGAACAAGCCAAAAACAATTTGCAATTTAACGATTTTTGTATTATGTTCACAGCAATTATTGTTGGTATGAACATACCCATATACATTTTATGTATGTCTAGCTCCATAGATGTTTCATACATAAAAATGCCCAACTAAATCAGGGTTAGCTATATAATGATTGATTTTGTAAATAGTAGTCTGAAGAGCAGTTTGTAAATTAGAGATCGTTATTTGTAGCAAGAGGTTTAACCAGCTTTGTTTTTGTAATTAAAACAAGCTACTCTTTCACATCAAGAATGTGTTAGCCATTCCCATGGTGGTTCAGAAAGCTCTGTGATTTGAGGAATCAATACTGAGTTTAACAGGAAAAACACAGATTAATACTGGTACAATAAATTCTCTCATCCTTCAGTGACCAAAGCTTGTGGCAATAAGGTTAATTTTTTAATCTTGAATAACCTGTTTACATCCAAACTCAACTACTATATAAAGTATTTAGGCCCAAATACAGTTTGTGACTCTTCCAAACTAATGAATTGCTCAACGACAACTGACTGAACTTGTTAAACTAGGAACAGAGTGGAATAGAACTGTAAAAAAAAAAAAAAAACCTTGAGAGAATTTTTATTTTAAGTAAGGAAGGGGAAATTCTTTTTGGTCAGGGTCAGTTGACCAACAGAAAAATTAGTCAGGGGCCACACACAGTAAAAAGCATAAAACAAACAAACAAAATACCACATTCATTTGCTCCCAAGTGAGAAACAACATGAAAACGCCCTGGGGCATGAGGGCCAGCAGCTGGGAGCCAAGTACAGCCCAGTCACAGGGCCAGTGCCACAGCATCCTGGGAGGGGAAGCCTGGCTGGGGTGGGGGAGCCCAGCAAAGAAAGCCCAGCAGACTGGCCAGGGCCACATGCCGCCCAGCAGCACACCTGGGCTGTAGCAACCCGGCTGCCTGCTACCTGGCAGTGGAGTCCATTCTATGGCAGCCCAGGAGGCAAAACCCAGCCAGGGCTGTAGCACCTCAGCAGAGGCAGCCCAGCCAGGGCCACATGCAACCTGGCAATAGAGCTGGGATTGTGATAGCCTGGCCAGTGGCAGAGCAGGGGCAGCTTAGCCACTGTTAGAAGGGCCAGGGCTGGGGATGGCTAGCAGACAGTCCCACTGGCCAAAGGAGTCATCAGCAGGAAAGGGCAGCGGGCTGAGGGACCAGTGGCAGGGGCCCTCCCCTGATCTGGCAAATTCCCTCATCTGGGATCAATCAGGTCCTGAGGGCGCTGGACCAGGGTTGTCCAACCTGTAGTTTTAGGTTGGAAAATGAAGACCAAATTAAACCTGAAAGTTAAACCCTGTCTATGGGAAAGTGATACTATTTGGAAAGCTGTGGAATAGTGAGTGTACATAGCTCAGGTTCTTGTTCTTCCTTGCAATCAGTGTATCCTTTCTAGCATGGCTCACTTTCATTCCAGAATAGAAAACTAATAAATACAGAGGTTGACACTGGGTGTGCGCCCTTCTCATTGACTAGCTTGTCACTTTGTGCTAATGTGATCTGACAAACAGGGCAAAGATGCCTTAAATTATCTAGACAGACTTGAAATGACTGTGGTAGAGCACATTTCTCACTATGTCCCTTTAGCCATGATAATTAATTTATGTTTTACTGTAATACAGTACAGCTTCATATATTAATCATTTTCTGTTTGTAACCAAATATTTGCTTTTTTTCTTTAGAATAAGATGTTCTCATTCTCACACACAATTTAAGAAGATGCCAGTATTTTTGCTCAGTACATTAAAATATAAATACTTATCTCAACACTCACTAGATCAGTTCTTTCATCAATGATAGAAGTGAATTTATGTAGGCTTGCCAAGAAATTTAAGGTAACCAAGAGGAGAAAATTCAGGTTAGCTGATGACTATTTCTTAGAAATTGAGTGATAGCTTCATTGGGAAAAAAAAGTTAATGAAGAACTGACATTTGAATATTTAATACAAACAGATTATTTTAGGTCTTGTTCAGCAGCAATGTATCTGTGAATGTTTATAACTCATGGATTCAAATGGGTATCCATGGTAGTTGTGACTGAATGCACATGCTGGTAAGTTGTTTGTGAGCATCCAGGTTGGGAGCTGCAACAGCAAAGCATTATGAGACTCTCAAGGTTGTAGAGCAGGCACTGACACAACCTTTCACTGGCCTAGACTGCACTCTGAAATGTAACAATAATATTACTGGAAATTGATATATATCCCTAGCGCTAAAAACATTCTCTCCTGTAGTTAGCAAAATATATAATATTCCTGTCAACAATTTCTTGATAGATTCAGTACTGAAACATGGCTGACGGGCATTTCTTGGGTAGAAACAGAGGTGGTCAGCTTTTAACATTATTTTATAATAGCTGGTCATTTATCATATACATCTGTGCTACCAAAGTAGTGACTACCCGCTCATCACTATTCTCTTACTTCATCATCCATCATACTCATTGAGAGTTTGGCTCTACCTTACTATTGTATGGTGTTTTATTTCTTGAAAGATGAATGACTTCACAGTTTCATTACTAAAATGAGAATGCAGCTTGATAAAACACTAAGGCTGTGTCCAGACTCCATGCCTCCGTCGACGGAGGCATGTAGATTAGCCAGCTCGGAAGAGGGAAATGAAGCCGCGATTAAAATAATCGCGGCTTCATTTAAATTTAAATGGCTGCCCCGATCTGCCGATCAGCTGTTTGTCGGCAGATCGGGAGAGTCTGGACGCGATGCCCCGACAAAGAAGCCTTTCTTCATCGACACAGGTAAACCTGGTTTCACGAGGCTTACCTGTGTCGATGAAGAAAGGCTTCTTTGTCAGGGCATCGCGTCCAGACTCTCCCGATCTGCCGACAAACAGCTGATCGGCAGATCGGGGCAGCCATTTAAATTTAAATGAAGCCGCGATTATTTTAATCGCGGCTTCATTTCCCTCTTCCGAGCTGGCTAATCTACATGCCTCCGTCGACGGAGGCATGGAGTCTGGACACAGCCTAAGGGTATGTCTACTCTACCCTCCTATTTTGAAATAGGAGGGTAATGTAGGCATACCGCAATTGCAAATGAAGCCCAGGATTTGAATTTCCCGGGCTTCATTTGCATAAGAGGGGCACCGCCATTTTTAAATCCCCGCTCGTTCGAACCCCACGAGGAGTAACGAGTTCGAACTACCTAGTTTGAACTACCTAGTTCGTGCCGCGTGTAGCCGCGCGGCAAGGGGTTCGAACGAGCGGGGATTTAAAAATGGCGGTGCCCCGCTTATGCAAATGAAGCCCGGGAAATTCAAATCCCGGGCTTCATTTGCAATTGCGGTATGCCTACATTACCCCGCTAGTTCGAACTAGCAGGGTAGTGTAGACATACCCTAAGATAGTCTGTTGTAAAATAAAGTATTTGAATAGCTGATCCCCTTCTTAAAACTTTTCATATTTAGGTACACACTTCAGTGTTCCTGGTTGTTATGGCTAATTGTTATGGTTAATAAAAAAAGTAAGAAGAGAATGAAACACTCTTGGGGTATGTCTACACTACCCCGCTAGTTCGAACTAGCGGGGTAATGTATGCATACCGCACTTGCTAATGAAGCCCGGGATTTGAATTTCCCGGGCTTCATTAGCATAAGCGGGGAGCCGCCATTTTTAAATCCCCGCTGCTTCGAACCCCATGCAGCGCGGCTACACGGGGCTCGAACTAGGTAGTTCGGACTAGGTGCCTACTCCGAACTACCGTTACTCCTCGTGCCATCAGCACTTACTCTTCCACAGCTCGTTCTAGCATGCTCCTGGGATAGCTCTACTCTCTCCTCAATATGAGGGTAAAAGCCCTGGGAAAACACTTGGCACTTCAGTCCTATTCCCCACCTTTGTTAGGGGATGCCTTCCTTCAAAGTCCATTTCCAATTCCAGTTGATCTGGGAGCTGGACTATTTACTGAATAATCACTGTGTTGGACACTTGTAATAAGGAGGTACCATCCATTAGCTTCCATTTCATTTAACAATGGTTTGCTTGGCTTCAGACAGCAAGAATCTAAAGACTTCCTTTCCTCATTACATTAATTAGAGGCATGAAACTGAAGAACACCCACATGCAGATGAGTGGTTGCCATTTACCCCATTCAGTTCTCTATCCTGCAATGAGTGCTATTGGAGAAGACAGGTCCATTTGCACCAAACTTAATGCAAGAGCAGAACCCCAAATCATTACTAGTGGGATGTAATTCATTCAAATAATTACTTATGCAATTCTTCTTGATGCTTCCACTAGAAAAATAAGAAGGATGCAAATATTTTAAACGAAAATATTTAAATATGAGAAGGTTTTACTAGCACTTTGTCACTGTAATAATCATAAATGAATATAATGTTTATATATAACTCCCAGAAGTATATAATCAGTTAAAAAGAAGAGGTAAAATCTTCAAAATCCTAACTAGCAGGAAGCAATATTATTAGCTATATATCACAATTAGATTTATTCATTTTACTACACCATTTATTATATCTCTAATTATTCTAAGTATTGCAGATGAAGGTTTATTTTTAAGGTGAATATTAAAGATTCTGAAATATTCAGTCATTTTTCATTGGCATGAGATATTATTCTCTTTTATGGACAATAAAATTATTTCAATGCTTTTTAACACTTTGGTTGCACCTTTACCCTTTCAGATAAGGAGAGCACAAAACATTCTGCAGCCTTTGTGTGGCTTCCAATGAAATCAATGAGAATTTTTGCAGTTCTGCGAATGCAGGATTTAAATTTTGTATAAGAATCACACAGAGGGTTGAATTTCAAGCACTGATGTGAACGGAAGTTAATGGCAATCATAATCATGAAGGACTGGTCCTTTAGAAGACAGCTTATGTCTGCACATTTTTGCCAAAGCCTTATTAAAGGATATTGAATATTAAAAATCAGCTTAATGCAAAACCACTTTTTATATGGGAGGGAAAAAAACCCCTTGAATACTGTCAGATAACAAATAAAATTACTTTACCTGTGGACCCAATGCTTTAACTATTCCTGTCACCAATACAAATAACCCAATACAAATAGCTCCCTGAAAAGTTTCATGGGAGGAATGAAGGATGATTCTTTCTTCTGAACATGATCGTGCAGTGAAGCCATTTTTTGACTGCCACTCTGTCTATTGTAATGAACGGATTAGCTTCATGGACTTCCTTCTTCTACATCAGAGTACTTTGAGATGCTGTGCACTCTCATCGGAGCTAGCTGGAAATTTTCTAGTGAAACGTAATATTGTTGGAAAATGCCAATTTGCTAAAGCAAAATGTTTAGTGAAATCTATTATAGATGCAACAAGAAATACATGGAGATTTTGCAGAAATACTGTCAGATTTCCATTAGAAACCTCTTGATGTTCCAAGATTCACAGCTACCAGATGGAAAAAAATGAAAAAAATAATGTATTTCATGCCCAGGTAGCCCCACAAAGTTTTGGTCAACTGTAATCATAACAAAATCTCCCAGGCATTTCAATGCCCCCCACCCTGATTACTCCCAAATTCCTTTTGCACTCTGATGTGCAAGAAGCCTCAGCAGAAATAGGCCCCCTTGTTAACATCTCTTAGGAATACAATTATTCATGTATTTGCACCGTCATAGAACTTAATGGACAAGATCAAGGACTAGTTGTGTTAGACCCTGTGCACATAAAACCCAGGTGTTGACGAGCAGGACACAAGGTAACAGTGAAACATTGATGTGTGTTGTAGTCAACAGCATTCACCACACAGCAAATTGTCAATTGTTTTGTAGATGTCATAGCACAAATGAACCTTAAATTGATCCTTTTCACCTTTAAAACAGGAGCCAGGATGAGAACATAAAAATTGACATACTGAGTCAGATCAATGTCTAGCCTAGAATCCTGTGTCTAACCAAACATCCTGGCTTCGTCTACAGTGGCATGATTTTACGGAAATGCTTTTAACGGAAAAGTTTTCCATTAAAAGCATTTTCGGAAAAGTGCGTCTAGATTGGCAGGACGCTTTTCTGGAAAAGCACTTTTTCCGGAAAAGCATCTGTGACCAATCTAGACACGGTTTTCCGCAAAAAAGCCCCAATCGCCATTTTCACAATCGGGGCTTTTTTGCGGAAAACAGAACTATACTGTTTATACTGGCCCTTTTGGGCAAAAGTCTTTTGGAAAAAGACTTTTGCCCAAACGGGAGCAGCATAGTTTTTCTGGAAAAGCACTGATGATTTTACATTAGATCAAAAGTGCTTTTCCGAAAATTCAAGCGGCCAGAGTAGACAGCTGGCAAGTTTTTCTGGAAAATCAGATGATTTTCTGGAAAAACTTGTCAGTGTAGACACAGCCCCTGTGTCTAGCCTAGCAGCCTGTCTTTTGAAAGTGGCCAGTGCAAGATGCTTGGGAGAGAATGAACAGAGCATGGCAATTTTTGAGTGATCCATCCCCTCTTTCCTGTCCAAGCATCTGGCAATCAGAGGCTTGGGGACACCCAGAACATGGGGTTGCATCCGTCACCATGCTTGTCTAAAAGCATTTATCCCTTAATATATAAAGTAGAGGTAATTATATGGCATTATATATTTTACCCATATCTTTTATTCTTTATAGGTAGGCCAAGTTAGTATCCTCCATAGAGCGAAACTTGCAAATCAAAATGTCAGTGCAAATAGCATTATGGATAATGTTATGCTATCTTAGAGCTAACATCTGATTAGTATCAGAAGCTGCCAGCTAAGGAATTCTACATTTGAGTTGCTAAGGCTAAAACAGGAGCCAGAGACATGTGGTTCACCTTTCTTGGGACTTATCCAAGAGATGTAGTTGCCTAATTAACAATCACTTTCTCTAAAGGAATGACACTTTTTCTGGATAAGACAGTCACTATATCTAACTAATAAGCTCAGACAAGCTCGAAAAACCAATGTGCCAAAATACTAGAGATGTATTGTAAATATGCTTTATACTGACAATTTGCTTTACAATACATATTATTTGGAAATGACCATAATAAGCTATTTAGATTTCAGTTATTTTCCTCCAATGTATTAAGCAATTTGAAGGGAGAAATAAGAAGACAATTCTAAAATAAAAGGGCTTATGGCTTACTCTTTTATATTTTTATATGCTTTCTCCAATTGAATAGATGTAACAATCATCCCAAAAATATTTGCTTAAAAAATTGAGTCAGTACATGTAGACAATATATTTTACCCATTCTTCTGTTCTAAATGAGGGGAAACAACTCTGATGGATTTAAAACTGGTGAATACAATAGAGAAGCATTCAATTAATGTATTATACATAATTATTATTATCCATTTTACTTACACACTCTTGAATGTATTGAAATAAGATAATGTGGGCTTATCTACAGAGAAGTTAATTTTCCAAAGGTGTAAAGTCCCCAGGTGATCCCCAGCTCCATGTTGCAAAGCCCCTTTGAAGTGCTGCTCCAACGCTTCAAAGGGGCTTTGCAACAGCAGAGCTGGGGATCAGCTGGAGTCCCCAGCTGACCCCCGGCTCCTAATGGGCTATCCCTTTGAAGTGCCAGAATGGCAGAATGGAACTTCAAAGGGGCAGTGTAGCATTAACGCCTGTGATTAATGTGTTAAAAAAATTACAGCCGGTCCCCAATTTGCGAACGGTCAACTTACAACCATTCGCAGTTACGACTGAAACTGTCGTAAATGGCAGACCCCGAGTTACAAACGTGATCCACGCTTACGAATAGCACGGTTGCGTGTAACTCTATGTTGACTTACGAACAAACCAAGTTATGACCAATTGTTTGGTACGTAACCGGTTCATAAGACAGAGAGAGGCTGTAATGCGTTAATCCTGTCATGCATTAATAGAAGGCATTAACACAGGTCAATTGACAGTCCTAAAAGAAACCTTTAGTATTTCAGATACTGCTTTGTGATTACTGAAGTTCCCTAATTACTGTATATCTGATTTACTATATCTCTCAACTGATTTATATCTGTTTGCCTTCACTGGACTTATGCAATGCATGCACAGTGTTTCTGTCCCTTTGCACTTTGCTCATACTGAGCCCTATGTACTGCGTGGGGACCTAGGCAACCAACTATTTGTTGTTTTAACCATATATTTTTAAGAATAAAGTCCTGATCCTCGGGCACTTACACAATGCTCAGAGCATATGTCATGGGACAGCATGCAAAGCTAATTGATTTCACTTGAACTACCATGTTCTTGGTCTTGCTCTTTGCACTCCTGAGATGAAAGGCAGGTCTAACTTATGCCAGTCTATAATGATACAAGAGGGCAAAACCATAGCCCATGATCACAAAGCATAGGGGCATCCTAACCAAACCCCTTTTTCACTTACCTTGTCCCAAACCCCAACCTTTTCTAAGTTACTCTGCCAGCAAGGAAAATGTATGGACTACAAGCTTCTGTGTCATCTGTGTAGATAGAGAGGTCCAATATCCAGGCTAGTCAGAGCATCGCTACTTCTAACAGAATCCTTGGGGGTGGAAAGACAAACTTTTTTTAACATTTTGCCAACAGTTGTACTGCTTGTAATAATTACCAGGTGTTAGTGAACTGAAATGGAAGCCACTGCATGCTTATCCTTACATTAGGGGGAGCCTCCCTGAAGCCCAAGTATGCTAGTGGTATAATGCTAAACAGTCCTACCATCCCCAGTGATCTAACCAGGTGTACAAACACAGTCAGACCAATTACTTGATATCTTTAGGCAAGTTATTTTGTCTTTTTAACTTCAACTTTGTAGAATCTAGTACTAAAATGTTGTTCTGGAGTCTTGAGAGAGAAGGGGGGGAGAATGTTTCTAAGCGCAACTCATCTCCTATACCATATAAATTTCTCCTGTACCTTATAAACTGGATCCAGCAATTAACAGTAGTAATTAATTGTCTCCGGAATTTTACAGATGGAACAGAAACATTAGACTATAACTTTGTTTTTAAGTATCTATATATCTTACAATGTGGATCTAGATCTACCCACAGACGTATCTTTTTCATCTTTGCTTTTAACACAACATACATAATACAAAGGAACCACACAAGTACAGAAGGATCCTAATAACTGTGTTTAGTAAACATACATATGGCTTAGCTACAAAAAACACACAATTGGCCTAGCACTGCTCTGGTGGGGGCCCTCTGAAATATAGAAGACAAGGAGATTCATTAGAGGTGTCAAAAACTATTTAAAATTATGCTATCTGATCCCTATGCACTACAATAGCTTTATCTTGACATGATTTTAACACTGGCCTTGTTCCATTTAGTCTTGCACACTCATTTTTTTCATAACTGAAATGAAATAAAACATTGAAATGAAAACAGCACAAAGCAGAAAACAAAATAAGGAACAAACAAGACCTTGGGAGCTCCCCATTCAAGTTAATGGAAAAAGTCTGGTGGATTTTACTTGGGGTTAGATATTGACCTTTATTTGTAAATCACATCCCTTTCCACCATTGTTCATTTCTCTTTTAATTTCACTTTTACATTGTAAGCTTTTGGGGGCAAGAATGTTTATTCCTACATGTTTGTACAGCACCTAGCACATTTTGTGTCACCTACTCAGAGCAGAACAACCATAAATCATCAGCTGTGCAGATGTGCCTCAGATAAAAAAAAATGAGGACACAAAGACAGATGTTTGCCACAAGCTGTATACATTGATTTGTTTTCCATTTGAATTAATATTTGTTTTTTCCTTGAAATTCTTGACTTAATTAAATTCTTCTCATTCTGCAAATATGTTAGAGCAATTTGTCTTTTCTTGTGTTGTTTCTTTGCTTATGTCAGCTTGTTCATACAAAACAGTGATATGCACTACGAATCAATGGAACAATCCTCTAAATCATAAGCTTTTTAAATACTCCATGCAAATAAATAAGGCTGTTTATTTTCTTGTTCAAATATTTAAATAAATATTTTGATTTGAAAGTGATTAATAGTAATTGATCCGAGGAGTTGTAGATTATTATTAAAATAATGAGATATAATTTATTGATATTACTATGTTTATAAATTTCTTGCTCTGAATCAGTTACTTAAGGAATGATTGTATACACTTGCATTATACTAGTTCTGTTATTTTGACATGCAAATCATGGAAATAAAATGTGTGTGAATGTGCATATAACATAAAATTAATGTTTAAAAAAACATAGTAAGTGATCATGTAATTAACAACAGTCATAATGCATATTCACAAGAGAGGTGAATTAAGGTTGCACAAGCTACTTTATTTTTGACGTTTTCTAACTTTCTAGTGCTTGACTTTGCAATATTGACAGTCTTCTATTATCCTTTTAAATAGAATTACCTTGTTTGTTTTTTAAGCAACCAAACTAAGAAAGCAGAAATATCATCGTGTGATATCTGACATAGGGCCAAAAAGGATCTCTTGGGTTATCAACTCCAGTCCCCTGCCATTTAAAACTAAATCATATGGATGCCCCCTGAATGAAGCATCAGTGAGTTTAAAACCTTCAAAACCACAACACAGCACTTCTTGAGCTAATGCAGCAACTGATAACATGTTTAGTGTCTGGTGTACGGATAGTAAAGGCTAATTACACACACATTTTGGTAGAGGATTTCACAAACACTTGTTGGACAAGAGAAGCATCTTGGTGATCAGAAATACTGGGTTCTATTCCAAATGTTGAAGGCGTGTGAAGGAGTAATGACAAATAGAACAGCCATGCACATGGATTTGACACATTCTTCCTGAGTAGGTCTCTTTTTGAGCCTTGTTCCTCTCTTTTCTTCATCCTCCAGGAGTCGAGTTGACTTTATTCTTCTCCTCCACACTTTTTAGAAGTAGGAGGTGAGAGGATTGAAAGCAGAAGAACCACAATATCTGCATTTGCACTATATCCATTGCAAAAAGGGATCCATAGATAGGATCACATTTTCAGATAGGGTTGTGCTTATATGTTCATGTCACTTCCCTATGAGTAGCTTACCTATGTGGCTAGGTTTCTAAATCACACTTATAATTATGGTAACTTAAACACACAAATTTCCAGGGAGCAATTTGAAAACAAACATATTTGTTTCAGGAGGGCCAGAATATATTTCAGATATTTCATTTATCTCTCAAAATGATTAGGGAAAGAAAGTTGGGCTTTTAATACTACCTTTATAATTATTTATAACACAGTAATATCTACAGTTCCAAAGAAGGTAGAGGCCTCACTGTTTTAATCACTATTCAAATAGGATACATCTACACTGCAAAGTTAATTCAAAATAACAGCCATTATTTCAAATTAACTTTTATAGAATCTATACATGCAAACCGCTGTTTTGAAATTAATTCAAAATAGCGGAGTACTTAATTTGAATTTAGTAAACCACATTCTGCGAGGAGTAACGCCAAATTCGAAATAGCTATTTCGAATTAAGTGCTGTGAAGACACTTAATTTGAAATAGGGGGCCTCCAGCCCTTCCCAGGGAGCCCTGTTGGTCACTCTGGGCACAACCAGGAAAACTTATTCTCCTCTCTCCCAGCCCTGGAGCCATTAAAGGGGTAGACCCTAGCCACAGTGCCTGTGCCAGCTCCAAGCCTGCTAGCCCAGAGCCAGCAGTGGCCACCGGGGCCCTTGATCCAGTGGCCCCAAAACATGAGCCAGCCACTGGCAGCCAGTCCTCCACCGCTCCCCAGGAGCAGTCTGCCAGCTTCCAGGAGCCTGACAGGGGCTGGAGAAGGCAGGCACCTTCCTGGTCCAGAGTGGAGATCATGGACCTTATTCAGGTTTGGGAGGGATGCCCCCAATGTCCATGATCTCCACACTAGGGCTACGTCTAGACTACATTCCTCTGTCGCCAGAGGCATGTAGATAAGGCTACCAGGCATAGGAAAATGAAGCAGCGATTTAAATAATCGCCGCTTCATTTAAATTTACATGGCTGCCGCGCTGAGCCGATCAGCTGTTTGTTGGCTCAGCGCGGTAGTCTGGACCCGCTGGTGTTGACATCAAAGGCATTTGTCAACCAGCCAGGTATGCCTCCTGGAATGAGGTTTACCTGGGTGGTCGACAAATGCCTTTGATGTCGACACCCACGCATCCAGACTACCGCGCTGAGCTGACAAACAGCTGATCGGCTCAGCGCGGCAGCCATGTAAATTTAAATGAAGCGGCAATTATTTAAATCGCCGCTTCATTTTCCTATGCCTGGTAACCTTGATCTACATGCCTTTGGCGACAGAGGCATGTAGTCTAGACGTAGCCTAGATGGAGGAATGCGTCTGTCTATGGCAGGATAACTGCCAGCCTGGCCACCAAAGGCCACATGCGAACCCAGGAGTGGGTTTGCATGAAAATCAAGTTGGTCTGGAGAGACCCCCAACCCTGGGCCCTGAGTTTCCCCTCCCCCTTCTTCCCCTTGCTTCCTACTTCCAGCTCCTTTCTCCCAGGTTTCTCCCTCCCCTCTCCCACCCTCTCTCTTCCCCTCTCCCACCTCTTTTTCCCAGTCTCCCCAGAGGTTCATCCACCCCACCCCCCAGTTTTGTTCAATAAACCCAGTTTCTTTTTTTGAGCATATGTGTCTTTTGTTTTACATCAGGAAGGGGGGTTAGAGAGGGGTAAGTGGAAGGACATGAGGGAGGAATGGGGAATGAGCCCCCGGTGGAGAGGACTGGAGTGGCTCTGAGGGCTCCTCAGGGTGGATGCTTTCCTGCAGGGCCGCCTGGATCCTGACAGCCCCCCGATGGACCTCCCTGATGGCAGCCTGCAGCAAGTGCAGCCGGGCTAATGGCAACGACCCCACAAGATGCACCAGCGTGCCAAGGGGCAGCTCTGGCTCCATGTGGCTGTGTTCTGTGGTGTCCCGAGTGCGAGCACTCAGGGCACTCCAAGACAGGACTGCTTTGCTATCCCTTAATGAGGTAGACAAGCAAGTGGGGAACCCTGAGAACTGTCTGTCTGGGGTGGGGATAGGGTCCCTTTAACCACGGAGATCAGTTAGCCTCAGGCACCAGCCCCACACACTGGTTCCGGCCAGCCTTAACTTCAGTTCAGGGTCCACTCAGTGTGGACGTGCTATTTTGAAATAGCAAAACGCTATTTTGAAATAGGTTATGTGTACAGCTCCGGAAAAAAACCATCAAACAACCCTCGTTAATGAGGAGAAGCTGAGGCAGGATGGCTATAAATCAACTAAGGGCTAGGTGAGCTGACTTCAGGCTGCCACAGAACCACTTTAAAAAGCTTCCCAGTGGGGGCAGGTGAGGGAGAGTGGAGATGAACTAACAATTGATAAGAAGAATCAGAGGAGTTGAGCAGAACAACATCAGTACTGCCAAAGGGTGCAGGGGGAGGTGAGGGGCTCTGAGATAGGGAGTGTTTGGAGGCTCCCTTCCCCCCAGGTGGCCATAAACTTCAACCGGTGGCTGAGGAGGACTGTTTACTTAGCCTCAACTGGCCAGGGCATTAGCCCCAACACTTCTTTGTTTTGCCAAGGGACAGAAGGCCAAACACTGAGAAAAAGCAAGTGGAACTTGTACCGCAACCTCTAAGCTGCAGGATAGTAGGCAGAACAGGTGTCTAGGACCTCAGAGTGGGATTGACCCTGCCACAGTTGAAATAACTGACGACCGTGTAGATGCAGACTATTTTATTTCGAAATAATCCCAATTAGTCTGGGAATTATAGTCCCTCTTCCCTCTCATTGTTTCTCTTTGACTATCTTGTCTGAGGAGGATTGTCAGCCTGCTAACTCCTTTGTCACTCCTATAGAAGTAACCTCAGATGTGAATATGTCTATTTTCCTCTAATCCAGTGTGCTGGTTTCTCCTGGAGGCATTCAGATGACCTGCTTTCTCCATGGTGGAGAAACAGAGTACTCTAATGTGTCTGCTATGCTAGGGTATTCTGCCTCTTTACAAGAAAAAAGCTATTTTGAAGATACATTGCAAGTTAGTCTTCCGACCCAGCAAGCGTGCCATTTTGGGGGGGCAGGGAAGGAGCTACAGCTACGTGTATTGGGACATTGTTTGCTCTTCTTCTCTTTCCCCTCTTAATCATGGAGTGAGAGGAAAGCATACAGCTAGTATTACCTACACCTCTTCCCCTCCCCTTACCAGCAAGGATTGAAAGGAATGCATGCAAGCTGGGTACTTTCCTTTCACTCTTACTCTGTATTCATGGTCATCTGGTTTTCTAGGCAAAGGGAGCCTCTGCCTACCCCAAGCTGAAGCTGAGATGGCACCGCTCCTCACCTGCCTGCCTCCCGCTTGCACATGGGATTGCTGTGGAATGTTGTTAGCATGATTCAGGTAGGGTCCAGGGTGGCTGTGAAGGCAGAGTAGTGGGAAGTCTCCTCAGTTGCCCACACCTCAACCTTCCTGGAACATACACAAGGCTCGAATTACAGTCATGTAAGCTCTCCCTGCTGCTGAAGCATTCTCCAGCAAACCGGTGGAGGACTGTAAGCTCTGCTCTAAAGAGACCATCTCACCCAGCTTGTTGTGTCCCTGCTGCTGTGTGCTGGTTTAGCTTCCTCCTTGCTCAGACCCTCACCCATCAAGTCCCCCTCCCTGCACTTTGGCCCAGGGTGGGCACAGTGGGCTTTCTTCTTGATGTCCCACTTTCTCCTCCTTTGCCCTCTCCCTGCTTAGTTGGCTTCCCCCTTTGCTAGTGTTTGGCATGGTGGTGGGTTTGGTTTCACTTTCCCAGTACAGTTGCTACTAAGACCTCTGTTGTGGGCTCTCCTCCACTTGCCCTCTTCCCACACTTGGAAAGTTCTGAAAAGTGCAATTTTGCCATGTGTTTTTTATAATGTCAAAATCTGTCTGCATTATTCATGCAGTAGCCACTGCTCTTGGATTACAGAAGAATTTCAATTTGGTATTTTATGGGACAACTCCTCCTCCCCTTGTGTGATGCTGTAGCAATTTATCAGAAGAGGCCAGGTAGTGAGAGCAGGTCTCCACCAATCCTCCCCAATCATCATTTTTCAAAGTGCTAGTCAAAGACATCTGACTTACTTTAACTTTCAAAAGAAAATATGCCAATTTGGCAGTAATTTGCATATCTTCTTCCGATTGCTTTTTCGAATGAGTTTTTTTCGAAAAAGCAAGCAGCTTAGACATGGTTCTTTCAAACCTCCCTCCCCTTTTTTTTCAAAAGAACCTGTAAACTTCAATTTTTGAGGAAGAAGGCCCTTTCGAAAAAAGGAGATTTTTTCGAAAGAACCACATCTAAACTGCTTGCTTCTTTGAAAAAAACTCTTTTGAAAAAGCGATCGGAAGAAGATATGCAAATTACTGCCAAATTTGCATATCTTCTTTTGAAAGTGAAAGTAAATCTAGACTTACTGTCTTTGTGCTGCGGGGAGTACTGGATCATTTGTGGCAACACATACCCTGTGCTAGCCTATTAAGTGGGCTGGGCAGAACAATAAATGGCCAAAGGAGCCCTTCACAGCTTTCTCACAGGTAAGCAGTGACCTGAGCCAGGGCAATTTTTTTTAATTGTTCAAATTCTGTGATGGTTAGGACAGGCAGAGCACTTGGTTGGGGGCGGGCAGTGATCTTGAGTGAAGGGAGCCTGGGGAGGCAGGGATATGGAGGGAAGAAAGGGGGCAAAGGTAGGAGAGAGGCGGTGGCAAGGAAGAAAGAAGTCATTGTTAGGATAGGTCTCAACTCTTTTCAATGATTGGAAGATTATGTGTGCCTGGTAAGATCAGGGCTGGGGATTTGGTTCCTACACATTTGGGGATATTGGGTCTACCAATCTGATATATAAAGCTGGCACCATCATGCTGCCTCGGTGGGACATTTTACCTTCTTGTTTCTGTGAGCTGAACAGGTGCTGTAGTTGTTAAAGCAGCAGAGAGCCTGAATTTTAATGGCATGCGCTTTGGCAATTCTTATTCATTGTCTGAGGTGCGTACTGCTGTTAACACAATCAACATAGAAAGCCCTCAACTTGTTTGTGTGAAGAAATGAAAATGAGGTGACAACTTTTGCAGTCTGATTGTAGTCATTTTCTTCCCCTCAGGGGGCAAATGCCAGCTGCGGGCGAGGTCTGAAACCTTGAATGTGTGTGTGAAGACAGAGATTTCTCAATTAGCTTTAACTGGTCTTGCCATTCTGTGTTCTACAGGATGAAAGAGAAGAGTTCCAGGCATTTGCAAGCTGCCTGCATGTCAGCTGCCTGCATGAGGGTACATAATAAACCTATGCTTGACATTTCTTATTCCCAAATGTAGTGATGTTAATTAAGTACCTTCTGCATGTCTGGCACATAGTACAAAACATGCAGCATGTTGTTGAGAAAGAAATTGCAGAAAATAGAGGGGGGTTTTCAAAATAATTTGCTTGGGTTCAGGGGAAAAGCAGGCAGGGAGCAGGGACACAGGATGCTCAGGGAAGAGAGGAGGGAGTCAGGGGAAGGATCGAGGATGGGAAGCTACTGCCTCCCCAAGTGAAAGCTTCATTAACCGTATGTGAACAGTGAATGGGGAGAGGAACAAGCAGCATCCTGGTCCTGTATGCACAGCTGTAGCCCCTTCCCTTTGCCCTCCTTGCTACCCAGATAGATTTGCAGATTTTAAGGAACAATCATGGCCATCAAGTCTGACCTCCCATGCTTCACATTTAAGGACCCTTGTAATAGGCCCAACCTGTGGCTGAGCTACTTGTCTTCAAATCATGATTTAAAGGCTTCGGATAGGAGAGAATGTATCATATACACTGGTGTATGGACCACAGCTTTACACACATTTAAACATTCTTTAAGTCACTGGTTTTGGTTGAAATACTAGAAATTTGGCAAAACAATGACAGCTAGTCAAAACTTTCAGAATTTTATTTTTCACAATACTTTGAATGTTGAGAAATAAAAAAGGGAAGAAATAGGGTGAAATGTGAACAAGATAATATGCATGGGTCCAGGTGGGTATGCTTCTCCTTCTCTTTCCCTTTGCAACATATGAGTCTACATTGCCGTTATTGAAGTTAGCAATCCAATTATTTGAAAAAAAAAGTCTCATCCAAAGCCTATATGTGCTCTTTTATTAGACAATGTGAGCTCTGAGGATATCGTCACTCAATGTAATGAGGGATGTGTTGTTTTTGCCTTATTAGTAAGACCATCTTTGTCCTTTCTGTAGTTGGAAATATTTTCTGGTCCCACTGTTTTGTGTTGGTATTGGTTTGTAGCATAAAAGGCTGCTTCTGATATGATCCACCAATCACTTGCATGCAAAACAAAATATAGAAAAGAAAATATGAATAAAAAAATGGATGAATAATTGCATTGAAATACCATATTATGAACTATTTAAACAAGTATAGCTGGAAATTAGGAATCTTTGCAAACAATAACAAATGCCCTGATTCAGCATGGTACTGCCTTCATCAAGTCCCTGTCTTATGTTAAGCTTGTAAATCATATCAATGACCTCAGTAATTATTCATATGCTTAAAATTGGACATATGCTATAATAGTATTGAGAACTTAATTCCTAAATGTGCATGGAATTGTAAGTCCAGGAAGGGAGGATTTATCAATATGCAAATTAACAAGAAATATATTTTTCATGTATTTTTTTAATAATGTATTAATTTGCATATGTAATTCCTTAAGTTTTCATGGACCATGATGCAATTGAATGCACAGTTAGGTACTCAGGTATGCATGCAAATACTCCCTATTTTACAGTCATCCAGTCATTTTGGTACTCTTATGAGATTTTGCTCTACTTCAGAGAGAAATCGTGACATGCCTGAATTTAAAATGGAAATTTGCTTTTTGATTTTTTTTGTGAGAGTGAAGGAATAATTTGTTGAATCTAAAGCTATGTTATAGCCCTAAATCTTTTTTTTAATTTTTATTTTGCTTATTTAGTGAGTTGATGAGGATGCAATTATACTTCTCACTAATAAGTTCAAATATATTAATATTGCACACAATGTTCCATAAGTATTCCTTCAGATTTTAAAATACATTTGAGCCATCCATGCAAACAGTTGAGTGATAATTGTAATCACATGAATGAACAAGGAAACCAAATGCCAAGCTCAGATGCTCAAGTATTTGAACTGGAACTGCTGTGTTTTGTATGGTATACTGCTTATAAGCAAGGCATAAAGAGAATATCTCCCCTGGTGTTCCCAAAATCTTTAGCTATGTCTCTGGCACAGAAGCAAGAAAATAATGAAAGAAAGGATATCTCAGTAGTTAGGGCACTAGCTGAATACTTGGAAGATAAGGTTCAATTGCCTATTTTTTCACAGACTTCCTGTGCAAACTTTGGCAAGTCATCTAGTTCCCCGGGCCAGATTTTTTAAAGGTGTTTAGGCACCTAATTCTCATTGTAATCAGTGTGAAATATGCTCTTAAATATCCTTAAAAACTTGAGCCTGAGCCATAGTAGCCCATCTATGAAATGTGGAGAATAGTACTTTACCATAGGACTGAAGAATACTAAAAATAATGCCTATATTTTTAAAAGATTAAAAATGTGACAGACTATCCAACTAGAGATGGGAGGTTAGTCTGACCGCAATAGTATGCAATGATTTTGAGCAAGCTTTGAAGGAAAGAACTACTGTAGAAGGGAGGAAAATGGGATAAAATGAAAATATTTTTATTAAAGGTAAAGTGTGCCACACTACTCTCATATTTTATATACGTGATTTTTAGATAACAGAAATATAATCTGTTTGGAGTGCAGTACAGCTTTTGACAAGCTGCTTCCCGGGCACTTAAACTAGAGAAGATGGGATTTAATGACAGGAATTGTAAGGACCTGGCAAAAGGAAAGACAATAATGGGTTGTACAGAAAGGGGACTGTTGAGCTGGTGGCATGTGTCTCGTAGAGTTCCTACAGCATCAGTCTTGGGACTGATATTATTTAATATTTTTGTTAATGTTCCTCACACAAAAAGTAAGAGAGGATTAGAATATTTTACAGGAAGAACTGGATGATCAGTGGACTGGAAAAATAGGAATGGGATGAAATTTAATAGTACAAAGTGCAAGGTCTTTAGGGAGTAGTAACAAGAATGCATAGAAGAAGCTAGGCACTCATCACTTTATAATGATAAATGAGAAAGACTTGGGCATATTAGTCAATCTCAGTATGCCTATGAGCCAACAATGCAGTCTGGCTATTTACAATAAAAAAAAGGCAAATACTACTGTAGGATAAATTAGATAAAGTATTTCCATTAGAATAAGGAAGTATTTTCATACTATAAGACAAAATAAAGGGCTTATGTCATGGCTGTTTCCTACTCTGACACTCTGAGTGCAGAAGGTGGGGCCTGCAAAAGGCCTTAAATACCTTGCTTCTATAGGCTTCTGCTTAAAAACACACCCCCAAATTACAGATTTTCTGTGTTTGGGAGATAGGCTGCCACCATCAAGTGAATTAAGAAAAACCCTGAAAGCCAGGGAAAAACACTTGAACTTGTTCCCAATGGATACCCGAAGCTCTTTTGCAGCAAGAGATCTTGAAAAAAAGAACGAAAAACACAGAAAACAAGCTGTGTTTCTGATAGCTGACCGCTCAGGCTAGGCAGGCACACACACAGACCTCATGTTACCTTCCAGGATACAAGAATCAAATCATCACCTTCAAAAGGTGATTTATTAACAAAACAAAAAAAGGTATACTTGATAAAGCATACTTGGTTACTAGGTATTACAGAGTAACTAGGAAACGAATATATCTAAACACAAAGAAAGGCTGTCTCTTTGGGCTGCAGATTAGATATGGTGCATGAGGAAGGGAGGCCACATAGCATTCATACAGAGAAGTTTAACCAAACAGCAAAATAAAGAAAAATACTATGATTGTGACTAAACAAACATACATTCCTCTCTCTACTCACGATGTGTACTGATCTGTATTTAAAGGCCTAGTCCATTCCAATGCCCAATATATCTTGTAGGCAGGGTAATTCCGTTTGATTACTCCATCTTGCTTCTTCCAGCTGCTAACTTAGAATTCACACAAAGGAACAGCAGCCACGTGTCTATATTCAATTTAAATTTTAACAGTCTTTTCCATTGTCTTTCCTGGCTTACTGCCAATAATCCCTAACTACCTGATTTTAACCGTTTAGTCACTGGGTGCTGGCCAGTACTTTTCCTATCCATCACATCTTCCTATCCATCTCATTCCATCAAAGGAATAGCTTATTTTGAAAGAGTTATTTCTGGAATTACTATTTCTAAATAAAATACAGGACTATGTAGCACTTTAAAGACTAACAAGATGGTTTATTAGATGATGAGCTTTTGTGGGCCAGACCCACTTCCACAGATCAAATAATGGAAGAAAATAGTCACAACCATATATACCAATGGTTGTGACTATTTTCTTCCATTATTTGATCTGAGGAAGTGGGTCTGCCCCACGAAAGCTCATCATCTAATAAACCATCTTGTTAGTCATTAAAGTGCTACATAGTCCTGTATTTTGTTTCAGCTACACCAGACTAACACGGCTACATTTCTATCACTATTTCTAAATAAGTTATTTCAAAATAATTTCCTACTGTAATCATACCCTAAGCATATTGGGGCTGAGAGTGAGTGAAGAACTATGTAAGGCCATGTCTAGACTGCAAGACTCTTTTGAAAGAAGCTTTTTCGAAAGATACTTTCGAAAAAGCTTCTTTCGAAAAACAGCGTCTAGACTACAACCAGTACTTTCAAAAAAGCAAGCTGCTTTTTAGAAAGAGAGCACCCAGGCAGTCTGGATGCTCTATTTCAAAAAAGCACAATTTGTATTCAATAGGGACTTTTTTTTGAAAGAGAACTTTAAAAAAAAACCATTTTTCCTCGTACAACGAGGTTTTCCGCGGTCAAAAAAAACTGCCGCATTCTTTCAATTTACTTTCGAAAGAATGGGGCAGCAGTCTAGACACAGCGGAAGGTTTTTTTTTTAAAAGGCCACTTTTTCCGAAAAAGCCCTGTAGTCTAGACACACCCTAAGATACAGGTCAATGTTAGTATAAGAAAAAAATCAGTATGAATGTGATACCTATTTGAATACATAGGAAATTAAAAGCAGATTTTTCATAAGAGGGAAATTCCGCAGTAGCCTTCCAGACAAACAGCCTAACTGGATTAAAAATGGTGCCTGATGAATTGATGAACAGATTATATGACAAGATTGTCTGTGATAGTAGAGGATTGCACTTGTTGATCCAGTAGTTCTCTTCCACCTCTGTTCCTAATTACAGTCCTATTTCATAGGGGTTGTTGTGAGGACAAATACATTAACGATTATGAAGCGCTTATATATGTATAGGTGACCCATGGGATTAATTCCTTCTCATATTTTAAGTAGAAGCAATTCAATAACCTAGGGTATGTCTACACTGCACGCTTATTTTGAAATAAGTTATTCAAGAAGAAATACTCCGAAATAGCTTATTTAGAAATAGCACACCTACACTACAGGGAAGCCTCAAAATTAGCCCAAGGCAGGCTTCCCTAATGTGGACGTGCTACCTTGATTTAGAGCCCCAGGACCAAATGTGGAGTAATTACTTTGAATGGTCCTGAGGAGGAGCTGTTTTGAAATAGCAGCAGTGGAGCATCCACATTACAGCTATTCCAAAACAGCTATTTGGGAATAGGCATTTTTCCTTGTGGAATGAGGTTTACGGAAATTGGAATAAGCCATCCATTATTTCGAATTTATTTCAAAATAGCGGTTTTGCTATGTAGATGCCTGCATTGTTATTTCAGAATAACAGCCATATTATTACAAAATAACGCTTCTGTGTAGAAACACACCTAGGGCTCGTCTACATTGGCCCCTTTTCCAAAAGGGGCATGTTAATTTCAGAGATCGTAATAGGGAAATCCGCGGGGGATTTAAATATCCCCCGCGGCATTTAAATAAAAATGTCCGCCGCTTTTTTCCGGCTTTTAGAAAAGCCGGAAAAGAGCGTCTACACTGGCCCCGATCCTCCGGAAAAAGCGCCCTTTTCTGGAGGATCTTATTCCTACTTCGAAGTAGGAATAAGATCCTCCGGAAAAGGGCGCTTTTTCCGGAGGATCGGGGCCAGTGTAGACGCTCTTTTCCGGCTTTTCTAAAAGCCGGAAAAAAGCGGCGGACATTTTTATTTAAATGCCGCGGGGGATATTTAAATCCCCCGCGGATTTCCCTATTACGACCTGTGAAATTAACATGCCCCTTTCGGAAAAGGGGCCAGTGTAGACGTAGCCCTAGAGTTTGATTACATCTTTCAGCTAAATCTTTGAATGTACAAAAGATTCAAAACCCAAATGGTTTCTTTAAGCTCTCTGAGAACCTTACCATTATCCTTTTGCCATAAACAGCATTTTACTATGTATTCATATTTTTTTTCTTTCTCTGAACAAGATTCTATTCCATGACAGTCCTTGATATTTCACTCCATGATGTTAAAAGGGCAATTGATCTTGCAATTCATTGTATCTGGGAAAACTCCTACTCCCATGCAGACTTCCATTGACTTCAGAGAATGTCATCTTACAACTCCATTTCAAGCCCTGGGCTGTGTCTGTGCAGACTCAAATGCAGGATTGGGACATACATTTTCATAATAACAGGAGTTTGTTGAGTACTTTGCAAGGTTCCGATTTATTGTTACCTGCTGCTTCTTCCCTTTTTCTCCACTAATTCCTACATGATCAAAGAATTTAGCAGGTTATGGAGTCACAATATTCCTACAGAATTGTGTTTGTTTATCCCTATCATATCACAGTCATGTTATGATTTTGACTGTAAGTGTTTTAACCAGTTTTCTTGGTGCTGAAATAAGAACCACCAGCCTATGTTTTCTATAGTTGTCCTAATGAGTAATAATTGCTATTAGTTCATTTTCTGGTGAGATAGCTGGTTTTAGTGAACATTTTTATTTTTTTGTAAGTGCTCCTGTTTTATTCTTACGTTTCTTCAGAACCATGGCTATGTGCCATCCTACTCACTTCTTACTCTTCAGTTTGGTAGTTTCTTCTAGCACTTCATATTTCATATTGCACTCTCAGTCTATGGTGAAGGTTCATATCAGAAAATTATCAAGATTCTTTGCAGTGCCCCTATGTTCCTTAACTGATGCCTTCACTCCCAGACATTACAGAAGACCTTTTTCTGTTATCAGTTTCATGTTGCTAATATGTTTTAAAAGTCTTATTTGTTCTTATGAACAAGGCTATATACTCTGAAATGCCTTACGGAGTCCTCCTAATTGCATTTAACTTTTTACCTGCCATAGATTCTGTACCTTCTTATTAGATGTATTAGATGTTTCTAAAGAGTGCTGTTTAGTTGGATAACTTCTTGAACATTTCTGCTTACACAGACTGAGCCAGATCTTCAGCCCTTATTAAGGTCCCTTTCTATTATTCTTACAGTGTAAGAGAGAATTAAAACTGGGGATTCCTAGTTGGAAGAATCTGAATCAGGATAAGACACTTTCACTAAGAGGGTTTGTCTACACTGCAGTTTTTCCAGAAAAATGGCCTTCTTTCTGGAAAAACTACACTTACATCCACACTGCAATTGCATTCTTTCAATAAAGTCAAAAGAATGCGGGGGGGGGGGGGGGGGGTTCAACAGCGGTAAACCTCTTTCTATGAGGAAGAAGCCTTTTTCCAGAGAGCTCTTTCAGAAAAAGGCATGTGTGGCTAAGGGAGAGGTTTGGTTTTTTTTCCCCAAAAGAAAAGGTCTCCAAGAGAAAGCACAGGTGCCCCAGTGGCAACTCCATCCATAGTAATCACAACTGACATGTGAGATAGCATCCAATCAATGTGGACGCTATCTTTCGAAGAAGCAGACCACTTTTTCGATGCACTTTTGCTGTGTGGATGATCTCTTTCGAAAGAAGTTTTTCGGGAAGATCTCTTCCAGAAAAGCTTCTTCTGAAAGAAGCCTGTGGTCTAGATGTAGACAGAGTGAATTATTACCATAGCTTGGATTGAAACTTCCAGTACCTGGCTCACAGTTCCACTACTCTGAGGCTCAGTCACCAGTGAAAACTCATTTTAGCAGGATGATTATTATGATCATACTACCTTCAGACAAAATGAAAATTCACTTTCCATAGAGGAATAAATAAAACTCTGTACAAAAGAATACCAATCTTTCCTTTTCTGATAACAAAGAGGAAAAATTAGAACAAAGAAAGTGATACTTATACTACCTTTGTGGCAAGACAGCCAAACACATAGTGATATGTACAATGTAAATAGTAAAAGGGTGTATCTAAAGGTTCACTCCTCAGCCAAAAATGATAATCATGACCTGCACAAAAAATGTCGTTCTAGGTTTTTTTTTGGGGGGGGGGGGGTAATATTATTTTGGACATCAAGTTAGACCAATATATACTGTCATGTTCATTATTTCAGATCTCATTCTTCAAACCAATTATACAGTGAGACACAGTGTGTTAATGATATGGACACATAGGGAATAGAACAAGATCAACAAATATAATTTCATTTGTGAGTTAATGAGGATTTGAACTTGGATCTCCAGAGACAAAAGGCAAAGGAACTGGCACCCTGTAATAATTAATATGTTGAATAAAGGTATTCCCATATCAGAAAACAAAAGTCTGTATAATTATGTGGTACATGTTTTGTCTATCCCTGTACTAGTTGTGATATACTACATTTTTTAAAAATGCAAGGAACAGATGATAACCTTCCACAGTTTATATACACTTGCCAACTGGATTTGATCATGATAAAAATCTACAATGACACTGCAGATCAGAAAGAAATATTTAGGCTAGAGTAATCACTAAGTTCTTCGCCCCCCACGCACCTGCTAATTAATTATTTCAGTACCATGAATACCCATTATAAGGACACTGACAGCAAAGTTTGTAGCTATATGTAAGAATGATTTGATATAGAAAACTTCCAAATAGAAGCAATCAGAATTGAATCATGTGGTAGAACAACATGATTTCATAGATCTCCTATTATAGCTTTTCTGTTTACTCAGAAAATAAGTTGAAATGGCCTTCTGTTTTCTGGTCTACGAAGCGTAAAAATGTAAGAACAGAAGAATGGCCATACTGAGTGAAACCAATAGTCCATCTATCCAGTGTCCTGTCTTCTGATGGTGACCAATGCTAGGTGTCCCAGAGGCAAACAGATGCTAGAGCTGTGGTCACCAACCCCTCGATCGCAATCGACTGGTCTATCGAGAAGCCCCGACCTGTCAATCGCGAGGCGTTCGGGACCTCTACCCATTTTTCCCTGCCCCGAAGAAGCCCCACTACCTACCTCCAGCAACGAGGGAGGTAGTGCTGGCTTCCTGCAGGGCAGATGGAAGTCCAGCAGCTGCATTCCACTTCTGGGGTTTGAGGAAGTGCGCAGGCTGCTCGCTCTCCCCCAAACAGCTGGCGCTGTACCACAAAGCAGGTCTGTGGCGCACCAGGAACGCTCTGTGCAGGGAGGAGGTAGGACTCCCCAGAGGAGGTGCGTGCCGGGGCTTCCCTTCTCCATGCACGGGGTGGGGGGCTGGTTAGAAATCCCGAGAAGAGACGCACGACTGGGCTTCCCTACTCTACAGGAGGAGGGGGAGGAATCCCCAGAGGAGGCGAACACTGGGGCTTCCCTCCTCCACATGGGTAGGAGGTTCGAAGTCCTGAGAAGAGGTGTGTGACCGGACTTGTGAGAGGAAGGAGTCCCCTGAGGAGGCACGTGTTGGGGACTCCCTGTCCCCTGCAGCAGAACCCACTTGCACCCTGTCCCCAATGGAACCCTGTATCCTGACCCTTGTCCCCACTGGCACCCCGTCCCCTGCCGCAGAACCCACTAGCACCATGTCCCCTGCTCCTGCACCCACTAGCACCTTTCCCCAGTACAGGTAGTCCCCGGGTTACGTACAATATAGGGACTGTAGGTTTGTTCTTAAGTTGAATCTGTATGTAAGTCGGAACTGGCATCAGTCGCTGCTGAAACTGGTCTGCAGGGAGACGGGGAGCAAAGCCTTGGAGCATGCTCGCAGCGGGACAGCCCAGGCACACCTGGGCTGTCCCGCCGCCGGCTTCCCCCGAGGCTTTGCAAAGCTGCGGGGGAAGCTGGCGGCTGTCCGGCTGCCCGAGCCTCTCTGCAGCTTTGCTCCACGTCTTCCTGGTCTGCAGACCAGGGAGACGCGGAGCAGCTTTTCTCGCCCCGGAGTACACGGGCGGCGGGACCGCGAGGTCCCGCAGTCCGTGTCCTCCGGGGCAAGAAAAGCCGCATTCGTAACTGTGGATTCGATGTAAGTCGGATCCGCGTATGTCGGGGACTGCCTGTACCATGTCCTCTGCTCCCACCACCACAGTTGGGGCCACATTAGTGAGGTGGGGGGATTGTTGGAGGAGGGTTTTTTTGCATCTCACTTGTGTAGCCATAACTGACTTTTCTGTGGGTCAGTGATCCCTGACTCAAAATAGGTTCCCCACCGTTCTCATCAATAAAGACAATGCTGAAACTTTTTGTGTTAGACATAATATTTTATTTAAAAATGAAGCCTGAGCAACAAACCCCCAACTGGGGCCAAGCCCCCATCTGGCCACAGCATTATAACACTCCTGTACCTCCCTCCACCAGGACCCAAGACAGCCTATCATACACTGGAACCCCCTATCCTGAGATTCTCACATCCTCAGACTCCTGCAGCCCCACATCCTCAGTCTTCTGCCACAACACTCCTGCACCATCTACACACCTTCAAATCTGCACCATCCACACACTGCCCATCTTATTCCCAACCTCCCTGCCCTGAGCCCCTCACATACTCCAACCCAAACTTCTGAACCCTCACATCCACAAGGATGTGGCTTGCTCAGTACCCTAACCACAACACTCCCCATACTGGAGCCCTCTCCCCGAGCCAGCATCCCCTTCTCCACCTCCTGTTGCATCCAATTCCCTCACAGACCTGGCACCTCTCCCCCCTTCCCACACCCAAATCTTTCATTCCCATCCCAGAGCCCACACATCCTGTCTCAACCCAGTGAGGGTATGGCTAGACTGCAGGAGTTTTTCTGGGATTCCAGAGGTATCCTGGAAAAACTTTTCTGTGTCCAGGGATGTTTTTGTTCTTCCGCTTTTTTTAGTGGAACAGCAAACATGCTCTTTAGGTAACTCCTTTATTTCTCGTTCCATGAGGAATAAAGGGGCTTCCGAAAGAAGGGGTTTTTCTGACATTTGGCCCAGTCTAGACAAAATCAGAAAAAAAAGCAGCAGTGTAGCCATACCCTGAGGCTATGTCTAGACTGGCATGATTTTGCAGAAATACTTTTAACAGAAAAGTTTTTCCGTTAAAAGTATTTCCCCAAAAGCACGTCTAGATTGGCACGGATGCTTTTGTGCAAAAAGTGCTTTTGCGCAAAAGCATCCGTGGCCAGTCTAGACACGATTTTGCGCAAGAAAGCCCTGATCGCCATTTTAGCCATCGAGGCTTTTTTGCACAAAACAGTTCTTCTCTGTCTACTCTGGCCCTCTTGCGCAAGTATTCTTGCACAAGAGTGCTTTTTCTCGAGCGGAAGTGTGAAAGTATTTGTGCAAGAAGCACTGATTTTGTACATTACAAAGTCAGTGCTCTTGTGCAAATTCAAGCAGCCAGCGTAGACAGCTGGCAAATTTTTGCGCAAAAGCACTTGCTTTTGCGGAAAATCTTGCCAGTCTAGACGCACCCTGAGAGTGTATAAGGGATGGGGATAGCAAGTTATGGAGAGGAGGATAACAGAGGGTGGGGCTTCAAGGAGGGGGTGGGGTTTTGGGGGAAAGATGGGACGGTAGATCTTGACTTGTTCTGACATTTAAAAAGTGATCTTGGATATAGAAAGGTTGGTGACCACTGTGCTAGGGAAACCATCCCTGCCCATTCTACCCATTGATGCACCTATCCTCTATGAACTTATTTAGTTTTATTTTTAACCTGGTTATAGTCTTGGCCTTCACAACATCCTCTGGCAATAAGTTCCACTGGTTGATTGTGTATTGTGTGAAAAAAATACTTGTTTGTTTTAAAACTGCTATCTATTAATTACATTTGGTGACCCTTAGTGTTATGAGAAGTAAATAACACTTCCTTTTGTTTACTTTATCCATATCATTCATGGTTTTATAGACCTCAACCATATTTCCCCTTTTTCAAGCTAAAAAAATCTCAGTCTTATTAATCTCTCATCACAGGGCTGCCATTCCGTACACTTAATCATTTTTGTCCATTTCTGAAATTTTTCCAATTACAATGTATATATTTGGGATAGGGTGATCATATTTTGGGAGAAGGAGAGCTCAGTGGTTTAAGCATTGTCCTGTTATACTTAGGGTTGTGAGTTTAAGCCTTGCAGGGGCCATTTAGGACAAAATCTGTCAGGGACAGTACTTGATCCTTCCATGAGGGCTTAGCACTGAACTCAAAGATTTCTCAAGGTCCCTTCCAGTTCTTTGAGATAGGTATGCCTCCATTTATATTATTATTACCAGCATGCAGTATTCAAGATGTGGGGGTACCATTGATTTATACAGAGTCAATATGATATAGTCTGCCATTATCTATCCCTTCCTTAATGATTTCCAACATTCTGTTTGCTTTTGGTGATTTCTGTGGCACACTGAGTGGATTAGCATGTGGTTTTACGGAGTATAAAATCATACTGCGGTATATTGTCAGACACTTTTCATATACTGGTGTCCCCATTTCTCTTATACCTTAAGATACTTAAAAATCTTAAAATCTCAGTAAGGCAGCATCTGGAGAAACTGAAGTGGGTGTTGTGTATCATAAGAAGCCAAAGACACAGTATTATATGACTATCCTCTAATCATGGTTGTTGGGTGTTTTGTGCCTTCCATTATTCAATGCTATTTATTCTGATTTTGTTGACAGTGCATACACACAAGTGTAATAGGAACACTTTGATATCTTTTTAGTGGATTGATTTTAAGCCAGAAGACCATTCTGATGATAGAATGACTCAAAATCAGGTGACATTTTTCTTATTTAAAATTGACATTTTCTGACATACCAACAATTTCAATCAGATTCAATATTCTTCACTTCTTGTCTTTGACTGTTGTACAAGTTAATCCCAGAAGTAACTGAAGTGATTCTTCTAAATGTATGTAGGAGAGGTCCATAGTTCATAGAATGCTTTTGAGTTTTTTGGGGAATATAAGGTATTATCAAATAAATTATCTATTAATTGCTAGTTTTAATTTGTGTCTAAACTGCTTGACAATGAAACTTCATATCTTTGCTTGGACAAAACAATAATCTAAAATGTGACTTCTTTCAATATTTCGCTATATTGTTATATGCTTTCCTCCACTATTTGTGCCATTTTTTCTTTGTTGTGTTCCACACTTTATTATGACAGGAAGAGAATTAACACACACGAACTGTTGGAAAATTAAATTAAAGCAGTAAAATGTGATTTTCTCAAGTTCTTTAATGTTTGCATCTGTCAAACATTTAGGGAATTTGAGAATGTATTTTTTTTCCAATGTCAACTACACATTACAAAGATCATTATAAATGATAAAGGTCTGTTGTCTAAACATTGTATATTTATATACCCGGGCTCAACTTGGCAAATCATAAATTCTGACTCTAGAGCATGACAGTTTAGAAATAAATATTATTGTGTATATGTATTTAGAAATACATTTATTTTTAAAAGTATCCCTTGCAATGATGGATGATATATGCCAGTATACTTCAGAGCACTTGGTCATCAGAGAGCCAGAACTCCTACTTTCTCTTTTGACCAGAAGGTTCTAAATATTTCTCTTAGATGAAGACCTCCCAGAGATTTTAAGAGCAGAATGGACCATTAAATCATCTACTTTGGCCTCCTAAATAGTACAACCCATTAAATATCACCCAGTTACCTCTGTATTGAACTCAATAACTTATTTGACTAAAATATACCTCCGAGAAAGCCATTCAGTCTATACTAGAAAACATCAAGAGACGGAGAATCCACTACTTATCTTGGGATTTGTGTTTTTTCCCAGTAGTCAGTTTGAATTTGTCTGGCATCACTTTTTAGATATAGATTCTTGTTCTGCCTTTGTGTTGCAGATTAAAAAGTCATTTAGTACCTGGTTGGTTTTTTTCCTCTTGAAGATACCTATTCACTGTAATCAAGTCACTTCTCAGTCTTCTTTTTGATGAACTAAACAAATTGCACTCATCTCTCATAGTAGACATTTTCTCCAGTCTTCACACCATTGGGGGAAGGGAATATATCCTCTCACCCTCTCCAATCTCTCAATACAGGCAGTCCCCAGGTTACGTACAAGATAGGGACTGTAGGTTTGTTCTTAAGTTGCATCTGTATGTAAGTCGGAACTGGACTACTGCAACACACTCTTCTGTGAAAAAATGTGAAGGTTTTATTCATCATTAAGATGGTGTAGCATGCAACTACTCAATATTTAGATAGGACAGAATGATGACATCCTATAATGTCTGAACTTCATGGTCTCTGCTAACTGCTGTTTTGATTCCAAGTGCAGATATAGTTTGAATGTCTCTAATCCAACAACCTCTGGTCTGGCAAAATCTATGGTCCAGCATGATTTTAATTAGCCAGATGTCCACTTATCCTTGGTATGGAAGTTTTTCGCCATCCCGTAAAGTTTGTATACAGCCACCAGTCCTGGCTATCAGTGTTCTATGTTGTTACTTAGCTCCAATTTATCCCTAAATATCTTCTAAGAGCCCAGTAAACAGTGGAAGTGTTGGTAACGCTGCTAGACACTATTGACCTTCTGTGGTTCGACACATTATCTGGTTGAGCTACAGTCAGATCTCAAAGGTATCAGATTAGAGATGTTCAATTTTTATCTATCTACAAGGTCCTAAATCATATAAACAATATCCATCTGAGGCACTATCTCCAACTGTAAATTTCACCTTTAGGTGTATTTTGCTAATTAACTTTTTTTTTTTAAGTAAAAGGGAATTAGCAGGATACCACAAATGTGTAGTCTGAGGTACCCGAGGAAGGTTAATCTTTGAAAAGATATCACCATTGAAAATAGTCTGTTACCTCCTGGCCAAGTTCCATGTGACATCTAAGAGCTGTTTCATATTTGAGACTTTCCAATAATAGCAGCTGCTGGATTCCCCAATGTTTAAACTTCTGAATGTTATTAGACAGCGCACATCTCATCAAGGAAAAGGAAAAGGAAATAACTGCTTTCCATTCTTGAAAGACTTGGTTCTGTTAAACGATGTAAACAAAGCTTAAATATCACCTGGTGAGTCACTTAAAATATTATTTGAAAAAAATCCAGTAAAACACTCTCATACAAATTCTGTGATGAGTTGTGTACACCATTCAATTTCCCATAAGTCAACAAGCACCTTTTGTAAGATAGTCTGTATTGTTCCCTATTCCTCAAGGCTATAAGACTTTTTTTTTATTTCCTCCATATATTAAGATGTATACACTGTTGATCCTACCACATACTGAGCCAATAACTTGTCTAGAAATTTCAATGTGAACATCAGAAGTTTCATGTGTTCTACAAAAACAATGTTGCATTACAGTAAAATCTAAAAGGAATAGTATAGTTTAAAGTGCCAGTAGTTTCTGATTACTATAGTGATATAATGCATTTCACAAGAGCTGCTTATTGGTGAGCAGATGAAAGTACATTCATGCAGCAGATAATAGAATTTGTTAGTGTGGATGATAATATTAAAATATTATAGTATGTTCAAATATATTGGTGCTTTGGAGATGTATTGAAAGACTTTGGGGTGCTTATGGTACATGGAGACAAAGATGGCATGATTTTTTTTTCCTGACTGATTTGCTTGGCTTATCAAGCCAAGTGTATATTCCTGTTCAACAGACTTGAGACTATTCTCATTAGGACTATCTCTATTTTTAAAAATGATGTATGAAGTCTGAGTGGTGGAGGACACAGTAGTATCACATTGAATAACGTGATTTAATGAGTTGTTTCTAAAAATCAATATCTTAAATGCAGCATATTGTTGTCTAATTTAACAAAAGCTGCGTTTATTTCCATAACCTTTCCTAGTAGCTGAATTTTTGTTTTAAATGCAGTTCTCCTTTAAATTCACAGTGTGTGGTTTATGAAATCAAATAAGGAAAGAAATAACTCTAAATATATGAATATGTAAAATACATTAAAATTAAAGGCATGTTCATAAATGTGCTGCATTAATTTCATGAGATCTAGACTCCTCTGTGTGGAATCATTTTAGGTGAGCAACTGTTATCTTGCAGTGATGAAAAGCTTATGGAATCCAGAGGGGGCTTGCGTATGTTATCTTGATAATAGGCATTGCTGATCTGAAATGATGGACTACTTTAATATGGTTCACCCCGATCTGATCAGAAAATATTGAGGTTGCCATCTAAACATTGGGCTATTTCTATCTACCCTAGAGTCTGATTATCTAGGTAACTTTCAGTCCACCGATTCTAAGCCATATTTCTCTAACTTGCTGGCAAAAAGTTAAAGTCTCAAAAGCTTTGCTAAACTCAGGATCTATCATGTCCACTGCTTTCCCCATATCCAGGGCTACTTATTTCAATATAGAAGACAATAAGATTGGTTAGGCATGACTACTCATTGGTGAATCCATTCTGATCATCTTCTGCTCCTCCAAATGTTTCCAAATGGATTCCTTGAGGAACTGCTCTATGATTTTTCCAGGGACTGAAGTTAGACTGACCTGTCTGTAGTTCCCCAAATTCGCCTTCCCTTTATTAAATATAGGCACCATATTTGCCTTTTTACAATCATCCCAGACCTCCACTGATTGCCATGAGTTTTCAAAGGTAATAGCCAATAGCTCTGCAAGCATATCAGCCAACTCTTTCAGTACCCGTGAATGCAAGAGATTTGGCCCCATGTGCTTGGCCATGTCCAAGTTTTTTAATTATTAGTTAACCAGTTCTTTCTCTGAGGGCCAGTAGCATACTGGCAATCAAAATAGGCCCGGGAAATGGGTTGAGAACAGCCCTCCCCATGATGTCACCCCTGCGTGCCCCTCAAGCCCCGCCCTCTGCGTCATGTCCGGCATGCGGCGCAGGCAATGGATCGAGCTCTGCGTGCCGCATACAGCATGGACACGGAGCCACTTGGAGTGAGGTATAACAGCATGTGGACACGACGGCCCACTGGATGACGGCCCACTGGGAAATTCCCGGTATCCTGCTGGGCCAGTCCACCCCTGCTGAGGGCTGCTCACCTTTTGCACAGTTTTTCCAGATCATTTGTCACTAGGTTGCCATCCCCATTAGGTAAGGATTCCCCACTTTTCCTAACCATCTTCTTGTGGCTAACATACCTGTAGAAACAATTTTTGTTATCCTTCACATCCCTTCTTAGCTACAACTCCATGTGAACTTTGGCTTTTCTGATTACTTCCCTGCATGCTCAAGCAATATTTTTACATTTCTCCCTTTTCATCTCTTCAGGTTTTCTCTTCTTCTAAGCTTCCATTGTGTGTTTAATATCACCAAAGATTGTTTTCTTAAGCCAAGTATATCTGCTGCAAGGTAGCCTCAACATACACTGCTCTCCAGCAACACTGCACCACTCTGAAGGAAGGGGTGGGGGTTGTACCTGAGAGGTGAAGCAAAACAGCTGGAGAGCAGCACAAGCTGGGGCTGCCTTGCTGCACTTACCCCTCCCTGTGGCTGGTGATTGCAGTGAAGTGGGGGGAACAGACCCTGACTGTCCTCGCTAGCCCTCTGCACCAGCTCTGCTACTCCCACAAGCCACCTCACTTGGGGGAAGAGGCAGGGGAAGGGATGGGACATAGCTGGGATGGGTAGGGGACAGAGCCAGGTTGGGACTGGGTTTAGGAGGTGTGGAGCAGGGGTTGGGGGAAGATGGGGTTGTATGTAGTATTATGCAATTAAATAGGATTAGTTTAGTGTCATACTCCCTGGCCACTATAATAACCATTAATCAGCAGATAATAATCATTGATTTCTTTTCACATACATATAGACATCAAAGATTACTGACCCAACAGCCAAGTAATTGGTGGAGAAAATGTCAGTTAATTCTGTCTAATGAGACAATAACTGTTGATCTTCCCTACATTATTATTTATTATTTCATACGTTCTACACATTTAAATAAAAACCACTGTATCTGGAAATCTCTCTATTGATCATGAAATTTATCTTTAATTTTATTTTCTTAATCCTAAGCATGTTTGTATAATTAAAATAAAGAGTTAATATTCCAAAACAGAAGTGAACTTTGTTATGCTGAAAGTGTTTACACTTTTTTGCATGCTATGTAAATATCAAACAGAAATATTCTAATCCACATACTGAAAATTACTTTAGTGCAGCACTGACTCATCCCCCAAGAAGTTAGGTCTGAAGACCATACAGGTGCACGTCCTTGTATGGGAAGCCCCTTTTTTCCAGAGACTCTCCTCTTCCAGAACCTGCTCTCTCCCAACCCATGCAGCAGCCATCCACGCTATCTGCATGGGACACCAGGCAGGAAATGTGGCTGGAGGATGCCTGAGATGCATTAGTGGAGCCCCATGTCAGAGGGACTGGTCTGACACAGCAGGAGGACAGAGTGCCCCACCATGAGGTAAAGAAGGACAGGAAGAATGTGTGATGGCTGGGGATGGGGTGGCGGAGTCAGGTAGGTCACCTTTAGCTGGTGCTCCCTTCTGCATCTCTCTTGCTACTTGCCACTGTACATGAGGGTCGGGGAGGGACTAACAATCTTCTGCCCAGGAACAGGGAAGAAGGCAGAGTCAAGTTACATGCAGAAAATGGAGAGAATGAGTCAGCAAATGAAAATGCTCTGGGTCTGATAGTCACCAGGCTCTGGGAGGGAAGGTGGGGGATATGAGAGAACTCAATTGTCTCACATACAGCTGTGCTGCAAATAGAATTATGGGGAATCAGGTTTCAATTTTTTCCTGCTGTGAGCAAGTCATTGCTGGGGGGTGAGAGCAAAACACAAGGCAGTCTGAATGTAGTTCAAGGGCTAGGATCCAAGTGTGGGAACATGCAGCAGGAGCAATGGATTGTTAGCAGGACAGGGGTTAGTGAAGCCTAGGGTAGTATGCTGAATAATCCAAAGCAGCAGCATGGACTGATGGAGGAACATACTTCAGTGAAAGCAGCCACACATGCAGATGGGCAGGCTTTTTGAGTTAATGAGATAGTCAGCAGTCAAGTGGCTAATGAGGTTGTTTCTACAGCACTGTGAGGCTTCCAAAGTGTACAAGATCACCCCAAACCAGGATGATGTTCTCCACTGCACTGAAGAGATGGTGGTAATGCTGATTCCAAGGGTGAGTGTGATCTTCAGGAAACAGAGACTGCAGAGATGGTTGGCATAGGTGATATCCTGCCTTGCAGTGTGGCAATGGATGGCAGGGGTGCTTGGTCTGGGCTCGAACTGTCCTCTGTGAATTTACTTGCGGGGGGCAGGGTGGAGGAGAAGACAGAAATGGGCCTAGCAGAATAATAAACAGTCCTCGCCTAGAAATTGGAATTCCAGAAGCTAGGGCAGACCCACCTTGCAGGTTCATTCCTGGTGGGGACACACATGGTATTGCATAGATGCTGAAAACTAATTTGCAGGTGTTCAGGTACCTCAGGAATCTAGGTGTGAAGTGTGGATCGGAGACAGGGTAGGCCTGACCTGGGCTTAAGTTTGGGCTGCAGGTCTGCCTGCATGGGTGTGAAAACCTGTATTGGGATTGAAGCCTCTCAGTGCATTTTGGCTCACTGTCCATTAGGAAATATGATGTCTTCAGACACAGTATGGGGGAGAGCACATTGTGGATACCCCATCAGTCATTCTGAAGTACAGTTATGCCAGGGTGGCTAACTCTATGGAACTTTACCTACTCAGCCCAACTAAAGAAACAATCCCGAGAGGGGAACACACAGGCATATTATCTCTGTTGCACAGGGAGGTATTGACAGTAAACATGGGCAAAAGAGAAAGATGCCCAAGTGGCCATAGATGCCTAGAACATGGAAAAATTGGTAGACTACCTTCTTTATCTATGCTGGTAGTAAGGGACAGTAAAGTATATGGACATAATCAAGAGGGCACACAATATGTTTGGGTCATGACCTGAGTCATGGAATAATATTTTCTGGATATTTAATGACAGCAGTTGTTTTTATATCACCTGTAAACTTTAGCATGTTTGTGAGGCATGTTTTGGAGCCCATTATTACCATACCAATAAGGGGCAATCAAGAGAAGGAAACAGGACTGGGGGTTGCTCATGTGCCAAGTGCAGGCTTTGTTTGGATGGAATAGGATCTGGGACTTGGGAGAGGAGTAAGTGGGGGTGCTGCAGTTGGCACAGGCATCAATGCCATTTTGGCCAGAGGCAATAAAGTCTGTCCTATGGGATTACCCTAACAAGGCATTTGAGGAATATTTCTGGGAAGGGTGTAATCTGGGATTTTATATCACCTTTGCAGGAAGTAGGAGTCATGTGATGTCAAAATTAATCTGTAGCTAGGAAGGGACACATTGTTCAAGAGAAGATTACATGGGAATTAAAGGAGGGCAGTGCTTTTGGGACATTTGAACAATTACTATAAAATCTTCAAGGTTTCTCCACTGGATTAATTCATCAACTTTTGCACCCATAAAGTGGCTATGTTAATGATGGAATAGGCCCGTGACTATGTTCCATGTACTATTCCTCCATTGATGAAGCAGTTTGTATGCTTAGGGCTTGCGGCCTGGGGGCACTAATGCTAAAAGTGATAGAAAGTCTGCTTTTCAACTTGACAAGGCTATGCCCATGGGCTGCTTGGTATCCTGTTCAGCATTTCCAACATTTCTAAAATTCAGTACTCTGTTGCACTGGGCAATAGTGCAGGCAGCTGGACTATGCCAAGTACTGCATTATTTAGATTATTTTTGGGGGTAGCCTTTTATTCAATTTATAGTTAATCATATTTCCCTGGCTTCTGTTCTGGTGGCTGCTGTCTCTTTTGGTTCTAGATCTGGAGACTATAGGAATACAAGAATTCATAGGCAAATAAAGTGCACAATTATAAAAGCATCTATCTTTTAGTAGACTCATTAAAGTCACCAATACATTCATTAAAGTAACGAAATATATAATCCCCCAAAAAGATATGTGCCAAGGACTAACTGTATGGCAACTATAGACATATTAACATTCAGTATAAGCAGTTGTAGAATGTGTCAGCTCTCATAAAGTGTGCTGACCCATGCATAGATTGATTGTTAATACTAGAGTGGTTTCAGCTGAAGTCTCCACAAGGAAGCTCATTTTGCCTATTCTGGGCACCCCTTTTTCATATCGTGATCCTGTCCATATCTGTATTCTGTGCAAGCACATACCATCCTCTTCCCTCTCTTTTTTTTATTGATCTGTGTCCCCTGGAAACATGAGGGACCCTGAATAGGCTGTGAAGACTGATGTATCACCCTCACCTTCTGGTTAAAGCGTATATCATAAGCACATTTTTTATTACAGCACTTTTTTATAATTAAATTTAACTTTCCTAAATCTGCTTCTGCAATATTGCAAGTTTCTTCCTCTTTTCTCAGAATCTTAGCACATTGGGTCATTTTGGGTCACCCATGTCTAATGGTCAAGTCTAAAATAATTAAGCTAAATCTTGCAATTTCATTGAATTTCAGCTTGTCTGACCTATCACTTAATACCTCTAAATATTACTTATTCTTAAACTTCGCTGAAATTTATACTTCTAAAAATTAATTTTGATGAACATAGAGTATACACAATACAGCATATTGATTAATCATAGCACCACACAATAAATTAACACTAAAACTAAACTAATTGGCTACTTTTGTTTGCAGGACATGCAAGTTCAGATGAGTAACATTCATCTGTTGGACTCATTTCAGGTCCTATATAAAGATTTGAGGGTACCCCTAGCATAAAAAAAACAAACAAAAAACCCCAGAGGATTGACCTGGACATTAGGGAGGGCATATTGTGGCTCCTTCAAGATAAGCTTCAAGAAATATTGGGATTGCACAATGAAGTTGTAGGAGCTAAAAAACCTCACACCTTGAGACATGCAGTATATTCTAGGGTACCTGAACTTTTCCTGCAGAATTATTTCTCCAAGGCGGGCATGTTTTTCCCAGATGGCAACAACAACGGCAGGCAAAACCAGGCCAGACAATTATTGTACAAGTCACTAGATAGATGAAGGAAGACTTGAAGGTGTTTGTTAGAACATTTTCAATGTCAATTAGGAGACACAGATTTACAAGTGGATTTAAAAAATAATTTGGATGCTGAAGGGAGTACACTTTGGGGGCTGTTTTATCAAGAGAGGTGGTGTTTCCAGAAATAGCCTCAATAATATGACTTTCCTGGATTTTTTTCCCCCCATTTCAGTTGTGTTGTTATTTGGGGACCAGAGTGGACTAATAAAAGAGCCTGCTTCTGGTACTACAACATGGCAGTGGTATAGGTTATCAAACACCAAACATCCATACCTCACAGGATTGTGATATTGCAGTGGGCATTCAAACCTCACATCTGTTTTCTTTCAAGCACATGCTGGCCATAGATAATGGCATAGCAGATGGCTTGTCACATTTCCAGTTTAACAGATTTTGTGAGCTTTCACCAGGAGCTAGCAATGAACCTGATCAGATGTTGCTAGCTCTATGGCTTCTCAACATGGATGCAATCTGTGGCATGGAGATTCTAGGTGTCAGGCACTCAGATGGGCTATATAAGGAGGGTTTCTAAGAGTTATTTCAATTTAAGAATCCAGAATGCTAGTCGCCTACACTGCACACTAGGTATTATGGTATCTGGTCATGGACAGCCCAACTGCTGGTGCCCTTGATGATTCTGGCTTGGTGTAAGGAACAATGGGTTCTTTTGGGAGAATGGGACTTCATATATTAGGGCTGCTATACAAAAGGGAATGAGAATGGGTTGGAGGAGAGGCAGTCAAGCAAATAGCTGGTGCCACCTTGTTCTGGATGGCCAGTGCAGGTACTCCATAGGAAAGGCTTCCAACAACCAGATAAATATTCTGGTAAAGGACTTAAAAGGAGGTGCTGGGTAAAGAAGTGGTATAGTGGAAGGAGGTTGAGGACTCCTATGGGTAGTATGGCAGGGATCCAATACTCCCCAACTCCATCCCAATAGTGCATCTTAACACTTCTGGGGAGGACAGGGGAGAGGGGGTGTGGCAAGTTCCTAGCCATGGGTTATCTGCGGAGACCTGGATGGAAAATGATGGGGAAGGCTAAAGGAAACCCCTAATAATGATTTGAATAAACATAGATTTGCCTACACTGTACACTTTATCTTCCAGGTATTCTCAGACAATTACCCAGAAAACCTGATGCTACTTGTGTACTTAATTAAATAACGTATTTGCCTATTCTACACAATTAATCATCATCAGTGTTTTCTGGAACTTTATTTGTATCAGAAAATTGCCTGTAAAAATGAAACAAAGTTGGGCCTTCAAATGTTAGGAATCAAAGCCTCTATAAATTATATATGTTTGGCTATGTCTAGAATACAATGATCTATCAGAAAAAGGTACACAAAAATGTGCTCCGCAATTTGTGTACCTTTTTCCAATAGTTTTGTTGGAAAAGGCTTTTCCAAAATTTGGCCTATCTACACTGGGCCAAATTTTGGAAAAGCCTCTTCTTTCAGAAGAGCCCTTCTTCCTCGTGGAAGGAGGAAGACAGGGCTTCCGAAAGAGTGCGTCTACTCTTCTGCAAAAAAAGCGGAGGAGCAGACCTGTTCCCTGGACACGGCGGACCTAGCTGAGATGTAGCTTGAGTCTGGTGTACGTTATCTAAAAGTAAAATAATAAACAGTAAAGTTATTAACTATCACTTTGAGCAGAAACAAGGAGCAAATATTTCTAGCTTTCAGTACGTCTCTAATTAATATCACAATAGATTATAGTGCCTGAAAATGATTAATACTATATGTGCTCTGAAGCAAACTGGTTACATTCAATACCAGAGATGGCTATAATCTGGTAAAATAACTCAGTTACCATTTTAGACAAGGAAAATGGCCTTCTAGAAGCATAAACCTAGCATGTGGGAGACTTGTATTCAACTCTCTACTTCACTACAGACTACACTAAGTCTTTTTTCCCCTCTGTGCCTTGTTTTCCAATCTGTAGAGATGAATAGTACTTCCTTAGTGGTATTGTGAAGATAAATAGATAAAGATTGTGAGACTCCTCAGATAATATGGTGATGTAGGCCCTATGAGTATACTTCATAGATGTATAGCTTTTAAAGAACTTTGTCCTTGGAATGCAAAGCAAGATAGCAATGCAACTTAGTGTAATGCAATGTGATAATACTTTGCCTTATATGTGTTATTTGTTGCTCATAGCCTAACAATTCATATTTACGTGAACTGTAGTTAACACAATTTCCTGGAGTTACATTTTTAAATCATTTAACACTCTTCCTTTGAAGATACTGTGGCAATGGACAGTAATAATTCATATAGAAACTGACATAATTCTACAGTGTCACATTATCTTACAGCCGCAAGGCTCATTAGGAGACATTTTAATGGAAATTTGTTGAAATATTAATATTTTAATATATGAGAGATAGTTCAAAGTAACTTGTCTGACAAATAGAATCTAATATTTCACGGGGGGGGGCTTTTTTTTCAGTCATTGTATTTTGCTTTCACATTGCCTTTTACTTTAATCGTATTCTTTCCTCTCTTGATACAGTGAAACAGATTTCTCTGTATTTGCTGTAATGTTTTATTTTAATCAAAAACCAGAAAACTTTTTCAACTCTGCATATTCTACTCAATTCTGTATATAAGAAAGTGTTATTTACTAAGAATAAGAGAACGCGAGAACTGCTGAGGAAACAAAATATTTTCTAGCCTTATAATTAATCATTTCTACTATCACCATGTTATTATTTTGTGAAGGACTTTTAATCTGATTCAATGGGTCAATCCAAATTAATCTTTTCTTAAAGTCATCACATATTTGTGCTTTTTAAAAAACGTTGTTGACACATTCTCAATAGGCTATATCAAGCCTCTAGGAACCGGGACACCACCACATTTCTAGGTTACCAATTTCAGTGCTTCATCTCGCTCCTAGTGAAATAGTTTTTCCTAATATTTAACTTAAATCCCCCTCCACTGCAACTTGAGACCATTGCTCCTTCTATTGTCATTTGTCACCACTAAGAATAGTCGTTCTGGGCCTTTTAAATAACTGCCGAAGAAACGCGTGGCATACTCTGGGCAGTGCTAAGGGATTCCTGAGGGAGGCACAAAACTCTCTGGGTAGCATTGAGAGCTGCCTGGAATGAGCCCCGTCCCTTCTGCCCATGGTCCCACCCCTTCCAGGGTCACAGAGCAAATTCTCCCCTACCCCCCACTTTGCCCAGGGGCCTGATAAGGCTCTCATATTTTATCGTAAGAGTAACGTAGGAAACATCAGCTTAAAACAAAGGCACCCAGTTTAGAGGTAAATTGAGAGTTGCCAGCCTTAGTGCCTGATATTTAAGTATGAGAAGCTGCTTATATTAATATTAAATACAGTATATTAATCTTAAATACAGTAACTTTTATTGCTACCTTGGTGACTTGAGGATTTTTTAGGATGAAATAGTTTTGTTTTTATTCCTGTTCTTGCTGCATTGTTTCCTTATATGCTATAGAATATTTATATGTTCCTTTATGACCACTTTTAAAAAGATGATTGTGTCTTTCTGTATTTCTTAGTATTCCACATCATTCTAGTAAAATCACTTTGGGTATGTCTACACTACATACAGAGTTTGACACTGCAATTGCATCCACACTGCAGTTGCGTTCTTCTGCAAGAAAATCAAAAGAACGGAAGGGTTTTTCCAGCATTGGTAATCCTCATTCTATAAGGAAGAAGCCTTTTTGTGAAAGAGCTCTTTAGCAAAAAGGTGTGTGTAGATGTGGAAGAGGGAGTTCTTTCGGAAGACAAGGAAAGAGAAAAAAGCACAGGGGCTCTGGTGGCCATTCCATCCATAGCAATCACATCTTATATGCGAGAGACTGTCCATTCAGTCTGCATGCTCTTTTGAAAAAGCAGATCACTTTTTCGATGCACTTTTACAGTGTGAATGCTCTCTTTCGGAAGAAGTTTTTTCAGAAGATCTCTTCCAAAAAAAAGCTTCTTCCTAAAGAAGCCTCTAGTCTAGTCATAGCCTTTGTGTCTGTGTGTATGTATCTCTGTATAAAATATATTTTCTAAGCACAGTTTGATCCACTGTACATAGAGGGGGAAAAAAGTTTATTTCATGGTTTGAAATGTAAACTTATGTTTGATAGGATTATGTACTTTCTCTTCTGAAATTGTGTTCTGATTTGATCCTTCAGGTATTTCATTCTCTTCTCATGTTAACACAGTAATGATAAAATATTTATTTCTGAGTTATCAGCATAGAAATATGGGCTTGTTTTGGTTTGTTTGGTTTCTTGCTGTGCCCAATATGCGTGGTGAGGTCAAAGTCCCCATTGTATTTTGGTACCTCTGTACTAGTGGAATACTGATGGTATATTCTGCATACCCCTCCACCCCTTAGCAAGTGTAAAAGAAGCAATGTAGATGGCGAAGGGCTGCTTCAGCACAGAAAGACTTACCTGTATCCTTAGGGCCAACCCACAGCTCTCAACTAGAATGCGGCCCTTCCCTCCTTAAAGTGCGGCTCAGGAAGCCTCCCCCATGACTCATGAAGCTGCCCCTGTGCCCCTAAAAATGTCCCCCGGTTCCCTGCGCACACTTTTTTTTTTTGCTTGCTTGACAAGTTTTTCCCCTGGCTCCTTTTTGCTATATGCATAACTATTTTGGATCTTTGTCTGTAACAGGTTGGTCACCCCTGCCTTACATATGTATGCTATATGGTTCTTGAAACACCCAAGCAGAGTCTCCTCCATCTGCTTTAGCTAGGTAGAGTCATACATAAGAATGGCTATACTGGGTCAGACCAAAGATAGCCTGTCTGCTGACAGTGGCCAGCACCAGGTGCCCCAGAGACGGTAGACCGAAGACAATGATCAAGTGATTTGTCTCCTGCCATCCTTCTCCAGCCTCTGACAAACAGAGGCCAGGGACACAATTTCTATCCCCTGGCTAATAGCCTTTTATGGACCTAACCTCCATGAAATTATCTAGCTTCTCTTTAAACTCTGTTATAGTCCTAGCCTTCACAGCCTCCTCTGGCAAGGAGTTCCACAGGTTGACTACACGCTGTGTGAAGAAGAACTTTCTTTTATTAGTTTTAAACCTGCTACCCATTAACTTCATTTGAGGTCCTCTAGTTCTTCTATTATGGGAACTAATAAATAACTTTTCTTTATCTGCCCTCTTCGCACCACTCATGATTTTATATACCTCTATCCTATCCCCCTCAGTCTCCTCTTTTCTAAACTGAAAAGTCCCAGTTGCTTTAACCTCTCTTCATTGAAAAGTCCCACTGCCTTCCATTGCCAGAGCTTTTCTATGCTACACAGTGCTGTTGGATTCTTTCCCCATCACAGGGAAAGACTCATACAGTGGGGAAAGATTCTAGCAAAGCCTTTCCTCACTGCCTTTTCCTTGCCAGAGCCTCTTACTGATGTGTGCAGCTATGTATTCAGCTTACTTTTTACTGCAGCATGTAGCCACTTGAACCCTACAAGCCACCACCACTGATGTGCAAGACAGACATAGCCTTTGAGTAGTGTAGCTATGATAAGATGGACTCTAAAACATCAGGCATCTAAAACTAGCTGCCACTATTGAAAAATAAAACCCTATAAGCCAGATCTGGGTACTTCTATTCACACTAAGTAGCATCCTGCATGACAAAAACTACCATGGACTTTAGTGCAGCTATTTGTGGAGTAAAATGAAACATAAATAAAAGAATTAAAATCTTTCCTAACATAGTTTTTCAGAAGTCCTATAGTATACCTATTGCAGATCTGGCAACAGTACATCTAAAGTACAGGTTTAGAACAGCATCAGATAAAGATTCCTCTCTGCCATCCTGTTTTTTTTTTTTTTCATAAACCACGTCCAACCTTTCAAAAAAGGAAGTGCTTTGGGGGCATAAATTATGACTAGGAGGACTAACAGTCCCAAGAGTATGGTCAGTGTCTTCTACAGTATTATGTGAGCTATACTAGCAAAGTCCTGAACTAGTACCATGTAATTTGCTAGAAAGTAATGCCCATTTTACACTTAGCCTAAATAAAATAGGAAAGGAGGAGAGAATCGAGAGAGATTCTAGTTCTTGAAGCTTCAATTCTTGAGTTTTTTTAGTAAAGATAGAAACAATTTAAAAAAGCATGTAAACCCATACCACCAAGTTGAAATTGAGAGCATTTGACTGTAGGTCCATAGTACAATGTATTAAGCATTCACTGGTGTGTTACTCTTATTAGGAGTCTTAAACAGTGTGAATTTTTCAACAGATATTTTGGGTAATGAGTACTACTTTTTTGAACACATAAAATAATTCATTACCTGTGGGTTAGTATGGAATTTATTGAAATGTTACATTAAAGGTCAATCTATTACATAGGTTAAGAAAGAAAAAATACCTGAGAATGACCAGAAGTGCAAGTAACCTAATTATTAAAGTACTGACACAATGGGATTTGGTCTTTATTATAATAGAAGAAAGTGTATGACATAGTACACTATTTTATGGAAGGATCAGAAATCTACTGGACCTGTTTGTACCTCTTCCAGAGGTATCTTATTAACTGACCTATATGACTTTGCTGTAGAAATTAATTGGTGTTTTATTCACCTTAGCGTTAGCACTGGAATCACTGTTAGCGATGACTTGTCTTACAAATTTGTTCTGTCCATTTTTTTTCCTGGCCTCCATTCCCTTCACCTGTCAAATCTTCTTAATTTCATTTTCAACCCCATTTTAAGTAATAGAAAAAGTAGTATATATGAGCGTGTGTGTATATATAACACTGAAAGGCGGAACCTAACCTAGGACCTCTAGAGCTTCTCATGAACCTCCACCATGTGAGCTAAATGCCAACTGGCTCCGAGCTAATGCTGTAGAGCAAAGTCATTGTTCCTCTGTAAGCAGGAGCGGCTTGAGGCCGGCTGGAGCAGCTGGTGCCCCAGGCGGAACGCGTGATCGGTGCCCCTGCCTTCAGGGCTGTCAATGGACTGACGTCATCGGCAGGCGCCCCAGGTGGCAGCGCCCTAGGCAGCAGCCGAGTCCGCCTATAGCCAGGGGCCGCCACTGTCTGTAAGGGTCTAAGTGCCAATAGATGGGACAGCACACCATACCCAGCAGGTGTGACGCACACATAATGCTGCTCTGTTGTGTCTGGTCTACAGGGAGGAAAAGGGATCTCTGTCACCTAGAGCTGGATGGAATCTTAAAACTGAACATTTTTCACTGGAAAATGCAGATTTGAATCCATCAGAACATTTTGAAAATGTTCATGTCAATTTTGACAAATAGTTTCAATTTTGATTCATTTTGATATTTCTGAAACAAAACATTTTGATGGCAGGGCTAGATTCACAAGGTGCTATTCACAAATTTGTTGAATTTGCTCAATTTCCTATTGTTTAGGACCTTCACATGGGAAGGTGAACACCTGATTTGTAGTCCCTACTCCAAAAAATGTTTATGTATTTTACCAAAAGTGGAATAACTTCAACAAGAAAGATCAATTTGTTGTGGAACTGCCAGTGAACTGAAAAATCAGTTATTCACACAGTTCTACTTTCATTGACAGCTAAGGGAAATTTTAAGTCCCGGGGCAAAGACCTCTGGGTTTTGGGGCAAAAAAGACCAGGTATGTAGTTTCAGCTTCATTAGATGTATCTGTGAGTTATGTAGTATTTGTGTTGGTTGTCTGCAACATCTCTCTGTGGACATGAAAGCAGTTATTTCAATGTAATGTTGAAATAATTTCTAGCTGGAGGACTTCTTACTCCAATTCCTGTAACCCTCATTTTACGAGGAGTAAGGGAAGTTGGAGGAAGACTGCTTTAACTCGGACTGCCTGCTGTGTAGATAGCTTATTTCACCTTTTGGCGCTATTTTGACTTAAGTTACGCAATTGATGTAGCTCAGGTTGTGTAGTTTATTTTGGCTTTAGCCCTGCTGTGTAGATGTGCCCTGTCTGTCCATCTGTCTATATAAAATATGGTATCTTTTGAAGACACAACATCAGTCAGTAAGTGAGGGCGACAGATTTTGTGATCTTCAGAGTTTAACTTAAGCAATATGCATTAAAATGTTTTGGTTCTAATGCAACACTACAAAAATTCCTTATTTGGGGGCTGCAGCTTATTGGTATAAAAACAAGAATCACACTGTAATGTATATGAAACGTGAAGTCTGTTGTCCTTGCACTGCATCCTTAAAAGGGCAGCATTGTCAGGAATTTCTAATTGGAGAGTGTTATAGGGGGAGAGGGGTACTTGTTTTTTTTTTTTTAAAAGAGATTTTATATTCTTTCTTTTGTCATCCCTTAGTTTAAAATAACAAATCTACATAGGAAGTTCACATTGCTTCTATGTGAGTGGAAAACACCATTTCTACATGTAGATCAAACAAGGGGGCAAAAATTGCGGACAGTACAAAATTACTCCAAAATAGGTCCAAAGCTGACTGTGGTGAAAGTCAGTGTTGATAAGCACCAAAAAATACACCATAAAAATAATCCCAACTTTACAGAAAAAAGGATGGGATCTAAAGTATCTGTTACAAATCCAGAAAGAGATCTTAGGGTACATCTACAATGTTCGGCTATTTTGAAGTACTGAAGGTATCTCAAAATAGCTACCCTGCATCAACACAAGCTGCCCTTTATTTCAAAATATTTTCTGAAATAACAGGTATGCTATTTCACCATCTTGGTAAACTTCATTGCATGAGGGTTAAAGGGTGGCTCGAAATAGTGCAGTATTAAGAAATTTGGCACTATGTAAATGTGTCAAATTTCAAAATAAGCTATTTAGAAATTGATTTGAATTAAGATACACAATTTGCATAGCACAAATTGCAAATCTTATTTTAAGTTTAGAGTGCTGTGTAGATGCTCCCTTAGAGTCATCCTGGATAGTTCTCTCAGGCATCTGCTGCATCTGCAGCAGCAGTCAAAAAGGCTAAGGGTATGTCTACAGTACATAGTTAATTTGAAATAACTTATTTCAAAATAGTGCATCACCACACAATATGCATTTTGAAATAGTGTTTTGCTATTTTCAAAAATAGCGTGTCCACACTGAGTGGAATAGCATTTAAGGCTGGCCGGAACCAGGTCCAGCAGGACATCAGGGCATCACACTTTGTGTGGCTGTTGCCTGAGGCTATCTCTGTCCCTTTTAAAATGATTCCTAACATTGTTGGCTTTTTTGACTGCTGCTGCACATTGAGTGGTCGTTTTCAGAGAACTATCCATGACTCCAAGATCTCTCTTTGAGTAGTAATAGCTAATTTAATCCCCATCATTTTGTATGTTTTGTTGGGATTATGTTTGCCACTATGCTTTACCTTGCATTTATCAACATTAAC